>NW_028252689.1:0-600000 GCF_964263255.1 Lissotriton vulgaris | reverse complement strand
TTGTGTGCGTGATGTGCCTTCAGCTCTGATTTAGCTCACCCTTCTCCCCTTCAGGCAGTGTGGTTTCCACTTCTGTGCTTGTTCTGTGGTGTGATATTGCCAGGTTGTGTGACTTGTACTCTTGGTTGATGTTGTCCCTCTTGGGCATGGTCTGTCTGCAGTGGTGCTGAAATTATTTGTGCATGTGTGCCATTGTGCCCATCTCCCCCAGGTCCCTGCTGGTTCCTCTCCCTGTTGTGTCTGTTTTGGTCAGTTTCCGGTCCCCGGTCCTGCCACTGTCTCCAGACTGATGTGGTCGACATCATGTCATCCAGCTCCTGGTGTGGTGCTGGCCTCCCACCTCTGGTGGGCATTGCTGCCTTCTTGTTGTCAGCGTGTTTTCTGATTGTTTGTGCGTTTCACATCATTCCGGATGTTCTGGTTTTCTTCCATCCCCAGTGAACAAACGCCCATATTCATAATGGATTTCCATGCATTACTATTCAAACCAACCCCTCGTGGAGATGTTGATGATGTGGCTCACGCTGAGGTGCTTTAGCTACACATGTCCATAAATAATGTGACTGTGATACAATGTGTGTGGACTTAACGGGGACTTGAAAAATGAAAAAAGCATTTTGGAGTTAATTACTAATATCTATTTAATAGCTCCTGAATTTTTATGTTTAACATTTAATTTGCTTGTCATGTTTCCTTTGTTCTTCACATTATGAGGAAAGTTTAAAATTCTACAAAGCACCAAGATTTACAATTAACAAAGCAAATAATAAACATTCCCAGTTGAACAATCAAAAGGCACAAATTGAACAGCGCCTGAGGATATTCCTTGAATTATCTGAAAGTAATTTCCATCCACCAACTTTAATGAAGTTCCTAGTGAGAGGGTATCTTGCAACAATGTGGAAACCTGTGTAAAAATGTTAATATATGTTTTTTAGCAAAAAAAAATGTAGACATTCCAGGGAGTGGAGGGATATCCACCCTTTCCTATGAACTTAAAGGCAATGCTTGGAAGAAAAACAAATTGCGAGAGATGTGAATCTGATGGAAGCTGTTTTTTGCAACTCAAAAAATCAGGGGGCATATGTACTAGCCACTATTGCCACAGGAACGTAATTTTTAACGACGTTTCTGTGGCGATACAGGGATTTGCCTTATTTATAAAGCGGCATTAATCCACTTAACATGGCTTAATGCCCCTTGTAAATAAGGCACCTTTTCACGCTATACTTAGCATAAAAGGGGTGGGCATTGGGTTTTGCAGTGGGCGTTCAGCCACAACACCCATTGATTTTGATGCTGTGCCCTATTTACAATGGTGATACCAAAGGGAATGATGGACGGAGCGTTTGAGCAAATCAAACACTCACCCCCAGTCAAATGATCTGGGTTTATTTAATCCATCATCACTCTTTAGCTCACTCCACCACACCAGTTCAGACATGGCCATATGCAAATCAGTCTGACCCTGTGCCTCAGGGGAATAGTCCCGCCCGAACTGCCAAGCCATGTCTTCAATAGACCGGAAACAGGCATCCCGGGACAGGTTTCAGGTTCATAACCCTCATCAGCCAGGCTATCTTGAATCCAGTGGCAAAGTGAGCATGGGACCCACGTCTGGGCATACCTTGCCAACTTAGGGTGAACAAAGCGATACTAAAGGTGATGATGGATGGAGCGTTTGAGCAAATCAAACACTCACCCCCAGTCAACTGATCTGGGTTTAATACATCATCATTCTCTCCACCATTCACTCCACCACCCCAGTTCGGACATGGTCATATGCAAATCAGTCTGACCCTGTGCCCCACGGGAACAGTCCAGCCCTAACTGCCAAGCCATGTCTTCCCTGGACCAGAAACAAGAATCCTGGGACTGTTCATCAATTGTGTGTCTTTTGTTATTTACAATGGTGGCGTAAATAGGTGGCAGTGCCAAAATTAAGACCAGGGAAAACCACGTCTTAACATGCCGACACAAGAAGACATGCTTTATTTTTCCTAGATTTTGCTTTTTTTATGTGTGCTCCATTGTGCAGCACACATAGAAACAGCAAAACGCCATGAATGATTGTTTATGTACGGGAAGGGACACCTTCCTGCACATAAACAATCATTCTCTCAATGCAGGCACCCTTGCACTATGGTGCAAGGATGCTTGCGTTGACACAAGGCAGCTTAAATTAGCGCCAGCTCCAGGAGAAACACAAAAATAAATATGCAATATCTTTGCAAATATGGTGTATCCCTGCGTTTTCAGAATGGCTGAGCATGGCGTTATAATTTAGTGCTTAACGCCACGCTCTGCCATTCCCTTGTAGATATGCCCAAGAGGTTTACAAATTACAACAACGGCATGAAATGGCTCTAACGTGGGTAGCAGCTATGTTGTTACACCTAAGGGAACAGAAAAACAGCCACAATGATGTGCCCCAAACAGATGTGGCCTATCCACTGTTTAGTATAAATCCTGCTAAACTATACAGTGCCTGGAAACAAGGCAACAAGCTATAATACAACATCATTGGATTATGTCTCAACCCAGAAGCAGGGGAGCTAGCTAGTACTCAATAACACAAATGTATCCTCTCTGGAACTTGGATGGCTCCTTTGGAAACAGTGAAGACATGGGGGGTGGTCAGTACGCCGGGTAGAAACACACCCACTATTGTGGGTGGGAAGGGAATGAGCCCCTTTTCTTTATACAACCCTCACTCACTCTAGTAGTGACAAGCATCATCATTGTGATCACCTCAACTCCTAACGGTCAGGGTGAACTTGACCATATTCCAGGGAGCACCTACAATTACTCACCCACTCAAAAGGTATCCTTTATTAGTGGGGTGGGAGGGAATATTAAAAAATAGTATATAGGGCTAAAGGATGTAATGATCCTATGACCCTAAAACACCAACTTGTTTCAGCCCTTTCCTATCAGCCTAATTGAGGTCCTGGGATTTAGTCAGGGTGGGTAGCAATGAAGTCACCCCCCGTGAATGACGTGTGCATGCAATTTGCATGTGAGAGAATTACAGAAAGGCATATACTTGCTGCAAGATCGTGAGGGAATTACCTGCAAGAAAAAACATAGTACAAGAGTACAAGCTGTAATTTCTGCTGTAAAGCCAGAGATTGGCTAACCATTGCAGTGATACTTCACATTGCAAGCAACAAAGTGCCTACTGTGAAAATCAAGGTTTTTGCACATAGGATAACTCTTTGTTCTGCGATCCCAGTGTAATCTTTCTTTATTCGGTTTTTAAAGTACATAAAAAACTATAAAAGCAATCTCACAGATAAAAGCATCATTATACATGGTTTAAAAAGGTTTTTACAATTTAATAAAAAGAAAGACATAATATCCATACTGAACATAGGGAAATCCCTAACCATGCTGACTAATACATCAGTATTCTTGATTTCTGATAATTCATATATGTCAATGAAATAAAAACTTATCAAAGGTTTACTCTATGTTTAAAAAAACATTTCAGAAATGTCACAATGTATTTACAGATCCATTCAAACTCTAGAAATTGCAATTGCAGCATGGCTGGGCGACATCTTCCAAAGCCCATTTTTTTAACAACGGTAACAACCAGAGCTTACAATGACTAACGTAAAAGTTACAGAACAGAATAGTATGAATAGTTGATTGTTCTGATATTCCATCGCATGGACAGGGTGATAGAATTCAATCCCAACTGTTTTGGGCTGGAAATGCCACCAATCGATGGAAGATATTTAATCTGAATCTTACCAGTAGAAATCGCTCAAATTGTGACAAAACATATGTTAAGTATGGTTGAATTGTAAGGGTGGTCTGGATCACCATTGAGTGTTGAACTGAAGCTTTTTTTGCTTCAGTGGCGATACGCAGCTCTTCTATGTGACTCAATGCCCTTACTTTCAATTCCTTTCTGGATATTTCAGAAATCTTTTCAGGGGCAGAGTAATAGTTTCCAAGCCCTAGGTCGGACAACAACTTTTTCACATACATAAGCCAGCTAATTTTTGCTGAATAGTCTAAAGACATACAATCTGCCACTATTTGCTTAGTAAGTGAGTTTTTCCTTGCTGTCCAGATGCGTTGCCAAAGTAAAAGTGGTTGTATTTTTGCCAAGTCCACCTAATACGGGATCCCCAGTTCCGTATGACACGCAAACGTGGAGACACATTTAGGTGCCGCTAGTAAGAATCTTAAAAAGGTGTTCTCTGCTATTTCTAAGGAGCTAGTATTGGTATTCCCCCACAATCCAGCCCCGTACAGGGCTGTCGTTTGGCATTTGGCTCTTTAGATATGCAACAGTTCTAGGGGTGGCCTTTTTCCCAACTTCTGTGAAAAACTTATAAGCGCAGCAATTGCTTGCATTAGATGGTGTTTCCTGGCCTCAATTGCAGGTTTCCAATTTATTCTGTCATCGATTATGATGCTTAGATAGGGGTATTGGCCAGTAACTTCAAGTCTTTCTCTATCAAAGAATATATCTTTAACACCCTTTTTCCATGAACCGGCAGCCATTACATAGTCTTTTTTATGTTTATTCGCAGATCAAGGTTTCCCATAAAAGTTGCATACCTATCCAACACCTTCTGCAATTCGCGAGGAGTGCGGGCCAGTATTACAGCGTCGTCCGCATAGAGCAGAGCGGGTATCGGGCGGTTTCTTACTTTGGTAAATCCTGGCCCCCCCTCAACATTTCCACCTCTAGTCCATTTGTGTAAAGTGAAAAGAGAAAGGGGCCAGGACACAGCCCTGCCGGAAACCACGCTCTACTCTGAACAACTCAGACAACTCGCCTTTTACACCAAAGCGTACCCTCGCGGAGGCATTCGAGTACAGTTCCCTCAAAAAGCCAATCAGAGGGGTATCAACGCCCGTTTCTAAAAGGACGGACCACAATTTCGTATGGGAGACGCAGTCAAAAGCAGCGGACAGGTCCACATACACCATGTATAACCTGCCCTGCTTTGCACAGACGTATTTACCCAGCAGCATTGATAGATTTAGGGCTTGCTCCATTGTCCCAAAACCCTCCCGGAATCCGAACTGGAGATCAGAGAGAATTCCACCATCGTCGGCCCACTGTTGTAAACACTCAAGCACTACTCTCTCCACCACCTTGCCCAGCGAGTCCAACAGTGAGATCGGGCGATAGCAGGACACTTCTTGCCTGTCTCCTTTCTTAAATATAGGGACCATGATGGATTTAGTCCAGGAGGCCAGCAGACCGTACTTCATTACTGACCCGAAGGCCCTAGTCAATATTGGGGCCCACAGGTCTATTTAATGCTTAAAAAAGTCTACGGGAACCCCATCTGGGCCCGGGGCTTTGCCATTTCTGCTTGCATTAAACGCTTGGAGAACCTCGCTTATAGCGAGTTCTAGCGAGATGGGATAAGCTGCCGTCTCCGGGCTATCACTAGGTGCTGCATCAACCCCTGCTGGTTCCGGACCTTTCTTAAATATTCTCGAAAAGTGATCCACCCAGGCTGATCCCTGAATGGCTTCTCCTATGGTTGGGAGATTTTTACGATCTGCTAAAAAGGGCGCTTTTACCACTCTCCAAAATGCCTCACTGTTCTTGTCTAGAGAGCTTTCGTGCAGTTGGTCCCATAGGTCTTGTTTTAATTCGGCTTTCCTTTCTTTACATGCTATATTATAGTCCTTTCTTAGAATCCTTATTTCTTTTTGGTCTCTATTTGTTTTTATTAAGCATGGGCGGAAAATCCGTTCCGCTCGCGGATTTTGTGGATTTTCAGTAAATTCGCAATCCGCGAACGCTCGCGAATTTACCAAAAATCCGCAAATTCGCACGCAGCGGAATTTTTTTTCTTGGTGATACAATTTTGCGGCGTGCGGTGTAAGTTCGCAATTGCGAACATGTAGGTGCGGCGGGCAGCAACAATCTCGCACTCGCGAAATTACAAAATTTGCAATTCTGCACAAGAAATCCACTAGCAAGCAGCATAGACCTTCTGAAAATGATGATTTTTATCAGAATAACTCCTCAGGTTGACATTTGCCTGCCCTTTTTTGGATTTGAGGCCTTTTGACTTTCTTTGGATCACTTTTGGATTAGAAATAAACTTTCACAAGTAAGTTTGTTGGCATTACATTTGCTGTTCTGCAGAAAAACGAGTTTTGCTAAACTGAAAACACTCAGCAGCAGGTGCAAAAGTTCAAATTCATCATTAGTAACCATTCCCTGTAGTGCTTCCTGACTGGGGCCCCTCCAGAGTACAGTTGCTAGTTGCAACAATTGTGTGACCCTGCTCTGACCCTCACAGCCGATCATAGAATAGCTACAAGTAGGCCACAAAGGTCCTGGAAAAAAAAATTGCACTGCAACAGAAAGCAAATTACAGATAAGGAAGCAGGTGCAGACTGGAATTTTAAAACAGTGACACATTAATAAATCAACCCCAAATTAATTCATGTCAGTTGAAGCAGGGCAGGTGTGCTTGCTTTTTCCCCCCATAATCTACAGTGATGATGATGAACCAGAGGGTGGCATTGATGTACCAGAGGGTGGCATGGGTGAAACAGAGGGTGGCAGTGTTGAAACAGAGGGTGCTGTGAACCTGTGATGATGAACAAGACGTAGAAACAACATAGTCGCGACCGCTGCGTGCCGACAAGTAAGTTCGCAATCGCGAACTGGTACAAAATCCTCGCGAACTGGCAGAAACCCTTGCGAACACAAAAAAAATCCGCAAATTCGCAAATTTTGCAAACGCCAGATTCGCAAAATTCACCCATGCTTAGTTTTTATTAGTGCTGATTTCAGTCTTTTATGTGCTGCCGTGCATTTATGGTTAAACCATCCTATTTTCCTGGGTCGGTCACTTTTTAGTTTGGCCGTTAATAGTTCGTTTGTTTTCCCCATAATTACCTCAAAGTTGTATAGGACTTCCTCCTCAGAAGCTTCCAGATCTAAGCATTTAAGTATGGAAGGATACACTTCACGTATCACTTTTCTGGTTATTTCCCCAGGATCTAATTTCTCCCATCCTAGGGAATATCCGTTAATCTTGGCTAAGTGTAAGGTATTTTGGGTTAAAGCACTGGCTATAATCTGTGCAGGCAGCTGAGTATGGTCTAAAAAAAATTCTAAGCTAAGAGCACTATGGTCACTTAATGTATTCACCAATAATTCTGAACTCTGCACTCTATTTGCCATAGTGTTTGATGCTAAGATGAAGTCTATTGTAGTCTCGCAGCCCCTCCCTAAGAAGGTTGGGTCTAGCCATTGGGAAATCATGTTTACTTTATTCACCATCATGAGCCCCAGATCTGAAAGCACTTCATTTAGATATATCCCCATAGGATTATGGCTAAAATGCACAATTGGCTCTTCTTGTTCATCCACCAACCCACAGATGTTGCTATTATTGCGGGTACAGGGGTGCTGATTGAAATCACCCCCCATATAATGCTTACACTAGCTCTACCTCCTACCTTCTGTGCCAGCTTGGAGAGCTTGTGACGTAAGGAACCCAGAACATTCAGGGCCTGTCCTTCCGCTAGATTATTATAAAAATTAAGCAGGAGGATGGTCTCTTTGTTATTAAACAAAAGGCTGAGCAACTGGTAATTTGGGTCCAGGTGTAGAACCGTTGTTTTCAATCCCCCAATTGTGTTGACTATAAAGATCGACAGACCTCCCTTCGCCCTACCCGAGGTGGCTGCTATTGCGGATCTAAAATAGGTCTTATATCCCACCAAGTGCAATTCTGTTGTGGCCCATGTCTCCTGGGGACAAATAACAATATGGTTATGAACAAAGTTCAGGGCACTACCATCATCAATCTTTGTACGGAGGCCCGCAATGTTCCAAAACATAAGTTTAAGTAATTGCCCTTCATTTGAAGGTAAACTATCCTCCAAAGGGGTACAATAGGGACCCAGCTGGACCTCATCTACATATGTCTCCACTATGCTTTCTTCTATATTTTTGATGGGTCCTCCCGTAGGGATTCCGACTTTATTTTGGTTTCCCATACTATTTGCTCTCTGTATGAGTTGCATTAATGGGGGTTTGTCCCTGGTATCCTCTTTCTGGACATCTAAACCTCCTGTCATGGAGATTTCAAGTTCTACAGGTTTAACAGGAATAGTATATTTCCCATTGGCAATCGGGTGAAGTCAGTCCACATCTTCCAATCCATAAAGCATTGAAAAATGATTGAAGGTGGGCAAATTAAAACCTTGATGTACTGTATTGAAATTGTGGATGCCCTGGTTTAGGGAAAATCTATTTGGGTAGTTGAAAAAAGTTTGATTAGGACTGTGGTGTTCTATGCCGTGCCTGTTTGGAATCTGCTTTCCTAATAAACATTCTTTGGGATATGGGGCTAACGTCTGCAGGTAAAAGTAACTAAGATAATGCGTAGAGATAGAGTCACTACCTCTCGCATCATACCAGTCACCAAAATGCCTCACTACTCTATGATCTTTAAAGTTAATAATATTAGCACCCCCCTTTCAATCTTTTGGACGTGAACAGGCCCAATTTACACGCCTTACATTCAAAATTTCTCCATTTAAGTGGGCGGGCGGAGGTCTATTATTACACAACCAATATATTACTTTATTTCTTAAGGCTCGTTGGTCTTCCTTTATTCCCACAGGGAGCTCAGGAACTCCTGCCATGATAACAACATAGGGGTGGATTCTGGCGGTAAATCTACTCTTATGTTGGATGGTCTGTATATATTTTGCGGGACATTAGTCCCATTATCCTTATCAGTCTTACTTTGAGAGAGTTCCATTTTTTTCCCTGGTTCCGTTTTATCCCCCTTTTGGTGACTCATATTTCGTTTAGATGCTACTTTAAGAGCTGGGGTCTTCTGTAATAAAGAAGAAGTCTGTACTTTTTGGGGGACTTACGTAGTGACTTTTGGACTACATGGTTGACATTTGTGGGGACTGTAGGACAAGGGGGGCATTATTTAGTGGATGACGTCGATTTTACAGGATTAACCGGGGGATTAGTGATGGTCAGACCTTTTACCAGGTCGGCTAATAAAAGTGTATTGCCTCCGACCTGTTTCTCAATCTGGTCTAACTTTGAATTGATCATCCTGGTTCTCTCTAGGAGTGGGAGCATCAGGGATTTCACCAAGATTTCAATTTTTCCCAGGAGGCTGCCCTCATCAGTATGACAATCAGGGAGATAGTTGGGTATTAAAGGAGCCCTAGAAGGAATAGGAGGCTGAGGAGCAGCTAACACTGTTGAGGTTGAATTCTTTTTTTGTACTTTTGCTTGACGGGCCTTTAAGGGGCCACCCTCTCTTTTTTTGCTGATGGATTTGGTCTTGATTGGAGTCCTCTGACTCGAGTTGGGGGGAGATGGAATAGATAGCCTTGGAGAGTTTGATAGAGCAGTATTATCACTACTGGAGGACAAACTCAGAGGAGTTGAAACAATACTAGGGCCATCCAACTCTTCCTCAGCATCCTCGACATCCCCCAACCTAATTTCCTCCCCTATATGGTTTGCAGACACCGGAGAGGCCGCAGTCCCTATTTGCCCTAAAGAAAATCGCTTCCCCGTTATTAAATCCAGAGAAAGACGCTTCTCCACATAAGCAATTTCCTTTTCAAGTATAGTTGAAGCTCTTTTAAAAAAGTGGTCCAGGGTTCCAGTAGTCACCCCATTTGAAGTAGCAAGGGTAATGTTACTTTTTTTTCCGGACCGCAAAGACATAAGTTACTTGCAACCAGTACTAAACAACACTTTACATAAATATCACACAATTGTACCTGTTCACAACAGTGGTTTCACTGGATGTGTGGGTATCTACAGGTTGTTAGGAAGGAACAAATGTACCAAATGTAAGAGGGGTTGCCCAGCCCGGCCTTAGTCGACCTTGGACATCCTTAGACGGCCCGCCCTTTGCCCGGGCTTCGCCCCGTGCTGCGTCCCGCGCGCATCCCGCGGTAGCGTAAAGGGCGTTCCTGAAATAGGAGGAGGAGGGGTCGGGAAGAGGCACCAGGTGCGCGTGGTTGTCAGAGCGCTGAGACCTCTGGGTCTCGTAGTTCTGCACCTCCGTTATCGCCCAGATGATTATCAGCGAGTAGGGAAAACCAGCAGCAGCTCCAAGTGTCAATGCAAGGTCTGGCTCTTCATTCAGCAGCAGTCCCGATCAGTGCAGGAGCAAGAGTTATTATAAAACGCCAGTTAAAACTTGAGGCAAGGATCCACGACTACGAGCGGCAACCAGTGATTTCAAACCTCTTTGTTCAATTAGATACAGTGGCAAATAAAGGTGAGTGAATTTAACATGGATTCACACATGTGGTCACATCTGCACATATAAACCCTCAACGTAGGTTTGCTCACACTTACACCAACATCCCAACCTTCTCGTGTAAACAGTATGTATTTTTAAAAAATATTATGTACAATTTCGTATTTGGGGTGATAGAGTCACTCACCTAATTTTAAGAAGGGCACCTGCTCTGACGGGGCATGAGAGGGGGAGGCCTTGTAGTCACACACTATCTACAGAAAAGAAATGACAGAATATTGTTAAGTAAGTTAAGACTAAAGAGGGCTAGTGATCACTGAGGCAAACTTGCCACTGTATCTAATTGAATGAAAAGTACTTATGAGTGAGTGTGTCTGGTTTGAAATCACTTGGATCACCGAACAAAGCATTATCCTAAGTGTAAAAACCTTGATATAGTGTGCTACATGTGCAGCAGCAAAATTTTAAAGCAGAGCCGTCATTGTAGCCAGTATGAGGAAATCAGGATAGATGTGTATCCTGCATAAAGAGTGAGTTCCAGTCTCTGCAGGGTTTCTGCAGCTCACCTCCACCAGAAATATTTAGTCTGAAGGTCAAGATATTATTGGCAGTGTAGTTCAATTACACTGCCTACTTCACACCTCTACTAGAGTTGAGTGTCTAATGTTATGAGTCAAACAACAAGAAAAGAGAGGTCTGGTCAGTCAACAGGCTGCCAGGAATATGGAGCAAGGAGATAAGTGGGTTTATGTTTGTACACAGTCACTCCGATTGAGTAGGAAAGCCCTCACACACCGACCTGGTCAGTGTCATGCTTCATCATCGGGCCCCACCGAAGAGACCGAGTGCCTCTTCGGTGTGCTACGACGCCAGAAAGACTGCGGAGCTGGTCGTGTGGGGAGGACGTGATGTGAAAATTAGAAAATTAAAAGTGCCTAACAGGGTATCAAAAAAACTTTTTAATGAGTGATCCCTAAGACACGTGTGGGTGGTTTTATGTGTTTGAATTTACGTGCCAAGGTTATTACGAGTTGGGATAAATTCAGCTAAATACCACGCATTTAAAATTAATCAGTCAACATGTTTCTGCCGTACTTGTGGTATGTATTCACCAAGGCATTCTTCAGGACTATACCCCGGCGGTATGGACACTCTAATAGTCCACCCTGACCTGGGGGCGTGAAAGTGAAAAAGAAAAAGGGGTGAAAAAGTGCTTAAAAATTAGAAGAGCAAATGCTCATTCTAAAAAAGCCCCAAATTCAGGGGTGTGTCAGCACCTGTTTTTTTTCACTTTCACGCCCCCAGGTCAGGGTGGACTATTAGAGTGTCCATACCGCCGGGGTATAGTCCTGAAGAATGCCTTGGTGAATACATACCACAAGTACAGCAGAAACATGTTGACTGATTAATTTTAAATGCGTGGTATTTAGCTGAATTTATCCCAACTCGTAATAACCTTGGCACGTAAATTCAGACACATAAAACCACCCACACGTGTCTTAGGGATCACTCATTAAAAAAGTTTTTTTGATACCCTGTTAGGCACTTTTAATTTTCTAATTTTCACATCACGTCCTCCCCACACGACCAGCTCCGCAGTCTTTCTGGCGTCGTAGCACACCGAAGAGGCACTCGGTCTCTTCGGTGGGGCCCGGTGATGAAGCATGACACTGACCAGGTCGGTGTGTGAGGGCTTTCCTACTCAATCGGAGTGACTGTGTACAAACATAAACCCACTTATCTCCTTGCTCCATATTCCTGGCAGCCTGTTGACTGACCAGACCTCTCTTTTCTTGTTGTTTGATACTTAACCGGGGACTAAGAGAGTGTCCTTGATTTCCCTACCTCTCTCTTTGTTGACATATAATGTTATGAGTCCCCCACCACTTCTTTAGAAGTTACTCCCAGTTGGATATGCCCCCAGAGACATGTATTATAGCCACATTCTCTTCTGAGAAATGGAGAACAGACATGCACTTCTTACCTCCTGTTTTGGGCTGTACCTTAACGAAGGTTGAAGATTTTAGGTGAATGACAGTACTGCCATAGGGTATTCATAAGGAGATGTACAGAGAAACCTCCACCACAACTTTGTATTACATGACTTCTATTATTTATATGTGCCAGCAGCATTGAAACAAAAGCCATCTGTTAATACACGCACAATATAAAGGAACTGATAGATTAAAGTATTTTGTCCATCACTATTTTGTTTTCCTCGGTGTGACACTGTAAGTGCAAATTATATGTCCATATGTGGGTTACCTGCTCACTGTGCCACTGTAACAAATCTATACCTCACTGATTAGGTCTAACCAGGCCAACATTTTTCTGGGGTTCCTTGTGTTCCATTCAGAGGGGGCCTTTGCCTTGAACTTCAAACTGGAGCAGGAAAAGACTCAATCAATCAATCATCAAAATTTGTAGAGCTCGCTACTCACCCGTAAGGGTCTAAAGGCGCGGGGGGGGGGGGGGGTGCTACTTCTCGAACAGCCAGGTCTTGAGTTGTTTCCTGAAGGCGAGATTGTCCAGGGTCAGCCGTAGGTGAGTGGGGAGGGAGTTCCATGTCTTGGCTGCCAGGTAGGAGAAGGAGCGTCCTCCGACGGTGGATTTTCAGAATCGTGGGACGGAGGCGAGGGCGAGGCTGGCAGATCGGAGCTGGTGGGTGGGTGTGTCGAAGGTGAAGTGGCTGTTGAGGTACTTCGGCCTCGTGTCGTGGAGAGCCTTGTGCGCGTGGGTGAGGAGTCTGAATGTGATCCTCTTGTTGACGGGGAGCCAGTGTAGGTCTTTCAGGTGGGCAGAGATGTGGCAGCGGCGAGGTATGTCCAGGATGAGTCGTGCTGAGGTGTTCTGAATGCGCTGGAGTCTTTTCTGGAGTTTGGCTGTGGTTCCAGAGTAGAGGGTGTTCCCGTAGTCCAGACGCCTCTTGACAAGGGCCTGATTTACATATGGATGACTCCAGTTTGAAGTGAAATGGTGGGCAAAAAATGAAGGACTGGGAGGCAGCTGAGGTATCAATCAATCAATCAAATAAGTCTTTATTTCAACACAAGTCATAAAAGACTGGACAATTTATAAATACACATTTTAAAAAGAACTAAGACACAGCATAAAACCCCAGAAGTATCTGGGACACAGAGTTCCTTCTAAAGACCTACTGATTTTTCCTTTACAGTACGATCAAAATTACATTTGTTTTTTTAAAAGAGAATATACAATTTAAAACCTAGTCAATAATAAAACATTTTAAAAAAAGGAGTTAGAGGTTGTTAGGCAGTTCGCGACACAGTAGTGGTAGTACATAAAGTTAAAAGAATTAACCCAGGTTCAAGTAGAACATAACTTTCTCCTCCTTATGGTCCACATCAAGTGCAAGAATTTAGAAACAGCGATGAGAATACTTTCAGAACAGTCTGTTTTAAAAATCCTTAATGCCACTGTCCCGTTAGTAATGCCTTTCAACAAATATATAGACTTCAACCACTGTGACGTGGGTGTTTGTACTCTGGGCAGATTAAATAGATATGGGCTATGCTCTCCAGCTGGGTACTACAGAATGGGTATGATAGATTTTTTCCTGCAAGCCATTTACCTGTAAAGGAATTAAAAGGAAGAATGCCCACACTGTACTGATGGAACCCTTTCCTATCTTCAGGAATTGTAATGGTGTCCCAATAGCCTTCATAGGCTGGGTCCTGCTGGAGCTCTAAAAAGTCTCTTGTTGGTGATGAGCCAGTGCACGTTTGAAAGTTACGTATTGACACCATTGACCAGTAGTGCTCTTTTAGGACCTTACGTGGTGGGAAGGCGTTAACTGCCGGATTCTCCCACAATATGCCCAGGCCTAAGGCGATATAGACAGCCTTGACTTCCCTAAACCACAGGATTTTGTTAGCTGTATCGGTAGTCCGGACTTCAAGGAGGGCCTGGGCGTACTGGGAGAGTTCTGGTGTTACCCAGAGCCTCCTCCAATATGCCACTGGTCTATACCTCGCCACATCCTCCAGTCGTTGGCATCCCAGGTCATAATATAGGGGCAGAAGAGGCGTGGACGGTGGTAGACCAACTACTTCCCTCACAAACTTATTTTGGGAATTGGCTAATGGATTGATGTTGCTAAACCCCCATAATTCGGCCCCATACAAGATGGAAGCCTTTATTTTGGTGTTGTAAATTTTAAGTGCTGGGGCGATAGGTTTTGTGGCTGAACGTCGCAGTTCCTTTAATAGTGCTCCTGCTAGCTGGGCATGTCTAGTGGTTAGATGGTTGGTGTGAGGTTTCCATTCAAGCCTGGAACCCAATGTAATTCCAAGGTAGGTAAATTAATGAGTCTGTTCCAGCGGTTCACCATTCATACTGACACACCCTTTCACAAACTTGTGTTTGTGCATAACCATAAATTTGGTCTTTGACACATTGATGGTAACACCATAGTCTTTGAAGAATATTTCAAAACGCCCAATGGACTTCTGTAGCCCTTGTTGCGTTTTAGAAATTAAAAGAGTGTCATCTGCAAACATTAACAGGGGTACCGGCATTCCATTCAACTTGGGGGCATCCGTCGGGTAGTTCTTGAAATAGTCAGTAACCCTGTTAATGTATAACGAAAACAATGTTGGGGCCAGGACACACCCCTGTCTTACCCCTCTGAGAATTGGAAACCTCTCTGTTACTTGGCCTTGTTCTCCCCATCGAACCTGGGCGAAGTTTTCATTGTGTAGTTTAATTAATAAAGAAAGTACCTCCGGTGGCATACCTTGTTCCTGGAAGACGCTCCACATCTTAAGACGCAGCACTAAGTCGAAAGCCGACTTAAGATCGACAAATGCCGCATATAGGGTGCCGCCTCCAAGAACAACCCACCGCCAGTGAATCATAACAAGTCTAAAGACCTGGTGTACGGTGCTTGTGTGTGCACGGAACCCAGCCTGGAGAGGAGACAGAACATCAGCCTCATCAGTCCAGTTCAGGATTCTTGACAACACGAGCCTTGCTACCACCTTCTGGACACAGTCTATCAGGCTGATCGGCCTGTAGTTTGCGGGGTCAGAACGGTCCCCCTTCTTAAATATGGGGATTATCTCAGCTCCCTTCCAGGTGTCAGGTATGGGGGAGCCTTTGGCGATGGCATTTACCAGAGACTGATGTAAGGTGGCCACCCACCTTTCCCATATAAAAAGAGGTCCACAGGTACGCTATCCAGCCCAGGCGCTCTGCCCTTTGGGACAGAATTAAGAGCGTATTCAACATCCTTTATACTAAAATATAATGGAGTGAACTTTACCATAGGGATGAAGCTGTTAGGACTCATCCCGGAGTCAAGGGGTGGGCAGGCAAACTGCGTCTTGAAATGCGAGACCCACGCGTCTGGGGGGACATGATTATGTGGGTGATCCCTGGGGCGCCCCTTCCCCCATTTCACCAGGTCCCAAATGCCACCATGTTCCTAGTTCTGCTCGCATTGTGTAACTCTGACCAATATTGGTCGTCCCAAGATCGCTTTGCTTCCCTTTGCACTTTCTTATACCCCCCTTGTAGCTCGAATTCGATCCCTGTCTTTGGATCTAATTGCCGCGGCTAGTGATATATATGCGTTCCTGCAGCTTCTACCATACCATGAATCTGCCTGGGGTTTGGATCTTTGTTTAGGACCACTAACCTCCTTAATAAAAAAAAGTCTCTTAACCTATTAAAAAGAGTTGTGTGGATAGGAACAACCTTAGACAAAAAGTCTTGGTCCGATGTACACTCCTGGAGCTCGATTGTGGCCTTTGCCGCTAATACTCCCATTGTGGCTAAATATTCCTCTTTGAGCAGACAATCAGCCCATTTTACCCTCCTGGTATCATTTGAGGGGTATATGTCAACAGAGGTGTGTCTAGGATCTACCGGCATTCCACTATACAACTCTGCTGTTAATATAAGTGGATTGTGGTCACTTTCCACCCGTTTTTCAATGACCATGTCTTTAATTGATGACCAAAACTCTACATTAAAGAGGATATAATCTATCCGACTACTACGGGCCCCGTTGTTGAATGTGAAGTCGCCATCTCTGTCAGATATGGTTCTGTCATTGGCTGCCCTTAGCCCCTGCTCTAGGCATAAGGTTTTTAGCTGCAATGCAGCTTGCGTCCATCTCTTTATGGGGGGAATGGTCAATTGCGGGATATCCCATGTATGGTCTTCCTCGGTTGCTAATTTGATATCGTTGTTATCCAAGGTTTCGAAGCAGCAATTGAGGTCTCCAGCTATCAACATATTCCTTTTGCCATGATAGTAACTGAGATGGAAGCCTAACAAGGAGACTGTCTCTGATGGTTTCCCCCCGGTTCGCCCCTTGCGTATATATATTGAATATATACAAATCTCTAGATTTCGGACTCTGTATTTTAATAATTAGAATGTCGCTGCTAATGGAAGCCTGCATGAGAAACTGTATACCTGGAATCCTGTCTTACCCAGATCGTCAGGCCCCCCATAGGCCTTCCCCTCATACTTGACGTGGCTGGACTGTAAAAGTTCAGAAAACCCTGTCTAAACTGGGGTTCTATCTGCCACGTTTCCTGGAATAATATGACGTGATAGTTGTCTATAAACGTTAGCCGGTCTTGTAATGTTAATTTATTCTTTAGGCCTGCAATATTCCAGGGTACCATAGATTGTACTATAGGCAAATTATTAGCACAACCATTGGTCTTGAGAAACATTGATGTTGTACAGCTGACCTGTGTCTGGGGCAGCGAGAACTAGACTCTGAACAATGAGGGGGCAACTTGGTTCCGTGGCAACCATCCCATTGCAATCAACATCACTGTGGTGCTCCAATACGCCCGAAGTTATAAGGGCAGTGTCTTTCTCTCTTATGATATCAGCATCATCCTTATCGTGTTGAGTGGCTATTCCCAGGTTCTTACAAACTATGGAGTTAGACAGTCAATCATTCGCATCCAGGGTGCTCAATGCCTCATACAGATTAGACACCACGGTTGCCCTCGGATTGCCACTAGGCATTTCACCAAATTGTCTATGACAAATGGGTCTTTTATGCACATCAGGGCTATAAAAGAAGCCCAGCGGGAGGATATTTATACCCTCTTGAATAGGCCTAAATTGGGCTTCCCTATCCAATATATCCCTAACCGGGTCTGGTGATCTAAAACTAAGGACGATGCAGTCTCCTTCAAATCTCTTCTTAGATTGCCCTACCCATGGGATCCTTCTAACCATCATAAATTGTTCGAATAGATGGTTTCCAAGCCCAGTTTTCTAGTTTAGATAGTGTAATGATTTGTACTTTAAGGTAGACCAATGCTCCTCATCATGATAGGCGCATTTCGGGACATTAGCAAGAATAATTGCATACGGCGTAGCCTCTGGTGGGAGGTGTAGGGAGGGTCTATCTAGCAGCCCTCCCCATCACTCCTAAGTTTGCCTGCTTAGCATTATGAATCTGTTGGGTTGCTGGGGGTGGGGCTGGAATTAGAGCTGTGGGGCATTCCGCCTGTCTTTCGCCCTGCAAATTAGTTGGAAGTGGTATTGCCTTATCCCTGGTCCTAATGGTATCACTAGCTCCCTAGGTGTTTTCCTGGTGGGCAGGTATATTTTCAAGTAGGTGTTTCTCAATCTGGTTCAGTCTCTGGGAAATAGCCTCGAGTTTTGCCATAACAGGAGTAATCAATGATAGCAGCCTTCCTTCTACCATATCAACTATATCCAGTGGTGAGTGTGAGCAATCTGGTCCATGGGCAGCCACAGGTGTATTGGTGTTGTTTATTTCTCCCCCCACCCTTGCCCCTCTGAGGGTCTAAGTGTCACCACAGGGCTTCTTGGATTGGGTGCGTTGTTCCTATTCTTTGGCTGTTTTGAAGTCTAAATACTCGTTTTAGGGGCACTGCACGCCTTCCTTTTTCTGGACTGGACTTTCCGTATAGTGCCATATGCGGATTTAGATTGCCCTGAGCGTGTGTGTGGCGGAGAAGGGACAATAATTGGGCAGGGGGGGACAGCAATATTTAAACCCCTGGGGTGTCCTGTTCGGGTATAGATGGAGAGAGATTTGGGCTAGTACACGTTGCTACAGTTATATTTGCCTCACTCGTGGGAGCCGATGTTGGCGGAGACAGTGAAGGTCTTGGCTCTAAAGAAAGCCTCCGCTCTGTTAGCTGTATTTCATGCATTAGCAAGCTCTCAGCCCTAACAAGGAAAGCATCCAATGTGCCAACGACACCTGCCCCATTTCCCCCCTTGCGATTCGTCTTACTCATGATCTTAGTTAACACAATGAGAGGGCTACCAGTCTAGTTACTAGTAAGATATATATTAAATTACAACTAAGATTCAGAGTACACAATATTAGGTCCCGTGGCCTGACCCCCTAAAAGCCCCACACCCCTTCACGTTTGCAAGATGAATCTTATTATAATTTTAATGTCCCCTTTTGCCCAATGTCACAGGAGTTCGGTTTTGCTTACTTTGGTTCCCGGAACAAAGCCAAGAGATGTGGACCAGCCCAGCCTTTTCTGGGCTTTGACGTGAGTGCTCCGGTGCTTTTGAGCACCTCCCGGTGCTCCCGATGACGCGGTGAGTCTGCGCCTGCAGGAGGTCTAGGTAGTGAAGTCCCTCAGCCCGTGCTGGAGCCGCGTTCGTTTCAGTGGTCTCCTTCCGGCACAGCAGTCACCCCGAGGGAGGAATCCACACATTGTCCACAGGTAGGAGTTAATTGCACAGAAAAAAGCGTCATGCGCCGCGTGAGTGCTCCGGTGCTTTTGAGCACCTCACGGCGCTCCCGATGATGCGGTGAGTCTGCGCCTGCAGGAGGTCTAGGTAGTGAAGTCCCTCAGCCCGTGCTGGAGCCGAGTTCGTCTCAGTGGTCTCCTTCCGGCACAGCAGTCACCCCGAGGGAGGAATCCACACATTGTCCACAGGTAGGAGTTAATTGCACAGAAAAGGCGTCATGCGCCGCGTGAGTGCTCCGGTGCTTTTGAGCACCTCACGGCGCTCCCGATGATGCGGTGAGTCTGCGCCTGCAGGAGGTCTAGGCAGTGAAGTCCCTCAGCCAGTGCTGGAGCCGCGCTCGTCTCGGTGGTTTCCTCCCGGCACAGCAGTCACCCCGAGGGAGGAATCCACACAATGTAGGAGTTAATTGCACAGAAAAAATCGTCCCGCACCGCGTGAGTGCTCCGGTGCTTTTGAGTACATCACAGCTCTCCCGATGACGCGGTGAGTCTGCGCCTGCAGGAGGTCTAGGTAGTGAAGTCACTCAGCCCGTGCTGGAGCCGCGTTCGTCTCGGCGGTCTCCTCCCGGCACAGCAGTCACCCCGAGGGAGGAATCCACACAATGCCTACTGGTAGGAGTTAATTGCACAGAAAAAGGCGTCTGAGGTAATTATCAGTAGCTAAGAATATTTCAAACATTCCACCCATCACTTTTTTTGTTTTGCACTGACAATACTCTGGCCATGTTTTTAATTGCTTACTTTTTGTCTTCCTCAGTGACATCTCCTAAGTTTAACAGCCATGCCCAGAAATGGGGTCTGTGCTCACAGTGCCTAAGAACCAAACCTCATCAGGCCTATCCAGACTGAATCCTGTCTGGATTGCCTCATCTCCATTCAGAAGGAAGTATGTTTAGTAGTTCAGGCTGGATTGTTCCTAGTGGAGAAGAACAAAGGTTGATTTTCACGTCACAGGTTCTTGTCTAAGGTGAGCAAAAGCAACTGGGTTTTGGCCCAATTAATTTTCAGTAGCTGAGATTAAATGAAGCATTCCACCCATCACTTCTTTATTTCCTCAGTGCAATGCCCTGTGTGTGTGAGGTGTAAGGGGTATGTGCCCAGATGAGGGCCCATGCTCACTATGCACCAGAACTTAAGCAGTATTTCACTGACACAGCCTAACTAGACCCAAACCATTCTAGGCCTGCTTGTGTTCTGTAAAGAGGGGACCTAAACTGATTATTCTGGCTGCACTGTTTATAAAGGAGCAGGACCAAAAAAAACATAGCATGCCAGAAAAAACAAAGTATAACTTTTGTTTAATACAAAATAGCAAGCAGCACTTCAAAATAATTAGAAAACAATTGTAGTTTTACCTGGCTGAAGCTTTCGCTAGAATAGGGTAAGTTGATGCATAATGATAAAATTCTAAAAATGTAAGACAGTTTAAATAGGCTTGCTCTTGATATAAGTCTTTGGAACCTATTCACATGACAGAAACCTATTACTTTCAACAACAACGTATCTAATGAACATGTGGCAGGATCTTCTTCCAGAGGAAGCACAGGATGTCCTTGAGAAGATGTTACTCATAAATACAACACTGAGCTCTTCATTCTCCTTAAATCCTGCTTCTACTTGCCAGGTTTGAAAGTAAGGTTACTGTTTGCAACAATACACACATGTACAACCTTGACTACCATGGTGTAGGGAAGCAATGACTACAAATAGTTAGAATTTTAGTTTATTCAGTAAATAACAGGTGCTGTGCAGCAGCGAGGCATACAGCAAACCAGCAAACCACCAACTGTCCCTGTCTTCAAACTCCACACTCTAAAAGGAATGTACAAACATTCCAAAGAACCTTACAGGGTGGGAATTCTAGTAACCAGGCATAAAGCAGTATGACAGCAGAATACTACATTATCCTCCTTTCTTCAACAATGAAAAAAACAATAAAAAAAAAAGAATAAAATAAAACTAAAGCATGGTGAAAACATGACATTTAAGAATGACCAAAAAAAATAATCACTAAACCCCTAGTTCCGATATCTGACTGGGATGGAACGTTGTCGGGTGCTTCTCTGAAAAACGTCTGCAATAGGCTGAGCCAGACTGGGCTTGTGAGACAAATTTGAGGCAAAAGACAAACCTTGTTTGAAATCTTTAGCAACTTTTTCAACCCTGGACAAATTCCACCAGTTTTTTAGATTAACTCTCACAGCATTACCACAAACCTTGTCAACAATAAAGGATTCAGAAAATGTTGAACTGCCTTTCTTCACATGAGTAGGTAGCTTGATACGTACAATATCCCCAACCTTGATGTCTTGGTAAACAGATCTTTTCCTAGAATCAAAATAATCCTTCTGTTGACATTGAGCTTGAAGAACATTAGATCTCACATGGTAATCGACATTATTCACAACATTCATTTTAATCCATTTAGCCATCCAACCAGGACAAATCTTTGAACTTGGCGTTCAAACTGTGAGAATTTTGTTGATGAATGAGGTGTTGTGCGATAAAACCAAAGCATTGACCTGACTGCATTTTGTACATTGCACTTGCTAGCCAGAGCCCACTGCACACAATTATTTAGAACTCTATTCATGCGCTCCACCAAACCATTGGTTTGTGGGTGATAAAGCGCACTCTTCAAATGACTGATACCACTCTGACGCATGACATTTTCAAAATCCTGACTGACAAATTGAACACCATTGTCACTCACAATGGTAAGAGGAAAACCTTCTTTTAGAAAGATGTCTTTTAGAAAATCAATGACACTACTGGTGTTGGGTTCATTGATATAACGAACCTCTGGCCACTTTGAGTAGTAATCGATTGCCACAATGGCAAATCTTGCATTTGAGGAAAGAGTATTGAAAGGTCCAACTAAATCAACCCCAATTTTCTCCCACGGCTTAGTTGGTAATTCTATGGGTTGTAAAGGTGGAGTGCGTAACTTCAAACTCTTTTCTTAACTGGAACAAACCACACATTCACCCACAAAAATGTCTACATCTTTGTCCATCAGAGGCCACCAAAGATGTTCCTGAAGTCTCCTCTTGGTAAAAGTTTTACCAAGATGACCCTCATGTGCACCTTGAATCAGCCTGATCCTAAGTGACGCTAGAGGAATCAGTCTATCACCGCGCATGAGCAACCCATTTTCAATAGAAATCTCGTCAGCAACCTTGACAAAAGTCTGTAAAGAGAGATGTGCATTTTTCTTCTTTGGTCAGCCTTTTCTTACACACTTCATCACTGCAGCAAGAAGACGATCCTCACCCAACTTCTCTCTCCACTCTTCTTCACTAATCGCACAAATTTCATCCAGCACAACAGGGGCAACAAAACAGTTGTCTTCATCATACATATCATCCGCATCTATACACTTAACAGGATTCCTTGACAAGTAATCAGCCCTAAAGTTTTTGGAACCTGGAATGTAGGAAACCTCAAAATCAAATTGCAACAATTTTGTTGTTAAACGCGCAATTCTCGTCGTAAGATCTCTAATTTTGTCACCTGATAAAATAGAGACAAGGGGATTGTGGTCAGTGCATAACTTAAAATGTTTACCCCAAACCTACGGAGTAAATTTTCTTACGGCCCACCAACAGGCCAGTAGTTCTCTTTCAATTACAGAAAAGTTCAACTCAGAACCCTGTAGAACTCTGGATGCATATCCCAACGTGTATTCTTGTCCTTTATCATTTTGTGTGAGAATAGCCCCCAAACCTACACCACTTGCATCCACAGTGATTTTACACAACAAATTTGGATTAAAAGGTTTAAGAATGGTCGGGCTAACTACATTTTCCTTGATCCAACCAAAATCATCCTCAAAAACTTTCTCCCACACAAACGGAACTCTCTTCTTGAGCATGTTGGAAAGAGACTGAATCTTAGATGCATAACCTGGCAAAAACCTAGAATAAAATTCACACAAACCTATTAACGATTTAAGACTTGCTTTGTCGTTAGGAGGTGAAGAATCCACAATGGCTTTAACTAAACCTGGTCTTGGTTCTACACCGTGCTCTAACAGAACATGACCTAGATATTCAATTTTTTCCACTTTAAAAACACATTTCTCTTTTTTCAAAACCACTCCTGCATCTCTTAAAATCTCCATAACACCAAAAACAATGTCATCATGTATCTCCGAAGTAGCTCCATGCACCAAAACATCATCTTGAAACACAATGACCCCTTTTAAATCTTTGAGTAAATTTGACAAAATTCTCTGAAACACTGCAGCCGCAGAGGCCAAGCCAAATGCCATGCAGCAGTACTGAAATGTATCAATATGAGAAACAAAAGCAGCCAAGTGCCTCGAAGATGGATCTAATACAACTTGGTGATACGCCGAGGCAAGATCGAGTTTAGTGAACCACCTTGAACGATTCACTAAAGAAAGCATATCAGAATTCTTCGGTAAAGGATGTGAATCCACCCAAATATTCTTGTTTAGGCTCCGCAGGTCAATGCAGATGCAATGTTCTCCATTTTTTTTCTTAACCACCACCAAAGGACTAAGCCATAGAGAAGACTCAATAGGTTCGATAATTCCTTTTTCACAAAGACCAGTACTTCTTTCTCCAGTTGTTCTCTTACACTAAAAGGTACATTCCTAAGTTTATGTTGGATAGGTATAGCACCTTCTTTCACCTTGATAGAATGTGAAAAACCTTTTATCCGTCCAAGATTATTACTAAAAACTGAGGGATATTTCTCTGACAGAACTTCCTCCAGACAATCCAACTTTACAATGGATACTTGATCAGCTGTACCAGGTCTTAGTACCATTTTGAAAAGACCTTGGTGGAACCAGCCAAGGATATCTAGTCCCTTGATGGCCACATAAATCTTACCAAAAATGTTCCTTCCTCTGAACTCCAAGGTGTCTTCAAAATATCCTGCTAACTCAGTTGTCCTCCCTTCATATGATACAGGTGACCTATCAGGGGGAAATAAAGGACATGCACCCCACACTTCATTGAATCTTTCTTCTTTAATCCTGGTGATTCTTGCGCCTGAGTCAACCAACAGACATAACCTCTTGTCACCAATTCCAATGTCAACATAGGGGTCTACACATTCAGAGAACTGGCTATCAATAACATTCACATAACTCACCACAACAACCCTATCTCTTAAATCATCTTGTATCTTCCCGTGACTTTTGGATCCTGATTCTGATCCTGATACGTTAGGAACTGCAGAAGTATTCTTTGAAAACTGCTTATTTTCTTGTTAATTTTCTACATTCCTCTTGGTATTTTGACACACTTTTGAAAAATGGCCAAACCTACCACGTGTTCTGCATGTCACATTTCTAGCAGGACATGGACGCCCTGATCTAAAATGAGGTGTTTTTCCACATTTGAAACAAATATTAGTTTGTTTGAGAAACGTATTGTCATTACGAACAAAACCCTGTTGAAATTTTGACTCTTTAGCTCTAACAACACTAACAGGTTCCTCTTTAGAAGAATTAACAGATCCCTTTTCTTCCAATTCTTTAACTGCAACTTTTGACAACTCAATACTTCTCGCTATTTTAACAGTTTCTTCTAGAGAAGGGTTACCCAAGGACAAACGTTTCTGTTGGATACTCTTATCTGTACACTTACTAATGTATTGATCCCTTAAGAGTTGGTCCCTGAACCCTTCAAATTGACAATCAGAACTTAGAACTCTCAAAGCAGAAATATAGTCTTCCACTTTTTCACCAATTTTTTGTTCTCTTTTAAAGAATGTATGTCTTAATACAACTAAACTAGGTTGTAAGTCAAAACGCAATTCCATTTTTTTAACAGCTTCTGAAAACTCATCAATTTCTTCTTCTCCTGCTGCACGTACTAATGGTGGTAAATGGTGGAGAAGTGTGGCTCACTGGTTAGAGCAGGCAGACCCTGAAGCAGAGGTCAGACCCAGGACCAGGGTTCAATTCCCGACGCGGCAGGGTCTTGAGCTCAAATGTCCATGGACTCGATAATTCTCGCTTCGGTGCCTGACCTAATCATGGGTTCACACTCTGCAACTCTGGGCATTAAGCTTGCTTAATCTCCACAACGGCCCCCCCCCGCGGCGGGATGCCTGGATTTCACCTTGGAGATGCCCTGTAGGGGCTATCTCACAGGGAAAAGCCAGGACGGGTTCCCAAGGCAAGCGCGGAGATACCCCTTCGGGGGTCGATTCAGGCGCTATATAAGAAACATAATAATAATAATAAATGTTTAAAAATCTCTCTACCTGCAAACCCCAAAGCATTTATGAACAAACATTTCTTCCTTTCTGCCCTATAACGTGAACCCCCTATTGCTCCAATGTATGTAATAAAGGCATCATACCATTTCTTCCAATGAATTGGTGGATCTCCTGGGGTCTCTAAAAAAATGGAGGTTGAGAAACCGATTGCATTATAACTCGCTTACAATACACACTGAAGTAAGATCTGACAACAACCTGATGACACTTGTTAATAAATGCGTGAGAAAATGCTTGATGCTAGGCTAAGTACAGTGCAAAGACTAATACATTTTCCAAATGTTCCCAAAAAGAAACAACATTAAAAATAAGAAGATGAAATTAGTTGCTTGAAGAAAACCAAAAATAAGCATATGAAAATAGTTGCTTGAAGAAACTGTTTCTTAGAACTGTAACATGAATTTCCTTCAAATTTTCCTTTTAAATAGTACTTTGAGTTAACCAATTGTCTTTTGTCTTCAAATAATCCAAAGCCAATTTTGTGAAAATAAGAAATAAGAAAAAAAAACGCTTTAAATGTTTTTCCAGTGAAGATTCTCACCAAAACCTTTACTTGTTGAACGATTTTTCACACAGCTCCTTACTCAACAAACCTCTTCGTCGTTGTAACGATAAAGTCATAAAAATGCCCGTTTTTTTCTTTTGTGCTGACTTCGTAAATTTTCCCAATCAAAAATGGCCGCTGCTATGACATCACTCGGTCGACCAATGGCGATGCACGATTTCTGTTCATCGTGATGCTTACACACCTTGCCTTACGTCCTACGTTGCACGTAGCAGCCAATGCAAAGTCACATTCACTTCTCTCAAAATGGCGCTCGCAATAAACTGGAACGCAAATTTCCTTTACTGCTTCTCACCGCTGCTGTAAAAGTACCAATCACACAGTACCTTTCAAAGGTGCTCCGTACTGCTTTTCCGGGAATCGTAGCTCTCCGGTGAATGACTACCTCATTTCGGCCCAGCTGATCGTTCTTGCAGTTCACGGTAAAAGAAACTCTTCTTTACTTTTCTCGAATTTTGCACGTCGTGGATATAGCAGGCACCTGTAATTGTCGCCATAAATTATGTAGTGAAGCGATGACTACAAATAGTTAAAATTGTAGTTTATTCAGTAAATAACAGGTGCTGCGCACCAGCGAGGCATACAGCAAACCACCAACTACCCCTGTCTTCAAACTCCACACTCTAAAAGGTATGTACAAACATTCCAAAGAACCTTACAGAGTGGGAATTCTAGTAACAAGGCATAAAGCAGTATGAAAGCAGAATACTACACATGGCTTCTTGTACCACTAGAACCATGACATTTATCAAGCATATTTAAAGCTATAATGTTTCAACCCAATACATCAATATCTACATTTGCTTATAAAATAGTGATACACTCTTTGCCATATATGTGTAAAATAACAATACTGTAATATATAGGAAAATATGACTATAATACATAGGAATACAGGATTTTGTTTGCATAGTTAATACCAATATCTTAGACTAATTTAAATTCCACCAAATACTTTTTTGATAACTTCCAGACAGACTATTGCAGGATATACATGAGCTATAATTAAGCAAGTTTGTGTTAGTGTTATATTGAATGAACATCAAGGCATTCACATTTTGAAGTTTGGAAATATCATGTGCTAATACATGTTGAATAATTGATTATGGTGTAAATTTAAACACACGTTATTTTTGGGAATCATTATTTGTAACCTTTAGTTATGGTAATTTATTTCATATTGGAGCTGTATTTTTTCCGAATCTGAGGTAACTTTCAGGCAGTAGAGGGTCGCACAAGGTGGCTAATTAGTAAGAACGAATGAGGGAGGGACCCGGGGCAAGTGTTTGGTTTAAAAATCGGGCGTTTTATGGGGGAGGAAACGCTTCCTTGAAAAGAGATGTGGGACAGTTTTGTTGATGTATTAGTTGTAGAATGTGGATTGCGTTGGAGTTCTTAAGAGGTGTGAGTGCAGGAGAAAGTGGGTGATAGCAATGTGTGATTATGCGAGGTGCAAAAGGGGATGATTGTAGCGTGTGATACATAAAGACTGAGTGGGTGTGAAAACAGCAGTAGGTTGATTTGAACGTTTGAGATGAGTGGGGGTGAATATAGTTTTGTGAGCATGATTGCGACTAGGTAAACAAGCAAGTGCAGTGAGATTTGAGAAGGTTAGGAAAGAAGAAGGGGGTGCAATTAGGGGTGTCAGGAGCTTTAGACAACAATGAATGTAACAAGTGTATGATTGGGCTGAGGTGAAATGTGGGCGGGAAGAATGTGGATATTTTGTTAGGGAGAGACTTTTGACTCGTGAATGGTGAGTTTATAGTGTGCAGTTTGAAAGCGGGTGAGGAGATGGCATACACAAAGTACAGCGGGAGGAGGAGGGATGTAACCAGATTATGCCAGACATTTGGGGAATGTAGGCACTAATTCAATTTCCTGAGCAAATTATATCAAGTCCAAAATATAAGTCCATGCAGTAGTCTTTTTCAAGTGTTCGTCCTTGATACTTTATTTTGTTATTTTTATCTTGGAAAGACTTTTTGATCTCAAATTACACTTCAGTTCTTCAATGATACAACCAACAGCCACAATTCTTGCCAACACATGTTTCATCAAATGGTAATAGCCAAAGACTTCATCAGGGCTAGAACAGACAAATATACATCTAAGTTATAGAGTAAAACGCAGGCATTAATATGTATCGTAGTAAACCTCCACCAAAGAAGAGTTTGAAAATATCAGACACCCAGTTATCCACTTAACAAACTTGAAAGGTAGAATCAGAATACATACACCCAGTGAATAAAAGGAAAAACAGCACTTTAGGATGTTCTGAAAAGAAATCTTATTACTAGAAAAAACAGAGAGAGAATCCCCTAAAAAAAAAAAAATATATGATTAACCAACTAGGCAAGTTGGCATAAACGTGACTCATATTCGAACTACTATTAGAAAAGTCCCATTGCAGACAGAGTACAAATCCTATACACATCCCAGTGCACTAACACGACTTGTCTTGGGACTCACCGAGGACTGCTATTTCTACTCAACACAATGAGTTTTGACTGCCTCTGCCATGGACAGCCTTCATCTGATTTGAAGTTCAATATGAATCCTATGACAACATGTAAACAAAGAAATTGTAATTTCGACCCCTACAATATTCAGGTCTTTTAGTATACACCTGAAGCGATAAATAGAAATTCCTATTTGAAACAAAGAGGCCGATCCACACTCACCAAGTCAAGTACTTTCAGTCGCAAATATCGGTGTGAGATCATCAATCAGTATAGGTTCTCAGCTGGTGTCCTAAAGGGTCATATGGATAGACATCAGTGTCTAATCTTCTAACATATCCAATACTGAGCTGAGTCCTTTACTAACTAGTTCAATTACATAATGGCGTATATAACATTGTATCCTTCACACACCGAAAATGCCTATGATAGTTTAATTACATTCAACTAAAATACAATTCCAAAAAGTCATCCTTTCTAATCTAAAATAGGCAAATTTAAACATGCTGAATCAGACATAATTCATAAACATAAAAACCCCAGTTTATAATATGTCCCAAGGCATAGTGCCATCACAAGCGTACCAACAGTATATTTAAAAAGCTGGTTCTCGTTCACCTCTGGTAGTCACCTTAATGGAGTCCTCACCTCAGAGTTAACTTCAAAATGCAGAGGCGGGTAATGCCGATATGATCCATGGCGTGTTGCATCGACGCCATCTTGAAATGTATATTTATACCGCTAACTCACAATAGACATCAACAACGGCATCCGATGTGCATAGCTAAAGTACAAACCCCTGTGTGGGCACCATATTGGACTTATCAAGTCCATTGCATAAATGTATCAAAGTAAAGACTATCTAAAATAGCAAACAACACTAAATACAAATAAGCAAGTATAACTAAATTCATTGTAAGTCAGGAAGCGAACAAACACATTGCCAATGTTAAAAGATTTGTTTATATAGTAAATAGCATGCATATTATATGAGACAACATAGCCTTGATGATAATAAGCATAATATTACCAATACAAATTAATTCTATAAACCTATTTTTTAGGTAAAAGTTCATCAGGGAATTAGAGCTCAATCGTATTTAATAGAAGAATCAAATTCATGGCCTACAGTTAAGCAGGCACATTGTTTAGCTCCCAGAGCTAATGGAACCTTGTGATATACAGGTCCTCATAATAAAGATATCCCACATAAGAACAAATTGAAAAATTATTAAGAAACAAAAATCACAAACATATAACCAGGGTGTGACGAAATTACAACCGCATTCATAATAATGCCTTCAGCAATACTTTACACTAACCTGCAGAAAATAAACCTCAGCCAGTGAACTGTAGGGTGGAGTATTTATAAAGCGGAGAAGTGAATAAAGGAAGGCTTGGCAAAGTCAGAGAAGCAGGAAGGGTAAAAACGCACATTTTAAGTGCAGCATACATCAGTTTTGAGTCCTATACAAAAAATACAAATCCCCTTTCACAGCATTAAAAATTATATCCACATGTCCATTTCATTGATATAATGATGAAATAATCATAGGGTGCAGTAGAATGTTTAATGGCATAACTATACATTAAACCACAGAGAATTTTATATAGTTAGCATCCCAAGAAATACTGCAATTCCGAATCAATATTGATGCCCTGCTCTACGGCACGCAATTTTAAGATCTATCGAGCCTCACATTGTCGGACCTTAAGTTCTCTGTTACCCCCTCGACTGTTACTCTGTATTGATTTATTGCCATGAAAGGTGATTGACGAATTAGTACTCTGAGAAGGGCATTCAAAGGCGTGGGTAACAATAGGATATCTTGAATCACATTTCTTGAGTGCCCTGAAATGTTCTGTGTTGCGTTCCTTTAGGCATCTTATAGTGCTACCAATATAAACTTTAATACATTTGTACCGGATAGCATATACCACATATATCGTTGAACAATCAATATGTTGCCTAATTTAATATTTGATAGAACCATTATATTGAAAGTCAATTTTACCATGCTCTGCAAACTTACACATGTTACAGTGTCCACATCTACATGAGCCCAGATTGAGTTTATGTAGCCATGACTGTTCATCTGTCGTTATCCTGGGGTAGCTGAGGCTGACTAAGCAACATAGTGCTGTACCCCTGCGGTAAGAAATACTATGGTATTTGGTGATAAACGTGCTTATTGTTTGATTTGATGTTAGTAAGTGGCAATGTCTTTTGAGTGTAATAAAACTCTTATGTGGCCAAGGATGGTAATTGGTCACCAGTCGCAATTTCGGGCAGCTGCCAGTGTCCTTTTTGAGTCTTGATTTTAGAGTATCGTATCTCATTAGTCTCAACGCTCTATGCTTTGCCTTACATATCTTATTTGCATCATAACCTCAAGCCAGAAATCATATTTCCATGTCCCTAGTACAGTTTGCAAAATCCACATAATTACTGCAATTCCTATATGCTCTATATAATTCACCATAGGGGATGGCATTAACTTGTACTTTCAGGTGGGCACTCGTTGCATGCAAAGTCGAAATGCAAGATGTACTTTTCTTGTGTAATTTCCAGTTGATTTTTCCATCAGCCACACATAATTCAACATCAAGAAATACAGATGCTAGATGACATGGTAAATTACATATAACATTCATTATTATTCATGTATTCAAAAAAGTCCACTAGATCTTCATCACTCCATGTCCAGATGATAAAACAATTGTCTCTGTAACTGCCAGAATAAACAATGTATTCCTGCCACTTGGCACCCGATGGGCCCCAGACATACATCGCCTCGAACCTCCCCATAAACAGGCAGGCAAATCTGGAACCCATCGCAGTCCCGCGCAGTTGGTGGTACCAGTCTTGTTTGAACAAAAATACATTATGTTCTAAAATAATGTGTGACATAGCTATTAACATGTCTGAATGTTCAAGAAATTCTGCAGGTCTTTTGTACAAGAAGTGTTCAAGTTCCAGTAGTCCCTGCTCATGTCGTATGTTAGTATACAGTGACACTACATCTAGCATCACAAAAGTCAGTGAAGTGTCCCAATTTATATTCATTCGTACATTCAGTATATGTTTTGTGTCTCTGATATAGGAAGTCAAATTAAACACAAAAGGCTTCAAAAATATGGTGACAAATTCGTCCCCCTATACCAGAGACTATAAGCCTCCCTGGTGGTTTATGAGGCGTTCTTGTGGATTTTGGAAAGTGTGTATAGACATAGGAATCATGGTTTGTCAATCATTAGATATGCAAACTCTTCATCATTTAGTAAACCCTTGATGTTCCATTTCTTGAGCTCAGCGTTAATAGTTCAAGTTCTACCAAATATTGGATTACAGATAAGTTTTTTGTAACTCAGCTGATTTGTTAACTGGCTCATCATTTCAGTTTTATACATAGCTTTGTTCATGACAACAATGTTGCCACCTTTATCGGCTCCCCTAATAATGATATCATCATTAGTGCTTAAAAGTTTAAAGGTGATCTGTTCATTTACTGTAAGGTTATGCATGTGATAGAGCGCGCAGGTCACTCGTCTATAAATTTACCATACTCACCTGGGCCCATAATCAATAACACATAATTTAATCAGGTAACCTTCGCTCTACTATCAGTTATTTCACTTTCTAGGTTTTATACCATTGACCTACCAATACTTGTCGCTGGTACCTGTAAACCTATTGGGTCAGGGTGTTAGATTGAAGATAGATAGAGAAAAAAAATAAGGTTTGCACTCATGTAATAATCACAGACTCGGGAAGTTTTAAAATCTTTATCTAAGTTTCTTAAATGGTCATGATCCACCGAATAAACACAAAAAGACTCTCAATAATGAAAATCAATACTAAAATATAACTATGCAAAAGATGTATTAAACAGATTTTAACAATTTAGCAATAGGGAGGGTAAGAAAAGGAACATAATATGCAATCAAAAATGATTTTGAGCATTTAGCAAAGGGAGGGTAAGAGAAGGGAACATAATAACATGATAAGCAATCAAAACATTAACGGTAGGAAGGGTAAAGAGAAAAGGGAACAAAACAATGACGAACCCACACAAATGTATATTTACCTAGAATGGTGTGAAGACCAACCCTGGCCACAGGTCAGTTTAAGGACAGAACTCCGAAAGTTGCAGTTGCCAGAAGGCTAGCAGGTGCAGATCAGAATCAGGACAGGTAAAGCCAAATTGGATCAGGACAGGACCACCAAAGGTCAAGACCTGCACCCGCAGTTTAGTTGCAATGCCTGCGCTACTCCCTCTCTGCAGCTAACAGCCAGAACCCCAATTGGGTGATCGATTTCACTGACAAAGGGCTTCGCCAGCACTTCAGCTTCCCGGAACCCCGATTGGGTTATCGAATCTTCAGACAGAGTGCTCCGCAGCCCTCTGCTCTTGGCCACCTATTGAGTGTGTTGGGTCAGTGACAGGTCAGCTATTCGGACAAGTCGGACAAATTAACTAGCTAAGCCTACCCTAGTTATACTATTTTCCAGGTCAGTGTACCACCCGCCAATATTGCAAGTGTAAGGATCCCCAATTTTGATTGGACAAAGAATGAGGAGAGGTCATCACACCATACCAAAATGAAACTTTTCTTGATGATATTAAAATTACCGTTCCCACCCTTCAAATTATTTTCCCATGTATGCTTTATTCCACCCGACAATGAATGTTCTTTAAACAAACACATTGTTATAACATATTAACAAGTTCTCTTCCGTTTAAGTTCAAAAGTTCGCTTTCTCATGCACATCTTCCTGTGCGCAGCAGCTTGGCATTGCTTCAAGGTTAGATGACTTCAGTTCTCTTTAGAGTCAGACATGCGCGATGTGAGTTTTCAAGATGGAGTAATAGCACCTCTCGGGCCCAAAGATTACGATACACGAAAAGAAAAAAGAAACTGTTTTAGAACACAGACTAAATGAATGCCCTGTATACCACTTATCTCTACTCTATTACCATTACTTTATTTTTACCTATTGCGTTAATGTTAAGCAGAACAAACAGCTTAGCAAAAGCAGCAGTGGAAGCTTCATGCATGCGGTTGCACAGAGCAGCCATTTTAATTCTAGTGCGCGGAAGCGAAAGTTTCCCCCAAGCGAAAAATACGTCATGTCACGTGAGTATGACAGGCGCATGTGCATTAGAAAATCCTGCATAGCAGCAGCCATTTTATTGCAACAAATTAACATTAGTTAAACACATAAGCAAGCTTCACTCAGACACCCATTTGTGTCATGTAATGCGATAATAATAAAACAAACATGTTGATTAGTATATTAACGTTATGTCGAGAGGACTGAGTACAAGCAAGTCGCGTTACTTGCGATTCCTTGCTCCATCACATGTATGGCACAAGTTTTTTTTAACTTCATAGTGTCCTCATATTTATTAATCTCCCTACTCACAATCCTGTGAAAAATCTCAATATTATTACCACTGGACAACTGTGGTGTCCATTTGGATTTGGGTTTTAAGCGACTATCAATACTCAATTGGTACAGTATTCTAGATGTTACTGTTACTGTGGATTTATAGAGCGCATTATACCCCAGAGGTCTCTAAGCGCTATCAGCGGACGTCGGACTGGTTGAAACGAAGTGAGCTGTTCAAAGCAAACCCCATGCCTCTAAGAACAAAACAGTCTTCCAAGACTTGATACAATGTAGTGGGGTCATGCTCACTTTCCGTGATTGAAAGTAATAAAACAGTATCACGAATATCCTGAATTGATTGGTCATCCACAATAATCTCTCTTGCTTCTCTTGGTTTATTCAAAGGATTGGTAGCAAAACAAATTTTGAGTTTTAAACTCCTTACAAATGTGTATAGATCAATCTTAACATTTGACATATCACATTTAGGGGTAGGGCAAAAGCTCATACTTTTACTTTAAACAGAAACCATATCATTAGACAAAGCCACATTAGATAGATTGATTACCTGTATCCCTATCTCATTGCTGGTTGTTATTGTTTGCCCTTGTTCCAGGAGCGGGTAAGCATTCCCTCTCTTATTCTTGGATTTTCATCTCCCCCTGCGCCTCTTTTTTTCTTTGATGATCCTCTCTCGGTTTAGCAATGGGTTCTTTGTTCCCCATACGAATTCTTTGGAGTTACCTGGGCTCGCCCATATACCCCATCTCTGGCGCCCCATCCTCACCAATACCCTATACTGTATTTGAGGATGTCGGGCTATGGCCACTCAACAGAAAGTTTCTACTCTCACCACATAGTAAAATCCAACTTTAATATACTGTCAAATCTCTTAGCGAATGTAAATACTCTACCACTAAAGTAGTCTATCACATCACGCTTGAGTTTGCCTGCCTTCCTCTCTTTTATATCCTCTTCAAACTTGCCAAGCACTTCCTTTAAAATGATAGAATTATTTTTAGTCACTACTCCCATATTCAGATCCTGGATCTGTTTTTCTACGTTATCAACCTCGTCTACCTCTTTTAGCACCTTCCTGTCTGCATTTTCTATTAATATATTCATTAGGTATATAGAATTACCAGTCAATTCTTTTTCCCATTTCAAAAGCAGATCTTCCTCAAGATCGTCATAAATTGAGAAAATCTGTGAGCGCAGACCTCACAGGATTATCTGAAATTAATTTGTACTTGTAAAGCGCACTTATACACCAACCGGGGTTTCCTGGCGCTATACGTATACCGCTGTGTAACCCTTCCTGACTTTTCCCTGTGAAATGTCCTGGGCACCCCCAAGGTGAAGCCAGGCATCCCAACTCTGTTGGGGCCGTTGTGGAGATTAAGGGCCCGATGTAGGTAATCCCAGATTACCGATTCTTAAATACCGAATCATACCGATTCGGTATTTAAGAACAGGCAAAAGGAATGTAGGTAATTTTACCGAAAAAATTACCGAATCGGTAAGTTTCGGTAATTACCGAATCGGTATTCACCGATTCGGTAATTGCCATTCATTCCTATGGGCCTGGAGGCCCATAGGAAAGAATGGCAATTACCGAATCGGCAAATACCCATTCGGTAATTGGGGGAAACATTGAAGGGTGGCAGGGTGTCACTTTGACACCCTGTTGCACCCCTCAATTGTGCATGGGTGCACATGTTGCACATGTTGCAGACATACATGCCCTAAGGGCATGTATGTCTGCAACATGGCACTGTTGGAAAAGCAAAAAAAATGCTTTTTCAAGTGTTTTCATTATTTACCACCAACTTCTAGTTGGTGGTAAATAACGAATCCTTAACTGAGGAATGCACTAACTTGAGTGCTTCCTACATCCTGGATTCGGTATTTTACCGAATCGGTATGTTAAGAATTTGGTATTTTACCGAATCCTTAAATTACCGATTCGGTAAAATACCGAATCCTTAAAAAATGCCACTACATCTGGAAAGCCCAATACCGGTCGGTAACGGCCGAAATTCGGTAATTTCCGCCGTTAACGACTGGTATTTGGCTACCTACATCGGGCCCTAAGCAAACTATTGCTCAGAGTTGCCGAGTGGGACCCATGATTAGAATAGGCACCAAGGTGAGAATTATCAGGTCCGAGGAAATTGAGCCCAAGACCCGCCAAGGCAGGAATTTAACCCTTGTCCCGGGCCAGACCTCTGCATCAGGGTCTGCCGCTCTAAACATTGAGCCACACTTCTCTCTAATCTCAAGTACTCTTTCAAGGTGGTGCCATCCCACCATTTTGCTGTTTCGTTTTTTTTCAACCTTTCTAATCTTATAAATTTGGCCTTCAGACCCTCGTTAGGTCTAACGTTTCTTGCGTTTATTGAGAAGGTATACTGATTGATGATCTCACACCGATATTTGCGATTGAAAGTACTTGACTTGGTGAGTGTGGATTGGCCTCTTCATTTCAAATAAAAATTGCAATTTATCGCATTAGGTGTATACTAAAAGACCTGAATATTATAGGGGTCGAAATTACAATTTCTTTGTTTACATGCTGTTGTAGATTCATATTGACCTTCAAATCAGATGAAGACTGTCCATGACAGAGGCAGTCAAATCTTGGTGTTGTTGAGTAAATATAGCAGTCCACGGCGAGTCTCATTACAAGTTGTGTTAGTGCACTGGGATGTGTATGGGGTTTTCTACTCTGTATGCATTGGGACTTTTCTAATAGTAGTTTGAAGACGAGTCACGTTTAGGTCAACTTGCCTAGTTGGTTAATCATATTTATTTTTCAAGGGGAATCTCTCTCCGTTTTTTTTAGTAATAAGGTTTCTTTTCATAACATCCTGAAGTTCTGTTTCTCCCTTTATTTCACTGGGTGTATGTATTCTGATTCTCCCTTTCAAGTTTATAGGTGGAGCCCTGGGTGTTTGATATTTCCAAACTCTTCTTTGGTGGAGGTTTGCTCTGATTCATATTAATGCCTGCGTTTTACTCTACATCTTAATTATATATTTGTCTGTTCTAGCCCTGATGACCTCTTTGGCTATTATCATTAGACGAAACACAAGAATTGTGACTATTGGTTGTATCATTGAAGAAGTGAAGTGTAATTTGATATTAAAAGTCTTCTCAAGATACAAGTTACAAAATAAAGGATCAAGGACGAACACTTGAAAAAGACTACTGCATAACATGTTTTGGACTTGATATAATTTGCTCAGGATATTGAATTTTTGTCTAATTATAAAAGTTTGCAGGCTTGCATACACTAACTGACAACGTAGGGTAGTCGTCTCAATTTCCTTTGATGCACTATTAAATGAATTTAAAATTCTGATCACGCTGTCACATAGCTGTGGGCATTCCATACCCCACTACACTTTTGTGACGTTTATTTGGGGAATGTATGTGGGGTTTCACCAAAAGATGTTTATATAAATGAACAACAGAACAAATATTATATTTTATATGACTTTAATAGGGTATTTGGGTTTAATCAGTATTACATGAACAGCATGGATTATCACATATATATATAACAAAGGACATTTCAGTAATGGCGAATGTTTTATTGTTATTTGTAGTTACCCCTGTAGAAGGGCTCGCGAAGCCCGAAATGCATTGGCTTTGAATAAGGAACACTGCTTTGGACGAATCATGCGTTTGTTCGTGTTCTAGACAGAGATTCGAATGGGCACATCTTGAGCATTTGAAACTTTGGAAATAGCATGACACCATACGTGTGGATCAAGCAGGATTTAAGTATAAAAAGTGGAACAAAGTGCAGAGTACATGGTGTAAAATGGATTACATATTTAGAGCATTGAAAACCTACTATTTAACTCTGATTCAAGCCGAGTCCCACAACACATGTAAAAAACAAAAGGGGGCAGGGTAGGAATTCCCTGATCCTCCAGATATGGTGGGTGGGTCACTCCGGCCTTAAAAGTATTTGCTTTAATTCAGTTTTGCTGCAATTTCGAGGGTGGATCAGCAACAAAATTGAAAAAAAAGAAAGATGCACGTCTTTTTCATGAAGCCCCAGGTGGGCCAAATTCTCAGGGAAAGTTTAATTATGCAGGGAGGTGCCCACACAGCGCCCAGCACCCTGGGGACTGTCGCTTCCCGAGGCAAACAACAAAATGATGCTGGGGGACCAGCATGCCTCCCCCACAGCCCCATGAACCACCACCTCCCTGGGGCTATTTGTAACATTAGTGCTGAATGGAGCCCTGGCGGCATCCCTTGCAGCCCCAGGGACTGCTACCTACCCAGGGCAAACAATCAAATGATGCTGGGGTCCTCACAGACCCCATAGAGCTCCTGGGTTGGCCACCTCCTTGGGGCTATTTGTGAAATTAGTGTGGGGGAGGCTTGTATGACCTCTCCGCAGCACTGAGGACCACCACCTCCCCAGAGCAATTAACTTATAGAAATGCGGAAAACATTCTGACATACAGATTGAAACATGCACTTTCAACATCAGTAGCAGACTGCCAGTTAACCCCTGGTGATCAGCAGCTTTACTACAGTGTTTTAATGAGCAACTAGAGTGCTAGTCTCTGTCTAGTTTTCTTCTGCGTTGGCGGAGAAACGGCAGCAATGCAAAAAAGGCAAAAGAGCATGGCGAAAGCACTATGACCCCAACTCTAGAGAAGCCTACAGAGCTCTGCTGAGAGTCTATCACCAGGACATTAACGCTGGTAAGAAGTCCTATTATGCCTCAAGAATTGAAGCTGCCTCCAACTCTTGTAAAGAGATTTTCAGAATAGTTAAGGATTTCACCTCCCCCTCCTGTTGTGTACCCCTAGGAACACCCACTCCGAGTCTTGGATTACTGAGCTAGCCAATTTTTTAACGAACAAAATTCAGCTCATTCAAGCCTCTTTTACTGCAGCGCCTGCTCCGGCGATTAGTGATTTGCCGGTGTCTCCTCTCTCTCTCAACCAGCTGAACCCTTCACTCTGGGTCTTTCCACCGATTACTTCCCAAGCCTCTCTTAACTTATTGTCCAATCTAAATTCTGGTTCTCCCCTCGATCCCTGCAAAATTGATTGCACAGGTGGCACATGTGCTCAACCCCCTAGTCAACCCCGTACTTAATCTCTCCTATAGCACTGGAATGGTCCCTAAGCAGTGGAAACAAGACCTGATACTACCTCTTCTAAAAAAAAACAATCTCGACCCCAAAGTACACGCAAATTATAGACCTATCTTGCTTTTGCCTGCCCTGGCGAAAGTAGCTGAGAAGCATGTGCATGTCACTCTTGCTAATTTTCTTGAATCGAATAATATTCTGCATCCATCACAATCTGGGTTTCGATCCAATATGAGCACCGAGACTGCGCTGCTTGAAGTCACTGAGGTCTTAAGAGAAACCTTGGACACTGGTGGAAGAGCCATGTTGGTGATGCTCGACCTATCTGCGGCATTTGACACCGTCCCCCATGACCGTCTCCTTTTTAGGCTCTGGGAGATCAGTCTAAGGGGGTCGGTGCTCAGCTGGTTTAAATCTTTCCTTTCCGATCGCCAACAAACGGTCTGGGTGCCCCCTTTCTCTGCCATGATGCCACCTTTGGAAGTGGGAGTGCCTCAGGGGTCTATATTAAGCCCCACGCTTTTTAACATCTATATGGCCCCACTGGCGGCTCTGGCAGAGGCACTCGGAGCTCAGATCGTGTCGTACGCTGATGATACTCAGCTCCTTTTCACGTGCGACAAAGGCTCCGACTTCAATTGCAAGAACATCAGAGATTGCCTTGAGGCAGTTTTCGGCTGGTTTCAGCTGAACTGCCTCAAGTGCAACTCTGCTAAGTCGGAAATACTTTTTTTTGGTGGCCCTCCGGATCCTAGTTGGAAGGCCTGGTGGCCTCCCGCCATGTTTCCCCCAGCAAGTGACTCGGTTGTCGCCAAAAATCTCGGGATTCACATTGATAATGGACTCTCTTTTAAACCCCAGATATCGGGCATGGTGGGCAAATGTTTCGCCAACTTAAAGATGCTTCTGAAATTTCTGCCCCTTCTTTCAGTTGAACATAGAAGAGTTACGGTACAGGCACTGATCGGTGCTCGCTTAGACTATGCCAATGTACTTTACTTGGGTCTCCCTGATTTCCTCCTTTCTCGCCTTCAAGTCGTCCAAAATTTGGCAGCACGAGCCATTTTCGGTATGACCAGAAGGGCCAGTGCTAGTGCCCTTCTTACCACCCTTCACTGGCTTCCGATAAAAAAACGGATCATTTTCAAAACAATGACGTTGGCTTTCAAGGCACTGCACGGCCTGGGAGCCTCCTTTCTCCATAGACGGGTGAACTTTGACCTGCCTTCCAGACCACTCAGATCGGCCTCCCTTGCCTTGGCCATGGTTCCCGCCATAAAGCGGGCCAGATGTGGCGGGCGCTCATTCAAACGTCTCGCTCCCCAGTTATGGAACACCCTTTCCGTGTCCCTCAGAACCACGGACAATCTGCTCGTTTTCAGTAAGTGCCTAAAGACCCTGCTGTTCACTCAATAAAGGTACTTGGCTCTCCCACTCCCCGGTCTAGTGAAGGATCTTAAGCGCCGGGACACTCTCCGGAGTAGCCTAGCGCTATAGAAAACCCCCACATAACATAACATAACATTGTGAATTTATGTCAAAAGTGTCGCACATTTGATCGCAATATTGTTAGAATCGAATTGGTAAATTGAAAGAGTTTTCTACTGAGGATACTGCAGTAAATGAGGAACTTAAGGAGCTTCATAACAAATACATCTCCTATTTTGGCCACCATAGAACAAGGAGCTCAAATATAGCACAAATATCACCTAAATGTAGCCCGAGTATAGCCCAATGACAGACGTGAGCAAAACACATATTGTTTTTTTATTTTTTTATTCATTGCAGCACAGATGTGACCCAAAAGTATTGGAGTGCTTTACATGAGCATCAGTTACATTACACGAGCATCAGTTAAAGTATCAAGGACACATGCATTTTGGTTTTAGTCATGGGGAAATTAAGTGATGTGCCCAAAATCACTGGATGTCAAGCTGATGCTGAAAATCGAAACTGGTTCTCCACTTGCGGAAATTGCAGCTCTAGCTGTAATGCCACATCCTCACTTTTAAGTGTAACATATGATCAAGTGATCAAATGGATAAAAAACATAAAGATTGCACATTATTTAAACGTGCTTAGTTGGTTAGAGCTTTAACCATAATTTCTATGGGTATAAGACCTGCTTATGGGGGAGGGTGCTGAGGTAGCAAGTTGAGCAGGTAGGACGTGAAATGGCAGCACAATAGACCATGGAGGGTGGGGGGAAAGGGGGCAGGGGGCTACAACCCAATCATACAAAAGACCACAGGGCAGAAGGAAGATACTGGGGCTGTACAACCATGCACACCAACAGACCTGATTCAGGCAGGATACAGCCAATGTTTTAAGTCCAAAAGGCCTTTATTCTATCTGTCTACATCCTAAAAAGTCCTCTTTTTCATTGTAAGTCAATGGAGAAAATCAATTTCCCACTTTTTTCTACCCAAAATGTGCCTCTTACCAAGTTTCAAAATGTTGGCAAATAACATACATTGGATCACAGAGACCAGAAGGAATGGGGTAGAGACATGGACTCGGATAACAGATGGCAGGAGGGTGAAAGGCAGGGGCACCAAACTGATCTTACAGGGAAAGCGTCAGGGGTTGAAGCATAATAATACACCACACAGGGCAAGCTGGACTGCAGTGCAGCACAAAGGACCACAAAAATCAATTGGGAGGGGACTGTGCCATGCACATGTACAACATAACGAAAAAAAGGCACGGGCTGCAAGCTGACCATACCAGATGGACATGAGACACAGTTGAAACATAATGTACCATAAAGCGCAGAAGGGAGGGGGCAGGGGCACAACAATGGATAAAACAAGGCAGGAGGGAGGGAATAGGGGTCTGCACATTAAAAACAAGGGGAGGGTCTGAGGGGGTCAGAGGCAGCAAGCTTACCACACAGGGCAGGTGGGGGCTGTGGCAGTACAGAAGACTAGGCATGGCAAGAGGGAGGGTAAGTGGCAGCACACCCACCATGGTGGGCAAGGGGGAGGGGGCGTGGCATGCACAAAGGACCATGTAGGACAGAAGGGAGGGGGAGGAGCTGGACACAGACAAAAGAAGGAAGGGGAAAGGGCTTCACACCAGATCATGCAGGGCAAGCAGGAGGAGCAGTTGCGGGACAACAGAGAATGAAGGGTAGAAGGGAGTGGTCACAAAATGGACGATGCAGGATAGGAGGGAGGGGAGGGGGCATGGAACTTGCACAGACATTGTGGATGTGGCAGCGACAGGTGGCAACCACCTGACCATCCTAGGCAGGTGGACGGGGCAATGGCAGCTCAAAAGAGGCTGGCTGGTCAATGGAATATGGTGGGCAAAAGGAGGGAGCAGGAACATGCAAACAAAATTCAGAGGGCAGGGGGGAGGAGAGTAGGGACAGCAAGCTAAGCACAGAGGATAAGCAGGAGGGCAAAGATCAGGCACAGAGTTGGGCAGTGGAGGGCAGGAGGAGTGGGCAATGATATCATGGTAAAGGGAGAGCAGTGGCAGCACATCAGACCATGCAGGGCAGGAGGGAGAGGACTTGTGCATGGAGTCGGACAACAGAGGGTAGGGAGAATGTGGATGGGGCAGCAAGCTAAGTGTTTACGGCAGGCGGGAAGGGAAGTGGCAAAACAACGGCCACACAGGGCTGTAATGAGGGAGCAGGGTCATGGACTTGGAAAAAGGAGGGCAAGGAGGTGGGGGGAGGGAGAAGCAACCTTGAGTGGAGCAGTACAATGCCAGGTCAGTCTGTTGTAATTTGGCAGCGATGGGGTTAGCATTAGCAGAAGCCATCCTGTATTTATAGACGATCTTGTCCGTTTTGTGGAATCCATTTTGTATTTCTTTCAGCCATTTTGTTTGCCGTGTGCTACCATGTGCTCACCATGTGCTCTGTCCTACCTTCCTGTTAACTGGTCTTGAAATCTGCCTATAGATGAGATATATTTAGCCATTTATGCTCCACACATGCTCAGTTGAGATTGCAGTTGTCCTTGCAGCTATCCCCAGTCTGTAACTGTCAGGATGTGTTCACCAGAATTAGCAACTGTTAGCTCCTCCCACTTGTTGACTGTGCATTTTCTGTATGACCTTACATGCACCTAAAACCAACATTTTGTACTTGTACCTCCTTCATTTGAGCCCCTGTGTGGGTATAAAAGGGCCAAGCTCCTTCCATTCAGTGTGCTACTTCATACATTACCGAAGGGTGCTGTGTGAATGTAGTTCCACCTCATGAGGTTTAATAAACTCTGTATTTTCTATTCCAGCTTCTTTGCCAACTTCTTTCTATTGGTCTGAGGACTCTGTGCAGAGAAGGGAGAACCCCTAGCACTGGTAGGCCTTGCTGAGGCCCACTACTACAAATTGGCGCTTCAACGCGGGGCTCATCGGCGACTTGGATACCCGAAGGACTGGTTGAAATGAAGGATTGGAATCTCGCTTTGGATGCCACCGCTGCCTGAGGAGACCCGAGTCTTGGCAACCACAGCGTTTTTCCTTTCTTTCTGATCTGACCTTCCAGGTGGCACCGGTCCTCGACTGAGATCTCTTCTGTTGATTCACCGTGCAGTAACCATTTGGTCGATTTGAGAACTTGGCCGTTGGAACCTGGACACCATTTGATTGGTAAGAGTCATTCTGCAGCACTTGCTGTTGGTTTTTAATGCCTTGGATTGGTAAGGTAGTTTAATAACACTTACTGTGGCTTATGATTTGTATTACTGAACAGTATTCGTATTTGTATGTATGTAATATATATGAATTGCAATTTATATAGGCAGGTAATGCGGAGATTTTTCGCTATTTGAATTTGTTTGAACGGCGCAACGTTCGAAGAGTATCTTAAGCGCTGCTTTGATTATAATACTGCATAATTTGCACTATTTTTGGCATGCCTGTTTCTAGCACACTTCGTAGGAAGTGTTGCTTTTGTAGAGGTACCAGTTTGAGACTCGATGAAGCACAACCGCCCCCCCCGGAGGGGACGCCTAATAGGGACATGTATATCAAGTATGGTATTTCTTCCATAATGTACAGCACGTTATGGAATAAATACACTCGTAAGGATCCTGAGTTGCAGTGGCCCATGCATGGGTCATTTGGTTTGCAAAAGATTCAGTATGTGGAACAATGTATGTTTAAGCAACAGAGTAGGCAAGATATGTTTGACTGTGTGCGAATGTGGGAGAAAGAAGTGCGTGAACGAATGAAGCGTGAGCAAGCCTTGATTGAAAAAGAACAGCGAAAGAGCACTTATGCGAAAGCATTAGAGTTAAAAAACAAGGAAACATAATAATTAAAAGAGAGAGAGGATAGGGAGGCCATTTACAGGTAACTTTCCAATACACTGTTAGGCAACCCCTTTATCCTATTCTTAATAAACCCCAAGATGATCTTTTGGTATTAGATCGTTCTCCACCTCCGTATATTCTTCCCTCTGCCCCTTATGAGTCAGATGAGGATTCTCCTGCCCTTCGTTCGTCTGAGCTTAGATCTGCTGCCCGAAAACCCCTTCGCAGTACCGCCCCTGCTTCTGAGCTTTTAGAGGATATGAAAAATTGGCAGGAAAGGGAGCAAATATATTTTTCCAAGGTATTTGCCGCAGAGGTCGTTGAGCGGTTTAGGAAACATTCTAATGAATTGGAGCCTGATGATGTAGCACAGGATTGTAAACAAATGCGTGATGGTCTTTTTGTCTTTTCTCAGGTGGCTGATAAAATCAGGAGTTTGGTTAAATTACGTGTTGAGGCAGTCCGTTTGCGAGAGGAGAAAACGGCAGCAGACGCAGCTGCACAAACATCTCAGACCAGCGTGGCACAAGCTTCTATCTTCGGAACAGATAAGACTATGATAGTTCATGTGAAACCTATGCGGGAAGCCACACCTTTGTATGTTCCTCCTAAAGGAGCGGGTACGAGTGATGATAAGACCTCTATTGATGCAAAGGGTTACTTTATTTATAATTGGGTTTACACTTCTTGGAATAGAGCGGATGTTATGGCCCTTAAAAATGCATTGCCTGATCCGCGCAAAAATCCAGAAGCTTTTTATGAGGAAGTTGAGGGTGCTATTAGCTCTTTTACCATGACTTTGCCTGATATTGATTTGCTTTTTGGATTGATATTGCCGCCTGACATGTGGAGAACTGTGCGTAAAGCTGATGATCGTGCAACTTTTGGGGCATTATGGAAAGAGTTAAAACAAATGGATGCAGAGCAGGAGCCTGCACAGAAACCGTGTTAATTGATTTTAGATCTCACTAGAGCTATATTAGTTAAGTTAAAGACCATTATTCCCCCTAAAAAGATAGATTGGACTGTATTAGCGTTGTGTAAGCAAATGGCAGATGAATCGGTTTCAGATTTCTTTACACGCTTTGAGGAGGCATTCCATGATTTTAGTGGCCCGTCATTGACAGATGACACGGGTAGGCATCTGTTTGTCGATAAATATGTCACAAACCTTTTGGCAGGAATAGCTAGTCGCCTAAAGGCCAATGAGAGTTCATGGACTACCTCTTCTCTAGTTTCTCTTTTGACTATGACTTAGTATTATGAACACCAGGAATTAGAAGCGAAGGGTAATGAGGATAAAAAGACTAAAAAGTTGAAAACAAAGGTTATGTTGTCTCAGGCTTATGGTCCGCCTTCTAGAGGTAATGATGGAGGTGGACGTGGATCTTATGGTTTGTCCTTTCCTTTCTATACTCGTTCGAATGTGTCTGTTGACCAGTGTGCGTACTGCAAGAAATTTGGACATTGGATTTCTGATTGTCCAGTGCTGCGTGCTCAGCAGTGTCCACATGGTCGGGGACAAATGAGAAGTCGTTCAGGATATTCAGGGCCTAGAGGAAGCACGAATGATTGCGCTAGGTTTGATGCTAATACACATGGGCAGGATGGGTTTAACACTTTTGATAGAAGGAACCAATATCCGACTATGTGCCATCTTATTTTCAAGATTCTGCTTATGCATAGGATTGCCTAGGATGGGGTAAGGAATCAGTTGAAGTTCCAGCAGATCAGAGGGGTCTCTATGTTTCAGCACTTGTTTTGGGTTCTACTGATCAGTTTCTGATTGATACAGGAGCTACTCGTAGCGCCTTATCTAAACAATTGGCTCCAAGGGCTCCCCTGTCTGGCTCAACCATTACATCGATAGGGTTCGATGGAACTCCTTCCCTTAGCCAATTGTCACAACCACTCGCATTCCATGTTGATAAGTTCACTGCTCCATGTCCATTTTTGCTTTCTCCGAACACACCAGACAATATTGTGGGTATTGATATGCTCAAGTATTTCAGGGCTACGATACGATGTTCTCTGGAAGGAGTACGGGTTATATTGAATGACAATTACCCCGCGATTGAGAGATCCTGCATTTTTAAAGGAGGACATTGCATTAGCTTCACTCCCTAGTACTTTGTGGGCTACTTCAGACACCGATGTAGGGCAAATGGTTATTCCGCCAGTAACATATTAGTGTCAAGGAGGGTGCTTCTTTGCCAAGACTGCCTCAGTATAAAATTTGTAGAGGAGAAGAGGCACTTACACACATTGTTCATGATTTGATTAAAGTGGGGTTTGGAAGAAGTTCCTTACAATGTTTGCAATAGTCCTATTCTTCCTATTTTGAAAAAAGATACTGACACTAGGATTTTCAGATTCATCATTGATTTGAGGGAAGTCAACAATATTGTAGTACCGCAGTACCCTGACATAACAACACTACTTACTTTGGTTCCCCCAACAGCGACTACATTTTCTGTGATCGATTTGAAGAATGCTTTCTTCTCGATTCCTGTTCATCCTGATAGCCGATATTTGTTTGGTTTCACTTTGAATAATCGATCATACACATTTTGTAGAGTTCCCCAAGGGTACACTAAGAGTCCGAGTATTTATAGTCAAGCCTTAAAACGACAACTTGATTCCTTTATTTTGCCTGAAGGAGTGGCTCTCATACAATATGTCGATGACATCTTGTTGGCAGCCAATACGCCTGAACTATGTGAAGAGTGTACTTTGTCTTTGCTTTCTTTTCTTTCTACACACCCTCATAAAGTGTCACGAAAGAAATTGCATTATGGTAGACCGAAGGTAACCTACTTAGGTCATCGTCTGTCTAAAGCGGGCCGTGCACTTACACCAGATCGCATACAAGCAATTTTGAACACACCAGTACCTTCCACTCAGAAAGATGTTCGTGCATTCATTTGTCTGACCTCATTTTGTAGGCAATAGATATTAGGGTTTTCTCACATTGTCAAACCCTTGCTAGCACTTTTGACGAAAGATACTCCAATGCCCCTTCCATGGGCAGATGAATGTGAGAATGCTTTTCGACAGTTACGTCAAGCTCTTTGTTCTGCACCAGTGTTAGGCACTCCAGATTACACAAAGGTTTTTACACTCTATGTACACGAGAAAGATGGATGTGCATTATCAGTTTTAGTACAGACACATGGAGCAAAGGCATGATGCTAGACAGGAGGTGTTAGCTGTACAGAGATCTGCTTCTGTAGCAGAACTTGAGCAATGGGCTAAAGAAGGAATATTGGAAGATGAGGGTTGTTGGCGCAACAAAGACATGGATAAATGGAAATTGCCTGCAGCCTATTTACAACCTATGGTTCAAATGGCACATGGGCTGGCACATGTTGGAGCTCTAGCAATAACTAAATTGCTTACGCAAGTTTGGGAGCATCCTGAAATTGCCAGCACAGCTAAAAGAGTAGTACAGTCCTGTTTGATCTGTTAGCAGTATAATCCTGGTAAAGGTACAGGAGGGTTTGCTACATCAACTGCACCTTTTGAAGTTTTGCAGATGAGTTACATCCAACTCGAACACTGCAATAATCTGAAATTTGTCCTAGTGGTGGTATGTGCCTTCAGTAAATGGAAAGAGGCATACCCTATACAGGATAATACTGCTCTCACCACAGCGAAGGTGCTTCTAAAGAAATTTTTCCCTAGATATGGTGTTTGTAAACTTTTGTGGAGTGACAACGGACCTCATTTTATTGGGCAAGTTATTGAGCATGTCCTGAAAGGATTAGGGATCAAGCAGAAATTTCATGCAGTCTTCCACCCGCAATCAGCAGGATTAGTGGAGAGGTACAACGCTACTTTGAAATTGAAGTTGGCGAAAATACTGGCTTCCACGTCTTTGAAGTGGCCTGATGCACTACCCTTGGCATTGTTGTCCATAAGATCGGTCCCACATTTACGATCTGGCCCTACCCCATATGAAGTGGTCTTTGGGATACCAATGAACATTTGGGGAGTTCCTAAGCCACGCCCCTTACATGATGTTCCATGTGTTCTGATGAATGATTATTTGGCACAGTTAGCCGACAGTTTGATCTCTGTTCATCAACAGGTTTCGAGAAGCTCTTCCTGATAGATCTACAGGTGAGGCCCATTAACTCCTTCCTGGCGACCACGTGATGGTCAAGGTCTTCGACAGATCGAACAGTTTGGAACCGAAGTGGCGAGGACCGGAGCAGGTGCTCCTGGCAACAAGGACAGCAGTTCGAGTGACGAACTAGAAGAACTGGGTCAATAGCACACACTGCAAACGTGTGTCGCCTGCCTTGGTGGAACCTGCTGTGTTGACCGACCATAGAGAGATTCTGGAGACGGAGAAAGGTCAAGCTATCTCACCGGACGAATCAGCGGAAGACTTCCCGGACCACGCGATCGCTGGAGAATCCCGGTATCAGCTGAGACGAAGGAAAGAATCTGGTTTGCCGAAAAAGACTGATTGAGCTACCGCCCTGGGTTAGTGAAACAGAATGCCGATGTGGCAAGGGGGGGATCAGTCCTGCATAGTGTAGTGACACCCATCTTGGCCCGTGGTGAAGAAATCAGCGGCTGCCCAAGGATAAGAGCTCCAACGATTGTTTCAACGAGTTTGTAGAAAGAACAATTATTGCTGTTGCTAAAATGCATAATAAAAGAATCATTCGTGCTGTAGAGTTTGCTGTTGCTCTGGTGGTTATGGTAATAATCACCTGGTTTGTTGAGAAAGTGGCTCCTGCTCGACGTTTTTTTGTTGCCACTACTACAGCGCCAGTAGAACATCGTTACTTCACGCTTCCCTACCATGAGCAGAAGCATCGATAATCCCACCTAAATAATACATTCATCCAGATGTTGCATCATACACACAATGCCAGGAATACTACCAACTGTTGGGTGTGTGGAATGATACCTGCACACCAAAAGAAAGGAAGAACACCTTTTATTCTTCTACCGTTTTCCCATAATGGTTTGTGTCAAGCTTGGTATGCACTTTTGTTTGCTTTTGGAAAGCCTTCAGTAGGTGGGATTAACTTTCGTCTGAATAAAGTATGCTATCAAGATACAGATGTTTATACTCAAGCTAAAGGGACTAAATGGGAATGGGAGGAGTATCAACCTGACAATATTTCGACACTATATGTCTTTACGAACATGAGAAATATCAAGAACAATGGACCTTTTGTAATTTCCGTGACAAGAGCTAAAGCACATTTATGTATTAGTAGTGTTGGGAGAATTCCAGTGGGACGAGTGAATGTATTTTGACACTGACTATTGAAGGAGCTAATAATAGTAGTTTCACATCTTCGCACAATACTTATTTTGTTTGTGGAAATAGGGGATACTATCAACTATCTGTTGGGTGGTCAGGGATCTGCTATGTGTCTTTTCTGTTGCCCCCTGTGTTTTTGGCACCTGCGTCATATCACCTCGACTTCACATTGTATAATGACATTTCCAAAAACAGATATAAATGAACAATAAGTACTGATGAGGTTGATCAGACTGATACCACTTTGCAACAATATGTTGATTTTAATGTGGTTTTGTTCTTCTTCGTGGGTGCTGCATTAAACAGTAGGAAAATAAAGAGACTCAATCGTGTTGTGGAAGCTGTTACCAATCAGACAGCAATGGCACTTGGGAACATTACAGAGGAACTGCAAATTGCAAGGATTGTAGCACTCCAAAACAGAATGGTGCTTGATTTGATTTTGGCTGATCGAGGTGGTGCATGTCGCATCATCGGAAGCAGTTGCTGCGTATTTATACCAGATCACTCCCCTTCAGTTTACAACGCAATATCAACACTGCATAAGATTGCTGCAGAGTTTCACCCAGAGACTGGTGCATGGACTTTTTCGACCTGATTCTGGACACTACTTGCTACTTGGGGCTGGAAACTACCGACTATTTTATGTATACTGTTGGCGATATTATTTTCATGCTTACTTGTATACAATGTGGTCCTATGCTTTGCTCCATGTGCATCACTGCTTGTACACCTGCCAAGAGAAATATTGCAGAAATAAAAGAACAACAAATGCTAAATAAAGAGGTCATTGAGATTATGAGCATCAATGTACAGGATGCATATCTAGATTACCCCAGATGAACGACTTTCTTCAGCTAATGCTAAAAGGGTCATCTGTTGTAATTTGGCAGCGATGGGGTTAGCATTAGCAGAAGCCATCCTGTATTTAGAGACTATCTTGTCCGTTTTGTGGAATCCATTTTGTATTTCTGTCAACCATTTTGTTTGCCATGTGCTACCATGTGCTCACCATGTGCTCTGTCCTACCTTCCTGTTAACTGCTTTTGAAATCTGCCTAGAGACAAGATATATTTAGCCTTTTCTGCTCCGCACATGCTCAGTTGAGCTTGCAGCTGTCCTTGCAGCTGTCCCCAGTCTGTAACTGTCAGGATGTGTTCACCAGAATTAGCAACAGTTAGCTCCTCCCACTTGTTGACTGTGCATTTTCTGTATGACCTTACATGTACCTAAAACCACCATTTTGTACTTGTATCGCCTTCATTTGAGCCCTTGTGTGGGTATAAAAGGACCAAGCTCCTTCCATTCAGTGTGCTACTTCATACATTACTCAAGGGTGCTGTGTGAATGTAGTTCCACCTCATGAGGTTTAATAAACACTGTATTTTCTATTCCAGCTTCTGTGCCAACTTCTTTCTATTGGTTTGAGGACTCTGTGCAGAGAGGAGAGAACCCCTAGCACTGGTAGGCCTTGCTGAGGCCCACTACTACAAGTCCCTGCATTTAACCCCTGACCCACTGTGCATTGCGATGGCCGTCTTACTTGACATTAAATAAACTTTAGAAATGCACCTAAAAGTCTATGGTTACAGGGATATTATATTTATGAAATACATTTTTTTTAAAACCTAGAAACTGACCCCAGAAAACAACAGGGACGTTATGGCTCATATTTAACTCATACAAAACCAGTGAAATTCAGCAGTTATAGTTACCTGAGCTAACTATAACTTATGCCGCCGCAACGCAGTGCTTAAAACCTCACATATTACAACCCTCATGACATGGTCAGTGACATCACTGATGACATCACTAACGATAGAGGTGGAGAAAGGGGGCAGGTCCCAAAGATCACCTTTCAGCAATCCTGTCTAGTCAGGCTTACTGGAGGTAACAGGCAGCATTGTTGACCCCCAAGGGCATTCACCAGCCAAGGGACTTCTTCCCCCTACAGGTTTTGCACCAGGAGTCCCCTTTTAGTGGTATAGAAAGAGGCAGGCCTCTGTTGATTTCCCCCGGGGGTGGCTTTTTGGAGAGAAAAAAAAATGTGAGTAGAGGGCTGCGCAGCCCCTTCCCGATTTTGGCCCCCTTCCCGATTTCTGCCCATTTCGGCCCCAAGACACCAACCCCTAGGGCCCAGTCATATAGAAATCGGAGAGAGGGGCCATGCTGCCCCCTCCCTAGGCTGATTTCAGTCCCAGGAGCCCATTCCCCGGGGCCTGGCCTTTTATGCTTTAACATTTCAATTGAGGAGGGGGCCAATTGGCCCCCCCTCCCCAGGGGTGATTTGCCCCAGGGACCCCCAACCCCGTCCAGGCTCTTTATTGTGGGTGACCTGGTCTCACCCAGCTAGAAATCATATCAATTAATACCAAGATATACTTATGTTCTATACCTATTAGTCCAATAATAGACTACACATTTCCACTGTGCTTATGGTGCCGAAAATACTCCCATGGGAAGTTTCAAAGTGAAGAATAATTTGTCAGCATTCTTACACACCTCACAGTCCTGCACACAATTTTTCTACTTCCACATCCATGCCTGGCCACCAGAATGATTTAACTGTCCTGGAAATGCCAAAATGTCCTTCATTTCTGACACTAAGGAGTTAGGTCCTTAACCATGAAGTCAGCTGGACCATCAATTAAATGTGTACAAAAAAATTGCCCACCTTACTTGACACCTCCCAATTGAGGAAAACAAACCAGTATTACTATATGGTCTGTTTGGTATATTTACTTAATACCTTTTTGCTTTTTATTTCATTATATTAAAAAAAGTTTAGGAACAAAAAAGACACTTAAATACATTCAACAATTCCAACATAAACTTTCAAAACAAATTACATTCCACATTGCATATATAAACACCACATAAATTACATTACATATATAGACACCATATTCATTTTGATCAACAATTAGACTCGCATAAATGATATCTAACTAAACAAAGGACAAAGTGAACATTTAGATGACGCGTTTCGAACCCTTTCCTGTCACTTTATGAGTTCTCATCAGGGCTCTGTCTCTTTTATTTATCTAAAGGATATATGTAAAAAAGAAAAAATTAGATTCTATTTTAGTATTAGGCTTAGGTCAGGTACACTGGGGTAGGCGTAGTTAGAAGCACCAGTTGAGTATTTTAGCCGAATGTATATATGAATGTATATATGTTTTATTCATTTTAAACCATTGTATGGCTAAGAAACCATATCAATGCTTTTACAGTATTATTTTGCAATGCTCATCTTACTGTACGTACTTTTTATAATAACAAGTCTTGCAATTGTGGCAATTCATTTCTCTTGTACGAGAAGAAAGACTGTTCAATAAATGTTACCCTTTATTGAAAACGCCGTCTCTCTATTCTCTACATATTGTGAAAGTAAACTGCACAACCACTGACTGAGTAAAATAACTGTCTATTGTTTCACACGACCCTAGAGACTGACTCTGATCTGAGGAGCAAAGTTGTCATGTTGCACGGTTGTTGGAAAACTGAATCCCTTCTTGTCTGTACCAGGGAACCTGATCACTTCCTATTCAGTCAAGAAAGTTTCCAGTGACCTCTGAGCTAGTTGGTAACAAACCCAATTAAGTTTAACATAGTCAGTGGTGGCCTGGAAGATCCGCACTTCTACGTCGATACTACTGTTTATGTTATTCCAATGCGCAGGGCCTATTGGGAAAATAGGAACTGCACTACACAACGATGAACTGGATGCGGCGCGAAGCGCCAGGCCAAATGGCAACGCGGCTCTTCCCTACACAGTGGGGGAGCTGCTACTCAAATATTCTTAAGCACCCCATAATGCCTTGCAAGGCATGGGGAAATCACCGTTTATGGTGCCTGGTGGCCCTCAGAGGAGTCACCCTTAATGGTAGAAAGCGCAGTCTCCCCCGAGCATGAAGAGACGTCCCTCCTTAAATCACATGGGGACTTGAAAAGAATAACCTCTCAAGGGCTCAGCCAGCATTAAACACCTTCTGGGCTGGAACTTTTGTTCTACAGCTGAGGGTGTATTGAGAAGTGCATCATGGAGTGAAGGGCTGAGTTGGGGATGTTTGGAGAAGGGCATCCCCTGGAGGTGAAGAGGTGTAATTGCACCAGAAATGCTTTTACTAACGTTATTTCTTTTAGAGGGACTGAAGGTCACATGCATAATGTGAAGTACCTGTGTAAGGTGATGTCATAAGCAAAGTGGGGTTATGTTGCCAGACATACCTCCTAGGGTGTCTGGCTGTATATGCGTAATCCTGTGATTTCATCTGTGATGCCTTTAGGGGCTGTAACTGCAATGCATTCTAACGATCCACAAATGTGATGAGTACTGTCATTCTAAAGTGATGCTTCAACATGTAGTCTTTCTGCTGCGCTTAGGTGAAGAACTCAGACTGCTAGCCCCTAAGATGTAGAGGTGTATACTTCCTGGTCAGTAGGAAATGCTCAGTCAGGGTTGTGTGCCACCAAGGCAGGGTTACCTATTTTAAATGCTTGTTGAGATAATTGGGAGGGGGTTGCCACTGGGATGGTGTCAGTGCGCAGGGCTCTCGCTACAGGGTATGTTCAACTAACTGCATTAGGGGCAAGATGATGTGTAAACATGGGAGTGGTGGTATTAGACCTCACCCCCCTGCGGGAGGGTTGTACAGGTTATGCAATGTCACAAAGTAATTCCAACTGCTTATGTATATTTGTAAATTGGTGCATATTATTGAGTAGTGTGTGTGTTTAATAAATGTACTCTTACTTTTATAAAGCAAAGTAAAGACTGGACAATCAATTATTAAGTGTTATTTTTGCACTCCTGCAAATGGCGTTTACTAGCCCACACCATGTCAAGTCAAGTCAAGTCAAGTTTAGATTTGTATAGCGCACTACTCACCCAGAGGGTCTCAAGCGCTTGAAGGAGTGGGGAGCTTTGGGTGCGCGGAATTGCGGCGAGGGCTTGATTGGACGATCAAAGTTGTCGGGTGGGGGTGTAAAAGGACAGGTGCGTGTTGAGGTATTCGGGTCCTAGGTCGTAGAGGGCTTTGTGTGCTTGGGTGAGGAGGCGGAACGTTATTCTCTTGTTGACGGGGAGCCAGTGGAGGTCTCTCAGGTGACCGGAAATGTGAGCTTGGCGGGGGATGTCTAGGATGAGTCTGGCTGAGGCGTTTTGGATGCGTTGGAGTTTTTTCTGTAGTTTGGCTGTGGTTCCGGCGTAAAGGGTGTTTCCGTAGTCCAGTCGGCTTGTGACCAGTGCATGGGTGACCGTCTTTCTTGTTTCAGTGGGGATCCAACGGAAGATCTTTTTGAGCATACGTAGGATGTTGAAGCATGATGATGAGACGGCGTTGACTTGTCTGGTCATCGTGAGGGAGGAGTCCAGAATGAAGCCCAGGTTACGTGCTTGGTCCGTTGGTATGGGTGCGGTTCTCAGGGCCGGTGGCCACCATGAGTCGTCCCAGGCAGAGGGGGATGATCCTAAGATGAGGACTTCCGTTTTGTCCAAGTTCAGTTTTAAACGGCTGTTCGACTCGGCTACTTCTTTCATCCCTTCGTGTAGGTTGGTTTTGGCGGTCTTTGGTGAGGGAGAGGATCAGCTGGGTGTCGTCTGCGTAGGAGATAATGTTGAGGTTGTGTTGACACGCAATGGATGCGAGGGGACTCATGTATACATTGAAGAGGGTGGGACTGAGTGATGATCCTTGTGGTACGCCGCAGATGACTTCGGTGGCTTCTGAGGTGAAAGGGGGGAGGCGGACTCTCTGGGTTCTTCCGGCGAGGAACGAGATGATCCAGTCCAGTGCTTTTCCTTGTATCCCAGTGTTGCTGAGGCGTTGTATAAGGGTGCTATGACAGACTGTGTTGAAGGCTGCAGAGAGGTCAAGTAGGATGAGGGCAGCTGTTTCCCCGTTGTCCAGTAGAGTACAAATGTCGTCTGTTGCTGCAATGAGGGCGGTCTCGGTGCTGTGTTTGGCTCGGAAGCCGGACTCTGAAGGGTCGAGGGATTTGTTGGATTCGAGGAAGGCGGCGAGTTGACTGTTGATGGCTTTCTCGATGACTTTGGCGGGGAATGGGAGGAGCGAAATGGGGCGGTAGTTCTTAAGTTCTTAAGTTCAGTGGGGTCTGCTGTGGGTTTCTTCAGGAGGGCGCTCAGTTCGGCATGTTTCCAGCTTTCCGGGAAGGTAGCGGAGTTGAGGGAGCAGTTGATGATGTCTCGGAGGTGGGGTGCGATAATGGAGTCTGCTTTGTTGAAAATGTGGTGGGGGCAATGGTCGGTTGGCGATCCTGAGTTAATGGAGTTCATCAGGCGGATGGTGTCTTCAGTGGTGATTGGGTTCCAGGCGCAAAGGTTGTTGGAGGGGGGTTTTGGTTCGGAGGTGGGTGGGGTGGACTGGTCTCCAAAGCTGTTATGTATGTCGGCGATTTTGTTGTGGAAGAACGAGGTCTTGGGAGGGAGTGATGTCGTTGGTGGCGGTGGGGTTGGTGAACTCTTTGACGATGTTGAATAGTTCTTTGCTGTTGTGGGCATTGTTGTGGAGTCGATCCTTGAATGCTGATTTCTTGGTGGATCGGATCGGATCAGTTGGTGGTGTTTGCGGGTGGCATTCTTGAAGTTGGCCAGGTTGTCAGTGGTTGGGTTTTTTTTTCCAGGCTTTTTCGAGGGTGCGACAGGTCATCTTGGATTTCTTAAGGTTATCATTAAACCAGGGGGCTCTTTTGCTGCCTTGCTTGAGTTGATGGTTTTTCAATGATGCTAATTCGTCAGCGCTGTGGGTGATCCATTGTGTGAGGTTGGTGGCTGCTTGGATTGGGTCCGATGATTTTGCAGGAGGGTTTTGGTGAAGCTATGTGAAGAGCTGGTCGGTGGTAATCTTGTTCCAGTTTCTCCGGGGAATTGGCTGTGGGTGGTTGTGGGTCGTAATCTTTTTGTAGTTGAAGTGAACGCAGCTGTTGTCCGTCCAATGGAGAGTTGTGGTGTGATTGAAGGAGATGTGCTTGCTGGAGGTGAAGATTGGGTCGAGCGTGTGCTCGGCATAGTGGGTGGGGGTGTCGATCACTTGTTTGAGTCCGAGATTGGCGAGGTTGTCCAAGGGGGTGGTGGTGTTGCTGTCGTTGTTCTTTTCCAGGTGGAAGTTGAGGTCTCCCAGTAGAATGTAGTCCTCAGAGGGGAGGGCGTGAGGGCTGATGAAGTCAGTGATGTCTTCGCTGAATTGTGTGCGGGGTCCGGGTGGTCTATAGATGAGGGTGCCTCTGAGTGTGGTCTTAGGGTTGGTGTGAATCTGGAAGTGAAGGTGTTCGGCGGTTGTGAGGTTGTCATCGGAGCTGGTTGTGATGCGGATGGTGTTCTTATGAACGATGGAGATTCCTCCTCCTGTTTGGTTGATGCGGTCCTTTCGGATGATCTTGTAGCTGTCCGGGATGGCTATGGCGATGTCGGGCGTTGATGAGGTGTTCATCCAGGTTTCTGTAAGGAAGGCGACGTCCGGCAATGTGGTGTCGAGTAGGTTCCAAAGTTCAATGGCGTGTCTGTGGACCGAGCGGGTGTTGAGCAGGATGCACTTCAGGTGGTTAATGTCGGAGCTCTGTTTGGAGTCTGTGGATTTGGTGTGGACCCTGATGCAGTCGAAATTGCAGGAGTGGCAGGTGAAGGATCCATGGGTGTGTCCTGGGGCGGCTTGGTAGCAGTTTGGGGATTGGCCGGGGTTAAGTGCAGAGAGGGTAGCGGCGTCGTATGATACACGGGAGGAGTGGATTTTACAGGGGCCAGGGGGTCTGGCGCTGGGCGCGGTCCAGGCGCGGACGGGCGTAGACAGGCTTACCTTTGGCGCACCTTCGGCGCGCATGGGGCGCGACCGCTGCGAGTGAACGCTGCGCGCAAAAGCATCTGTCATAAGTGGATAGTGGAGGGGGGTGGAGCGAGGGAGGAGCAGCTGGGAGGCGGGAGCGGGGTGGAGAGCCGGGCTGGGAGGCACAACAAACAAACAACAAAATGGCAACAAGCCAAAAGTGAAACAGGACGAGATTGGGGCACAACCTGAAAATCGCAATTTAAATGGGCAGTGGCACCGGCACAATCAGGCACCCAAAATTAAAATAGGCAAAGCGAGCAGCGCACAGATGATTAACAAATGAGCAGCAGTCCAGCAGTCAAGCGCTACGGAAACGATACAATCAGGCACAATTAATTGCAGGAAGCAGTGCGCACTTGGAATCAAATGCAATGAGCAGTCTGGCAGTAAGTGCTACGATACCAGGGCAGGGAGCAGCGTGAGGAGCGACCGCTTCTGAGAAGTCAGGACGGTCACAGCGCTAGGGAGATCGGGTAGAGCCTTAAGTTACAGTGGGAGGGAGGAGCAGCTGGGAACGGGGTGGAGAGCCGGGCTGGGAGGCACAACTAAGCATGGGCGAATTTTGCGAATCTTGCGTTCGCGAATTTGCGTATTTGCGAACTCGCAATCCGCAAAATCCGCGAATTCTCACGAATTTGCGGATTTTTTTGTTTTTATAGTGTTCGCAAGGGTTTCTGCCAGTTCGCGAGGATTTTGTACCAGTTCGGAATTGCGAACTTACTTGTCGGCACGCAACAGTTGCGACTATGTTGTTTCTACATATGGTTCATCATCACAGGTTCACAGCACCCTCTATTTCAACACTCCCACCCTCCGTTTCACCCATGCCACCCTCTAGTACATCAATGCCACCCTCTGGTTAATCATCATCACTGTAGATTATGGGGGAAAAAAGCAAGCACACCTGCCCTGCTTCAACTGACATGAATTAATTTGGGGTTGATTTATTAATGTGTCACTGTTTTAAAATTCCAGTCTGGCACCTGCTTCCTTATCTGTAATTTGCTTTCTCTTGCAGTGCAATTTCTTTTCCAGGACCTTTGTGGCCTACTTGTAGCTATTCTATGATCCAGCTGTGAGGGTCAGAGCAGGGTCATACAATTGTTGCAACTAGCAACTGAACTCTGGAGGGGCCCCAGTCAGGGAGCACTACAGGGAATGGTTACTAATGATGAATTTGAACTTTTGCACCTGCTGAGTGCTTTCAGTTTAGCAAAACTCATTTTTCTGCAGAACAGCAAATGTAATGCCCCAAACAAACTTACTTGTGAAAGTTGATTTCTAATCCAAAAGTGATCCAAAGAAAGTCAAAAGGCCTTAAATCCAAAAAAGGGCAGGCAAATGTCAACCTGAGGAGTTATTCTGATAAAAATCATCATTTTCAGAAGGTCTATGCTGCTTGCTAGTGGATTTCTTGTGCAGAATTGCAAATTTTTTAATTTTGCGAGTGCGAGATTGTTGCTGCCCGCCGCACCTACATGTTCACAATTGCGAACTTACGCCGCACGCCGCAAAATTGTATCACCAAGAAAAAAAATCCGCTGCGTGCGAATTTGCGGATTTTCGGTAAATTCACGAGCGTTCGCGGATCGCAAATTTACCGAAAATCCGCAAAATCGGCGAGCGGAACGGATTTTCCACCCATGCTTAGGCACAACAAACAAACAACAAAATGGCAGCAAGCCAAAAGTGAAACAGGACGAGATTGGGGCACAACCTGAAAATCGCGATTTAAATGAGCAGTGGCACCGGTACAATCAGGCACACAAAATTAAAATAGGCAAAGCGAGCAGCGCACAGATGATTAACAAATGAGCAGCAGTCCAGCAGTCAAGCGCTACGGAAACAATACAATCAGGCACAATTAATTGCAGGAAGCAGTGCGCACTTGGAATCAAATGCAATGAGCAGGCTGGCAGTAAGCGCTACGATACCAGGGCAGGGAGCAGCGTGAGGAGCGACCGCTTCTGAGAAGTCAGGATGGTCACAGCGCTAGAGAGATCGGGTAGAGCCTTAAGTTACAGTGGGAGGGAGGGGCAGCTGGGAGGCGGGAGCGGGGTGGAGAGCCGGGCTGGGAGGCACAACAAACAAACATCAAAATGGCAGCAAGCCAAAAGTGAAACAGGACGAGACTGGGGCACAACCTGAAAATCGCGTTTTAAATGGGCAGTGGCACCAGCACGATCAGGCACACAAAATTAAAATAGGCAAAGCGAGCAGCACACAGATGATTAACAAATGAGCAGCAGTCCAGCAATCAAGCGCTACGGAAACGATACAATCAGGCACAATTAATTGCAGGAAGCAGTGCGCACTTGGAATCAAATGCAATGAGCAGTCTGGCAGTAAGCGCTACGATACCAGGGCAGGGAGCATCATGAGGAGCGACCGCTTCTGAGAAGTCAGGCCTGGTCACAGCGCTAGAGAGATCGGGTAGAGCCTTAAGTTACAGTGGGAGGGAGGAGCAGCTGGGAGGCGGGAGCGGGGTGGAGAACCGGGCTGGGAGGCACAACAAACAAAACAAAATGGCAGCAAGTCAAAAGTGAAGCAGGACAAGATTGGGGCACAACCTGAAAATCGTGATTTAAATGGGCAGTGGCACCGGCACAATCAGGCACACAAAATTAAAATAGGAAAAGCGAGCAGCGCACATATGATTAACAAATGAGCAGCAGTCCAGCAGTCAAGCGCTACGGAAACGATACAATCAGGCACAATTAATTGCAGGAAGCAGTGCGCACTTGGAATCATATGCAATGAGCAGTCTGGCAGTAAGCGCTACAATACCAGGGCAGGGAGCAGCGTGAGGAGCGACCGCTTCTGAGAAGTCAGAAGCCTCAGACTGCTCTGCAACGCTACCCTCTGAGAGTCAGGAGCTACAATTGGGTGTTTGGTTCCCAGTGAAGGACAAATGTAGTCATGTTATTTGTGCAGGCCTCACAGATGCTGCCTTGTTTTCCAACATACATTTAAAATGTACAATAGTTAAACCATCTGACCATAGGACGTTCAATACCTCTTCCAACAATTAATCATGTTCTATTTAATTTTTCCAAAGACGAGTATATCATCTTGAATAAAGATTGCACCTTTAATCTTTCCAAATAATTGGTGCATTGGCCGTTGAAAAACAGCAGCTTCCAATGTCAAGCTAACTGGCATTCTTTTAAATTGTAAACATCCTTGTGGCATATTCTTTATTGTCTTTAGATAGAGGTATTTGGTGATATGCTACAGATAACTCAATCGTGGAAAACCACTTAGCTCCTTTCACAAAGAAAGCATTTAGTTTATTTTGGGGAGCAGGACTTCTTCCACTATAATATAGCTATTCACACGGGGTAAATCTACACACAGTCTAAGTTTGCTGTTGCTTAGTCTTGCCACTATCAGGGGAGAAACCTATGCAGATGCTTCTATGGGTTCCATTGTAGAGACCAGTTCCCATTCTTCATCATCTCTTAACGAAATAGGAACATTCCTGATTTCATATATTTTTGGTATTGCTCCTTTTTTGAGTCTAATTTTATACTCAAATCCACCTAGCATTGCCAATTCTTTTTCTAAATATGAAAGGAAACATTTTCAACACTCTTTTACACAATCCTTTACCCTTATCCATTACTAGAATATGTTCTTTTCCTGTAGGATCCAAAATAATGTATACTTTTATTTATCCCTTCATTCAAGGGGACCTCTCTTTAAAAATACAGTTTCCCATATGTATGACGGTTCTTAAATTAAAACCTGAACCAACGACATCCAGTCATTTCAGTCTACTCCCCTCCATATAATTCTGGCTCTGTATAAGTAGAAAATAATTTTGTACCCACTTTGTTCACTTGGTTTTTCCTCCATTCCTGTTTATTTATAATCATGTAAGGTGAGCCTGAATCAGAAAAATGCTAAGGCTCACTCCCCCAATTTTCATTCATCACTCAGGTTTGCTCTCTTTAAGCAAACATCCATCTTTTATATTTAAAATTATTTTTTCTTGAATTCCGAATGGCATTCTGAATCTTCGTCATCATTATCACTAGAATCACTCTCAATGTCCTCATATTCCTTCACACATTTCATTGACTTGGTTCTCTTCCTACATACTTTTGCCTAATGACCCACAAAGCAGCATAAGCTACACTTTACTTTGTTTGCAGGACATGTCTTAACGAATACCACTGTAACACCTGTAAAACTTGGGTGGTTCTTTATATGCCTTAGGAAATTTAGAGCTATTCACATAAAATCTCAGTTTCATGTTGCCTTTTATTCTAGCAACTGTTTCTGAATATTTTGCTACCATCCTAAATGCACTTGCACGTCTACTGGTTGTTTCGGTCTTGAGTATGATTGAAAGTATATCATCTTTTTTCAGTTTCACAAGAGAATTTTATTTAGCAATAAAGGGGTGACCATTTACTCAAGCCCCGAGCCTGACACCTCAGAATGTAAATTCAAGCCCTGAGCCTGACACCTCAGAATGTACAAATAGGCCCCGGACACCTGAGTTCGACAGTGCCTCCCAGCCTCCTCTAGCCCCAGACCCCTCGCATGAGTGTCGACTGCGGGGGACCTGCGGCAGGGACTGTCTGAGGGGCGAGGAGGAGACTGGGACAGAGGTAGGCCCGGGAAATATCGAGATCATCTCCCTCAAAGAGGTAGAATCGGCCATTGCCAGGCTGCTTCCGAATAAGGCCCCTGGTCTCGACAGGCTGCCAGGCGATTTATTTCGCTCGCAGCCAAAAATCTGGGCACCGTACCTCGCTGTATTGTTTAATGCGGTTCTTGGCGGAGCCAACCTCCCGGATACTTGGTTGGGTGCTGAGATTATCCCCATTTTTAAAAAGGGTTGCCCTCTAGCCCCAGCAAACTATAGGCCAATCAGTCTTCTGGATACTTCCCAGAAACTAATGGGCCGAGTCCTCCTAGATCGTCTACTAGGGTGGATGGAGGACTTTGAAATATTGACTACCCTCCAGGCAGGTTTTAGAGTGGGAATCTCGACCCTGGATCAAATATTTAGGCTCCAGGTCCTTTTCTGGAAGACAGTTTCGGTAGAGGGTGGCAGCCTCTACCTCGTCTTCGTGGACCTGCGGGCTGCTTTCGATCTTGTGCCCAGGGCAAGTCTTTGGCAGGTTCTGAAAAGTCTTGGCCTCCCGTCTTACCTATTAGACGTCTTGTCATGCTTGCATGTAGGGAACTATGCCCAAGTGAGGTGTGGCAGGTATGGAGACTTATCCCCCCGCTTCCCAGTAATGAGAGGTGTCCGGCAGGGCTGCGCCCTAGCCCGATGCTCTTCAGCCTGTATATTAACGGTCTGGTAGGGGATCTACTTAAAGTCAGGGATAGTGATGCCCCGTGGTTGTCCACAGGCCGGGTGCCCGCTCTGATGTTCGCCGACGGCACCTTGTTGCTTTCGCGAACATCAATGGGCATCCAGCGGGTTCTAGGCGGGTTTGTAACATACTGCGCCTCGCGGGGCCTGGAGATCAACCTGGGTAAGACCAAGTTCATGATCTTCGGTCCCCCGAGGCGCACCCGCCCGGTCCCCATGCTAAATGGCACACCGCTTGAGCGGGTAAAAACTTTCGTCTATTTGGGCATCACCCTAAATGAAGATTTTAGCTGGGGCCCACAGGTTGCCAAATCCACCTTGAGACTCTCGCAAATCACTGGGGGCATTGGCAAGTTTCAAAAACAACTTTCTTTAAGCCAGTTACCCCTGCCCTCGAGATCTATGGTGTTCAAGCAAGACCAGCCGTAACATACAGAGCGGAACTCTGGGGTCACGCGAACACGCGAACCTTGCTCAAGGTAGAGCAGGCCTTCATGAGGAACTTGGTGGGTCTCCCCCAGAGCACTCCGTTGACACCCTTGCGATTAGATCTGGAAATTGAGCCCATTACTAAATTACTTTCTGCACGACCGCTGCTGTACTGGAGAAGGCTGTGGACTGTGCCAGAGCTTGAGGACTACAGAGCCGAATTCTCAGCTGTTTGGGCTCACTTGAAGAGCAAGCGCATACCATGGCTATTGCATATCAAAACCCTTGCTCAACAAATTGGCCTCCCCCAACTGTGGGAATCCCCGGAGGTGAGCTGCCCAGCGGTGCGGAGAAAAGAGTTGCTGGCCACTGTGAGACATGTCAATCTAAGCTTATTATGTAGCTCGGCAAGTATAGGCAGGCTGTCCAAAGAGTTCTTACAGGTAAAACTGGTGCCTCAGAGGGAGGTATTCCTAGACTTAATACAGCCTCCACTCGCGAGAAAACTGTATATCCAATTAAGGCATGGCTGTTTACCCATTGGGGCATTGACATCTTCATGGGCAGGGAGAGAAGATGGATCCTGCCCAGCCTGTGATTGTAGCAAAGAGGACATTGCCCACATTCTGTTTTTCTGCCCTGCATACAGCAGAATACGAAGGTGCTGGCTGGTGCCGCTGTGTACAAACTTGGGACTAAGGCAATGTGTGCAGGCTTGCAGAATGCTAAGGCACGACACTTCCCCTCCCATCGTCTTCTCGGTCTCCCGCTTTTTATATGGAATGTGGCGAAGAAGGTCTTCCCTGGTTAATTAATTAACTAATCATTTTAAAATTGTGATGTGCACTTCTGATAACTTTCAATTTAATAACGTTTTAACTTAAAGTTCTCAATTATTTATGCATTTTATAGCTATTTATGTACATATTTTATCTGCACTTTTATGGTCTATGACCGAAATAAAGTTATCTTAAAGTAAAGTTAAAGCATTTACAGTACATGTGACTAATCATCAAATAATACATTGTAGAAGTATTCCAGCATAGATATTCGAAGAAAGCATAAAGAATGACAAATCATAGCAATGAAAAATAAGAAATAACATAATACAAAATCAAGTATTAATCATTGGAATAATTAGACAAGTCATGGGGGTTTTTGTACTTCTTGCTGCGAGGGATTTAGTAAGGAATGTTGTTTGGCACACATATCAAAGAATGTTGTAACAGGTGACTATATCAGAATTCGTTTTGTGATCATAGATGTGGTTGTAGTGGAAAACTTATATAACCTATGGTTGTGGCATATATCAAACCACCATGGGCCATATGTATCAAGCAAATTAGCATTCGCAAAGGCCGAAATTCGGCCTTTGCGAATGCTAATTTGCAAAATGGTATGTATGAAACATTTTGGCAGCAAAATAAGGAATCGCAAAATTTGCTATTCCTTATTTTGCGATTGGACTTAAGGAATGGCAAATTGTGCGATTCCTTAAATGCAATGTATCAAAGGAAAATTAATTAAAAAATGCCCATAAGGATTCGCAAATTACCACCAACTTCTAGTTAGTGGTAAGTTGCGAATTCTTTTAAAAAAGCAATTTATTTAAAATCCAAAGGTGCCATATGACGCTCATACCTGCCCTTAGGGCATGTATGTGTGCCATATGCCCACACATGTCATTTTCAGGGGTGCAGTAGGGTGTTTCATGTGACACCCCTGCACCCTTGAAAATATTCCTAAATTGCGATTAGCACATTGCTAATCGCAAATTTCCCCTTCATTCCTATGGGCCTCCTTGCCCATAGAAATGAATAGGAAATTTGTGATTAGCAATTTGCTAATCGCAATTTAGGAATGTTAAGGAATTGCTAAAAAGAAGCAATTTCCTACATACATACCATTTTGCGATTTCTAAATAGCGATTCCTTAAAAATCGCTATTTAGAAATCGCAATGGTCATGATGATACATATGTCTTATATGAACTTTTTGTGAAATCTTTCCAATTTCTAGTTATTTGCTGAAACGCAACCGCTATTAATAAATCAATTATTTTGAAGTTAGTACCATTACTATCCCATATTGGTGAAAGGCTGCCTAAAAAGATATTTGTTACAGAAAATGGGGCACATGTACCAAAAATTGAATTAATTTGAGACCAGACACGTTTCCAGAAGTGATTTACTGGTGAACATAAGAATAGCATACGAAACAGATCCGCGCTAGGAGATATGCAAGCCCAACAGGTATCTGGTGTATTAGTGAATCTTTTGTTTAGGGCCTTTGGGGAAATGAGGAGCCTTTTATATATGTAAAATAGAATGTGTGTCAGACTAGCTGCTCTTGAGGATTTGCGTATTTTAGTCCAAATGTTATTCCACAATGATACAGGCCATACTGTATTCAAATATTTCTCCCATGCTACTTCAACACTAGATTTCTGTCTTGATGTGACTGTGGATTGAAGAAAGGTGTAGAAAACTGATGCCTTAGATCGAGTACGTAGCAGGGTAGATAAATCCCTATGCAAATGAACAGTATGGGTTTGGGAAGTTTTACTAGATAATTGAGAGTATATATCAAGTAAAGTTTTGCGAATAGTGTGATATTTAGATATGCATAAGATGGGTAAAGTGTTTAATTGTTGGAGTGAAGAAAATTGAAGAAATTCCTTATTTAGAGAATAATTGGTGAACCCAAATTAAGCCACGTTATCTCCATGTTTTCCAGTAAAAGGTTTGTTGCGTATTGATAAAGTTTTATTGTGCCATATGGTTGAAGTTAGAAAAGAGTCAAGAGTATCATGAGTAGTGGGATATATAGGACTCAATAATTTGGAGGTAAGTTTAAATAAGGGATGTTTGGGGTTTGCGTGAGAAGGAGAGATACTCCTGAAATGAAAAGGGAGATAAAAAAGAGAGTTCAACTGACGTCCACAGGGGATAATCATCCATAGATGCAAGTAACCAACATGAGGCTTGTTGCAATAGAAAAGCTTGATGATAAGCTGAAAATTTGGGGAAATTGGCTCCTCCTTCAGCTTTAGGGCGCGCTAACTTGGAAATAGACATATGTGGTTTCTTTTTGTTCCATAAAATAGAGGATAGTATTGAGTTAACAGATTTAAATACTTTAGTGGATATGGGAATTGGGATGTTGGAAATGGTATATAAAACTATGGAGGAGAGCATCACCTTAATAGTGTCTAGGCGACCCCACTACGATAAATAAAGAGGGTGCCATTTAGTTGTGAGCTCTGAAAGTTTTTGAATACAATTATTCATGCATAATGATACTGTGCCTTTAATTGTCGGTGTAAAATTTAAGCCCAAATATTTGATATGAAATGACTTCCAAATAAAGTATGTTGGAGTGAATCAGCTTTAAAAGTATATTGGGTCAGAGGCAGGATCTACATTTATCACTGTTAAGTTTGTATCCCGAAATTAATGAGAAGGATTGAACTTCCTCCTGGAAGGCAGGGATCGATTCAGTGGGATTTGAGATAAAAAGCAGAATGCCGTTGGCATATGCTGCAATTTTAATATTAGTTGTGGGGGTTTGAAAGCCCTTTATTTGTGTGTTTTGATGATTTTTTTAGATAAAGGGTTCTAGGCCCAAATTAAAGAGAAAAGGAGATAGAGGACATCCTCGACGCACCCCTCTGCCTAGATCTATGAATGGTGAAATTAGACCATTAGCGCATACAGCAGCACAAGGGTTGGAAAATAGAAGTGACATTAGGGAGGTATACTTTGGACCAAAACCAAACCATTTTAGGGCATAAAATAGATAATGCCATTCGACCCTGTCAAATGCTTTTTCTGAATCAAGCACTATAGCTGCAAGGGAATGGTTTAGGTGTGACGCTTTAGATAAGATGTTGAAAAAAAGTCTTGTGTTGTCTTGAATAACCTGCCCTTTAACAAGCCGGATTGTTCCTTACCTAATATGTTCAGAGGGTAGGGGCCTAAACGTAATGCTAGTGCCTTGGAAAACATCTTATAATCTATATTGACAAGTGAAGTGGTCCTAAAATTTTTACAGTACTTCGAGTCTTTGCCTTCTCTGGGTTTAGACATATGTGGGCATCTGAAAATGAGCCGTCAGATTGTCCTAAAGAGAAAAAGGAGGTAATCAGAAGATGTAGTTTGGGCATTAATAATTTGGAAAAATGGAGAAAGAATTCAACAGTGAACCCATCAGGCCCAGGCGCTTTATCTTTTTTGAGGTGTTGAAGTGCATTGTTGTTGTGTTATTTCAGTCTCTAGAGAAGATAAATCAGCAGATACCTGTTGGGGTTTCTGTATAGTGGTGGAAAAATGTGAGAGGATATGGTCTGTAGAGTATGTTTCAGAAGAGTAAAGGTTTTTATAAAATAATGCGAACTCATTTAAAATTTCTCTGTCTTTGAACTTTAAAGTGGAGTTATCATCATAAATAGAATCAATATTCAGTTTGTTATGCTTAGTTTTTAAATAGTTGGCCAAAGAGTTTTCCTGCCTTGTTTCTACCACCATAGAACTTTGCGCTGGATTTCAATAAATATAACGAGGCATTATCAGTTGAGTCCTTATTAAACTGTAACTTTGCTTTTACACGGGCACTAAGAACATCTTTTGAATTGGATGTGTAAAAAGAATGCTCCATTCTCTTGATATCTTGAAATAATGATTGTGTACGTGTGCGAGCAGTTTTGCATTTCTTTGCCACATAGTTTATGATAAAATCTTTTGCTGAAGCTTTAAAAGCGTCCCAAACAGTTGAGAAAGGTAGAGTATCAGTTTGATTTATGGAAAAATATTCAACAAAAAAGGCATTGAATGAGATGAAAACTCTGGATTCATAAGGAGGGAATTGTTAAATCTCCATCGACTTGGGGCATTGGATTGGGCAAAATGTCTAAATCAATTGAGATTGGAGCGTGATCTTATAATACTATAGGACCTAATTCCGCATGTGTGAGTGCATGCGAGATGTTGTGAGATACAAAGAAATAATGAAGTCGTGATTGTGAGTGATGCACCGGGGAGTAAAAAGTATATTCTCTTGTAGTCGGATTGCACAATCTCTAATCATCAAGGAGTTTATGTTGTGTAATGGTATGTGTAAAATATTTGTGTGATTTGTTCGGAATGAATGAGACTTTAGAAATCCGATCTATGAAGGGGTCAAAGATCTTGTTGCAATCCCCAGCCATTATGAAGTTATCTTCTATGCATAAGGTAATCTGCTTAGCTACTGAAAGCCAAAGAGAGGAGTCACCACCAGTGGGGGCGTGAACATTAAAAAGAGAGACTGGAACAACCTTCAACATCAACATAACACTTAGCCAGTGGCCATCTGTATCTGATTCTTTTGAGATAAATTTGAAGAGGAGTGATTTGCAACACAATATCATAACTCCATTACGTTTACCATTGCCACTAGAGTAAAATATTTATCCCACCCAACCTTTTTTGAGCTTTAATGATTCAGTTTCTGTAAGGTGTGTCTCTTGCAGAAATACTATATCTGCATTTAACTTGGCGAAATGTGATAGGACTCTTTGTCTTTTTATGGGGGAATTCCTCCCTCTAGCATTCCACGATATTAGTTTTAGCGACATAGCAATTTAAAGGGGGGTAGAAAATGGCGAAGATAAACAGTAGTAATGTGGATTTGTCAAGCAATGCAAACTTAGTCAAGCAATAAGAAAAAATGTAAGAAGCAGACAATACCTTACAATTAATAGCCATGACAGAAATAAGGAGCATTGAGTGCATAGGTAATAGTAGAGGAAGAAGAAATGTTTGATTGGAAAGAACATTAAAATAGAAGAATTCGTAGTTGAGGTTATGATTTAAAGGGAAAAGGTGAGACATTAATTGCATAATGATTAAGATGATTAACAATATTAGCTGGAAAATACCATTATCAGTAGGAAGTTGAACCCAAGAATTAAAGATGACTTGATGAAGAATATCACATAGGAAAAAAAAAACAATGACACCCCGAGAAAAAGGAGTGACAAACAATAGGAAGAAGAGAAACAAGAAGGTTAGGCTGAAGATAGAAGAGGAAAGTAGGAGGATAGCATACCTACAGGAGGAAGGATATAGGTAGATTGCCCTCATCTCATCCTTTGGCATAGATACCATCTCATACTCAGATGATACACAGCTCATTTTGGTAATGGAGGATGAAACCTGTGAAGCTGAAACGAATCTTAAAAACATCCTTAAAGCTACATTACAATGGATGAACAGGAACCATCTCAAATGTAACTCTGGGAAAACTGAGATTCTACCCTTTGGGAAAGGGAATACTTTCAACCCCACATCCTGGTGGCCAGAGGATGCCATTGTCCCCCCTAATACTGCCCTCTCAGTCCGAAACTTAGGGATCAAATTCAATCCCTCCCTGAGTTTCAAACAGAAAGCAGTGACCGTAGCAGGGACATGCTTTGGCATAATAAAAGGGCTCAGAAAATTCTTCGACCTGATTCCCTTCTCAGCTAGGAAATTGGTCACAGTAGCCATCATAACCTCCCGCATCGACTACTGCAACAGTCTATACGCAGGGACAAACAGAGAAGTCTGCCACAGACTACAAATGGTCCAACATGCGGCAGCTAGACTGGTGTTAGGATGGAAAAGGAGAACCTCAGCCACTGCAGCAATGGACACCCTGCATTGGCTACCTATCCACAAACTGGTGCTTTTTAAGATCCCCCTAATCACATTTAGGGCTTTCAATGGAAACGGACCCAGATACATACAAAATATGTTCCAACACTACAACCCCTCGCGGTGTCTTAGATCCCAAAGTGCCAACCTCCTTACCATTCCCAATTTCAGATACAAAATGAGAGGAGGAAAAGCCCTGGCAGTCCTGGGCTCCAAAACCTGGAATACACTCCCATCACATTTCCGTCATATTCCCACAGAATCCTTCTTTAGAAAGACCCTTAAAACTTGGATCTATACCCTATCCGAAGCCCAATGTAAAAACCTAGTCTAACCTTACCAACCCATTCCTATTACACGAATTAGGCCACCGTTTTGGTTCCTCTCTAAAAGCTCCAAGATGCTCCCTGGAGTGTAGTCCGCGCTATACAAAAAATCATTACATTACATTACATTACATGCGGGAGGGGTGGAACCGCATGGGATAGATGACACATCCAAAGGTCGGCTGAGCAGGGAGCCGGGAAGACATCATGAAACAAGGATAGGACATCTGTGGGTGCGGGAGAAAAAGGAATAATAATAGGATTAGGACAATAAAGTAGAACAAACAAAGACAATAGTAATATTAGTCAAGAATAACAGGTAACAATTTCATGAAATATTAAATTAGAATAAGAGTACCAGTAAATATAGCACTATCTACGAGACTCAGTTCTCAAACTTTTGAAGCAAAACAAGAAGAACATAGTTCAAAACATTGTATTTAGAAAAAATGCAGCATCAAATCGGAAATGATTAAGAGGGTCCGGAGGAGACCGTAGCAGTTACTTTGCATGAGTTTATGAAAATTTGCAGACGTAGCGGGTCTTCATACGTAGTCATTCTGTTGTAGTAAGTAACTCTGAAGAAGTAGGGATGGAAGAGACCATATCTTGCTCCTACTGAACGAAGATCCACACTCAGTGATAATGTTATATATACACACAGACAAATATATCGAAAAGATTATCTGGCGAAATAGGTATGCCAAATATGTGAAACTGCAGCTTTTGTCTTTTGTTTCTGGTACCCAGGGCCTTTATATTTCCGCACATAATTTTCTTCTTTTGAGAAACACGGGGCCCGATTCACAGAACTAACTTGAGACAAAATCCTAAACTTACTACCATTTACTCATTTTGGTATTCACAGAGGCACTTACTCATCAATGAGTAAGTGCCTTCTGTGAATACCAAAATTAGTAAGTGCCTTTTGTGAATATTAAAATGAGTAAGTGCCTTCTGTGAATACCAAAATATGAGTAAATTTAGGATTTTATCTTATGCTAGTTCTGTGAATCGGGCCATTTGTCTCTGGGTACCATTGCAAACACTGATATATTACAATATTTCATGCATTTATCTTTCGAAATTTAAATCCAAATACTTTTAAGCCAAAACATCTGAGAAATTGGGCTGTAATGTTTGCTGTTTTGGTCCCTATTTTCATAAAATATCTTTGAAGGCAGAACTCACTTTCCATTATACACACACAATGGAATGAATCAGGCTTGCTTGCTCTACCTGCTTGCATTGTGCCATTTGAGAATGGTTTCAAAATGTTCTCTATGGTTGATTTTTTCCCATTCCCACTATGTCTATAAAGCTCAAGAAGCTCTGGGCATCGTTATATTGATAAGGGTTAGGCTAAATGAGTATAGCTGCAATTTGTATTGTAATAAGTAGGAGGGCCCAGAGAAAGGTTCAAGCATTTTTTAAATAGCGCATATTAAAGCACAATTTTCACATGAATAATTTGCTTAAAAAACATAGGCTCTGAAAATGTACTAGTGAAGTATTTCTTTATTTTCATAGTTAGTTGGTCAAGCCCAATGCTTCATCGCATTTGTTCCATTTTTTTTAGATTTGCTACGGGGTGCCTCATATGATAAAAATTACCTCTAATTGGCAAAATTTTGTGAGTGGTAAGCTCTGTATGACAGTAATTACATAAAATATGCCAGTAACAGAATTTTGCTATTCGTGTTGCTCATTTATATGGTGCTCCATATGTCAAAAATGACTTCAGTGTATCTGGCCAGCATATTCTCATGGGAGCCAGCCTGCATACTAGTGGTAAATCTTGAAATGAGGGATGCCCACATTTACAAGAAATGCCTCCAATAATCCAGCACCAGTAGATTGCCACATGTATCCCCATCAGCTAAGAATGACCTCGAGCATGCCATGTTCAGAGGAAGACTCTCATGAATAATACACACACAGCCTTGCTCACTCGCACTCACTCATTCCTCGTCTATCACTTTATCGGATGTACATCCACACTCACTTACCCTCTCTCTCTTATTCTAAATGATATACACTCCTACTCATTCACAAAAAAATACTGACATACTTGCTTACTCACTCATCCGCTCTCACTACCTCTCATTCTCCCCCTTTCGCTCATTGATTCTCACTCTGACGCTCACTCACACTGCCAAGGCATTCTCACAACTCCCTCAATTTTAACTTTTTCTCTCTCACTCCCCTCAATGCCCTCAACCATTCTGACTCACTGATACTCACATTAGCTCACTAACTCTAACTTTCTCAATCTCTCTCCCTGCCTTTGTCACTTACTCATTTTTACTGATACTCAATTTCTCTCACTCTCTCACTCAGTTACACACACTCACATGCCTAATCTGACTTGAAAACACTCACAAACACACGTATACACATATAGTCACTCACTCATTTTGTCTTGCTGATTCTCACTCACTTTTACTCACTCTCATTCACACACAGTCAAACCAACACATATTCACACATGTTCTTGCACTCTCACAATCATCTCTCTCTGACACGCACACATGCTCACTGTTTCTCACACTCTCATGCTCTCTTACTCTTATCAATGATTCGAACTCACACACAATCACAAAGACATTAAGACTCATACTCAATCTCACGCTTTCACACGCCCTGTTTCTCATTCCTTATCACTCACTCATTCTAACTCACTCAAAACTACTCACATTACCTCACACCCACTCTTTTCCTCTCACTCACTCCGTCTCTCACGCAGTCCCTGGTATACTGATTATAACTCAATCATTGTTACTCACAAACACATTCATATGTACATTTAATCTCTCACTAATTATCCTTCACTGTCACACAAACTCACTCTCACAAATTCAAATTAACAGAACCTCACTCACAATTTATTTTCCCTAACCTGCCTCTGCTGGTGACATCTACATTTCAACAGCAGGTTAGGAATCCAGTGATGGAAACAGGATCCAGCAATGCATGGTACAAACAAGGAGGCCATGGAGACCACATTTGGTATTTAAAGTTGTTTTTGACTCATCTCTTTTTTTTGATTCACTTCATATCATAAGTTTCATATTTACAAAGTGTAGTATAAATAAAACATGTTGGAACACAAACAAGTGCTGGAGGCCATCTATTCTTGACAGAGATATTCTTCATTGATTCAGACTCTGTGTTCCACGTTGATTTTGGAAAGACCTTTAGGGATATTGCCAGAGAATTGCTGCAGTGAGAATCAGCTAAACTTCAATGTAGTTTACCACCACACACACACACACACACATACCCACACACACGGCTGATCCCTGCTATAGTTCATCCAATAGGCTAATGAAAATTGGAAGCTGAATCTGAGAATCGGGAGCTAATCCTCACATAAATATGAACGCAGTCTATCTAAGTTCAGTCCATAATGAGAGCTATTGAAGATTTCAAGAGATTATTATTATTTTAAAAGTTTGGTAAATTGTTTTTTTTCAGAATCATACATTTTATTCATGTTAATTTCAAATAACCAATTGTTCACAGAATTGATAGAATCAAATTATTAGTTCAATCAAATTACAATGCTTTAAGCGTGTTCCATAAAGGAAGAAGTTCTCTATTCTAAGAATGGGACGAAAAGGTGTCAGTCAGAACCCAAAAAGGGTTCAAGTTCCAAAGAGAGTGAGATTAAGCATAAAGCTCAAATTATTCAAAGTCAATAATTAATTAAAGCAAAACTTCCCATAAAGAGAGGTTCACAAAACTCAGTAGAGTCTCAAAGCAATAAGGAATAGGGCAGGAGCAAAGGCCCACATGCATCAAGCACTTTTTCATTCGCAAACGGTGCGATTCCTTAAAATCGGCCGTTTGCGAATGCAAAAGTGCTTTTTGGGATGCATGAAGCAATTTTAGAATTCGTAACATGTTTGCGAATTCTAAAATTGCGGGTGCTTTTAAGAAGTCGCAGATGTGCGATTTCTTAAAAGCAATGCATCATTATTTTAAAAAGTGAAAATTCGCAAATAGGGTGCCAAATTTACCGAGTGGTTGAACCACTCGGTAAATTTGGAAAAAGTGTTTAAAATGTTGAAAATGCTTTTTTTTCAACATTCATGTTACGGACACACATGTCCTTAGGACATGTGTGTGTGCAACATGATGCAAAAAATAAATTTCAGGGGTGCAGGGGGGGGTCCTTTGGACCCCCCCCCTGCACCCATGAAATTTTCTAAGTGCCACTCGCAATTTGCATTGACTCCTATGGGCCTTTTGGCCCATAGGAATCAATGGGAATTGCGAAAACTAACTTAAGAATTCGGTATTTCTTTGGGATTCGGTAAAAATTGCGATTTTTACCGAATCACAAAGAAATACCGAAAAAAATGATGCATAGCATTTTGCACTTCTTAATTTGCGATTCCTTATTTTTCGCAAATTAAGAAATGCAAAATGACACAATGATGCATGTGGGCCATAATGTGCAGCACTAGCAACCACATTCAGCAAATGCAGTCTGGGAAAAAGCAAAAAAGGAGCAAAGGAATGGTGTGAACCTATGCTAGGAACATATTATTATAAATGGTCCAAATCAATGATGCAGTCATTTTTGCATTTTCACCTCCTCTCATCCAATCAACTTTCAGAGATCTTCCTTGGAACAGGTTCACTCCTCGGTTTCTCACATGAGATACCGTATTATTCAGAAAATAACCTTTAAGTATGTAACTTTTTTGTTTCAAAATCCAAATACACATGATGTTTCTTTACTTTAAGCATCCTTTAGCAAGACTGGAACTACATTTCTATTCTTCTAACGAAGCACATTGTATGTTTGCTAACAATGGGTTATGCAGAAATCGAAACATCTGTATTCATGAAGTAACATTTTCTTCAAGATTTTATTCTTGGGAAATAAGACAAGTATGTTTAAAGTAAACAAATACAATTGATGTGCTACTTCCATGTGGTCAATCCGTCATAATTCCACTAAACAATAAATTCTAAACAGGCATTTTGAACTTTTCTTGGTATAAGTAGAAACATTTTGCAGAACTAAGTGTAACAATTATTTAATAAAAACATGATCATGAAAAGGTCAAGAACTTAACATTCAAAGCATCGATCAGCACATTTTAGGAGAACAACTTTCTAAGCAATGCTGCTTTAAACAGGTTAAAATTACACATCATTGCTTTATTAACTTGTGTTTTATTCAAAACAGCTCATCAGACTTTAAGTGTCTTATAAAAACTACTGCAAGATTCTGGTCTATTTAGTCCTTCACATATATGTCTGGGTCAATAAGGAGGTGGCATGAGGGTGAAAAACGATGGATTGGGATGCAACCCCAAGTGATTGCCAGTGGCTGAGATTAATTCAAGCATTCCATCCATTACCTTGATTTTTTACATTTTCTGCAGGACATCTCATTTTCTGTCAAAGAGAGAATCTGCGTAATCATGCTGATATCCACAGGCTTATGTCACTGAGATTCAGGACTTAAAACTAAAAATGTGACGCCATTCCATTTTGGTGGCAAAGGCATGTGTGTTAAGGCATGAGAGGTAAATGCTCTGCATTGTAAAGACGTTGTCTGGTAAAGGATGAATGAAAAAGGAATGTGTTGATAATAAATCAGGAAGAGGTAAGAGGAAATTAGCTTAGTATCTATTGATGGGTAAATAACACAGATGCACAGTGACATTTGCACCATTATTAGGGGAAATGAAGAAAACAAACTTGGACCCGCTGAACCCCGACAACTACAGACCTATTACAAATGGACCCTTCCTGGGCAAACTGATTGAAAGAGCAGCGTTCACGTAGATGCCACAATTCATTGAAGATAATGACATACTTTCAGACTTCCAAACAGGATTACGTCCGGGAAAAGGCACTGAATCTGTCCTCCTTGCCATCTGGGATGACCTAAAGAATACAGTTGACCGCAACAGGGTTGTTGCGCTACTCCTCTTGGACCTCTCAGCTGCCTTTGGCAGGGTTGACCATGACACTCTGAAACAAAGACTTCTAGAAGCCGGCATGGAGGGAACTGATCTAGACTGGATCGCGTCCTACCTTCGAAATAGAACTAGTGTCATCCATACCCCACCTTTCTCGTCCAAACCGTACTCCACAAAAGCAGGGGTCTCTCAAGGTTCTATCGTCTCGCCCATGCTTTTCAATGTCTACATGAAGTCATTACCAGTACTGATCAATACATTTCACCTTACCTGCTAGAACTATGCAGATGACACGCAAAGACTCCTTCAACTGGAATGCCCCAAAGACACCAATTTTCAGCTGTCTCAGAGCCGTGGATCAGTGGATGACCTGGAGCAATCTCAAATTGAATGCTTCCAAAACTGAAATACTCATGTGTAGCGATTGGAAACATTACAACCCGCTTACCGCATGGCCTGATGAACTGAGAGCACTGCCTGAAGTATCAAAGGAAGTAAGAAACCTCGGTATGACAATGGACTCCAAGCTGTCGATGCATACCCAAGTGGATAAACTAACAAGATCAAGCTTTGCTACTATAAAAACGCTGCAACAAATATTTCCTCATTTGGGATTTCCACACAAGGTCCAAGCTATCATCTCCCTTGTTCTGTCCAAACTTGATTACGCCAATAGTCTCTACCACGGATCAGCTTTAACGACCATGAAAAGACTACAACGGATTCAGAACTTGGCTGACAGACTACTCTTGCATATCAAACTGCGAGACCACTGCCTTGAAAGCCCTGCATTGGTTACCGGTTGCCAGAAGATCCACGTTCAAGCTGCTTTGTATCACCCACAAAGCAATACATGGAATGGGACCACTCTTCATCAGGAATAAAATCACCAAACACATTCAACAAAGGAACCTCCATTCTAAAGGAGCATCTCGCCTCAAAATCCCACCATACAAGAAAAAAAACCATGGGTGGCACATCCTTCTCTGTTTAAGCAGCCAAACTATGGAACTCTTTACCCCCTACATAAGGTCCACCAACAACCACCTTATCTTCAGAAAACTACTCACGATTTGGCTCTTCCCCATATAAGCACCATACGCAAACAGAAATTTACAGCATATCCCTCTGTATACAAGCATTTTTTTCACTATAGATATGTACCTATCCTTCTGTATTACTTTGTATGAACATGTAAAATAATTATGTTGTTGAGAGAAAAAAATTATAATAATAATAAATAAATAAAAATCATCTTTTGGTCTACATGTACATACTTCCATTGTGCATCTATGTACCTTCCATGTATTTGGATCTGTGTGCCTGTTACTTTTCTCCTGAAAAAGCATATCTAATGCACTACCCTATTTCTCATACTGTGCCTCTATCAATATCTTCAATCTACATATACTTACCTCCTTTATGTATCTATATACTTTCAATGTAATTATGGATCTATATATTTATCACTTTCTTCTAATTTAGCATTTCCAATGCACTAACCTATTTCTCAGCCTATACTTCGCTCAATATATCTTCTAGCCCAAGCTTCTGACTCATCTCAAACTTCTTCTACTACTCCTTCCAATGCACTACCTTATCTCTCATCCTATACATCTATCAATATATTCTCTACATCCACTCTCTCATTTTTCCCAAACCCCATACCACTACTATGATTGCCAAAATAACCCATTCGATACTCTCTCCTACTCTACCCCTCATTGCATCATCTGACAGCTCTTTTACTATACCGATCCCCTAAAACAAACCTTTCTAAACTCTTCCCCCTGAGTCTTCCCATACAAAAATCCTTTTCGCTCATCCAAAAGCCTCCTCCTACGGCTAAAAAATATTTTTTTACAAAATCCTTCACTCTTTTATCCCTCCACTATCCTTTTCAATCGAAATTACAGACTAACATGCTCATTTCTCTAATTCCATATTAAACTATACTAATTTACTACCCAAATAACTGAATAACATATCCACTACTCAAATTACTTCATATTGTTTACTACACTAATTTTCTACAGTAATCCTTTATGGGTTCCGGAGTGGCGTGCTACTCGCCAGAAAAGCGCTTCAACACCCACCAGGGGTAACAAGTGCTATATGAATGCAAATCTTTCTACCTCTTTTATCCCTCCGCTATCATTCTCATTCCAAGTAACTGACTAATATCCACCACTGAAATTACTTCCTTCTGCTATCATTCCAAATCCAATTAACTGACTAACCTATCCACCACTTAAAATGTACTTGCATGTTTCACTATACTAATTCAACACTAATCCTCTATGGGTCCCGGAGGAGCGTGCAACTCAGCGAAAAAGTGCTTTGACGCCTTGTCAGGGGTAGTAAGCGCTATATAAATGCAATTACAAAACAATACAATACAATGGTGGGCCGGGGGCTTAACCCTCATTGCACTTACATCACATGCTATCACAAGTGGCCTGGTGTACCTTAGAGAGCACTTTGGAGCCCCTTTTCCCTTTGGTAAAATGCAGCACTTCCTGGTCATAGAGCCAGGCGGTGTAACCCCTGACTTGCTTCAGGTCTTTGTGAAAGAGAACACAAGTCTGGATTAACATTAGGCAAGGGTTTTGCTCATGTCTCAAAGTTTTGCCTCAGATGCCCGAGTGCTCAAGACATCCAAGCACTGAATTGAGTTGAATGCTGGGCTTGCAATCCATGTAAGGACACAGATAATTTAGTAATAGCTAGAAAAGCTTTGGATTGAACATACATTAACTCCCATCTAAAGTCTTTAGGTATGACCTTGCATTAAAAAGCTGGTCTTTTATGTAAGGTTCTGTAGACATAAAGAAAGTTCTGATTATTTGGGTACCTATTAAAGCAAATGTATTCATTTTATAATTTTTACAAAGTGTCAGAGCAACTGGCAGATTTGAAGTGGTAAGTGGAAAAAGTGAGGGGAAAGTGAGAACCACAGATATAATCACTGAAGTCATTTTAGCTCAGATGTTTGCAGGAAGAGGAGATGAACCCTTGAGAATGTACACATTATTCATTTTTTAATCAGAACCTGGTGGCTTGACTGATTTAGGAGATACGTATAAGAGTTTGGTGCATGCTTGAGATGAATAGGACTGTGACTGGGTTCTTAGGAGGGAAGGGGTGGTTACAAGGTGATGCATAACATTTTAAATGTGGTCTTTCTTGTGTGTTTGGCAGCCAACATAGCAACTTCAATGTAAATACTGTGTGGTCAGTTCTTCAAAAAGTGAGATTGAGACAGACTGGTACAAACTTTCTCCTAAAGTAAGTTAAACACTTTCTTCCACAAAACAACTTCAGAACTGCTGTTGAAGCCCACATAGTCTTGTAACGGGTTGGTGGTAAAGCCCTACTCCAAGGTCTTCAATCAAGAAAAAAGGGGGGATAAGGAGATATTTATAGGAGAACCTTTTTTTGTGAGGTGACACTCATGCAGGTGATGTAAACCTGCAGGGACAACTTAATGGAGTTTTATAGAAATGTGCACCCACAGTTGTCTTGTAGCATACTTCATCATTGGAATTCTCACCTAGAATGATGGTAGTAGTAGAATATGATTCAATCAAACATGATCATTTACATGCAGAAAATTACACAACATACATTGAAACATTGTATTAAGAAGAATAAGAATTACATCAAAACTTCATCATTCAAAACATCATTAAAAAGTAATATATACAATTGTTTGCCCGGGTAAAATTCTTTAAGGGCTTTAGAAACAGCTCAAATAGTAATTTAAAATACGCCAACAATCAACAAAACAGAACATAAACATCACTGTATACATAAGTACCCCTGTGTGATCATTGATCATACCTTTCCCACTTGTTTCAGACACAAGCCGAAACATGTTGATTTCACATCTTAGACCTCTGCCACCAAGCATAAAGCAAGTATCTAGATAGTGTGAACACAAGCAATCTTGTTGTATCAGATCTGAACACACGAAGTGCGTCTGCACGACGTGTGAACAACAACAATCGCCAAGCAGAGATAATCCATATTTTTCTTGTATCAACTTATTGGGGACAAATAAAAAAAGGAATTGATCTATAGTTTCAGGGCTAGATCCGCACGACGGGCACAATGAAGTTTCAGTGGCATTTGCCCAACTACTTTTTATAGCATTCAATGGAAGAACTTTAAAAATCTAATGGTTAAAGTGCCTTGTGCCCCAAGGGTAGTGCATAAAGGCTCAATTTAGTCCCAGTACCTTTTTTTTGAGCTGGGGAAGCATTTTTGTTTAATAGACTGAGGATCATTCCACATAATCACCAACCCTAATTTATAAAAACAATGTTTGAGCTTTTTGAACCATACCAGTCATCCTGTCTCTCTTTGAAGGGTTAGTAGATCTTCCATTGTATTCTTGACTGGGATCTGGGTGTTACTAGTCCAGAATCTCACCTAGAACACAAGGACCTTTAGTACAGCAGTATAAGTGATACAATTTAGGCCAAGATCGAAGCGTATTGGTAATAACGGAGTGTTCGTTGGTGGGATTAAAAAATTGATCTAAAAAATGTGTTTTCCGCAACCTCTAACTGATTAAATTGCTCCAAACCCCATAATTCGGCACCATAGAGGGCCACACCCAACCCTCTGGCCCGATGTATTTCTATTGCAGGTAAAATTGGGCGAAAGGCTGATATTTGAGTCTCTTTACTATTCTGCAGTCCACATGCTGGAGTGTGAGAGTGCTCTTCTGAATTTTGGAAGTCCATGCCATATTATAGGTAATTCTATCACCCAGGTAATCAAAAACCTTGACTTGGTCTAGAAGTTTTGAGCCCAATCTCAGTTTCCCATTTGAGGATTTATAGGTATTAAAAACCATGAACTTTGTTTTGGAGCAGTTGATTCCAAGACCCGGTCCTCACATTTTGATGTAAACTTAGTTAATACCTTCTGAATGCCTATTGGGGTTTTCGAGTAAACCAGCATGCCATCTGCAAATAAAAGAGAGGGAATTAATTTTACCGCTAACTTAGGCGGGTCACCCCCACAATCGCATACATCGCTAATGCACCCGTTCATATACAGGGAGAGGAGAGTTGGGGACGAAAAGACAACCCTGCCACATCCCCTTTGAGACAGATATTTAGTTATTTAGACCACTGTCATGGTTCCACCTACTTTTGGCAAAATTGCCTTGATATAATCGGACAAGAAGTTGAAGTAGGCCACAAGGAAGCCCAAGAACCCTAAGGGCGACCCATAGCTTGGTACGATCTATAGTGTCAAATGCTGTTTTGAGATCAACAAACACAACATACCGGTGTCCTCACTTGATATTTCCTTCCTTCTAAATAAGCATAAGAAAGCAAAACACCTGATCTAAGGTGCTTGTGGAAGCCCACTCTTCTGACGAATAAAATGTCATGAGCGTTGGAATTTGTAAAATCAGATTTGAGGGATAACTAATGACACACTTGTTTTTCAATTGGCTTTTGGTTTCTTTATTGATTCCCAGAAGCAAATAGACGTTTGTTAAAATCACCACATATGGGCGACACTCGGTGGGAGATATAGATTCACATTATTTGAGTGATCATGCATATCATGTGTGTCAACAGTTGCTTGGATATAACTGCCCGGTAGTTAAAGTATCTTTTGCACTCTGTGAGAGGCTGTGCACTCTTGTCCACAGACTACTGTTGGTGCACCAGGCCACTATTGGATGGCCAAATTGCTACAAAACTCTATCTTTGGTCAGACCTTTCCCAAGACCATAATCCTTTTTTTGAGAGGTAACTGCCAGTGAAGGTTGTGTAGCTGTACCGCAAAGGCTCCCTGCCTGCCCACGTATTAGGCCTAACAAGCTCTTCCAATCCCCTCTCTCCCCCGGGGTTGGGACTTTCAGAAGCTATTGGCCTATCCTTGCCTACCCCTTCCATTAAGCAAGCAATAGAATTTTGGATGGTTCCCACAGTAGCCTCAAGCTTATCGAGTCTATCTACTATTGGTAAGAGCTTTTGATAATAAACTATCAAATAGGCTTATGAAAGTCTCTAAATCTCGATTAGATAATACTGTGTGGTCAGATGGCATAGTTGTAAACACAGATACAGTAGTAGTATATCCTGGGCTTTCATTTTTGATCTAGTACTTGCTCCTAGAGAAGACACTGCATGTTTCTTATTTTTCTTCCTTTTGACCGGTGGTCCAGTCGATGGTGTTGCCGGGTGGTAGGGCGAGGACTGCATGGCAGTTGGGAATTCCGTTATTGTTTCTGTCCAGAGAAGATTTTCTATTTGAGCGTCCCTAGACACCCTACATGGCGTTGAGTCCGAATTCAAAACTATAGGTGCTCCTCCTTCCAAGGATAGGTCATTCTATCACTGAGATTTCATTGTCTATTACTCTAGCTGCCTGTATCAAAAGGCAATCAAGGGTGGAGTTCTGGAGCCTCATGGGAGTACCCTCCTTGTCTCCCATTAGCTTCCGCTTGGCCATTTGAAAATCACAGTGTCTCAAGGGACAAAATACGTGTACCAAAAACTTATAATAAGGACAGACTTACATTGTTGTGTAAATAGGGAACAAAAAAACCCAAGAGGGGTGACCCAGCCCAGCCTCGGTCGGCCGCGGACAGTCGCAGATGGGCCTGCCCTTGGCCCAAGCTTTGCCTGGGCATGGCCCAGGCATGCCTGCGTGCATCCAGTGCTGCAGGTGAGCTCAGCTAGTTTTTAGGCAGCGAAAGGACGAGCCCCAACCCCCATGCCACCGCCGCCGAGAGTCCTGGGAGACTGAGTACCAACTAAGCAACCAGGATCCAGAGAGGGGCAACAGGCCTTCTTTGGCCCAAAAGGAAAAACGTCCCACACTGCCGGAGAACTCAGCTGGTGTCTAGGCATCGGAAGGACTACCCCGCCTCCAACGCCACCGCTCACGAGAGTGCTGGGCAACTGAGTATGGTATTAAGATAGAATATCGACGGGAAAATATCGACTAGCATTAATATCGTGGTAAGAATATCGAAAGAAAAAAATATCGTCTTAGTAAATATCGTTGTAAAAAATATCGTTTTGTTAGAATGACATAAATATCGTCAAACAAAAATATCGATGAATAGAATATCGTTGACTAAAAAATCGTTGTATATAATATCGACAAAAAAATATAATGTGTTTAAAAAAAAAAAAATAATAATTATGTTTTTAAAAAATTTATAAAAATACTTTTAGTAATAATAATTATAAAAAAATATTTTTTAAAAAAGATTTGTTAAAATTTTTGTAGCGGGTTATTGGTATTATAGGGGATAAGGGTGGGTAGTAATTTAAAATTTAATATAAAAAATGAACAAATTAGGAATTAAATCAGAATTCGAAATGTAAAATTTCTAAATAGAATTTTTCACGAAATTTAATTTGTAATCATTAATTAATAAATAATATTTAAATTTTAGTAGTGGGTCATTGGTATTTTAGGGGCTAAGGGTGGGTAGTAATTTGAAAATAATTAAAAAAAAAAAGTTAAATAATAAAAAAATCGAAAATAAATCAGAAATAGAAATTTAACAATAAATTTTAGAAATTTAAACAAAATTATTTTTGTAATGATAGTGTAAATTTTCATATTAATATTTTAGTAGCGGGTTATTGGTATAATAGGGGATAAGGGTGGGTAGTAAATTAGACAATATGTATTAAAAAAATCGAAAATTAAGAACAAATTAGAAATTTAATCAGAATTCGAAATATACAAATCAAAATTTGAAATTGTCACGAAATTTTATTTGTAATATGTATATTGTTTACTATCCTGCACATTCCCTGATATAAGTTTGATTGAAGTTAGAATAGTAATTTTTTTTAATTTTACTGTCCAGCACATTCCCTGAGTTAAGTTATGTTTGGAGTTAGAATAGTAATTTATTATTGTTTACTATCCAGCACTTTCCCTGACTTATGTTGGATTGGAGTTAGAATAGTAATTTATTATGGTTTACTATCCTGCACTTTCCCTGACTTATGTAGGATTGGAGTTAGAATAGTAATTTATTATGGTTTATTATCCAGCACTTTCCCTGACTTATGTTGGATTGGAGTTAGAATACTAATTTATTATGGTTTACTATCCAGCACTTTCCCTGACTTATGTTGGATTGGAGTTAGAATAGTAAATTATTATGGTTTATTATCCAGCACTTTCCCTGATTTATGTTGGATTGGAGTTAGAATAGTAAATTATTATGGTTTATTATCCAGCACTTTCCCTGACTTATGTTGGATTGGAGTTAGAATAGTAATTTATTATGGTTTACTATCCAGCACTTTCCCTGACTTATGTTGGATTGGAGTTAGAATAGTAAATTATTATGGTTTATTATCCAGCACTTTCCCTGACTTATGTTGGATTGGAGTTAGAATAGTAATTTATTATGGTTTACTATCCAGCACTTTCCCTGACTTATGTTGGATTGGAGTTAGAATAGTAAATTATTATGGTTTATTATCCAGCACTTTCCCTGAATTATGTTGGATTGGAGTTAGAATAGTAAATTATTATGGTTTATTATCCAGCACTTTCCCTGACTTATGTTGGATTGGAGTTAGAATAGTAATTTATTATGGTTTATTATCCAGCACTTTCCATGACTTATGTTGGATTGGAGTTAGAATAGTAATTTATTATGGTTGACTATCCAGCAATTTCCCTGAGTTATGTTGGATTGGAGTTAGAATAGTAAATTATTATGGTTTATTATCCAGCACTTTCCCTGACTTATGTTGGATTGGAGTTAGAATAGTAAATTATTATGGTTTATTATCCAGCACTTTCCCTGACTTATGTTGGATTGGAGTTAGAATAGTAAATTATTATGGTTTATTATCCAGCACTTTCCCTGACTTATGTTGGATTGGAGTTAGAATAGTAAATTATTATGGTTTTTTATCCAGCACTTTCCCTGACTTATGTTGGATTGGAGTTAGAATAGTAATATATTATGGTTTATTATCCAGCATTTTCCCTGACTTATGTTGGATTGGAGTTAGAATAGTAATTTATTATGGTTTACTATCCAGCACTTTCCCTGAGTTATGTTGGATTGGAGTTAGAATAGTAAATTATTATGGTTTACTATCCAGCACTTTCCCTGACTTCTGTTGGATTGGAGTTAGAATAGTAATTTATTATGGTTTACTATCCAGCACATTCCCTGAGTTAAGTTATGTTTGGAGTTAGAATAGTAATTTATTATGGTTTACTATCCAGCACATTCCCTGAGTTAAGTTATGTTTGGAGTTAGAATAGTAATTTATTATGGTTTACTATCCAGCACATTCCCTGAGTTAAGTTATGTTTGGAGTTAGAATAGTAATTTTTTATGGTTTATTATCCAGGACTTTCCCTGAGTTATGTTGAATTGGAGTTAGAATAGTAATTTATTATGGTTTACTATCCAGCACAATTATTATTATTTTTTATTCAGCAGTATCTATTTATTATTTTTAATAAGAATCATATATGTTATGTAGTAATATTCATTTCATAAATATACATTAAAAACATTTTTATAACATTTTTAAATTAATATGAAAAGTCAAAATTAAGAAACAAATTTTTTAAAAAAAAAATTTTATTCAGAGTTTAATTTGGTTTTGCAAAGATATTACAATTTTTCAACAAACATTTTACATAATTTTTGGTCACAAATTATATAGCATTTTTTTACATAAATACTGTTTGTATTATACATAAATTATTATATTAAATTTTAATAATTATTATTAAAATTTAATATATTACATATTTATTATGGAATTGTTTTTATCAAGATATGTACATAACATAAATTTACATTTTGTAATATCTGAGAAAAATATTTAACAATGAAATACATTTTTTTAATAAAAAAACAATTAATACATAACTCTTTTAAACATATTAATGTCTCTTTTACAATATTCATATTTTTTTTAACAAGAAAAAAAAATGTATTAATACATATTGCATATATTATGCTATTTAATACAATTTATTTTTAAGTTAAAGGCTATTTTAGTTTTTATTATGCAGCCATTTTACTTTTTGGAACTTCACTTTTTATTCTATCAACATCGTTGTTTGGGTCATTTTAGAAAACGGAAGCTCGCGGTTGGGAGCTGTTTCTTGTTGGTGAAGGTAAGTTTGTTTCACTTTACTTTTAAAGATATTTAACTTAAGTTTAGTGATAGTTGTAGTGTGTACGTGTAGATATGTGTAGTACTTAGATATTATGTGCGAATTCCGTGTTATTTTGCGTCGTTATGGAGAGCGTACTTTGTGAGGTAGTTCGAACAAAAGTAACGTTTACTGTTGTATTAATGGATGAATTCAGATTGTTTTTATGTCTTATATGCTATGTGTAGGCTATGCGTATTTGCAATGTTTTGAGGTTGGTTTTTTTTTCGATAATTTACAGGTCTTCGTTTTGGTGAGCAGATGGACTGTGACGTTTTTGTTTTTTAAGCAGGTACATATTTTTGAAAATGTCCTGCATTTTCGGGGTCTCTACTTTTTTTACTCGTGAAGATTTATCACCTTTTTTATGGTTTCAAATTCGAGAGGATTGCAACGGGAGTATTATCAAACAGTTGTATTTTTTGCATTTTGTTGGGATTTTTCGATATTGGATATGGATAGTTTTTGGTATTATTCCTGTGGAAATCATCACCATGAAACATATTCTACAGCAGCAGAACCGTAAGTAAAAGTGATATTTACTTTTGGGTTGCATTGTGGTATAGTCTGCTGTTTAGTTAAATGTTATATTATTATGTCTTGTAAAAATATATTATTGATCATTTTACATGACATAATATTACGATATTTAACTACATATTATCTTTAATTGTCCTTTGCTCACTTTTTGGGAATTTATATTTAAAGGATTGATTTAGCTATTAGATCTAAGTATGCTAGACCTTCTATACTTGGGTACATTCTAGTTTTTTGCTGGAGATATTCGTACATGTTTAATGTTTGTTTACTTAGTTTAGGGCCAATTTTTGAAAGTGATTGCTCTATTCTGAGTTCTTGGTAGCTTTGCTCTTTTTTAATGCTTTGGATCAGTTTGTGAAGTGTTGGTTGACTTCTTCCTAAAGTGGCTTGGAAGGCATTTATGCCATCCTTCAACTGCGTTATTAGTTTTAGCTTTCTGGGCTATTGTACTAGCATAGACATTCCACCATGAAATTTGAAATTTAGGTTGTCTACGGTGGCCTGAACGATGTAATCTTCCAACCCAGGTATCTTCAAAGTAGTCTAAGAAGGGAGTTAGCTTTTTTTCATTGGTGCGGTAGAAAGGGCTGTCAATTAATAAATTGTAGTAGTTAGCTACTTCTGTTGTTGGTACATATGCTAATGCTATCAACTTCTTTATTTGATAAGCAAAGTTACTGTTTGTACAATATTCTATGCTTAAAGTTGATTTTTGTAAGTGCCTCCATATGCTTTGGTTGTAGTGATAATAACAACCTTGTATGGAGGTATGGGGATATATTTTAAGGATAGATTGAATCATGGCCATTTCAAAGTCAATTACAATTCTTTGAGGATAGTAATTATCAGTTAATTCTTTGATCGTTGTTAAAATTTCAACGTAGGTAGTATTTGTTTTGTTTGGCAGCAGAGTATAAATTAGAGGGATATTTGTATCTTGGTATTCCCCATGAATGGTGTAAAGTTGATAGAAAGGTTTGGGACAAACTTTAAAAGTCCCGTCCATCATCCATGTTTCACACGATTTAAGCTTTTGCAAATTACTATTAGTAGCAAAAAGTACAATTCTTTTGTCATGACTGTTGTTGTCATACATTAAGAATTTATCCTCATTATGTGTAATGGTATATTCTGGATATATTTTTATATCCTGAAAACTTTCTGGTGTTGGTGGAGTTGGATCAGAAGCACGTTTAGTTTTAGCAATTAATCTCTTTAAGTTGGGAATAGAAGGTAGCTGTCCTGTCACATGTTCAGGCACTTTGCTTAAAACATTTTTCAAAATGCTAGTGCTTGTTTCTTGTGATCCTGTACTAGCATCTTTCAATGTTTCTAGTGCTTCTCTCACTTCCACTTCAGTTACATTTGGTGGGTGGTTATGCTCACGTACATTTACCACATTGTTATCAACAGTTGTTGCTCTACCATAGCATGCATTTGAGTAATATTTACTACATTTCCAATGGGTCTTATTAGCTTTCACTCTTTCTTGAGTGTAGGTGTAACCCATGTAGCTCAGCATTAGTTTTCCTTTTTGCGAAGTAATGAAAGTAGCTCCAGTTGCCATGTCTAAGGTAGATCTGTGGAAATATATATATGTCTTTTTTAGAACATTGAACACCATTTTAGAGGTGTGTATAAGACTAGGCAAAAGTGTAAACATGTACTTACTATGTGGCTTCACTGGTAAACCTTTTATTCTTATTTCTTTTTCAGAATTGTCTCCCTTTTAAGTTCTGTAGTAGTGTTAAAGAATAATAGAAAGAAATACTTTAGTGTAATAGGTGTATCATTTTACTTTCTGAATTGTTATAGATATACTGACTATACTTACTTGATGTAGTAGAGGATGTTGGTAGTGTAGTTGTAGATAGGCAAATAATTTTGTAGAGTCTGTGGAAAAAATTATCATTGTGTTACTTCTAGTATTTGGATGATAATAGTTGGATACATATTATTTACATTGTACATTTACTTAGCAAGTTTAAATAATTTTTATCAGTTATCTAAATAGACATGGATAAGGTAGTTTATAAATGTTTTTACATCTAACTGTATTGTCGTTGTTGATAAGTTCAACATGTTTAGTTTTCACTCTAAAGATTAACAGTTTTAAAAATAGGGACTTTATCTACTTATAGTAACTTCGAAGAAAAAATGGTATTTAACTTACTTGAAGTGTAGTGTGATGTATTGTAGTTGTAGTCGTTGGTTTGTATTCTCTTCTCTCAGCAAGGTAACCGTTTTTCTCCAAGGTTGGGCCAAAAATGGTAAATTACGTTAAGTGTGTCATTGTATTTATATTAGTGAGTTAATTAATGGTACTTTTTGATTGGTTCAATTAGTGAAAATTCAAAATCATTGGTTGAGAACGTTATTTGGCATGGGAAAACCGTTATTTTCGTAAGACTATGTTGTTTCACTGTTTGTTTGTAAAAGAATATATTAAAATGTGTTATAAGTTACATTTTTGTGTAATATATAAATCGTTTATATGTTGAAAATAAAGAAATGTTTATCATATTTAGGCCATCGGAATGTAATATAGTATCAGTAAAAGTAAAAAAAATTTCCCTATATAAATATTTTATGTTACAAATAAGTAATAGGAAAACAAAAAAATAATATGTGTTCATAGTTTTGTTAAAAAAATAGCAAAAAAAATGAGTAAATTCAAGAATAGTGCATTTCGAGTTCTAAACAAAACGACGATATTTTTTGTATATTTTTAGATCACATAGGTCGTCGATGTTAGTGTAGTCGATATATATGTCAAAGGTAATGTTATTTAAAATAAAGTCGATAATGTAGTAGTCGATATTTAAGTAGTCGATATTAGTGTGAACGATATTAGGGTTGGCGATAAAAAAATATCGATATTTGTGTGAATTCTAGTTTAAGTATAGGATGACGATATTTATGTTAGCGATGTTTTAGTGACGATATTTTTATCAGACGATATTTATGTTAACGATATTTGAACATGGAACCACTGAGTATCACCTCAGCCACAAGTATCCATTAAGGTGCAGCGGGTCTCCTCCAGCCTGAACGGAAAAGTGTCCCACGCTGCAGGAGAGCTTAGCTGGCTTTTAGGCATCAGGAGGACTAGCCCTGCCTCCTGCGCCACCGAGAGTGCTGGGGGAGCTGAGTCCCACCCCAGCAACCAGGATCCAGGAAGGTGCAGTGGGCCTCCTCCAGCCCAAAAGGAAAATCGTACATTTGGGTGGGCTCCACCAGTACTCTGGTAGCTCTTACTGTTTTAGGGATAAGTTCTCTAAAATGATGTAGGGCATAACCATACAATATCATTTTTATGGTGGTCCCCCTGATAAGGTTAAAAACACAGGAGTAAGCTCCTCCCTTTGAGTGGAGAAGCGTAGTCCCACAAGCCACAGAGCTGAAAAATAAAATAGTAATAAAGTTTATTTATAACTATTTTATTTTTCAGCTACCCATCCTGAAAAAAGTGCTGGACGTGGCCATTGCTGCCGAGTGGCAGCAGCAGGAAGCTGTGCGCTAAAGTTTAAAATATGCATGTCTCTTTGGCCAGCCGTCTTACGATGGCCAGCCAGACATAAGCATTTTAAACTTTTCTAACCTGTCTAAGAAACTGGGTTTGAAAAAAGCACAGGCCAATCCTTGGGCTTCTCTCATTCTGTGAGAACAGAGCTAGGATCGGGTAGTGTAGTTTCCTGGGGCTGGAGCTTTGAGAAGACACCCGAGAGAGGAGGACGTTACACTGGAAGCCAGGAAAGTAAGTCTATTTTTTTGTTTTTTGTGCCCCTCCACCCCACCACCCTCAGTACTTGCCATGTGCCACTGACTATAATAGTACTGCTTTCGGAAGCTGGAGGTAAAGAATGGTATCTGCATCACTGTTTTGGTCTACATGTTACAACTTTTGCTGTATTCGTCATGATCAAAATATCCTGGCCTATAAATTATTTAAAATTATCTTGTGATTCACTAATTGTATTTTCTACAAAACAAGAACATGTACACCCTCATGCAGACTTGCATACAAGAAAATACACAATGGTCCCCTCAGCATCTCTGGTGGATCTCGGCACACCCAAAGCCAATACACCATCCAACTGCAGACTAACAATTACAAACAAGAGGAACCAAGAGAAGAGCCTTTTTCCATTAATTCACCTAGGATCTAGAACAACATACCTCTAACATCAATATAGCCCCAACCCTGCTCCAATTTGTTTCACTCACCTGTATGAGAATACAAGATCATGATTTATTATTCATCCACAACCCAGCTTTCTCTCCTCTTACTTTTTAAATGTATGCTTGTCTTTGATCATGCACAGCACTCCACTGCTTTCCGGCTAGGTGTGCACTTTAGAAATAACAATGACATACATGCATACACTATACATATTGCATCTATAATTTATTCATTTGTAATGTAGTGTAGTGCAATATTCTGAATTGGCTGCATGAGTGAAAATAAAATCTCAGTTGATTTAAACTGTTGTTCAGTGCTTCAGGACATATTGATTCATGGTGTTATTGTACAGTGGTTTAACCCCTTTGGTGCTCATGACAGAACAGCAGAGAGATTTCCATTTCATTTGTTTTTTGCCTCAGGAGCTGGGGAAGATCTTCCCCAACCTCCTGATGATTTTTAAAATTTTAAATGTAATGAAACTCGCATGCATGACACGCTGACCTCGTTAAAATGAATATGAAAGGGAAACTTAGTTTCTTTTTCACTGTTTCTGTGCTTGTGAAGCTATCTCAGCCCCTCCATCTCCGAAACACACAGGAGAGGTATTATCAAAAAGGGGACTATCTTCCTTTTCCTATGGTACCCCTTCTTAGGCGATCTCTGCTTGGGGATTGCTGCAGGACGGTGATCCTCAGGCAGGGATCCACCCACTGGACATCAGAGAGGAAGGAGCGGCCCCTTGGGCAAGTGCCTTTGCTCCCCCATTTCAAAATGAGTGCATTGAGTCTTTCTGCCCACATGGGAGGGGCAGAAAGCACCCTAGACACCAGGGATTTTTTTTATATTTCAGGGGTGGGGGCTGCGTAGAATGGGCATGACAATTGCCCCACCGCCCCCAAAAATGGCAAGGTCTTTCTATCCCATCAGGATGCAGATGGGGTCAATAGCACCTTGTCTGCCCTCATGTTGGTGCAAAAAGTCTTCTAGGCATCAGAGATACATTTTTTTATACATAGGGGTGGGGGCTGCCCAGAATTGGCATGCCAATGCCCCGCCCCCAAATGAAATGCTACAGTCTTTCTGCCCCAACGACAGGCTTTTGGGGGCAATAGCCTCTTATCTGCCCCCCTCCAGGGGGGAAGAAAGCCCAATAGGCCCCAGGTATTTTTTTTTTCAAATTTCAATGGTGGGGGCTGCCCAGAATGGGAATGACAATGCCCCAACAGCTAAAAAAAAATGCCAGTCTTTCTTCCCCCCTACAGGAGGCAGATAGGGGCAAAAGTCCCTGATCTTCCCATTGAAGGAGGCAGAAATTCCAATAGGCGCAAGTTATTTGTTATTAATATATAGTGTTGGTGGGCCATCCAGAATAGTTAGGTGCCGTCTGACCTAGGGTTCACAATCCAAAACTAGGCAGATTGCAAACAAAGGGTCATGATTCACAGGAAAAATGTGATGTGTCCACGTTGCGTTAGGGCCATTTCCTCTTGTGGGTACCAGGCCTACCCCCACAAGTGAGGTACCATTTTTATCACAAGAGTTTGGGGAATGCTGGTTGGGCAGAAATGTGTGGCTCCCCACAGATTCCAGAACTTTTCTGCACAGAAATGTGAGGAAAATGTGTTCTTTTTTTACAGAATTTGAGGTTTGCAAGGGATTCTGGCTAACCAAACATAGTGAGAGACACACAAGTCACCCCATTCTGGATTTCCCTGGGTGTCTAGTTTCCAAAAATGTATATGTTTGCTAGATTTCCCTAGATGTCGGCTGAACTAGGGTCCAAAATCCTCAGCTAGGCACATTGCAAATAAAAGGGTCCGTTTTCACTGGAAAAATGTGATGTGTCCACGTTGCATTTGGGTCATTAACTGTTGCTGGCACTTGGCCTACCCACACAAATGAGGTACCATTTATATTGGGAGACATATGAGAAAACAGAATAGTAGAACAAGTGTCATTACCTATTGACTTTCTTTGTATTTCTGCCTTCCACATGTAAGACAAAGTGTGAAAAAGACGTCATTTTGAAAAATGTCTTCTAATTTGCATTTCGGAAATATATAGGTTTCCTTGGCACTAATTTTTCACACTTTATATTTTATCAAATGAGTTGCTAAATATCTGGTACACAATGAAAAACCATTGCAAGACGCAGTTCATATATTGGCTTCTGGTACCTCAGGTTCTTGGTGAACGTACAGGTCCTATATATACCTCCAGCAACAAGAAAGTTCCAGCAGACATAACGGTATATTGCTTTAAAAAATCGGCCATATGAAGTTGTGTGTATATGTAAGAAGTTACAGATGTATATGTTAGCACAAATTGCAGTTTTTTTCAACTCAATTTCAATATTTTTTAATTTCAGTTGTTAGTTTCTATAGAAAAACCTTGAAGGATCTACACAAATGACCACTTGCTGAATTCAGAATGTTGTCTACTTTTCCAAAATATATAGTTCTCGGGGATCCATTATTGCTTTCTCACATTTTACTACCACTAACTGTAAAGAGGTTGAAAGCATAAAAAGCATAAAAACAGGAAAAATATGCTATGTCCCAGTAAAATGTCAAAACTGTGTAGAAAAGTATGGTTTTCTGACAAACATCTGTCTGTTCGTGAAAGCTGGGAAGATGGTGATTTTAGCACCACAAACCCTTTGTTGATACCTTTTGCAGGGAAAAAACAGACACTTTCTTCTGCAGCACTTTTTTCAAATTTTTCCCCCCAAAATTGGCTGTATTTTGGCCAATGTCTCGGTTCCCTCTAGGGGAATCCACAAACCCTTCATACCTTTATAATCTCTAAGATTTTGGAAGAAAAGTTTGCAAATTTGGCGTGGATACCTTATGTGGCAAAAAGTTGCAGGGGTCATAGTGCAAACTCCCCCAAATAGCCTAAAAAAGGCTTAGCACAGGGGTTTAAGGAAGGTCTAGCAGCGAAGGGGTTAAAGGAATGACAAGATATATACTGCACATGTTCCATAGGACAACAACACTGAGTCTAGAAACTCTTAAGTTCTCCATCAATTCTGTGCCATTTGCAGGTGAGGATTGGAGACTAATTTAATTCTTTATTCAACTTAGCTACACTTATGACACTTACTTCAGTCCGTTGAGTTTCATTTCTTAAGCATAAACATTACAAACAGTATAACTGCACCCACTATTACAATAGGAACCCCTCCTGTTAAAATACTTGAAAGTATATATCCTACTGCATGCAATGCTGACCTTATTTTGTTTTTGATATTACTAGCATACCTTTACCTAAGGCTTTTATAGGTGCCTGTTATGCCTGATGTGTTTGATGCAGGAAATTTGCTGATTTGTCATGATTCGCATTTGAGAGTTTATTAGTATTTGACAAATAAAGTGCAGTCACTTCTTGTGCTAGGATTTGTAGCATATAACTAGGGGTGGGCGTAATTTGTGTAGTTTGCTGTAGAGTAAATTCATAACATTGGGGCAAAATTACACAGGATTATGCAGAATTACCCTAGGATTATAACTAAGCATTTAGCTCTATTTTCACAGTGTAAAATGCACCTTTGCTTTCAAAATGGACCCATGGATTCAATTTGCACTTAGAAAATAGCACAAAATGCAACAGAATATGAACATCAGTAGCCAGCATCATCTCACACTTGCTAAATTTGTTGTTCCTGTACTCCTGCGGTACAATGTTTGTGCCAAATTTACTGAGAGCAGACGGTAATTTTTGCATCAAAAGAGTAATGCAAAATTACAGAAACTGCTCCAATTACCCTGGCATGATTAAACTTTTACCCAAGGCTAACATATAACCATAACACTCAATAACTTAATGCACAGTTACTAACTGAATGTAAACTCTTTTGACGAAACATCAATTTTCTATGTACCTTATGATATATGAAGCATTCCTCATAATTTCTAAAATTCCAGTGATTTCTGTTTTAATTCATTATAGAATATTATCTGTTTCCATATATGTGATGTTTTTAAAGGGCTTAAGCAGTCTTTGGAATTAAAAATATAGCTTGTTTCTTAAGCAAATAATGCATGGAATATGAGGTCTTCCAAGTATAAAATTTTACACTGACCAACTCCCTGGACTACATTGTGGAGAGAGTTTGGGGGCCATTTTTCTTCTTTTGCTTATTTCCGTTTATAGGCGTCCTCTTTGTCATGCTTGCTGTAGTTGTGTTTAAGACTGGCACAAGCACACCATCCATCCCTATTTAAGATGTGTGGCTACACAGACACTCAGAGGACACATCCAATAGTTTGGGTGATTTTGGAGTCAGTGGCAGAGCTAACTGCTGACTCCAGACATTTTAGTAGGCACGTTCCATCCAATTTCACCCCTGTCTCATCAACCACTAAAACAATTCACCTGAAGCAAGTTAATAGTATATCAATATAAACAAAATAATTATATCATGATGATCAATCTCTGCTGCTTCTGCAGATTCTAGTCCAATCCAGGAGTAAGACAGCGCAGTGGTGTATCTCAAATCTCTTCTGATTGAGATTAGTACTTCAGCCCCATTCAAATAGTTAGTAAGGGCTGGGAGGATGTTTTCCTGTATCTCAACTCCATCCAATACATTTTCTCTGATTTTCCAGATATTGCTCACAAAGACTTAGGGTCTCATTACGAGTTTGGCAGTCACACCTCCGCAGGTGCTTCGGTGTCAGATTCACCGCCTTCGACTAGGCGGTCTGCCTGCCCTAATATGATATTCTTGGTTTGCTGTACAAAAGACTGCCGGAGAATCGCTGGAGCAATGTAGGTCAGAAAAAAACAGTTGTCATAGGGTGTTACAGACAAATTTCACCACCATTTGAATTAGGAGTTGTCTTTCCGAGGAACCGACCGTGGTGGGAAGACCACCTTCTTCAAGTCAGAGGAATTGGAGGATTTGGGGTGCATACTCACCCATTTCCTTTTCTTCCCTTCAGTCTCCCACGTGGATCCCTTTCTTCAGGTCCACCCTTCATAACAGCATCTTGGTCCCCAAAGTAAACTACCCTGTTGGCATCGAAAACCAGGTAAGTCCATTTTGTACCATTTACCCATTGACTGGACTAGGCACACATGGTCCAGGCTCCAGCAGTTTTTCATGTGTCATGACTTTGGGTACATTCGACACTTGTGCAGTCAAAATATACACACACACACATTGACATACATGAGATGATATACACTGCCATTAGAAACACCGCTGCTGGGCCAGGGGTCACATCGTAATATGACCGGTGAGTGACCGCTGCCTGGGCGGTCCTAATGGGACCACCGTTGTGACGGTATGGCAGTAAGACCACTAAACTCGTAATCAGGCCCTTCATAACTGTATCCATGATATGGGCTGATCCTCTGCCTCTGTTATGCACTTAATAAACCTGAGCAGGAGACAGGAATTCCTCTCCTCTGAGGAGGATTGTTAAATGCCTCCAGGCATCTCAGGTTAAGACTGTGTTTGCAAGCTTTTCGCCATGGCCCTGGAACCTCAAGTGCCCTTAATTGTTGAACACCTATGTTTTAGGCACCTTATGAGGAACCCCACTTCTTGGGGGGGGGACGGAGGTAAGGCATTTCCTGGAGAGATCTCCTAGCCTCAAAAAGAATAATACTTAGCATACCCTCTCCAGAGAAAAGAAGAATAGGCAGGTATTTATCCGTGCCACAACAAGCTATGCTCATGTACATAAGAACTAATAGGGGTCATACAACCCAGTCAGAGTAGCTCTCATCTGCAGGAGTAGCATTGTATGTTGATGTGGATCTTGTCCAAGCACCTAGAAACATAAAACACACACAGTAGTTGGTATTTTACAATAAAAGTTTATTTATTGTGCACTATTCATGCATAAATCTTATGTATCAGAATGATGGGTATTATCACCATAATCTCAGCAGTCATATCATTTAACATCACACATTGCTACTCTCTCTACTAGATTACCTAGTCCTACCTACCATGTACTTATGTTTTATGAGCCTTATGGCTATGGGATTGGCTGACTGGTTCCCTAACTATTTCTAAACTAAATCATGTAAGTATTCCAGCAAACCTCAGAAAGCGATCAGGACTGCAGTCAGATAGCAGTAGTAGAGCATGTCCCTCTAACAATCAATCCTTATGTCTGCCTCCACCCAAATCCTCAGTACGCTTTACCTTCTCCTTTAATGATTTTCTATGGAGAGGGTAGGAAAGCTCCTGTGCAGGCTCTCATATCATTGCTCTGAAACACTACCTGGTGTTTTGTAAAAGAAGCACATGGTAGGCACACACAAATTGCCATTTTGTTTCATTCTAAGCCTGATTTTTTAGGCCAAATGGCCTTGAAGTGCTATTCATTGCACATAATCCTGCAGCTTCCTTGACAATAAAAAATGACAGCTCTATTTTGTTTGCATGGCTAATGCCAACTTATAGCTCTGAAAATAATGTCTAAAAATATATGGTGATCCCACACATACTTTTAGCATTGCCATTCTAAATAATTGTTTTCTGGACCCTAAGCCACGGACACACATACTCCGAAGAGGTTCCAAGTACAAAATGAGGTCCGGGGATCCTGTTCCTAGATGAAATGAAATGAAATACCAGTATTTGTGAAGCACACAGCTACTTCTGAAGTGGTGTCCCGGCGCTGGGGGCCCTCTGGAAGATTAAGGGGGCTATTGCCCAGAGTCACATGGTGCTGGGCTGACCTGCCGCTGGTGCCGGGAATCGAATAGTGAGCCACAGATTCAAGTGTCAGTCGCCATGGCCGCTGTGCCACACCTCTTCCACGGTGTTCGATGGTGTTGCTCAATTTGTTTTAGGTAGAGGGAGGAGATTGACTCGAGGCACTGGATCTTACCAGCCTCATATTATAAGAGTACGGAAAAAATTAGGTATATACTCCTCCTTAGTCAATATTGGATTTCCTGTAGTCAAGAAAAGTTGCAAAGTCTGAATGGCTTGTATCATTTTATAAATCTTTATTATTTTTGTAAAACTTTTAGGCTTTCTCCTCATTGTCCAGAGTGTTACAAAATATATATTTGGTGTTGCAGCAGCAGACACGTGTTTCGCCCTATGGTGGTCAACAGAACCAGGGCTTTCTCAAGGCTTTTGATAACTTAGCAAGGAAACATCATCATTTAATGAACATTTAACAGCAGGTATTTCAACAGGCAAATCTAGTAAAAGCAGATATTACTGCTGGATCAATAGGCAGCTGGTCATGGGTAAACTTCCTCATCCGATAATGAGAATGAAGCGTAAAAGTTTTTAAAAAAAATAATAAAGACTTATAAAATAATACAAACCAACTGGGACTTTGCAACTTTTCTGAACTACAGGAAATTTAATATTGACTAAGGAGGAGTATATACTCAATGTTATCCGTACATGTTCCTAAGAGTTTGTGCTTTCATGTTGGCTTACAATCAGAACTGGTTTGTATGTAACGTCCATTTTTTTACAACTTTATTTAAAATTTTGTCACTTTTAAAAAAAGTATTAGGCACTGATACAAAATGCTTTTTAGCTGTGTATATATACATTCACAGTAATTCAAATGGTCAGCAATTGAGCAGTCGTTTACCCACAGGGGGTCAGAGTAACATGTATGTTTTATCAGGAAAGCCTTACCCCCTATGAAAAGGTGAAGGCCCCATAGAGAGGTCGAGGTACAGATTATGTTCATGTTATTCACTGAAAAGAGAAATTAGAGTCATACAAAACAGTTTTTGTGGCTGTGATTGATGATTTTGGCAAAGCATCCATGGCATAGTTGTAACTGTATCTAGAGAGATCCAGTGCTGATGGAGGTTCCACCAGTGGGATGTCCAACATCCAAGTTAAGGGGATTCTCCTGATAGTGAGGTGGACTGAGAGTATGTCATTATTGGCAGAATCACTGTTGCCACCCTCTCATAAATAAGCCCAAAATCTTGATTTAAAGTAATTTGTTACAATGCCCAGCCACTGTGAAACAAAGTGTACCAAGTAACATATTAATTTTAAACATAAATACACAAAACCTGGCTGAGTGGTTTGGCAATATTTGTCATTTTGTTAGCTCAGAAATTCCTTATTTCTCAGCTTAGAAATTAAAAATTGAGTACAATATCTACTCTTACTTCATGCATAGAGACCACCCTTGCAGGGCGGGGTTTACTATATTATTTTATCAAAATATTTATGCCACTTAATATATATTTTCTCACTAAGCCCAAAGTAACTACTATAGTGACCGTAATCCCCTGGTAGGTATAGTGGGTGCTCCAAAACGTATTCCATCTATGATTGCTGCCCTTAAGGCTCATAAGAACCAACGCATTATAGGTAAAATGGAGCTCTATTGATCCTTCTGTGCATATATCTACCCTTTCTACACAGAATATAGGGGATGTTTGGACTTTTTCAGGGGGTGGTGCCAAGCCAATTCTCATTTTAAGATATTTTAGTGCCATTTATAAAGCAATAGAAATAATTTGGCCTAGACAAGGGGAGTTTAAGCTTGTTAGATGGTTTGATGAGCCCTGACTTGGGTGCTGTGCAGACTGTGTTAATGGAACCAAGCTGTACCTGACTGATGAGCTTTGAACACAGCTGATATATTTGAATGCAGCCCCAGTAATTACCAGTGGCTTATTTCAATTCAAGCATTCCATCTATCACTGTTTTGTACACTTATGTGTCGCCCTAAGTGGGACGGGTATGCCCAGACGTTGGTATTGTGCACACTGTGTCACGGGAAACAAGCTGTACTCGACTGAGGAGCCCATAACTAAGGCAAAACTGGTCCTGGGTTGCTCATGTTCTAGTTCAGGGGGAACCTGGCTTGGCAGTTCAGGCTAAATTGTTCTAACTGGAGCAGGGTAAAGACTGATTTGCATGTATCTGGCTCCAAACTGAGACGAGAAGGCGTGCAAAATAATGATGGATTGGAATGTAGCCCGAGTGATTACAAGAGATTTAGATTAATTGCAGCATTCCATCCATCTTTGTTTTGTATCCTTCTTTTAAAGACACATGTAATGCACAGACTGATAGATCTATTTCTGTTGAGGCACAAGTGACTCACTTTACTTGTATCTAAAATTCAATTACTCATAAGTGTCATGCATCACTGGCAATAAATGATGAAGGAGTGAGTATAGTTTAACACTGAAATTGTCCAAGGTAATTTCTGCTAATAAAAACAGTCCCTGGAATAAAGCTCTGGGTTCCGATTGGGTCCCAATGGAAATAATGAAAATATAGATATATGTCCCGCTATTGACAAAGATATTGAGGTATGCCACTTAATGTGGTCCTGAGGTCTTGGTCCCAGTCAACAAACGGGAGATAGGACAGACCCAATGTGTTCTCCCTCAATATTCTGATAGACTCCACAGCGAAGTTGGTCGGAAGAGGTCTCTTCGATCACCTTGAATTCTATCCAAGGTTCAGTTTGGCTTTCAGGAGGGACTTGGAACCATTCAGCAATGTTGCAACCTATATCTCTTCATTAATAAATATACCAGGGTGAAGAGGTTCTAAAGCTGTCTTGCCTTTATGGATTTCATCTCTGCCTTCGACTCTTTGAATCGGTCTAAACAGTAGAAAAATTATGAGTTCCATGGGTGTTCAAGAACCATTAATGCTCTTCTTGAGGCAACCGCATACGGATGTCACTGACCGTATTAGGTTTAGCCCCACTTGTTAGTACTCTAATTCAATTAAGATGGGATGAGGGGTCAGACAAAGGTGTGTCCTGACTCCTTTCCTGTTTACTTTGTATGTTAACTAGCTAGACCGCTCAATGCTTGAGACAGGGGCAGATATCACGGTGATAGATCAGTTCTAGTCTTGCTTTATGCAGACAATTCCATTCTTATGTCCAGACGACCAATGGCCGGCAGAAGTTATTGGACTCACTTGCTGCATTATGGGCTGGCTAGACTTGATGACCAATTTTAATAAGTCATTCGTCATGCTATGTAGCTTACGGAATACGAGTGTCAGAAGTCATTCAAATAAAGATTAAATTTGTTTGAGTACCTATGTTTACATACCTAGATGTTGCTTTTGACACTGACTGTAAGAGGCGATATTTAGTGCAGGTGATAAGGTTGCAATTTGAACAGTACAATGAGGTGTTCTTCAATTTTTCATCCAAGTGAAGTTCTAAGCCAGTGGAAACCAGAAATAACATTTATAAAGTGAGATACCATTCTGTTTGCATCTTATTGTGTATTTGTTTGATATCCGACTTATCCCCCATACAGAAAACAGAGAATGATTTTTAGCGTGTATTTTAGTATTGCTTCGAATTCCGCCACAGCTATATGACACTCAGAAATGGGAGAGCCTATGAGGAAACTATATCAAGCTACACCCTCTGATGCTCTTGGTAACTGTGTGGTTAGAAAAAGGAGACCATGCTTAATCGTTCGGTTATTTGTGATTGTTTAAGGCATGACTGTCCTGAAGGTGCCATGGTTACTCTATGTTAAAGAGCTTTTCACTAAGTTGGATAAGCCAGAGTTTTTTGACAATCCAAGCTGTATTAACATCTCTACCACAGAAATTGTCAAAACCCTTTGTCTGAACCAATGCACTGAAGAACGAGAGGCCTAGGAACTGACAACAAAGATGATTAGAGATTATCTACCACCCTCAACCACTAACAACATGGAACCATATTTGTCGATTATACCTTCTGCACATCATAGGTTTTACCTCACATGGTTCAGGTTCAATATGGCTGCACTTCCTAGTGAGCTACCCGAAGGGCACAGTTAGGGCAGAAGATCTTTGTCTATATGATTCAGTATCTGTACAATCAACCATGCATTTCCCTTTTTTGCAAATTACACAAAAATCCCAGGAAGTTGTTTTTGGTGATCTTTTCATTTAAAACAGTTTACATTGGCAGTCTTTTACATTCAGCTACTCCCCCAATGTATGTTTTGCTGTGTTTAAATTCATATATTCTGCTGTGAGGTGAAGAAAATAAATGGATCTATAAATATTGTCCTTGTTGGGCCTGACATCTTTGTCATGGTGTTCCTCCAACTTTTTGCCTTCCAGCCTCCTGTTTTTGATAACTTTGTTAAAGCTGGCTTTGGGATTCTGCACACTGCTGACCAGTGCTTAAGTGTGTGTGCTCTCTCCTTTAAGCATGATTACATTGGCCTACATCCAATTGCCACATTTAATTTACCTGTAAGTCTCTAGTTAAGTGGTATTACATGTACCCAGGGCCTAAAAATTAAATGCTACTAGTACTCCTGCAACACTTAATATGCCACCCAATTAAGTAGCCTTTTAAACATGTCTCAGACCTGCCATTGTAGCCTGTGTGTGCAGTTTTAAACTTACATGTCGATAATAGTGGGTAAGTGGTACTGGGACAGAATATGATACCAAAAAAACAGAAACCTTGCAAAACCGGTACATCATGTGGTACGTAGCATGAGTAAGCCATAGAGATTCAGTACGTGTAGGGGGAATACGCGGCTACAGCAGCAGGACTAAGACACACTGATGCAGTGGCACTTGTGGCAATCAGCTATAAGGAAAGGCTAGTCGGAGTAGGGAATGGCATGGGGAGGGGAACGTGGGGAGTAGCGAGGAGTGGAGGGGGCACAGGTGCCCCCCGTGGTGGGGGGCAGAGACATAGAAGAGGCAGAAAAAAGAAAGTAAAAAATAAGGAGGAAGGAAGTGAAGAAGAGTAAACCTTCCTTTTAATGCATAAAAAATCAAAGTACCTCCGTTCTTGACTACAATGAGCCTCATCGGTTTCAGGGTGGGTCAGGGAGGCACACTCTGGCTCTCCATACACTGCTTGTGCTGACTCTGCCACCTCTGTCCCGGATTACCCGGCGGACAAAAAGATATACCGCTTTATACCACACCTTTACCAGCACGTGCATGAGGGTTAATATTGGGACGATTCGGAACAGTCACAGCATACCCAGAGTTATGCAGGACAAGTGATCCTTTCCCCCCCTGATAAGTATAGTAAAAAGCTCATACATTTATTTTCAACTACTGCAAGAAGGCCTGCCTCTCTTCTTGGATAACATTTGGTTAACTTAGTACAATTAATAAGTGATAACTTTAAATTGGGAGCAGATGGAAGTATCAGGTTTGGTGTCTATGGAATTGTAATTTAAAACCCTCTTCAATCATAAAGTCGGATTTTAAGTCACAATTCTAAAAATGACACTTTTAAAAAGGTAACACAAGGAGATGATGGATGGAGCGCAGAAACTTTTCAAACACTCACCTCCAGTCACAGATCTATGTTGAATCCAATATCATTCTTTAGCTCACTTCACCCCCCCCCAGTTCAGACACAGTCTTATGCAAATAAATCTTGGCCCTGTGTCTCATGGGAACGATCCAGCCTGAACTGCCAAGCCATGTCTTCCCTGGAAAAGACTGATTTGCATATGGCCAGGTCTAAACTGGGGTGGCATGGTGAGCAAAAGTATGATGGATTTTACCCAGATCACTTAAATGGGGTGAATGTTCTGATTTGTTCTGCATTCCGTCCATCAACTTTGTGTCTTTTGCTTTCTCTCTCTAAATGCGCCGGGTATGCCCAGACGTGGGTCCCGGGCTCACTGTGCCCCTGGAATCAAGCTATCCTGGCTGATGAGGGGTGAAACCCCAAAACCGGTCCTAGGATGCTTGTTTCCAGTCCAGGGAGGACCTGGTTTGGCAGTTCGGGCTGGATTGTTCCCATGAGGCGCAGGGTAAAGACTGACTTACATATGGCCAGGTCTAAACTGGAGTGGCATGGTGAGCAAAGGAATGATGGATTTAACCCAGATCATTTGACTGGGGGGTGAATGCAGTCTGCCCATCAATTGTGTGGCTTTTACTTTTAGAAAGCAGGCATTTTCTTGTCCAAATCATTTGGTATCTGGAGCCTGCATCCTGGAAAACAACTAGCTTTAACTGGCAGTTGGTCTTTGTGTAGTGTTGCCAGACAGTGAGACAAAGGAGAATAGGTAGTGGTAGGATGATCCCTCTCTGACTTAATGATGGGGAGGAGGTGTCACCTAACACACTTGCGTATCGCAAATCCTCTGCCTGAGCACATTCACAAATGGTTTGACACTAGTCTTTTGCGACCCCTGAGCTGGGGCTAAAACAGAGAGCCAGGCAATTCCACACACTTCTGGTGGTGGAAACCTCCAGAATCTTCTCCAATTTCAAAGTGGGCATGATGTATAAATAATGGACCTTCTGACCCAACTCTTCACTACACCTCTGAATCTGTTGCTACTACAGGAGAAAGACGGTTGTGCTGCATTGTTGCCAGAAGGGCTGCTGCCCTGCTACCCTGCTACCCTGCTGCCCTACCACCCAGCTGCCCTGCCTAGTTAGCAGGACGACTGGACCTGCACACTTCATCCCAGGCAGAAGTGACTCCAAAGGTCAGGTGACTGACCTCTTTTCTTTACTACAGGGACACAACAAGCATTAGAGGATTCCTGCAACTGCCCAGCTGACATGCTACCTGGGCATACAGCTGGATCTGCAATGGACAGGCTCGAGCTTTGCTGTCCTCTGCTAAATGGAGTGCCTGATCCCAAACAGGTGCTCCCAGGTCCTAGACCCTTGGTGTTGTATCAGTGAGCTCCTTCTCAAAGAAAAGGTGAAATCCTTAATTTTAAGCTCTTATTACCCCAAATGGGTCTGTTCATGCTAAGATTTTGCTGCACACCATTTACAAGCTTTGGTGAACCTGACTGTTTGCATCACAGCAACCACCAGTGAAGTCTGGAAACATGAGATTTGTACTTCTTGCTACAGCATTGAAAGCTCCCAGTGACCTCTAACGTGAAGCTCCAGCAACGACTGCTACAGCGATGACCATCCACACCTACTGCTACATTGAACACCATCCGCAATGCTCTCCCTGCTCCTCTTGGCCCTCTCCACCATGAATTAACCTGACCCCTGTGTCCAGTCCACGCTTCATCTCAGTCAGCCTGAACTTGTGACTGTCACCCGGTCTCGCACAACCAGTTAACCAAGAGATGTGTTTTTTGCTTTTTGGCGCTATACTTACCTTAAATTTTTAAACTTGCATATCTCAGTTCTACTACTTGAATTTTTGCTGTTTTGCTCTCTATTTTCTAAATTAATTACTGTTTAAAGTGCTGCATAAATGCTTTGCACATTGCGTCTATTTAAGCCTGACAGCTTTTGTGCCAGTCTACCAGAGGGTTATGCATACGTTAATTTCATATTTGCATGTGACTTCACTCTGACAGAAATGTGGTTGCTGCTTGCTTAGAGTTCAACCCCCTTCAACCTGTAACCCAACTTCCAATAGTCACAGACTATATGTATAAATTCTGAAAAGTTATATATATTGGTCTTTAGAATGTTTAGACGGTGCTACCCTGTGCTGTCTATCATGTTGTATCATATTTTATTAGTGTGTGTGTATTTATTTGAAAATCTTTTATGGCATGATGCCAAATAAATACTTTTGATGATGATGATGTATTATATGATCAAAAAGGAATAAATGCTGTTATAAATGTCAAATAATGATACATAAACAATACCATGTGTTGTGTCCTCCAAGGTACGGTAATACAACAGGACACAGGTAATTAGTCTCTTGAGTGTATTTGTGAGAACAACGAGCCACCGCTCCTCTCACGACAGAAGAGAGGCACCAACTGATTCTTCATAGAACTAAGGCACAGAGTATCTCCATGACAACACATGGTATTCTGTATGGAATACCAACAAGCATTTCTAAGCACAACATATTACCTCTTTTTGGAAAAAACTAAAACACACTATTACATAGTAAACAGGGGAAAAAACAGTAAGCATAAAAAACATGAAAAATACAAGAAAAGAATATGGTAGAATACAGTTAATGCAGATAATGCAGAATGCATGATCATAAAAAAAATGTCAAGTAGTTAACTATCAACATAACAAAAATGGCAAGAGATTACCAGCAAGTTCAACGCAGCTTCCAAGGAAGCCATTTAAAATGCATAGACTTCCTTGGCATCTGACTTTTCGCATTGGTTTCAGAGACATTACTTGGAGAAACATTTATAGGTCCTGTCAGAGAAGAAGACACATTTGCTGGTCCTGTTGGAGAATTTGAATCGCCTGCAGACACATTAGTTAGAGCAGAAGGTTTATTCACTGCAGACTGAACTTTGACAACTTTACCCAGGTTCCACCAATGTCCACCCTTTACCATAACTGCACTACCACAGACTTTCTCTCCACAAACTAGCTCACCAAATGACATGCCTCCTTTTCTGATATAATTTGTGTTTTTAATACAAACCATATCCCAGGAGACAAATCAACTGTCTTAGCAGACTTCTTCTGTGCTGCTTTAACACAAGACTCCAAAGCAACATTATCCACACAACACACAACATTGTTAGAGACAGTTCTTAACAACCAAGCTGGATAAAGAACAGAAGTAGGTACTCTACCTTTAAGGGAAAAACAAGGTGCAATTTTTGTAAGTGAATGTGGTGTTGTGCGATAAAACCACAACATGGATCTGACTGCACCCTCAACTTCGAAATTGTTGTGTTTAGCCCACTTGATACATTCCACTACTACCCTGTTCATTCTCTCGACTAAACAGTTGGTTTGTGGGTGTCCAACTGAACTTCTTAAATGCTTCACACCGGATTCAATCAAAAACTCACTAATTTCCTGATTTACAAATTGCATGCCATTATCTGAGACAATAGCCTCTGGAAACCCTTCCCTCATAAAAATCTCTTTAAGGAAGAGTAGGGCATTGCTAACAGTGGGAGACACGCAAAACCTGGCTTCTGGCCACTTGCTGTGAAAGTCCATTAGTACAAACGCAAAGCGTATGTTGTGGGGAAGAATATTGAACGGCCCAACCAAATCAAGGCCCAATTTAAGCAAAGTCTTTGTAGGAAAAGAGATGGGTTGAAGAGGAGGAGTAACAACTTTCAAACCCTTTTCTGCCCCGCTACAAACAACACACTCCTTGACCCTCCCTTTTATGTCTTTGTCCATAGAGGGTCACCAATAGTGTAGTCTGAGGTGTTTTTTGTCATGGTTGCCCGAAGATGGCCATCATGTGCACAATCAACCAATTTGATGCGTATCCTCAGGGGAGGAGCACACCTACCATCCCCCATGACAACACCATCCTTAATAGATAGCTCCTCTGCTATTTTCCAAAAGGGCTGAATGTCAGGGGCCACACTCCTCTCTCGGGGCCAACCTTTCACAATGTATTATTTTACTTTGATGAGAATCAAGTCTTCACTCACTGCCTCTTTCCACTCAACCTCACTGCACTTTTGACTGCATCCATAACAGCAATGAAGCAGTCCTCCTTGTCCTCATCCATCTTCAGTCAAAGGAAGTCTAGATAACAAATCAGCTCTAACATTTTGTTTTACAGGTATATGCTTTGTTACAAAATCATATTGCAAAAGTTTGGTGGTCAAACGTGCAATGCGAGGTGTAGCATATTTGAGACGTTTAACCTCCCAGGATATATACCAGAGGTTTGTGATTTGTTTTTGGGACATGGACACTCCACCACTGCTTTTACCAAACCAGGTCTAGGACTCACACCATCACCGGAAACAAGATGTCCCAGGAATTCTATCTCTCTCTTTCAAAACTCACATTTATTCTTCTTTACAACAATACATTTTTTCTCAAAAATGCCAAGGACAGACCTCAGGATCTTATCATGCTCCTCTAAGTATTTGCTAAAAATGAGCACATCATCTTGAAATATGACAACACCCTTGAAATCCTGAAGTACAGACTGCATGACCCTTTGAAAAACTGACACTGCAGAAGCAAGGCAAAAGGGCATTCTGCAAAAATTTAAATGAACGAAAAGGAGAATTAAAAGCAGTATAATGGCATGACTTATCATCCAACAAGATCTGATGGTACGCTAACGCTAAGTCAATCTTTGAAAACCATTGGGCATCCCTCAGTTCTTCTAGTAAATCACCAATTTTTAGAAGTTGATGGGAATCTACCCAGATTTCTTTGTTGAGACTCCTCAAATCGATGCACAAACGGATCTCTCCGTTCTGTTTTCGTGCAACAACTAATGGACTAAGCCACAAACTGGATTCCACAGGCTCAATAATCCCAGATTTCTCCAATCTGTCCAATTCCGCCTTAAGATCTGCTCTAAGACTAAAGAGCACTGACCTGACCTTGTGCTTCACAGGCACAGCATTATTTTTCACTTTAATCATGTGCCTAAAGCTCACAATTTTACCAAGGGAATCCGAAAACACACTGGGAAATTCCTGTTCTAAACAAAGAGAATCAGGAATGTCTTGAAGAACTAAGACTTGTTCACTTGTTCTCGGTATCAACAGCATACCGAAAAGGCCTTGAAGGTACCAACCAAGGATATTTAAACCACGAACAGCCACATAGATTTTACCCTGAATTTTACGGCACTTAAATTCCAACATATCCTCTATGTAACCTTCCAAATCTATTTTGCGTTCCTCATATGAAACGGGTGCTCTATCCTGAGGAAAAAGTGATCTGTCACCCCAGGATTTCTTGAAAAGTTCATAGGTGATCATAGTGATGCAAGCTCCAGAATCCACTAACAACTTCAAAAAAACATCTCCCACCACCACATCAACATAGGGGTCAACACAATCAGACGGATCACCAGAAACAATACCATCATCTGTGACCGTGACAATCACATCTTGGAAATCTATTCCTATATTGCTTTCACATAAATGTTCATCCTCAACTACACAGGTAACTTTTTCTTTCTTGATAATACTGGATTGACATACTTTCGCCAGATGTCCAATCCTACCACTCTTGTGACATTTTGCATTTTTCCCCGGACAAAATCTGTTATCCTTTCCATGTGGAGGATAACCACACCTGTAGCAAATATTGCCTTTTTTGAAAATTCCCTTCTCATATGGTTTAAACTTTCGTAAAGTACTGCTATTCACATTGGCAGAAGCAACAACATTGACAGTTTCTTTAGATATAGAATTCATACTTAGCTCCTTTATGGAATTCTGTGCCAATTCGACACTTTTTGCTACTTTAATAAGTTCCTCTAGGCTTGGATTACCCATAGTAAGCAGTTTTTGCTGAATGTGGTTATCACAGCAATGCGCAATAAATTGGTCTCTAACCAATTGGTTACGGTACTCTCCAAATTGACACTCAGCACAAAGTTTACGCAGTGCACTAAGATAGGTATCCACATTTTCGTTTTGCAGTTGCGCATGCTTAAAAAATGTGTGCCTCAAAACAACCAAACTTGCTTGCACATCAAATTTAATGTCTAGTTTCTTAACAGCTTCCTGATATTCATCCATAACTTCACCCTCCGCCAACACAATATCAGGAAGATGTTTAAAAACTTCTCTTCCTTCAAATCCTAATGAATTTAAAAGAAGATACGTCTTTCTTTCAGCCCTGTATCACGATGCACCGATAGCACCAATATACGTTTCAAACGCATCAAACCATTGTCTCCACTGGATCTGCAGAGTACCTGGACTCTCCAAAAATGGAGGTGGTGGGTTTACGGATTGCATATTTTTGTGAAAAATGAAACAGCTAAATAGGGTCATAGAACTAAGGCACAGAGTATCTCCATGACAACACATGGTATTCTGTATGGAAGATAAACAAGCATTTCTAAGCACAACACCATGACTTAAAAGAGGTACTTGGGGGTTCCGTCTACACACATTGCAACATGGGAATTGCTGTACTTGACTTTTTCTGCAGGGTCATCCTCTACCTTTTTGTCATAACTCCTATTTCTGTTGAATTGAGTTTTGCTGGCCTTAGGACTCAGCGCACTTTACCACTGCTAACCAGTGCTAAAGTGATTGTGCTCTCTGCTTAGAAGCTGGTAACATTGGCTTATACCCAATTGACATATTTAATTTACTTGTAAGTCTCTGCGAAAGTGGTACTACCTGTGGCCAGGGCCTGTAAAATAAATGTGACTAACGGGTCTGCAGCAATGGTTATGCCACCCACTTAACGAGCTAGACAAGGCAGACAGAGTGCCAACCTTCAAAGCCACGAATAGGGCGGGCCCTCGCCCAATAATATGCAAACCACTACGGTCACAACATACTGAAGCCATATTCGAGGTAGCAAGAAAAATCCGGAATATGCAATGGAACGGACACAGGATAATCCTCACACAGGTTTACTCCAAGCCCACTGTCGACATAAGAAAGGGTTTCCTAGCCTTGAGAGACAAACTAAGCAAAGCAACAAAGGGAAAACGCACATCTTCGAGGATCCATCAGAGCTTTCCAGATACCTACAAGGCCCATCGTATCAAGAAATGGAAACCGCACAACCAGGATCAAGCAAGAGAAGAGCATCACCGGAACCAAGAGTGGAATGATCTGGGGGATCAAGGAACTGTAACGCACACTCAGGAAATAAACCGAATCTACCTCAGAACGCAAGAGTCTACCTCAGTATCAAATCAATGACAATTACAAGGACACGGGACATCTACCTCAAACCGGAGAACTGTGTTTTTCACCTGCTTTTTCGAACAAAACCCACAGCTTCACCTGCCCCAGTATTCAGAGCCAACAGCAACAGAATAAGGTAAGATAACAATATATCCTTTTTTTGAGTTTAAAACTTCTATACACCGGGAGGGATGGGCATAAGCTTCGTAGAGACAGCAAAACGAGGAACGATAAGGGAATTAGGAGAAAACAATATTATCAGCACTAATATAAGGAAGAAAAAGTCTCTTGGGGGAAGGGAATTGGGATCTTGCAGTTGCACGCTCGTAATATGGTGTTTGGGAACAGGGGTGGGTGGGGCGGGAGGGAAGGAAGGAGAGGGGGTGGGATGTTTGTTAAGTCTGCACTGTCTGTACTCTATGCTTACTCTGGGTCTATCCACTGTCTTCCTTCCTATTTTAATCCCTATATCTACATTTCTGCATACAAGAATTAACATAGACAACGGTGAAACCTCAGCCCTCATCCTCCCGGACCTGTCAGCCGCCTTCGACATGGTCTGACATTGCACTCTAAAGACACGCCTCCTAGAAGCCGGAATCCAAGAGAAGGCTCTCGACTGGACCATGTCCTTCCTCGCCGGCAGAACCCAGAACGTCCGCCTCCCACCCTTCCGATCCAAAGGCACCGACATCATCTGCGGCATCCCCCAGGGCTCATCACTCAGCCTGACGCTGTTCAATGTCTACATGGACCCCCTCGCACAAGTGGCCCGCCATCACGACCTCAACATCATCTCCTTCGCCGACGACACCCAGTTCGTCCTCTCCCTCACCAAGGACCCACACACCGCCAAAACCAACCTCCACGAGGAAATGAAGGCTATCGCCGACTGGATGAAGAGCAGCCGCCTGAAGCTGAGCTCAGACAAGACAGAGGTCCTCATCCTCTGACCCACCCCCTCAGCCTGGGATGACTCCTGGTGGCCGACCACACTGGGAACGTCACCAATACCCACCAACCATGCACGCAACCTAGGTTTCATCTTCGACTCCTCCCTCTCCATGTCTAAGCAGGTCAACGCACATCTCCTCCCCTTGCTACAACACCCTCCGCATGCTCCGCAGGATCTACAAGTGGATCCCGACCGAAACAAGAAGAACGGTGACACAGGCCCTCGTCAGCAGCAGACTAGACTATGGCAACACACTCTACGCAGAAATCCCCGCCAAACATCTACAACGACTACAACGCATCCAAAACGCCTCAGCCTGACTGATCTTCAACACCCCCGCCGCAACCACATCACCCCCCACCTGGGAGACCTACACTGGCTCCCCGTCGACAAGAGGATCACCTTCAAGCTCCTCACCCACGCACACAAAGCACTCCACAACGGCGGACCAGCCTAACTGAACAGGAGACTCAGCTTCCACACCCCCACCTTTCAGCTCCGCTCCGCCAGCCTTGCCCTCACCGCTATCCCCCGCATCCCACGGACGACCTCCGGCAGCAGATCCTTCTCCTACTTCGCCGCCAAGACCTGGAACACCCTCCCTACACACATACCGCAGACCCAAGACCTACTCACCTTCAGAAGGCTCCTAAAGACCTGGCTCTTCGAGAAGTAGCAGTACCCCCCCTTCCCCTCTGCGCCTTGGGACACTCACGGGTAAGTAGCACACTTTACAAGTACTCTGATTGATTGATTGATTGATCGATTGATTGAACATGAAACTAGGATCTGGTGGGGGGGTTACGAAAGCCATAAGAGGAGTCCTAAATACTATCCAACAACTAGCCTGAAAGGTCATACAAGAAGAAAGGACTCGAATGCACCATGTAGGGAGGCAAAGTGGAACGGCGAATACCCACCATAACCAATGGCACAAAATAACTTAAACTCCCCACTATCTAGACTACAGATAGTCTCCCTAAAAGTCAAGGGCCTCAAATACCCAGGTAAGAGGAAAAACATTCTAGACTGCCTAGCAAATACCAAAGGAGATGTATTTCTTCTGCAGGAGACCAGGCTGTCTCTGGAGGATGCCGAACGCCTCACGGCGGGGTGGATTGGTCAGGTCGCCTGCTACCCTGCGACAGGGAAAAAGCGGGGGTGATCACCCTTGTAAACAATAACTCTGAGATGACATTAGAGGACCAACAATGTGACGAAGAAGGGAGGATGCTGGTTACACAACTGAAAAGGGGAAACAACACAATACACATAGTGAACATCTACGGCCCAAACACAGACGACACCGATTTCTGGGAGGCAGTTGCGAAAATACTGGAGGCTATCCCCCAGAATTACATAACAGTCATGGCGGTTGACTTTGATTTAGCGCTAGACTACACCCTTGACAGGCAATCGCAGTGCCACTCACTCCCCCCAAACACACACAACATACTAAAAAACATATGCATCAGATTCAACCTCAAAGACCCCTGGCGTCTTCAACACCCCGACACTAGAGACTACACCTTCTACTCCAACCCACACAACTCTCACAGCAGGATAGACTACATACTAATCTCAGGCACACACACTCACCTAGTAGAGCATACTGACATTGCGACTAGAACTATCTCCGACCACTCGTGCATCAGCCTACAGCTGTGCGGACGACACAACGAGGACCTACCATGTAGGTGGAGGTTCAATAGCGATGTCCTGAAAGATCAGACCAACAAAAATAAAATAGAAGAAGCCATTAAAGAATACATTATACAAAACGATACATGCGACACTGACCCCAAGATCATGTGGGATGCACTCAAGGCAATGGTCAGGGCACAATAATAGACATCAAGTCCAAAGTGAACAAAAGTGCTAACCTACACCTGACCCAACTAGAAAAAGACATCCAAAGGTTAGAGTCAATCCACATCACAGACACAAAAAACAGCAGCGCCCTAACAGAGCTTACAAAGAAGAAATATGAATATAACAAAATCTTGAGAGAAAGGGCCGAACTGTGGGTGAACAAATATTAGGCAATTAACCTCTGTGAGGCGAACAAGGCACGGAAAATACTAGCTTCATATCTGAAACACAAACAAACACAACACACCATCGATCACAGACTCACACAAAAACACACAAACAAGACACAAGGAGATCCTACAAACATTCAGAGAGTTCTATGAAGAACTGTACAGAAAGGACCATTCGCTAGACCAGGGAGGCTGTACAGGTTACCTAGACAGACTAAAGATAACTAACGAGGAAGCTCAGGCATTGGGACGGGAAATAACCTCAGCAGAAATAGAAACGGCAATCAAGTCACTCAAAGAGAATAAGGCTCCGGGCCGGACAGATACACTGCCACTTTCCATAAAACGTTCCTTTCACACCTGCTACCGTCCATGAAAAAAGTGTTTAACCACCGCAAGGGACTGTGAGCAGTTTCACCAACATTGTCAGAGGCAAATATAATAGTTATCCCAAAGGTCCCAAAGGTCCCAAAGGAAGTCAAAGACACTCAGCTACCTCAAAACTACAGGCCCATCTCATTAATCAATGTAGACGGCATGATGTACGCCAAAATCCAGGCCTCAAGGCTAAACAAGGTACTCCCACGACTGATTGGCAAATCACAAGTAGGATTTCTAAAAACCGGCTGTCACATGACAATACCAGACTCTTGTGTCACATATTAGAACGGCCATCCAAACATGATGAACCGGTGGTGACTATCACGCTAGACACCGAGAAAGGGTTTGACAGGGTATCCTGGAACTTCTTAGAACAAGGCATGCGGACAAACAACTTGGGAGAATCATATACGCGGAAGGTAATGGCGTTGTACGAGAACCCCAGAGCCTGGATAGTAGTCAACGGGGCTGTCTCTGAACCCTTCATCCTGCAACATGGGAAAAAGAAACGGGTGTCTGCTATCCCTGTCGCTGTTTCTCCTGGCCCTAGAGCGTCTGATCAGAGATATCGGGACCAATGAGGAGATGAGGGGGATCACTATCAATGATACCACAGTCAAACTAGCTCCTTATGCGGATGCCTTCCTCATAATCACAGAGAGACCCCAATCCTCCATCATGGCCCTCATGGAGACCAAAGGAAAGTATTCAAGCCAATCAGGCTACAAGCTAAACTAGGCCAAATCGGAATGTAAACCTCAAAAGCACACTCGACCAAAACGAAAAGCTACTGATAGAAAAGACAAAGAATTTGTTGGAGGCCTGGTCACCCAAATTCATGACATGGTGGGGAAGGGTTGAGTCAATAAATATGATGATCACTCCAATGGTCAACTACCTGTCAAGTATGCTCCCTCTTACACTAACTACCAAGTTCCACCGCAAAATTGACAAGATGGTAAATAATTTCATATGGCGAGATAAAAAAGCGAGGATAAGCCTTAAAGAGTTAAGACTAACCAAGCAACTGGGGGGACTAAATGTGGTGGACTTACCATTGAGAGAGCCGTACTAGGCAACCTGGAACCAATAGCTCTCCTCACGGCCAACAAACACACACAGACCACAAACCCAATATTCAAAAACCCAAGGAATGCCTTGCTTAAAATAGATCAAAAAATGGAGCACAGCGTTAAAAACTCAATGTGGGAATCACTGTGGGCTAACACAAAGATAAAATACAGGGGGAAACCCCTCTCCATGGATACATGGAAAAAGCGGGGCATCCCATACCCGGCACAGCTGGAAGAAGGTGGAAGCCCCTCCTCCTTCAACATGCTAAAAACCAAGCACAAGCTACCGGACATAGAACTGTACAACTTCCTCAAAATCAAAACATTGCTGACCAAAGCAAAACTCGCAAAGCACAAGCCCTCTATCATCCAATACATGGCAAACCTCAACAAAATAGGCCACCAGGTATCTCATCGCTACAAACCACTGCGACCCAGCGCCACCAGACTTAACAACAAAACAATCACATACTGTGTGAAACAACTTGGTTCAACAATTAGCGAGAAAGAACTACACCTCCTCTGGCCTCTCCCGCACAAAACAATATCTCCCCGGCCCTAGCGCAGACAAAAGTCTGACTCCTACATAAAACATACTGGACACTGGCTCGACTAGCGACTCTGGGCCTTAGGGAAAATGACAAGTACTGGAATTGTGACAAAGAAAAGGGGGACCTGGTGCACCTTATCTACCACTGTTCCAAGGTCAAAAAATTCTGGGAAAAAAATTGACCTTCATAAATAAAACATTAGGGTGCAAACTAAAAGCAGATTTTGCCACAATTACCACAGCTTTTATGACAACAGAGTTAGACTCACAACAGGACAGAGACCTACTGGACCTCCTACTAACAGCGGCAGTTAATATTGTACTGACCAAATGGAAAGACACCTCCAAGGCAACTTTCAAGGGTTGGCTCAACTGGGTGACATACCTTAGAGGTGTGGACAACACTGCCCTGCGTAACTCATCATGGAGACAAGCTAACCGGGGGATATGGGCATCCCTGGACGAACTCCTAGACCCATATGGTCCACCTTGAATATTACCAGCAAAAAGCTACTTTTGGCTCGGTAGCTCTCCCTCACTGGATCGAGGCAACAACGAGAAAGAAGCTAACTTCTGTATGCTATCTTTTTTCCTCTCCACCTTAACTCCTTTCCTTTCCTTCTCCCTTTCGTCACACCCCTCTCCTCTTACGGAGACAGTGGATAGGGGGGCAGCCTAGCTTATACATGGCAACAATGTACTTCCATTAACACAGCCAGTCTAGGAGGCAACCCTGCAACTACAACTACTCGGCGAGGGACTTCACAATGCTCTGCAACCAGGATTTATGGTACTCTTGTTCAGAGGGCCTGACATACGTTCCTGTAGCTGGCCCGCGCTCCATTATGGTCAGCTTGAACTTGTGACTTTGTGCTGTTCCGGCGCGACCAGATATCCACGTTTGGTGCCTTTTGCTTTTTTACACAATATGTAATGAAATCTTTAATCCGGCATGTCTCCAGTTCTATTGATTAGATTTTTGTCGGTTTGGTCTGGATTTATTTATTAACAATGACTTCATGTGTTTTAATTGTTGAGGGGTTTTCCTTGTGTTGTCTCACTTTAGTACTGTTTGGAGTGCTGCAGCAATACTTTACACATTGCCTCTAAGTTAAGCCACGTCTGACTGCTCTCTGCCAAGCTACCAGGGGTCTGAGCACAGGTCGATATGGGGTTTGCTTGTGCCTCACCCTGACAAGGATTGCGGCTCCTGCTTGAGTAGGTTCCCCCCCCTCTCCCCCCCCCCAAGCAGTAACACAATGTCTTACAGGAATGCTATTTTAATAGTAGCTCATTTTCGCCGCAAACAATAATGTCAAATTCTGAAGCACTGTATTTCAAACATATGTTCCAATTTACGTGCACACATGCGCACACAAAACAGAGGAATCTCTGTACATCCTGCCTACAGCAGTCCATGCTTCCTTAATCCCTGTTTATGATCTGTTCAATGAAGATAATGGGAACCATGCGCAGGAATGATGTCACTTGCTGTGCTTTCTTCTGTTATTGTACAGCGGGTAACGGGTTTATTAAAACCAAAAGGATTATCCTGAACACACTCTTCCCATTCACCAGCTGATTGATGGACCTTGCTTGATGCATGGATGGTCCCACGATAAACTGGCACGGGTTACGGGATCCCACACACTGACCTCGGCTACGTTTAATGCTAGATCATTTTCAAAGAAGAAATTGGCAACGCTTAATCTATAATCAGCATCTTTACCCGAGCAAGAAACAACCCTGGTCTATAATTCTGAGAACAGTTTGGTTTGTAAAACGAATGCAAGTGTTTGACTATGGATTAGTCTGGGTAAGTAAAGGGAAGGGAAGTACTAGATTGAGCGCGGGTCATATGTCGATGTTACAAAGAAGCACGTGAGAGCTCAGAAGAGAGAGGAAGGACAGTGATGGATTCTTACGACTTGTCGCAGGGCTGCCTGTGCTGTGGGCCTGGTGCCCCTGCCTATGACAGTAGTATCTCCGGGGCATAGGTTGCAAACGCTCCAAGCACTTAGGGGAGAAATGCACTCTGCCTGGAGGATGCTTTGACTGGATATTTAACCCGGAAGAGAAAAGGCGCTAACTGTAGGTAGAAGTGCTCTCTCCAGTGGCTGGATTATGGGACCTGTGGTTGTATTGATACAGAAATTTTCTTTAACCATCACTTTTATCAAAACGCTGCATTTCCAAAGCTGTGAGTATATTTCCATTTGCTTCACTCTCTCCCCCACGTGCCATATAACATTATGTAGCAGCCCTTGGCCATGCCACACATTTTATTGGCAGTTTCGTTTGCTTCATCCATTAATCTCTATCCACAGATGTACTCTCAAGGCTTCAACCTTCTGACAAATCAAAACACAAACGTCCAAGAAATGCCATCCTCTGGTTTTTAGCCCTCCCCTCCCTCACCTAACACATCGGCCACCCCACTCAAATACACCCAATCAACCCCAATATTATCCTGCCAACTTTCCCTCCATCATCTGATGCCCATTCCACCGCCTTGAGGATACCGAACCCTGTATATTACCCTTCGAACGGCTTTCCCTGAATCACCTCGTTACAGACAGCCTAAGTAATTCAACAATAAATCGAAATCCATCAGGAATCTTTACTTTGAAGCCCTTATAAAATTCCTGGCTGCTCTCCATTTCAAAATGACCCATAATGTAGACATCCTACCCGTCTCACTCAATGACACTCTTTAGACTTTAAATAGCATGTATACTTCCTTTTGCCACAAAGAAGATAAAACCAAACACAGTGATGTTCCCTGGATCTTTCAAAACGTAACTGCCTCAAAGTGCTCTATTCAGAAACAAGACAATATCTGTCAGACTTGCGAACGTGCAATAACCCTGCCAGCCCCTTCAAAATGAATCCATCACTAGGAAATGTGCCATCCATACTGGGAATTCAAACTATTGTAAGAGTCAGAAATTACAATCAGATTGTCCGCATCCTCAATGTGACGGATATTATGCATATGGTTGTTCCACATTACGCGGAGTGAAGCAGGGAATCTGAGCTGGGCATGTGCCCCCAATGAGTTTAAGGTCGCCAGTCTCTTGTCCATCTCCCATTGTTTTGTTGCGGTTATGTGGGAGACGTCTGAGCGTATTGTAAAGGTGAATGGACTAGAGAAGGAAGTTGCTCTTATTGAACCAGCCTAGAGGGCCAGAGACAGAATCCTTTCTTTGATGGCATACGTCAAAAATTAACTAATATCTTCCTAGGACGCTCATTCGCTGGGTTCCTTCTGTATGGGTCACGATGAACTCTCTGAATATCGGGCAATAGATCTTGGTCAACATCTATAGAATCTCGTAAGATTGTTGTTTTAAGGACTGCAACAATAAAGGCCTCAATGTCGTTCCCCTCGAGACCTTCGGGCACATTCAAGAATTTTAAATTATTTTTCCTTGAGTGATGTTCAAGCCTCTCAAGATCGTCCTTCGTTTCTCGGTTTTGCTGAACCAACTTATCCATGGTATTTGTGGAGGCAGTAATCGCTTCTTTAATCTTAGGGAGCTCCGCTTCCAGTACATCGGTCCTTAGTGAGACCTCCTCCATCTTCCTGGCCAATGCCTCACAGGAAGCCTAAATAGCAGTCTGGTTTGCCTCTGATATGGTAAACCGCTTCCCTATATCCTCCTTCAACCCCAGTAGAATATCCACCAAAGTCCCCGGAATTATACTGTTGGAAGGGTGTCACTTATAGATGCACCATTGCTGATTGAATCAGGGTTCTCCTTATTACGACTGCTTCCACCCTCCTTTCGGTTAGTTAAGTCCTCCTTAGGCCCCCGATGATCTCCCCGGGCCTTATCCTGATCATCTTGAGTGTCTTGAATGTCAAGGGCAGAGAAGCTGTTCGAAAGTTGTACTGTAGGGTGCACTACGTCCAGCACAGGGGATGAAGACAGCTGTGGCTTTTGACTAGACTGGGATAACTCACCCTCTGTGCTTAATAAAGGCTCTATGTAGGTCTTGCCTGGAATGGCTTCTACTATTGCACTGCCTGTAGTATTTACAATAGCATTATTTGCAGCCATCTTTTTTGACCTGTCTGAGACACTCGAAGAAAGAACCTTATAATAGGATTTCAACGATGGGGTTACTCTTACTGGGAAAGAGGCTCCACCCTTTGCTCTTTTGCTACCCTTTCCTCTCCTTGGAGGGGTATCCGCACCAATATAGCCCCTCCTCCCCTTCCCCCTCTGGGAAGTGGCTTTAACTTGAATTACTGGGGGAGAAATAGACGGATTTAAGGGGGCCGGTATTATACTGGCAACCCGATTTCTCAATGTGTATCGAGTAACTCTCGCGTGTGAGATGTTTGGAGCTGTGGCAGAGCCTGATTTTATTAAGGAAGCATTAGGGTCACAAACTGCAGCACTATCACTGCCTTTATCCATGCAGGGCTTCCTTTCTTCACTATCACAGCCCTGTAAGTCGCTAATGGAAATAGGATTAAGGTCACCCTCTATGCCAGATATGCCAAATATACCGTTACAAACTTCCTCCCCCTCACACCACTCAGTTACCCTTGCCCTTCCGAACCACGTAAACGAATTTGGGGCGGTATCTTCAGACTGGTTACAGCGTTCGTGGGAAAAGTACCTGTATTGGTGTGACGCATGGACCTTACCAGAGGCTGGGCTTGCCACCCCGGCTGCAAAGACGGTTCTGACGAGCCTTCCAAGATTTCGTCGCCACGGCCTTGCAGCACCGAGCTCCCAGAGCCAGGAAGGCTCTATGAGGGGGCCGCCCTCTCCACTGTAAACCATCGCGAGTTCCGAAGCAGAAGCTGCCGGCAGTGGAACACAGAATTCCCAAACACACGCTCCAGCGACTCAGAATCAGAATCGGGGAGGGAGTGGGATACAGATACAAAACAATCCGGTCAGGAGAAGGAGGCAAAAACACCACTTCAATTCACTATCAAAAAGCACCAGAAAGCACCAAAAGCCGCCAGCGAGCTAGCAGAATCAAAACACCATACTCAGGGGGAGGAGCTCCATCACGGCCGTTAGCTTCCGGCCGTCATGTCCCCCCTGGCTCCAACACACACGATCCAACTCAGACACTCTCTGATTGAAAAGATCAGAGGAGAGGGCAGGGGGAGCAGCAAGGGGGGAGTGGAGAGGCAATGCAGGTGGTAGCTAGACAGTAGGGTCAGGATGGGATATGTAGTAGTCTGTTACAATAGTGAGGTTAGCAGGGCATATATGTAATGCCTTCCTTTTCACTTCTATCACCACTACTATCCGCTAAGTAGTACTCACTACCGATAAGCACGTTTTTCTCATTATGTTTGCACCTTTTTCTCGTATAATCCATACACGATCAGGGGGGAGGGGCGGGTTCCGTCTAGGAGCGCAATGCTCAGGAAGAAAGGGAGGGTTCCCCATGGGAGGAAGGGTGCAGGTCTGGGGTTGGGGGGGCGGGAGGGAGGGGGGAGAAAGGAAAAAAGGAGTCCTCACTTCACAACAATTTAGCAAAATTTGCAAATTAGCAAAAGGGCACACCAGGGTCTGGAGGGGCAGAGACTAACTGATGACAGATAACAAGATTCCATTTATCTCCTTGAATGTTAATGGGCTTCTTTGCCCACGGCGATGCAGGTTAATTCTAAAATACCTGGAGCAGTCTCCGGCTAAAGTAATTCTCCTCCAGGAGACCCACTTGAGTCATACTGAGGCTAAGGAGCTCTTTGGGAGGCTTAGATGAGTAGGTGCATTTTGTTGTTCCGGGCAGTCGGTGGTAAACAAAGGAGTTGCCATTTTGATCAAAACTGGAATCGGAGGAATTATAAAGTCAAGTTTAACTGACCAGTCAGGTAGATGGGTCTTAGCAAGAGTTGATTTTAGTGGGAGTGAACTGACCATCGCATCATATTATGGGCCTAATATAGATGATCCTTCTTGTCTACTGAAAGTACAGTCTAATCTGGCTGAGGTCACAACTACATTAGGTATAGGCGGGATTTCAATGTCTTCCTTGATCCTCAACAGGATCGCTCCAATCACAGCCACTATAATACTACCCCGAAATCCTGTCGCGCCATGGTAAATAACTAAATATGATCCATGAGATAGGTCTAATTGACGCCTGGAGGGCCAAGAGTGGGAACGGGGCAGGCTTTACCAATTTTAGTAAAAAGCATGGTCATGCCTCAATCCTCAATTAAATCCTCATAGATAGATTATGCTTAGAGATTTTAGTAGATATAGAAATACTGCCAAGTATCCTATCTGACTATGCCCCTGTTATGTTTGTACTTTCAAAGGGGATGGCCAGGAGAGTAACAACTCCTAGGTGGACTTTAAAACGGGAAGTTTTGAATAATCAGGATACAGTCACTCTGGTGGCTACCTCTACTACTAACTACTTTTCAGACAATATGGGCTCAGCCCCACACGAAGTAGTTTGGGATGCCTATAAGGCCCATATTAGAGGTTAGTTCCATAGTCTGATCTGTTCCAATAATAGGGAAGAAAAAATGAAGTTTAAAATCTTAGAGGATAAAATCCTATCTTTGGAGAACCTAAGATTGAATTCCCATGTAGATAATATACCACAAATTTCAGAAGACTTAGAACGTCTCCGTTTAGAATATCGAGGTTTGCTGGACCTGAAAGTTAAGGCACAGTGGGCTGTGAATTCTATGGAGAACTATGAGTACGGAGAAAGAGCTGGGGCAATCCTGGCCAGCAAGATTAGAGCAGACTGGGTGCGGAATAATATCGATAGACTAATTATTGATGATCAGGGCACTCTGTCCTGTAAACAGGAGGACATGGAAAAATGTCTTCTCTCCTTGTTTACCGAACTGTACAACGAAGAACAGTCTCCAAGCTCTGTAAATACACTTCAGTGGTTGGAGAGTAAGGCTTTACCTAGATTGACCGACGAAGGTCATGATATCCTCAATAGACCATTTATGGAGGAAGAAGTCAAACTTCACATAAAAAAGATAAAAAATAACAAAGCGGCTGGCCCTAAAGCCCTCTGAGGAGGTCTATAAAGTACTTCAGGATGCTCTACTATCATGACTATGCAAATTCTTTAATTATGTGTACAGCTTAGAGGGTAGGGTCCCGCCATCATGGAAGGAGTCCATAATTGTTCTTATATTAAAGCCAGGGAAGGATCCTCTTAAGGCGGACTCCTTTAGGCCAATCTCTCTGCTAAATGCGGATTATAAGATCTTCACTAGTATATTGGCAATTGGCTGAGCTAGTTCCTCTTCTCATCAATTCTGACCAGAAGGGCTTTATGCCTGGTAGATTCATCCATGAGCTGACTTTACAGCTGATTCGCAGTATTGATTTGGCAGTGGCACGGTCAGAGCCCTTGGCAGTGGTGGCATACGATGCTTCGAAGGCCTTCAACCGTGTTGACTGGGGATTCTTGTGGCATGTCCTCAACACTATGGGGTTTGGGACAATTTTTACTCATTCATTGAGAAGTTGTTAGGAGGGTGGCTCAGCTGCCATTTTATTGAACAGATTATTGACATCACGTTTCAGCATAAGGAGCGGGACTAGGCAGGGATGTCCCATCTCGCCCCTCCTGTTCAATCTCTATATTGAGCCCCTGACGCAGATGCTGAGGATGGACGATGGGATAACACCATTCAAAGTGAATGACTACAGCTGTAAGCTTGCGCTATACGCTGATGACTTGATGGTTTATACCAGTAATCAGGGAGATGTTTTTTCAAGAGTGGAGGAGATAATGTCTGACTTTGGTCAGTACTCCGGTTACCAGATTAACACCTTAAAAACGGAAACAATGTGCTGGGGGATTAACAATTGGGAAAGAGCTCAAAGTATTAAGTTTAGATACATGGGTGTACTGATAACTTCTGATTTAAATAGTATACCCCAGATTAATATAAAAAGGGTAGCCAAGGACATCGATCAGCTGTTTCTGAGATGGCAGAATCTTCCTTTAACAATCTATGGCCGAGTAAATCTGGTCTAGATGGTAATTCTGCCCAAATTAATATATCTATTTAATATGATACCCCTCATTTTTCCTGATAAAATGCTGGGAAGAATTCAAGGAAAAATCTGAAGTTTTGACTGGGCCAATAAAAATTCCAGGTTATCGTGGAAAAAACTGAGAAGAAGATTGTTGAAGGGGGGACTTGCCCTCCCGGACGTCCTTTGGTATGCTTTTGCTTTTCAGCTAAAAAACATCCGTAGCCTTCTCTCTAATCCAGATGATTCCAACTGGGGGCAGATTCTGGGGATTATGGTTGATGAGGAAGTTGGCGGGCCCGGCTTTCTGTATAATTTTGGTGCTCAAAGGTTCTACAAGAAGGTCTGCCTCAAGGTTTTGAAACTTGCTCTCTTGGTTTGGAGTAGAGTAAAGGCAAGATGGGGCATAAAATATTATTCTGAGTTTGCTCCAATCTGGGAGTCTCCTGGTCTGCCATTATTCCTTAAGGATAGCCTGTCTGCTTCTATCAGGAGAGCAGGAATAACAGTCTGGTCATATCTGGTAACATCAGAAGGGGTTCTCCCCTGGGAGGTATTGTGGTTAAGGATTGGGGACTCCTTTTCTAGATTCAAATATATTCAACTCTGTTCCTGGTTCTCCGCCAAGAAGGAGAACCTCGGCTCTAACTGGGACATTGAATCAGCTCTCCAAACTCCTGGTTATAGGAAAAGGGAAGTGGGTTACTAGTATAAAAAAATGCTTGAGGTGAAGGAAGTGCAGGCACCCTCACTACATCTTGTCTGGAACTCGTCTTCCTTAGAGGCCGCTTCAGGCGCATTTTACGAAACATCTCTTCAATACTTGTACAGATACGTTAGGTCCGCCTCTCTGAAGAAAAATCATTTTTTTCCTTTAAATAGGTTGTACTATACTCCAAAAAAAATAGCAACATTTGTCACACCGCCACCTTGTTGCCCTAGATGCGGATTGGCAGAGGCTAACGATATTCATGTATTTTATGACTGTTCCAGCTTAGGCCTCTTTTGGGCCATTGTGGAGAAGGCAATGGAGGGCATCTATAAGGTTAAATTCAGTTTGAACACAGTTAGAATTTTTTGGGGGTTAGACACTGATCTTATTTTTGGGTTTAGGGAGACACAGGTGGCCTTATTTTTTAACCTTATTCTTATTGCTAGTAGAGATATTTGTAAGATATGGAAAGATTCGAGCCCCCCTGTATGAAAACTGGCTTAGAGCTGCACTGAGAATTGCACGATTGGAATCCGGCATGGCATATAATGTAAATAGCTCGGTGTTGGAGCCTCTAATAGAATGGGGAAAAGAAATGAGGCTGGTCTAAAGCCCCAAGGGGGCAGGCCGGGCCAGCCCTAGGCATAAGCAAAAACTTCAGCCCTGGGCGCCCAGGACAGAATGAGGGTTGCTAGTGTTTATTTGCATTTGCCAACGGTGAAATGAGGACTCAAAAAAAAGTCGGAAATTATATTAAAACACTCTCCAGTGTAATCAGACACTGCAAAAATCCTCCACCACCACACTCCAGCCTTCATTCTGTTCAGACAACAACAGATATAGACAGATTCATCATCAACAAAATGTACTTCTGAAATAACACATACCCCTGTAGCATTTAGGATCTACATACCTCCCGCCTCTCCGTTCTCTAAGATTAATTTAATTCTGGTATTTCTTTAAACCACTTGGTATAATTGCAGTGCGCTTGCGGAGTGCTGCAGCTAGATCCATGTGCAGCCAACTCACCGGAGCAGGACCAGAGCTGTTGCGAGTGGCCGCGGATGCGGCACACCTCCAAGAAGCAGCAAGCTTCTTCCCAGCCAGAGCGGGTAAGACTTGTTATGGGCCCACTGGGCCTTGAAGGAATTGCTACTGAAAATGCTTCATCACTAAGACACTTTTGACTATATTCGAAGAGTCAGAGTGGACTCTTGAAGCAAGGCTTACTAGTGAGCATTCCCTCTATGTGGCCACCAGCAAATGGGGAATAACCCTGATCACATTGTGGACAATGGGTGGGACAGGGACTTGCCAATGAAACACTAGAGCTCAAACCCCAAGGGAGAAATGTGTCGCAGAATGCCTTAACCTTTCTTTGAATGACTAGAGTTAGAAATAAAATACTTTGTTTTGGTTATAAAATTAAGTATTTGGATGTATATTGATTTATTGCTGCTTCTGCGTACTCTTTGAGTTTTGTGCTATGTCTGCTAATCTGTACCCACACCTCCCTTCAAGGGAGCCTTAGACTGCTTGTATACGTATAACACTGAGAGTCATGCACAGAAGGGGTACTTGGCCCAGTTGGTAATGATCTGTAGTAGTTCAGGTCCCAGAACATCAGGAGTAAAAGCCCTCAACCCCTACGCCTGGACACAGCAGCCTCTGGTGCCCTCTGGCCTTCTGGAGGGGGGTTCTCATAAATGTTTTTGTTTAATTTAAGCTCGATCTACCCTATGGAAAGCACATCACCTTTAAAATCACACCCTCTTCTACAAAACGTGAAACACCAGCATGTATGGTCCCTTACCTTATACAATATGTTTTAACACATTAATTTATACAGGCAACAAACAACCTTGCCAGATGTCTCACCAGAATACTCTTCCAGACAACCTTTCTTTCTATCTTTCAAAGCATGAGAGCTTGTCTTCGATGCCAACCGCTTTTGTTAGGCTATGCATGTTAGAACACATGTTGTATTGATACCTCACTACCTTCTATTTAGGAAGGTGAACTCAGGTAACAGTCGACTTTCCATCCAGGGGCGGCTCTAGGCTCATGGCGGGCCTGGGCAGGGAGCGTAGGTAGGGGGCCCCTGGAGGAACACAGCCGCGGAGGCCAGTGAAGAGTGGGCGGGGTCAGGGTGTTTGGAAGTAGAACAGCGCCGGAGGCTGCAAAATCCCTGCCAGGGGCCATCACGCAAATATTTATCCATCCTCAGAGGATTATTATATTAAGGATATATATTGGTGTGGCGGCCCCTGGGGTTTGGCGGCCCTGGAAGGTGCACAGCTTGCACATTCCTAAGGCCACCCCTGTTCCATCCCCTGGAGGTTTCCGATTTGTTGCCATGATCGCGTAGCTTGCACTCTCTCCCTATTGCGACCAGATGCTAGTGCAAAGTGTCACAGAAAAAGGTCAGAGAGTCTACGGGTGAATCCTTTAGCGAGTCCCTGACTGAGCATGTTTGCTTTAGAAAATGGCTGTGGCCTGAAACCCTGTGTCATGCTAACAAAGCAGCATACCAAGACTTCAATTTGGACACAGTGATAAAAACTAGTATTCGTGCCTGCATGTTCAATTAGATGGCAGGTCAAATACTGCAACGTCGGTCAAATTTTGTAATTCTATATGGTAAACATGGAGGAAAATAGGTGCAAAAACTATGAACATCAATTCAGTCTTAGCTGTAACAGCATACAAAAAGTAGTGTGCAAAATGAAACCAGGGACTCGAAAAAATCATGTAAACCACAGCAGTGGTTGCAGCAATTCATCCTTTAACTTCAAAAACGCAATCAAAATTCTCCTGCCCCCAACCACTATATTCCCTGCTCGATTTCACACATAAGCACACAACTTTCCTGCGACAACACCACATAACACTTCCTAGAAAATCAGTGCCTGCCATGTACTATGTGTTCTTCGCAAAGATCCTACCAGGAGAATCTTTTCTTAATGCAGGCAGCCATAGTGCTTGGATTCTTAAAACAGCAAGGTTACAATTCATTCCATCTCCTTCCAGCTACAGTTTTCGCCATCCAGCGCAAAGCAGGAAAAATGTTATGAGCACCACCCTAAAGGCATCGGTCGTCATTTCTAAATTTTAGGAATTTGGGTCCAGCCAAGAGAAAAGCTGATGATGACTGAATAGTGCAGCCCAGGTGTATCTTGCATCACACATTGAGATGAGTGGGCCTCCTTCTCCTCTCAAGAGTAAGTCACAACCATTGCAGAGAGGCACACCCAAAATGATTCTAAGCTAAACTAGAGCTGGAGATCCAACTGAGTAAGGCAGTACACCTGTACATTTGAGCCAACATCACGGGACATGGCAGTGCAGATGGTTTTGACTAACCCTGGGCGTAGTTTGCGTAGTAGTGCTACACATACCTACGTGAAGTGCACTTCGCACTACGCAAGCTACGCTTAGCTACGCGAACTGCGTAGTGCGGTAGGGAAAATGCTGTTCGCAATGATTGCACAGTGCAGGATGCTTGTACGCACTGTGCAATCATTGCAAACTGCATCGTGCACAGTGCAAGCGGTCGTTTTCTGCTGCTCGAGTAGATTTTTACTCGAGCGGCAGTTTTCTCAATGCAGATTGGTAGTTTCTCATTAGGAGCGATCACGAGCATACGCGACAACTCGCAATGAGAAACCTGACCTCCCCGCATTGAGAATCTCGCCAGGAGGTTTATTTTTCACGCTCGCGATCAGCAACTGCATGTTTCTGATCGCGAACAAAGAAAAAGTCTCGCCGAGATGTGGATTTTGCTCGCTCGCAGTCGCCAATTTGACGTTGAGGACCGCAAGCAAGCAAAAAATGCCCGCTGCGCAACACGCTTTTCCACTCTGCTACGTGCAATTTGCGTAGTAGCGCAAACTACGCACGCTCCGCGAGCGTAACGTAGTACTACTTTGCCCAGGCCTAGTTTTGACACCTGCCAAGCCAGTGCATTTAGGAAGCGCTGGGAGGACCTCTAGAACTGTGCACACCTGAAGGCACAGGATGCGCTGGGATTATTTTACCACTCCCATTTGTGCTAACCCCTGCTGAGTCTACTGCATATGAAATTCCCGAGACCAGCTTTGCAGGACCTCCATGTTATCGCTTGCTGGCACACAGGAGCGCTGTTATTTTAGATCATATGTAGCTTTCAAAAGATGACTCATGCCATCATGTTAATCTGTTCTAATGGCTCTGGCATCTTTATGGATCTGTCACTATCCACATTGGACGTATGTCTATATCAACTGCTCTTTTGTCCGACGTAGATCAAAGGCAGTGTGAAACAGACGTCTCAGCTATTGTGACATTGTAACACACAAATAAAGTAAATTGGGATTTCATGCACAAACAAGTACACTTAGAGATATCCTTCTTTATGAGGCCTCCAAACAACTATACATGTGGACCCATCATGAGGAAATGTGAGGGTAATACTGCCTGAGTAAGTCAAGCCATATCAATTCACAGTTGGCATTTGTTTATGTAGATCTTTGACAAAGGTTTATGATGTAATGGGAGTTCAGTGTGGGACAGCAACACCCCCCCCCCTCCTGGTCACTCACTTTTAAAGTGGCATGTGGGAATATCAGTGGGCAGCCAAGGGAGAATCAGTGAACCGCAGAACAAAGATATAGGGCGTCAGCCACTTCGCAGGTTCAGGAAGGTACCGCCACCACTGAGGAGGGGGAAAGGGAGATCAACAGTGAGAGTGTGTCTGACCAGGGAGTGACATGATCATTGGACAAGAATTCCAGCTGGAGCCTAATGCCAAAAAAGAGTAGATGGTTTATATTGACAGCAAATGTATGATGATAATACGCATACCAACACAACGTGGTATTTTACACCGCGGTTTTGACAACGCAAGCCGTTACATCGACTTGCGTTGGAAGGCGATGGACTTAGAAATAGTGTGAATTACTATTGCAACTCCAGTTTACGTACAGTATGGAAGGTGTTGGAATAGTCATTCACACTATTCCTTAGTCTAGAGCGCCCACCAGTGCAAGTCGACGTAATGACTCGTGCTGTTAAAACCATGATGTAACCAATACGCATTGTAATGGTTGGGTGGATAAGGATGTTTCCTTTGACAACATACATGCCAGGAGGAGTTTGACATTTGAGCTCTACTTGGCTGTGAACAAATAGTCATTAGTGGTGTACCCAGGAGCAGACATCAATGGGGCCAGATGTCACCAGTGACTAGTCCCCACAATACTGAGGCCTACAGATCCTGTCACCCGGCACTGCTCCCCTGAAGAGTTTCCACCCAGGAGATTAAAGACCCAAGGGTGAGACTTGCCCCAGAGACGCCCACCTCCTCTTATGTTACCCCACTATCGCTCCTCAGTACTTCACTCTAGTTTGGTTCCATGATGCCATGAGAAGGTAAGTTGCAGGTGGGCAAGTGCACTTGAGGGCTTTGTAGAAGTGGTGGTAATGGTTAAGACCCATCAAGAGGCATTATCTGGCCCTCATTTCGTGAATCCCACCCTTCATTGATGGCCAGCCATTTGTTAGAAATGAGAAATAATGCAAATCAGACACAAATCGATATAGATAATGGTGTACATATCACACTCACAAGCATAACTGACTGATAGTGGTGGAGAGAAAAATCACTGCTTGCCGGATATCCCCTTGTGTGGTGTGATGAGCCTGGTCTAGTGTGGCCAGTAGAGAGCATTCTGTTACTGCAGCTGCAGACAGAAACACATTCGGGATATTGAAACGTTCCCAGCTAAAATTATCTCAGGATATGGGTACATGACAGTGTTGTATAGGGATTGAACACGCACAGAGGTAAGTCCTGGGTGACAGCTACTGGGAATATTGTTCCAATTTAGAATCAGACATTGATGTGACATGTGAGAGCATCTGGTACTTAGCATATCAGGCTCTGTGACTGGCAGTAACAGGAACATGAGCATATTCAGTAGGTGGCAAGAGGCATTTATATATAATTTCCAAGTGACAACCGAGAATGATTTTTGTGTTATAAGAGCGCAGTGTTCAGGCCTGTAACTTCACCCAGTAGAGTTGTGGGTGGACATGGTTACATTGAGTGATTATTGTGTCACAGAAGCCCTTTTTCACTATCCTCACATGCACGCAGAGGGAGAAATGCATAGACAGTTATCAATTGTCATGGGTGGTGACTTCACATACTTTGCTACAGTGTTAGTATAGTCTGACGTCAGTGCAAATGGTGGTGCAGGCAATGCAGCAGAAGGGGAGGAGTATGGCAGGGGTCTGAGGAACTATCAACAAACAACACGCAAAGGAGATTTCGACTTGATGAGGACAACCATAAATGCACCCTAATCACTTAGTTTGAGTTTGAGTTTAAAAGTTCTTCTTAAGCGCACGTATACCAGCGGCTTCTTGGCGCTATAGCTAACGGGGACTGAGGGTGGAGGTAGGGGGGTCAAAACGGGCAGTTAATCAAAGGATTTAGTAAAAAGGAGGGTTTTGAGGCTTTTGCGGAATTGTGAATAGAGGGGGATGGAGCGAAGTTCAAGGGGAAGGGAATTCCAGAGGGTAGGGGCGAGGACAGCAAATTTAGATCCACCCCACTTCTTTCTCCGGAAACGTGGGATGGTAAGGAGGGACTGGGTGGAGGATCGTAGAGCCCTAGTAGGGACATAAGGGACGATCTCCGAGGAGATGAAAGCTGGCGCCGAACTGGAGCGGGCCAGGAAGGTAATGCATGCGAGCTTGAATTGAATTCTAGCTCGCACGGGGAGCCAGTGCAGTTGTTTCAGGAGAGGGGTAGAGTGGTGGAATTTGGGAAGATTGAAGGCCAGGCGGGCCGCCTGGTTCTGTATTTGTTGGAGGCGACGCAGACTGTATGCGGGAATGCCGGCATACAGGGCGTTCCCGTAGTCCAGGCGGGACACCACCATGGCCAGGATGATGAGTTTTAGTGCGGAGAAAGTGAAAAATCGGGACACCCTGCGAATTGTGCGCAGTGAAAGAAAGGAAGAAGATACCACAGAGCTAACCTGGGAGTGAAGGGTGAGTTGTGAATTGAGTTTAATGCCTAAGGTTTTGACTGAGGGAGAGGGAACAGGAGAGGGACCAAGAGAGGGGGGCCAGAAGAGAGGGGACCAGGGGCTGGATGAACCACCCGTCAACACCAGTTCTGTTTTATCGGGGTTGAGTTTAAGGTGGTTGTGGTTCATCCAGTCCCTGATATGAAGCATAACAGTTTGAAAATTTAGTGTAGCGGAAGGAGAGGAAAGGTTGAAGACCAGCTGGAGGTCATCCGCATAATTAAATACGGTGACCTCCATCTGTTGAAGAGAGAAAATAAGAGGGGCAATATACAGATTGAATAGGAGGGGAGAGAGAGAGGAACCCTGGGGAACCCCGCACTGAACTCTTCGGGTGTCCGCTGTATAGTCACCCAGGCGGACAGCCTGGGTACGGTCGCTCAAGAAGGAGGACAACCAGACCAGGGCGCTCCCCCCGATCCCCGCCGCCGCGATACGGGAGAGTAAGGTGTTATGGTCCACCGTATCGAAGGCGGCTGAGAGATCGAGGAGCACAAGCGCCTGGTGCTGATTGGTGTCCATACCCTCCCTGAGGGTGTCAAGGACCGACATAACAACAGACTCCGTGGAGTGTGCGGGGCGAAAACCGGCTTGACGGGGGGCAAGGGCACCGTGTTTCTCCACAAAGGAACTCAGAGCGCAGGTGACATGGCGCTCGAGCACCTTGGCCAGGAAAGGTAGGAGGGAGATGGGGCGGAAATTGGCCGGGACAGAAGGATCTGCCCCCGGTTTCTTCAGAATGGGCACAATGACCGCGGATTTCATAGAGTTGGGAACTATGCCTTGTGAGAGAGAGCTATTAAGGAGATGGAGGGGAGGGTCTGGACAAGAGACAAAAACGTGGCGGAGAATGTGGGCAGGGCAGGGATCAAGCGGAGAGCCGGATTTGATCAGTGGCACTACAGAGGTCAGATTTTCCCGAGTGATAGGGGGAAAGGAGGTTAGTGCACCTTTTGGGGGGGGACATTGAGGATCAACAAAAGATGGGGAGGGAAGGGGAATGTTGGCCTTAATGGTGGTAATTTTCTGAATAAAATAATCATTAAGAGAGAGGCAGAGGTCTTCGGATGGGGCTGGTTTGAGAGTAGTTCTGTCCGAGAACGCCAGGTTGTGAACGATGGAAAAAATTTCTTTGGACTGGTTCTCTGCTGCTAGGATTTTTGAAGAGAAGTAGGATGTTTTGGCCTCCAGGATGGCTTTTTTATACTGGTTCAAGATGTTGATGTATTCCAGTTTTAGAGCGGGGCAATAGTTTCTTCTCCAGGCCCGTTCTGCGCGACGGACAGTTAATTAGGTGGTTTTGAGCTCGTTATTAAACCACCGATTGGCGTCTTTGTCGCGTTTGGAGGTTATGCGTTTGAGCGGGGCAACAGAGTCGCAGCTGTGAGTGAGCCATAGATTTATGGAATCAACCTGGGAAGCAGTGGTAAGACCCTGAAGAGCGGGAAGAGAGTTAGTCAGGAGGGAGGAGAGATTTTCAAGATTGACACGACTCCATGATCGGACCCAGGTGTTTTTGGGTCGGAGGGTCTTAGCTGGAGGAAGAATGGGAAGGAGAAAGGAGATTAAGTGATGGTCAGACCAAGGGCAAGGGGAGATAGAGAGTGATTCCACAGGGCAGTTCAGGGACCAGATCTGGTCAAGCCGATGGCCTTTAGTGTGGGTAGGGGAGTGGACATGGGATGTGAAGTTAAGCGAGTGAAGGGTTTCGGAGAATTCCTTCGAGGAAGGGCATTCGGCAGGATCGGAGGGCCAGAAATTGAAGTCGCCAAGGAGTAAAATAGAAGAATTGTTGACAGTGATAGTGGCCAGGACCTCCAGAAAGTCGGGAAGGAACTGTAGGGGAGACTGGGGGGGACGATAAGTGAGGAAGCAGGTTAGGGGGGGAGAAGTGGAGAGTGTGCGGATCACTAGGAAGTCGGTGGTAGCAATGGTAGGTAGGGATAGAATTTGGAAGGGGAGATCGGTACGTGCGACGACCGCCACGCCGCCCCCGGCTCTACCTGATGGACGATCAGCCCTGAGGGCGTAGTAGGAGGCCGGTAAGGTGGAAAGAAGTGCGGGGAGGGAGTCGTCGCGGAACCAGGTCTCAGTTAGGAAGAGGAGGTCGGGGGTGTGAAGGTCCAGTAGGACCGAAAGTTCGTGCGCATGGGCGACCGCAGATCGAGTGTTAAGGTAGATGACTGTGAGGTTTTTCAGAATAGGGGAAGTGGCAGTTCCACCATTCGTGGGAGAAGAAGAGACTGTGGGAGGGGAGTGAAGAAGAGGGGTAGGGAGTGCTATACCAAGAGTGGTGATGAGGGAGCCGGTTGTGGCCGAGATGGGCCAGGGGCCCTGGTAGCTACAGAGTTGGTCCGGGGAGTAGGTGATGAAAGGGGCAGAGTGGAGCGCCCCTAGTCCCGGTCTGTCGCGGACGGGCGCAGACGGGCTTGCCTTAGGCAATATACAATATAAATATGTTGTGCATATATCAACAAATTAAGCCATGACCTCTGTCTTATGGTGATCATTGCTATGTAATATCAGACATAATTTGGTGAGATTATCTATTAACATCTATTCTTGTGATCTATCAAGTCTTGATAGAGGAAATTAAGAACTATCAGACATTGGAATCATTGTTCAATGATGGTTTATTGTCGTGGGAATGTGTGACTGAATGCAAATGTAACTGTTGTTATGAATATGTCAGGTAACTTGATAATATTATTAAACTATATCAAGGTTCTTATAGGCATGTTGATATAATAATAAAGTATGTTCACTTTTTAATAATCAGTCTGGTGGCGCTTATAAACAGTCATCTTGAACTTTGAATGTGCATAGTTGCCTAGGGGGTTTGTATTTACAATATTGTTCCCCCCATAGGAACTGTGGGGCATATTACCAAGCAATAGCGATAATTATCGCTATTGCTTGGTTAGAGACAAAAATGTACCGCAGCGCTGCGGCGATTTTTACCGCAAACAAACCTTGGTATTACCAAGGTTTAACGCAAACGCAGTAAAAATCGCCGCAAAGCATGAATATCGTTGAAAAGTCCGCGATATTCATGCATTAGCAAGCTAATGCTCTTAGCCATGTTATCCACCTCCCATTGGATAACATGGCTAAGAACTGCTCAGGGCAGGTGTTAGCTTTTGGAGATATTCCCGCTTAGCGCGAATATCTCCAAAAGTTGGTAATAGGAGATAGCGATGTTGGCGACTGTTTTCAGTCTCTAACATCTTGGCACGCCCACTTTGCATCTCATTAGTGATAAATATCACTGACATGCAAAGTGGGGCCCAAGATGGTCGCTATCTCCTACTAGCTGTCGCTAACTGGTGTTAGCGGCAGCTAGGTAATATGGAGATAATTTTATCTCCGCTTTCTTGGCTTTTGAAGCCAAAAAAGCAGAGATAAACCCCCTTGATAATATGCCCCTGTGATTGTTATCAGGTGTCCCTATTTGTACATTGCATGCTTATATTTGAAGGGACCGGAAGTGCTGTTTGAGGACAGTGTGACAAAAGCAAATAGTTTATAGTTAAGGCCTATCTCTCTCATGGATTGAAATTGGGTTATCTTCCTAAGTTTAATAAGTGCTAACTTCCGATTATGCGTAGAAAGGGATCTGCTGTTTAAACTCAAGTTATTGCAATTTAAAATCCTCTTTCATGGTAAAGTCAGGTGTCAGATCACAATTTTGAAAATTCCACTTTAGTCATTTGTCTGCCTAATGTTTCTAGGGCCTTTCTAGTAGTTTCCACCTGCCTTGATATGTTAATAGTTCTCCCACCAGGAATGTCTATTGGACCCAGGCATTGAACAATGGGACCTGGAAGCTCGGAGTGGGTCTTCCTGACAGGATGGCTGTGGAGCAGGTGTTTCCTGCCCTGATTAAATATTAAAGGTTTTGCCCAAGGCATACACAGAAGGCCAGGCCGTTGCCACCTATGACAGCTTAGAGAAAAAACTAGGGAAAGAACTGGACAGAACCAGCTTTGGAGGTAGGTCATAGAGTTCCCCCACACAAAGTCTGGCAGCAGGTATAAACAAAGGACCATTAAGCCACTCATCAGAGAACTCCTGGACCTGGGGAGAATTCAGATGAAGGACTACCCTGCTGACAGGACTGCCTGCCACTTGAAGGACTCCATTGCTGTCTAAAGGGGGAAGATTGAACCTGCTTGCCTTGAAAGCAGGCTACCCATCAGTCATTTGGCTGACCTCTTGTCTGAGCTACAGAGATACAGCAAGCTTCCAGAGGCCTATATGTAAATGCCTAGCTGACCAGCACTAACTAGAACTGCCATGACTTGCCTGAGCCCTGATGCTGGCCTCTATTGGAGTGAGTCATATTCCCATGAAGTCCCCCAGGTCTTGGACACTTGGTTGATAACAGTTAGAGCTCCTCCACAAGAAAAAGGTGAATATACTGAAATTTGGACTCTTCACAACCTCAAACGGGTCAGTTTATACCAAAAATCTACCACTTGTGATGAACACCAATGTAAAGGCTCGGTGAGACCTGTTTTTTGCACCAACAGCGACTGTTCATGACAACCAACAATGTGAGACCTGCACTTCACGGCAACAGTGAGCATCTGCAAGAAGCAACTAACAAGAAGCTCTAGTGAGCACTGGCTCTTCATGCTACAGTTACAACCGTCCGCCTTCCCCCTGACCTTTTCTTTTGCTCAAAAGCATCCTCCTTGTGGGCTTCTCCAACACAAACAGAACTCTTCCATAGGCGGTAACTCTTCAGCATTTCTAATCTGGCTCCTGTATCCAACTCAGTCTTTATTGTGGTCGACCTGAGCTTGTGACTTCCCCCTGATGTAGTGCAACCAGATACCACAAGTTGTGCTTTCTGCTTCTTGATGCTATTTTCACTAAAAACTCTAATAATCAATATCTATAGTTCTAATAATTGGATCTGTGTTATTCTGGTTTCATTGTATTTATTAACATTTACTCTAGCTTCTAAATTGACTTGGGATTTTTCTTATATTGTGCTTCACTTTATTGCTGTTTAAGTGCTGCATACATTCTTTACACATTGCATCAAAGTTAAGAACAGGTTCATTTAGTGAATCTTCTTGGTTCACCCTCACAAGGATTGTGGTTGTTGTTTGAGTGGGGCTTCCACCAATCTCTTACAGACAACATACTAATTGGCTGTACTTACTTCCAATCCTCGTAGTCGGGCTTTAGGGCCGCTCATAGTACTGATTCTGGCCTTTTGGGCTTTACTGAACACCTAAAACATTACTTGGATGAGGGTGGCACTGTCACGCTCATTCTATTGGATTTGACTGTGGCTTTTGATACATCTCAGAAATCACAATCTCAGAAAGAAATCGAAGCTCTTCAAACAAAAGTGGATAATATGTCACAGGACATTTTAAACGCATTACAATATTTGGAAAAAAAATGGAAATCACGGTAAGCACCCACGCCAAAGTCGAATACGTCCAAAAACTAGTGCAGAGCTCTCAAGAAAAGAGTAGAGAGACGACCATTCCACTACCAAATAGGCATAACTGACCAGACAGAAATCTTAAATACTTATACAGATGAAGAAACCTTAACCATATTACGATCATATGAGCCGGAAGCTAGCAGCAGAGACGAAGAAATTAAGTCAGTCCCGATCGATGCAAATAGAATATCTTGGCCTAAGAATAGGAAACCCAACCATAACAACCTACAACAAGTCCGGTTAATCGCCAATACTCGAGAAATGAACGTTAGTTGCGCAGGGAAACCACTATTATGCCTACTTCTCAACTGTCGGTCTGCAGCAAACATGCCTCGGACATCGCTGCCCTCATTGCAGTTAGAAAATAGAATTAGCAATCCTTACAGAAACATGGCTCACAGAATCCTCTTCCCCGTTCATGGATCTTTTGGTTCCAACTCTTTATAACATTGTCCGATTAGACAGATGAAAAAAAGACAAGTGGTGGAATAGCCTGCATTCACCAATCGGATATAGAGATCAACCAAATATAATCCGACCCTCTCGAATCTTGTGAATACCTAGGACTCAACGTAAGAACTGCAGGCAATCAAAGATGCAACCTGCATGTGCTTTACCACCCACCAGGAAATAATGCTACTTTCATTGAACAACTAATGGAGATCATCACAGCTAACTCTAACAGTCACACTAATAACATATTCCTAGGCGACTTCAATTTACACTGGGATGACAATATTGACAAACAGATCATGGCACTAAAAGACTTTATAACAGATCTAAACCTTACTGAAGCCTGCACACAGCCTACCCATTCGAAAGGGGCAACCTTAGATTGGATAATTTCAAGGAATAAAGACATCACAGTCCAATCAATTGTTCATTTTGATTGGTCAGATAACCATGCCATAACCTTCCTGATACCCACAATAAAAAAGAGCAAAATCACGCAGCCTGTCAAAATGAAAAAATGGACCTGGGACACCAAAGACCGTAATATTGAGCTACTAATAGCACTATGTGAGAAGGAACTAAATCCGACTAACAGTTTACTAAACACTAACAAACTCACTGAGCACTACATTAAGTCAATGACGAATACAGTCAACTCCACCATGCCACTAAAACTAAAAAGAATATCTGAGAAGGATAAAGATCCATGGTTTAATGAATCTTTGAATGAAGATAGGCCTAAACTGAGACTGGCAGAAAGAAAATGGAGACAGCACCCATCATCCCCCCAACTTAAAACACTCAGAAAGATCAGAAATGAGTGCAACAAAAAAGTTCTCAATTCCAAGAAGGAATTCTTTAGATCGGAACTAGACAACAAAAAAAAACAGACCATGGAAACTATTTGAGATGTAAACTTAAGCATAAAGAGTACCTCTGATGAGACCTATATTGCTTAGTCACAAGGAATAATCCAAAAATATTTTCATAAGAGAGGATGCTATAGACTGAAACAAAAACTTGTAATTGTTACAAAGGCATTATTTTATTTTCTTTCTTTTGTCTTTTTTTTTTAGGTTTTGCTTTTTAGATATTTATACATACATACAATTTGTTTTATCATATGACAACATGATCAAGAATTGATGAACAATCAAAAGGAATTTTATAAATTTCAAAAAGGACAGTTGAAACAGGATGCGCCTAACAATATCTCATACCTTGCTAACATACACACTCTCACACATACCTTACATACATCTACATTCACTATTTTTTATATAAAAATACATATACACATGAAAACAAAATTTTACATAGACAATGACCCGAAAGTATCTCTGGTGGCTCGCTGTTGATACATGGAATTGGGGGTTTCACCAGTTAGTCATTAGCAGATCAATACATTATTGACCAATCAGCAGTACATTGTCCTCGTCTTTTTAGAGTGTACGGCCTCATGTTAAAACAACAATCAAATAAATTGGCTAAATCTGCACAAGAAACTACTAAAACCTAATTGAGCTGCGAAGAATTCTCAACATTCTTCACTGATAAGGTCAACACGCTAGAAAGAGAGCTCAGGTTGGCAGCCAAAAACCTTCCTATACAACCACCAACACAAAACATTGATACCACGACAAACGATCATGATAGATTGAAAAACAACCCACAATGGGCAACCTTTGAGCTATATGACCAGAATACCATTGACAAAACTATATTGGATATCAAACCTAACAACCATTACAATTACCCCCTCCCCTCAAATGCCTGAAAAGAATCAATCATATCATCGTCCCAGTATGGACAAAGATAATAAATGGCTCACTATCACAAGGGATCCTTCCTGAATGTCTAAAAACTGGCCAAGTCCTCCCCATCGTCAAAAAACCTACAACGGACCCAGCGTTGTCGAATAACTTTCGCCCAGTAACCAATATTCCAATACTTGCCAAACTAATCGAGAAATGTGTGCAAAATCAACTGAGCAACCACATCGCCAATTTCAAGCTGCTAGACAACTGCCAATCCGGATTCAGATCAGGGCACAGTGCAGAATCAGAAATCTTACACAAAGTGGATGATGCGCTGCAGGCCCTAGATCACAATCAACCATGCCTACTAGTCCTTCTTGACCTGTCTGTCTTTGACACAGTAAACTAAGAAAAATTTCTAGCCATGCTCAAAGACAGGAATGGACTATATGGAATTGTTCTGAAATGGTTTGAATCCTTTCTCCAGAACAGAACTCAAAGATTCTTAGTCAACCAGATACTTTCCCCATCATGCCCAAATTCGATTTGATTTCCTCAAGGATCTACACTATCCCCATCACTATTGAACCTCTATGCTGAACCCCTCACAGAAATTCTCTGACATGCTTGCATATCTTTTCACATGTACGCAGATGACCCTCAGATTTACATCAAGAAAACGTTGCTGGAAGACATAAACAAAATGAATGAGGCCTTGTGAATGTCATGACATTGGTTAACTAGCAATCATCTAAAACTAAACGCACAAATAATGGAATTCCTACTAATTTCACCACCTAAGAAACCCACAGAAGTGAAGGAATGGACCAAATTGATCACAGCACTAAACTGCACCCCTACACTAGTCGAATCTGCAAAATCACTGGGAATCACGCTTGATAAGGACCTTGACATGAAAGCCCACATCAAGTCAATGACGGGGGCGTGGCTTGGACGCCGATCGGGATGGCGGTGTAAGCTTGCAGCTCCGCGCCTGATCCCGCTATTTCTCCTGAAAACCGCACCATCAGCGCTCCCTGAGGGGCGGTTTCCCCGTATGGAGTATTGACGAAGCATTGGAGAGCGGCTGGGGGCCAGCAGGAGACCGAACATAGAGCTGAGAACCGATTCCGGAGGTCGGAGGTGCCGAGCCGAGAGTGGAGAAAATGGCGGCGCAAGGGAGCGGCAGAGACTGCTCGCGGGGCGATGCGGATCAGAACTGAACCGGATGGCAAACATCTGCCAACGGGGTGCGAAGAGTCGGGGCCCAACTGAACGGGACCTCAGAGAGGAACTAGAAGTGTGTGGGGCTCCCATCGGCCTGGTACACGGCAGAAGCAGCACCCCCCCCCGCTCCCTGACATGGCGACCGTGTGAGGGGCGGCCCTCGGCCTACGACCCCGGTCTCCGGTGGCTGCCGGGACCATCGTGGGAGCTTGCTGCTGAGTGGAACCGCTGAGACGTTCGAGCAGGGTCGGTAAGCAGAGGGCGAAGCTCCCGTGACGGAGGGCGCAAGGCCTGGTGAAGTGCCTAAGGCGACCATATGACGACGCATGAGGCAGCCAAGATGGCCGCTGCTGGTGGAGCTCCCACCGTGGAACACGGTCTAGAAGAAACGACCGCGCTAGCCCGGGATTGCGGGGCTCATGCTCCCCGAAAGTAACGGAGCAGGAGCGGAGGCTGAACCAGCGGCTGGACAACATATTGGAAGCAATAACGGGGACTAAGGAGTCTTTGCAGCAGGACATAGCACAGGTCGCCACGGGGCTGGGTCTCTTGAGTGCGGACCATGCTAAGCTCTCGGACAGAGTAAAAGAAAATGAACAACTACTTCAGGAGCTGAAACCGGCGGTAGTGACCGCGGAACACAAGTTGACTGATATCCTCAGCCGCCTAGCCACACTGGAGAGACGAGCAGAGGATGCCGAAAGTCATAATCGGAGGAACAACGTGAGGGTAGTAGGCCTTCCGGAGAAAATTGAAGGGGATGATGCGGTGGCCTATATGGAGAACTGGTTCAAAACGGTAGTGGCGCCGGAGGGCCTCTCTCCTTATTTTCCCTGGAGCGGGCACACAGGGTACCAGTTCGCCCACCTATGCAAGGCCGGCCGCCCAGGCCGATGGTGGTGAAACTCCTACATTACAAGGATCGGGACCTGTTGATACAGAGGGCGCGCTCAGTGGGCCCCTTTCAGGTGGACAATAGCCGGGTCACGGTCTTCCCGGACTACACACAGGAGGTCCAAAAGAACAGAGCGTCCTTCCTGACTGTGAAAAAAGAGCTGAGGGAGGAAGGGATTCAATACTCCTTCTTTTTTCGGCCAAATTTCGAGTGATCCTTGACGGGAACACTCAATTCTTTCAGACCCCGGATGAAGCATGGTCGTGGCTTGAGTTATATTGCGCCGGAACGGACCGCAATGGTAAAAGTCAGCGGGAGAGACATAAACCGATCCAGATCAGAAAATCACAGCTTATCCGCAAACGAAACAAACTCAAGAGAGCGATGCGGGATGTTCAGATGGCGGCGGACAGGAAAGGGGCGTTAGCAGCAACAGCGAGTATAACGAGGCCGCAACAAGAGAAGGCAGCGGTGGGGTCGGACTCTGACGAAGATGGAGGAAAATCTGGTGAAGAAGTATTGGAGGCTGAGAGCTCGAAGGGTCCAGCGGTCACCCCGCAGACATCAGATGGACTCTTTAATGAGTGACAATTGAGAGGGCTGAATAATTCTGTTGCTTCTACTGGGGCATGCTCTCCTGGTGTTTGGCGGGCTGGCAGGTATGGTGCTGCAAATGCAGTATGGGATCGAGGGCGTGGGGTGGGGGCTCTGCCTGCCCTGGGTCGGCGCTAACTCACCCTCTTGCGGCCCTTAAGGCCTTCTGTGGTGGCGACCACAGATTAGTCTAATGTGTGCTGTGGTACAGGTTTGGAACAGGGCTGAAGCTGGGTTATTAGGTCCTGTACTGGGGAGTGGGGTTTGGGGTATTTTTTCAGTAGTTTTGAGGGGGGGATGCAACTGCAATGATGTGGGCAATAACTGGTTGCCATTGAAACGGTACAGAGATGACTTCTATGGGGACGTTACCTAATTTGAAATGCCTAACATGGCATGTCCAGGGACTTCGAACAATGGTGAGACGCCACAAGGTACATGCTTATCTGGTGAGGCGTGGCGTCCAGATTGCAATGTTGCGAGAAACTCATCAAACTAAGCAAGAATGCACTGCACTGCAGAAGAGATGGCGTGGTCAGGTGTTTGGCACCACGTATTCGGCGTTTGCTAGAGGGGTGCTGATATGGATAAGGGCGGGGATACCGTTCCAGGCTACGAACCAGCTGGTGGACCCTGAGGGCAGATATGTGGTGGTGGAGGGGAGGTTATATGGTAGGGAGGTGGTTTTATGTAGTGTATACACTCCTAATGTCGATCAGGCCCATTTTTTCGATGATCTGACAAGTTCACTGGCCTATTTACTGGCAGGCCCCATCATCCTAGGAGGTGACTTCAATTCAATCACTAATGTGACACTTGATAGGTCGCACCCACCGTTGGCCGACTCCCCAGTGCGTAGGTTGGCCACACATAGGAAGGAATGGCAAGAGAGGTGGGGATTGATAGATGTGTGGAGGGAGCAGCACCCTGACACTAGGTTCTATTCCTTTTTTTCGGTCCTACATGCGTTACACGTCAGAATAGACTCTGTCCTGTGTAGTGGCCCCCTGGCTGCCATGGTAACTCACACGGAATACTTGACTAGGACTATCTCCGATCACAATCCCTTGTTAGTATTAGTGCAGTGGCAGCGGGCGAGATCAGTGGTTCCAACATGGCGGCTGCGGCCGGACACATTGGAGGATCTGGTGTTTAGTGACACGGTCCAACAGGGCATTGAACGCTATTTTGAGGAAAATGAGGGTTCAGCTACTGCGAGATCGGTAGAATGGGATGCGATGAAGGTGGTGGTGAGAGGCGTATGTATGGGCAGGTTCTCGAATGCAAGGACATCTGTTTTGACTGCTCTAACGAAAGCAGAGGATGCGTTGAGGGAATTGGAACAGCGTAGGCCTGAGAGACCGGAATTACAAGAGCGGTTACTTGAGGCTAAGGAAGTAGTGGCGACTGAAACGGAATGGCTGCGGTGCTATGATTATAAGCAATACACCATTAAAGCACATGCAGAGAGAGATAAAGTGGGTACGCTCCTTGCTAGGCTTGCCAACCCAGACACTAGAGGTTGCCCAGTCATGAGCATAAGAACAGAGTCAGGGGAAATAGTCTACTCGCAGGCGGCGGTGTTAGCGCGCTTCCAGTCTTACTACAGGAAGTTGTATGCATGCCAACTGGGGGTGGAGGTCTCTGAAATAAGTGAATACTTGGACTCTGTCCCACTGCCAGCGCTGGATGACGAGGAAGCGAAGGAACTGGGAGGGCCTATAACGCTATCGGAGATGAGAGTGGCCATTAAACAGATGGCAAGAAATAAAACGCCTTTGGTAGATGGCCTGCCGATTGAATTCTACCTGAAATATATTGATATTTTAGCGCCCAGACTATTGGTGGTGTACACTGAAGCCAGGTTGTTGGGGTACTTGCCCAAATCGATGAGGGAGGCGCTAGTGGAGCCACTACTGAAACCCGGCAAAGAGGCATCCGATGTGACGTCTTATCGACCTTTGTCTATGCTAACCGTGGACTATAAGATCTTGAGCCGTATTCTAGCCACCAGACTGTTACCATACATGACCAGACTAGTGCATGGGGACCACGCAGGGTTTATTCCTACTAGGAACACGTCAATGAACATACGCCGACTGATCCGGATATTAGACAGTGCTGGGGACACAGATCAGGAACCTGCAGTTTTATCGGTTGATATTGAGAAAGCTTTTGATAGCCTTGAGTGGACATACCTGGACGAGGTGTTGGTGAAGTTTGGTATAGGAGAGGGGTTTGGGAGATGGACAAGAGTGCTGTATTCATCGGCCACAGCGAGGGTACGCCTAGGAACGATTATATCCTCAGATTATCCAGTGCGTAGAGGGACGAGGCAGGGGTGCTCGTTGTCCCCTCTGCTGTTCGCACTGGCGATGGAACCACTGGCGGCGCAGGCAAGGTCGGGGACCATGTACCAGGGGATCAAGCAGGGTGAGGAATCGCATTACATATCACTACATGCGGACGATCTGTTATTGTACCTAGCGGATGCAGAGCGGGCCCTGGAGGGAGCAGTGGGCATGTTATCCAGATTTGGCCAGTTATCAGGCCTTAAGGTGAACTGGACTAAGACTTGTATTTTTCCGCTGCGGACAGGCGCGCTGTGTCATCCTCGCGAGCTGGGGGTCATCTGGGAGCCATCTTGCTTCACTTATCTAGGTGTCCGCATCTACCATGAGGCCGCGAGTCTGTTGGAGGGTAACATAGGGCGTTGCGTGCGCGCATTGAGAGGTTGCATATCTTTTTAGGCCTCCCTCCCTCTCTCGGTGCTGGGTCGAGTGGCACTATTGAAAATGGTGGTGCTCCCAAGGTTGCTCTATTACTTCCGCACCCTGCCGATATGGATCCCTCAGCGGGTCTTTAAAGAACTGAGGATGATGGTGACTGACTTCCTTTGGGGTCATGGACGACGCAGGGTAGCATTGAACACTTTGATTAGACCCAAGCTTGAGGGGGGGATGGCAGTCCCCGACTTTGAATTATATTATTTAGCAGCACAACTTCAAATACTCACGCAACACATCGCCAGAGAGTTCAGAGGGCCAGATCACGAACGAGGGACTGGTATTCAATGCCATGTCTTGTCCTACATAGTTATGCAACAGAAACTAGATATGAGGGACCTTGCAATGGAGGAAAAAACTATCAGGCTGTGTTGGCAAAGAAGTCTGAAGAGAGCGAAGAGAGCCCGGCCATATGCACCAGAGATACCATTGGGAATGCTGACCACTTTGCCGCATGGGGGTGACTGGTCCCCGCTATCAGAATGGGAGGAGTTAGGCTTACAGATGGTGGGGGACTTATACATAGATGGAAAGTTGGCCCCCTTTCAGACGTTGCAGGAACAGTTTGGCCTGCCAGACGGGAATTTTCTTCTGCATGCGGCAGTGGTTGCGGCGATGCAAAAGCACTGGAAGGGAGGGCTAATTGAACCGGACACGACCATGGCCTGCCAGTATGTGGTGATGGCCGCGGGTACTTTCAAAGCGGTGACCTGCCTCCATAATAGGATGTTAAATGAGGGACTGGAACCAACTACTGGCGCTAAAGGCGAAATGGGAGGACAGTATAGGTAAGCCCATCCCGGACACAGTGTGGGGCCATATTTTGAAACGGACATGGAAGGAGACCAGGAATGCACGTTTCCAACAGGTACACTTTTTTGTCCTACACAGGGCCTACCTGACCCCGGAAAGGATTAAACGGTACTTTCGGGTACACAACGCAATGTGCCCGAGGTGCCTGGCGCCTGAGGTTGACCTGGATCACCTGCTGTGGGGCTGTCCGAACTTGGGGACGTATTGGCCGGAAGTGGGGGAAATCCTGAACATGGTTACTGACAGGGAGGTGGACTTTGACATGGCGGCGTGCTTATTGCTTTGGTTTCCTCACACAAAGAACACAAAAATCACAAGCAAATTCATTGATCTAGGGCTCATGCTGGCTCAAAGAGAGATTACCTGGCATTGGAAGTCCAAGGAGGGTCCGTCCGTGAGAAGATGGATGAATGAGCTGCTGAAATGGTCCGGGTGTGAAAGTGTGCTCAGACTGAGACAGGCTGCCAGGACTGACAATGATAAAAGCTTGGAGATGGCGAGAGCATGGGAGATGATAGTCCAAGCGTTACGTGACTACATGGTAGAAGATGAAGAGTAGATACATTGAACACTTAGGGCTCCATGAGGCTTGAAAGAACAAAGGCAATACCCGATTTGTAGCGTGCTCGATTCTCAATATAGAATAACTATGCCCACATCAGCAGCAGTTGGGGGGGGAGGAGGGAGGAAGGGATGGTTTGGGAAGGGTTGTTAGGCACCGAGGCAATGTTATGGAAGATACCCGTAGTTGAAACCTAGGGCTGGGTACACGGCAGTGGGTCCCCGAGAGGGGTTAAGCAGGTTGGGCGGGGGCAACAATAGAAATACCCTGGACCGACACCATAGACGTCCACTGACAGGAATGAGCAGGACCAGGTATTACAACTCCGACGTCACCCACATAGGACGCCGGAGCATGCTGGCTGGTGTAGAAGGGGGGTGGGAGTTTAGGGGGGTAAAATGCAGAAACTAAATGATGTTATTAACCAGACACCCCTATGGGGTGACCACTGTGATACCTTTGCTGTGCATACGACTCAATGCGCCGCCCGGCCTCCGGGTTGTGGGCTAATTGGCTGTGTACGACTTCACTATTATTTTATCTATGCTTTGTGATATCATAAGTGTACTGGTTGACCTATTTTGTGAACTGGTTTCTAATTCTGCAATAAAAACAAATAAAAATAAAAATAAAAAATCAAGTCAATGACAAAAAATGCTCGGTTTCAACTGAACTATATTAGAAAAATTAAACCACTCATCTCTGTGGCAGGCCTCAAACTGGCAGTTCAGTCATTAGTTATTTCAAGGATCGAATATGGATGTACAACTCTAGCAGGTCTATCAAAAATTTCCACAGCTCCGCTAAAAGCATGTCTAAATGCGGCAGCAAGACTCATTACTGGAACCAGAAAATACGACCATATCTCCCCTCACCTAAAAGCATTAAACTGGCTACCATACGAAGCCAGAATTTAATGCAAACTGGCATGTACTACACACAAAGCGCTCCACTACAAAACTCCAAGGTACTTAGCTCAAAAAATAGAGCTTTCAGGGGGAAGCAGACTAGCTAAGAGTGCCAGAGTTCTGTTGTTGAAACCACCCATTTTTTCGGAAGAAGAAAACATATGACAGAGCGTTCTCCGGAGCAGCCCTCAGATGCTAGAACTCACTCCCTCCAAACATTAGAAAAATTCCAAACATAGCACATTCAAGAAGGAAGCAAACAACTTCCTAATGAGCAAGTTCCTTCAATAGACGAGACTGCTCACTTTATCAACATGTCTAACACCCAAACGTCGATCATGAACCGGTTCTGCTGTAAAAATAACGGAAAACACATCAGAACGATGTGTATAGAAATACTGTTAGACAGTGTAAAAACTATTTTTGCTGAAAACGATAAGAAAGTAATGTACAGGAATATTATTTATATTAATTGTTGCTATTCGCTCAATTGTTTCAAAATTATTTTCAAAATGTAAATGTTAAGCGCTCTGATACCCAGGGGCCAAGTCCGCGCTATATAAAACTCTATAAATAAAAAATAAAAAAAAGTGTCCCACTCCACCCTGGTGGAAAGATTAGAGGCATTAGGGGCATTGGGCCTTGGAGGCTCTGCTTTAGGATGGTTTGTTTCTTTCCTAAACGTCTGCATGTTTCCGGTCTTTTCAGCCAATCCGAGAACCAAGCCACAAGTTCTGACTTCTGGAGTTCTACAGGGTTCTGACCTGAGCCCCCTGCTGTTCAACATCTCTGTCTGCCCACTGGCAAACTTTATAGAAAGTTGTTGACTTTACGTTTTTCATAGGCCAATGACACACAGATCATCTTTTCTCTATAATTGGCACAGACCATGACCTGCTGAATTTGAACTTGGCCTTGGGTGGAATCTCCTTATGGAAGAATAAAAACTCACTCAAGCTTTATGGTGACTAGAGTGAGGGCATGGTCCTGGGTAAGAACAACTCTCTTTTGGAACACAGACACTGGCCTGAATTCTAAGGGAGCTTTCACACCTCATCTCCTAAAGTGGAAAGAAATGGGCTTACTCATTGAAAACATAGGTTCCTAAAGTAACTGCTACCTGCTTTGCATTCCTTAGATGGCTGAAAAACATAATCTGGCTAAATCCTCTAGCAGTGCAAAGGTTTCTAATTCAAACTTTAATCATATCCATATTGGATTATGGTGATGATCTATACCTGGGTACCGATAAAACTTCAGTCCTTGTTTGCAGCTTGTTCAAAATGCTACAGCTAGAGTGCTCTTTTTCCCTTACCGAAATCCGCCTCAGTTTCTCATTTGTTACAGGAACTGCATTGGTCTAGGATTATTAAGCATATTGAGTTTAGAACACTGTTAGAAATGGGGGTCTCTAGTTGGCAAGGGTTTGCACCTTCGTCCAAGTAGGCACCCTTCTTCTTAGTCAGGGTAAGGGAGTTACACTTCTAAATTAACCCCTTCTCACCCCCTTGGTAGCTTGGCATGAGCAGTCAGGCTTATCTCAGAGGCAGTGTGTAAAGCACTTGTACAAAACCAATGGTGATAGATTGACAGCACCACAAAAAGACACCAGTCAAGTTTAGAAAAATATCCAATATTTTAATATATTCAATCCAAGACCAAGAAGAGTCCAACATACAGTACTTAAAAATATATACTTTGCAAGATATACTTAAAATTACAGAAATACCTAAAAAAACAGTTTGTACGAGTCTGTAGCGCTGCCCGGGGCTACCTCAATGCTGAAAACAGTCTACCAGTTCCAGCCAACCGCATCGGTACAGGCCAGCAAAAGCGTGGACAGACTCGGTAACAGTACCTTTCTCGTTGTGGCCGCCACGTTGGTGCGAGCCACTCTTGGCAACCATCGTAGTTGCATTGCAAACAGAAAGTGGTGCAGGGTGCGGTGCCCTTTTGATGCGGTGCAGTCAGTGGCTTAGAGAGGATCATCTAGATGGCGTTGGTGAGACCAAGGCTTATGGTGCGGGCGAGCCTGTGCTCGATGTGGTGCTGGCAGGTTACGGTGCAAGCAACAGAGCCTGTTAGCAGGATTTGGCATTGGTCAGCGCAGACTGCTGTCTGGGACGAGGCGGGCGTCATGAAACTTACAATCGCTGCCCCCAGCCATGATGTGGTCATGGGTGTCAGAGCCAGCAGCAGCTACAGCGTTGATGAGACCAGGATGGGGAAGTGAAGCGAGACGGTGTAGACTGCAGTGCCCAAAGGAATAAAGCAAGAATCAGCCCTTCTAACTCAGACACAGCTACAGACCGCAAGCTTATATGGGATTACTCCGCTACCAGTCAGGTCTGTGATCATGATGAGGCACAGGCTTTAGCCCAAAGGGGGCCTGCTAATTCTGTGAGCTCCTTTAATTATCCTATTATCCCACCATCACTTGATCTTGGGTATTCCACCTTTAAACAGATGCAGGGTGAGGCCCGGCAGGAGAGCCGCAGGAAACATCAAGCCACTAAAAAATTGCTGGGGTCCCTTCAGAAGGTGAACAAACTATGCAGCGACATCCCAGAAAGGGTAACTCATGTGGAAGAAAGAACTGCAACTTTCGAAGAAGAGATAGGGAAGCAGTAAATATATAGGGAGTCACAGGACAGGCAAGCAAAAGATGTGCTAAGGAAACTTGAAGGCTTTGACAACCGGCAATGGAGAAATAACATGAGATTGCTGGGCCTAGCTGAGGACATTGAAGGGGATAACATAAGGTCTTTTGCCGTAAATCTCCTGAAAGGAGGATTTCCCGATCTCTCTCATTGGAACTGGGATATGGAGGTTCACGGGCACATAACTTTCCGATGAGACAAGGAAAGGGCAATGCAAAGGATAAACTCGCCTGGCCCAGGGCAGTCCTAATTTTATAGGCAACTTTCTTCTATGACAGACCATAATGGACAGAGCAAGGCACACATTTGAGGGCCCACATTCTTTGCTCGGCCTGACTTTTGGCATATCACGGTTGAAAGGAGATGGAGTCTCTGAAAAATGATATCTCCCTTTTGGGGGACCGGTTGTGAAGCATACCTGCTATACCCTGCTCTGCTTGAAGTAATTTTGAATGAGAGGGTTCGAATGTTTACCTCTGAAATGTAGGCTCTGGAGTACCTGCAGGAGATGACTCCGTACGAATCGTACAGAGAGTGTATGAATCAAATCCCTGTACGAATCTCCCTCGGAACCCGCTGTACGCGGCATCTGTACGGTTCGCGGCTGCTTTTTCCGACCCGGCAAGTACGATTCGTGTCGGCTATGCACTGTACGACCCTTTTTCTACGGGAGCTGAAAACCGCCGTAAAAGCAGAGTTTGCCCTGAAACAGGTACGGAACGCCCCCCCGGGTACGGTGCGTACACCCCATGATCACAGGGGTACCTGCGATCACGGGATGTACGGGATGTACGCACCGTTCCCCGCGATCTTGGGGTCTACGCACCGTACCCCATGTTCACTGGGTGTACGGTGTATACACCCTGCGATCGCGGGGTACGGTGCGTACACCCCAAGATCGCAGGGGTGCGCACCGTACCCCTGCGATCACTGGGTGTACGCACCGTACGGTGTGTATGTGATTGTTTGCTTTTCCGTACGAATCGCCCTTACCTGATGTGGACCGTACGGATCGCGTTCTCATACCCCGGTCTGGATCATACTCATCGAGTCGTACCGCATGTGTACTAAGCATGGGCGAATTTTGCGAATCTGGCATTCGCGAATTTTGCGAATTTGCGAACTCGCAATCCGCAAAATCTGTGAATTCTCGCAAATTTTAATTTTTTTTCGCATGGGTTTCTGCCAGTTCGCGAGGGTTTGGTACTAGTTCGCAATTGCGAACTTACTTGTCGGCTCGCAATGGTCGCGACTATGTTGTTTCTACGTCTGGTTCATCATCACAGCCTCCCAGCACCCTCTGTTTCACCACTGCCACCCTCTCTTTCACCCATGCCACCCTCTGTTACATCAATGCCACCCTCTGGTTCATCATCACTGTAGATTATGGGGGGGAAAAGCAAGCACACCTGCCCTGCTTCAACTGACATGAATTAATTTGTGGTTAGTTTATTAATGTGTCACTGTTTTAAAATTCCAGGTCTGGCACCTGCTTCCTTATCAGTAATTTGCTTTCTGTTGCAGTGCAATTTTTTTTCCAGGACCTTTGTGGCCTACTTGTAGCTATTCTATGAGCCTGCTGTGAGGGTCAGAGCAGGGTCATACAATTGTTGCAACTAGCAACTGAACTCTGGAGGGGCCCCAGTCAGGAAGCACTACAGTGAATTGTTACTAATGATGAGTTTGAACTCTTGCACCTGCCGAGTGCTTTCAGTTTTGCAAAACTCGTTTTTCTGCAATTTTGCAGGATTCGCGGGGCGCGAAGATGCGCGAGATCGGATTCGGAAGCCGCAAATTCGTGCGAATATGCGATTTCTTTTTTTGCGGCGTGTTAGTTCGCAAGGTTTTGTGCATTTTCACGAGCCGCTTGTAGCTCAAGGCGTGAAGTTACCCTCGCGGTCGTTCAAGGGCACGGCCATCTTGTTTGCATGACGTATTTCCGTTTCCGGGCGCGAAGTGTAATCTCGCAAAGTATGCGGCTCGCAAGTACAATTTCGCGAGTGCTCGCGAGGAACATCTCGCGCGAACTTACCCGCGCGGTCGTGAACGGGCGCGACCATCTTGTTTCTCATTCATTGCTATGGTTCTGTGCATGCTTCTTGTATCCTCTCTAAATCTGTGCCATCCTTTGCTTGTTTGAAGTTTTTTTAATCTATTCTACTTATTATCTACCCCTCTATTTTTCTAGCCCTATATTTTTGTGTTTACTGCTACTTTCTGTTAATTTTAAACTACTTTTTTAAACTCTTTTCTTTTCTTCTCTTCCCTGTTCTATTTTCTTTATTCCTTTCCGCCCAGACCATGGTGAAGGGAGCCGGGAAGCATCCCGAGAAAGGCAAGGGTCCCGCACCCTGTGCCCGGCTCCCGTGCGGGCGTTTGAGGGGGGAGACAGTCGCACCCCGGGAGATTTTCAGCCCGGAGGAGGTGGGCGCACTACTGTTCTATGTACAGCGCCACCTCCCCAGGACCATAATGGCAGGCGGCAAGATCGAAGGCGGGTACGGAATGCGGGATCGCCGGAAGCGGTGGGATAAGGTGTGCCGGGCCATGTACCACCACTCTCGGGTCCGGCGCACCTACAACCAGGCCACCCACCGCTGGACGGATGTCCTTACCAGTGAACGAGATCTGCTCGACCTGCTTGGCCTCGAGATCCCCAGGCTTGGTGAGTAGTAGTGGTAGCTATTTCTTTACTACTCTGTTTTCTCCTGCTGTGTTATTATATTGCAATTTTTTTTTGTTTACCAAGAGCAATAATGCTGCTCATTACATTGTAGGTATATTATATTTCAAAATCTTCTGTGCATTTCAGGTGCACTGCTCTCCTTCTCAGTAGTGTTGCTACTATGCGTATTTGTTTCCGATTTTGTGTTCATTTCATTGGCCTGTGAAATTATGTATGAGTGTAGTTTAAAGAACTGCGTAATGCTACACACTAAGGTTCAGATGTTTAATTACCGGCGCATCCCTGCAAAGTAGCAGGGATGCGCCAGTAATTGTGCGCCACGCCACTATCACCCATGGTGCGCCGTATTTACAATGCGGCGCACCATGGGCCCAAAACGTCACCAAAGCGTTACGCATCTGTGCCGTAAGGGCGGCGCATTGCTGGAGTTGCGTCGCAACGATGGCGCAGCTCCATCAATGCTCTGGGGTGCCCTATCTCCCCAAAGCTGCGTCAAGCCGTACGTCTGCTTCAAGCAGGCGCAGGGTTTGAGTCACGCATCATTGTCGTTAAAGTGAGTGATTAAAATCTTGTAGATTTCCCTCAGCCACTTTTAGGGTGCGTTCCTGCGCAGGAACGCCCTCCCTTGCGCCGGAACGCCCCCTGATGGCGCAGGGCTTTACAACGTGATGCATCTCCCATATGCATCACGTTGTTAATATACGCCGCCCCATTGCTCCTCTTTTGTGCTGCCACTGCGTCACAAAAGTCACGCAACAATAGAGCAAAAGAGCCGCAAGGGGCTTCTAAATCAGCCCCTACAGACTCAAGTCCAGTCCTTCCTTTGTACACATGGCGATAAGAAGAAATAGTGGTGGTGGATTGATAGCTTGAGTATTTTAATGACTGGTTAATGTAGTAGGAAACTTTAGTGTTGTCGCTGATCTGCAATCACGATGGACTTTGGCTGTCACTTCGCGTGCTGCAGACTGCTGCTTGCCAATCCTAGGCAAACCTTTTTAGTACTTTGTGTAGTGAGTTACATAAGAAGTTTACAATTCGACGGGCCGCAAATCAAGCAATACTAATAACGTAGTAGACCACATGAGATTGGTCAATAATATATCCCGTTGAATAGTTGTCTATTTGCTATTTCGCCAAAATATTTTGTTAGTTCTTTTGAAATGTTTGATTTGGTTGACAAATATCATCCATGTTTTCTGTTTTTCTTTCTTTCATGTTGTACATCAGCTTCCCCCAGGGGCAAGAGGAGGACACAGGAGGAGGAGGAGGAGGAGGGTGCTGTTGAGGATGCAGGCCAGGATCGGGCAGGCGAGGGCTCCTTCGCTGGCCCCAGTAAGTTTTAATTTTAATATAGAGTACTTATTTTTTCCCAGCGTTCCTTATTCGATTTTTTCTAAATCGTCTTTGATATTCTTGTAGACTGGATCTAAATTCTTATCCTGCCTCGACTATGACTCCATGTGGTATTACTAGATTATTCTTATTAGTCTGTCTGTGTAGCTAACTAAGATTGCACATTTGGCAATTCCATTGGACTCCCATTCTAGTCAGCAATAGCTGTATGCACAGAGTGCAGTCCTCTGGGATTGTCCATAATGTCTTTTCAAGTCTTCTAAATGTTTATGCTTTGACAATTGCCAACAATAAAAAGGTGAATGAGCTCCAAGAAAGAATAAGATACTACTTTACTTTTGGTTTGGATAGGAGGACAATCCATTCTACTACTGTTGCAGGGACAAATCTGCACAAACAGAACTATGGACACTAAATAATGCATTGCTTAGCTTATCAATTATAATAGGTGCTGTTAAACTTTCCACATACCTCAGTGATAACAGACTTTGTAGTTGAACCCCCAATCTCCTTACTGACTAGATAGTGTGGCAGAGTCATTTAGCTCCCAAAGTCACCGATGATTATGATTATTCCCCAATGATGTCAGAGGCACGGACTCATGCTTGCAAAAATTGCAAAACCTTTATCTCATCCACTCTAGTCTGGAGGACCAAAAACCACAGAGTCTATTTAAGATTAAAAGCTTTATTAAAAGTAAACACATTTATTAAAATCAAGTTTGTCATAAAAGTAAACGTTTAAGTGAAAATGGAAAAGTGCTTAGTGCTGACGATTAATTGGACACATTTCTTGTGGTCGAGCCGAGCTCTCACCTGGTTTGAACTTGATCCTGCTCGTGTTCTTAGAAGTCAAGCTTCTGTCTGTTAGGAGAAAAAGTGGTGCGTGTTAAAAATAAAAAGCAAGCATTCATCAGTTGTGCCAAAAAGTGCAGCAAGACAACAGCCTTCCCTGGAAAAAGGGACATTTTTACTTTAGAGTAGACAGTCACAAATTATTACATTGTATACTGTTTTTTTCACATTTCTTTCTTCCTCCTAGACCAAATATTATATAGTAGTGAGTGGTGTATTCTAACATTATTAAATGTACTTTGTAGGTGGAACATCTGGAGGCGGGGCCAGCGCGGAGGTGGTGGTGGCATTGGACGAGGACAACTCTGGGGAGGAGGCGGTGGAAGTGCCGGACAAATCTGTGGGGGATGACACGGTGGTGGCGGGCAGAGGTAAGCTATATATTCCTTACTTATTGAGATTGAAGACTGCAGAGTGTGCTTTTTGCACGGGTGTATTATAAATAAACCAGGTAGTAGCCTCCTCTAAATGTACTTCGACTTAGCTGTGAAGTTTTTGGAGAGAAGAATCCCAATCAGATCTGAGATGAACTTGATGGATGGGATGAACGAAAAGCGAAAGAAGGGTGTAAGTAAGTGTGGAAGGACGAGAAATGTAATGATGACTGGCAAAGATGATATGTGTTTTCTTGGTCCTCTAGGTGGCTGGGAAGGAAAGAATATGGTATGGTGCATGGCTGGGTGAATGATGAAGCAAGGATGGGTGGAAGGAGAACAGCCTGGGTGGGTGAGACAGAAACTGTATGTGTGCATATACTTTGAATGGATGGATGCCTGGATCATTCATGGTACTATCTGACTCTTAGATAGCATATGTGTATCTAGAGAGAGTAGACAGTCACTGGATGAACCAAGTGTTACTTTGATGAGCATGTAACACCGCACCCGCACGTCCGTTCCAGTGTAGGAAAGGCAAGGAAAAGAAGTTGTAATTTTGTCAAAATACTACTATGAATAGTAGCAGTAGTTTGTATTGCAACTGCAAGCACAGCATATATCCGGTTATTACGGTGGACACTCCCTACCTCTCTTAATAACTTTAGTTTAGTAGTAGTACGTCATTCATGTGTGGGTGTATCACTGTTCACTCAATAATGAGCAAAGCACCTAAAGTCATCCCATATGTCATCAAATACATCCCATGTGAAGTGATAGAAAATCAGATTATTTAGCTTTTTCATTTTCCTTTTCTAATACTAATTTGCACTGTAGGGTGAAAGCTAAATTAATTAAGCAGTAGCCCTTTTAACAGAGTATTCTCAGTGCCACCCGTAATAGAAAAGTAAGAGCTTCACCACCTGCATGTACTGGTCCGGTACAGTAACGCAAGTCTGTCTCACTCACCATGGTGTGCGTCTGTTTTTCTAGGGTGCAAGTTCACTGCGCTGGCATTATGCCGGCTTGCATAAGATAACAAACCAATTTTCCTAAACAAGAGAGAAGAAGAAGAATAAGACTGGTGTACTGTCAAGTCAAGTCAAGTCAGAGAATTTATATAGCGCACTACCTACCCAGAGGGTCTCAAGGCGCTTAGAAATGGGAGGAGGGTTACTTGTCAAATATCCACGTTTTAAGTTGCTTTCTGAATGCTAGGTGGTTCTGGGTGAGGCGAAGGTAAGCGGGGAGTGAGTTCCATGTTTTAGCAGCCAGGTAAGAGAATGATCTGCCTCCCATGGTGGTCTTGTTGATGCGAGGTACAGTGGCGAGGGCTTGGCTGGAAGAGCGAAGTTGGCGGGAGGGGATGTAGAAGGATAGTCGTGAGTTGAGGCATTCTGGTCCGATGTCGTAGAGTGATTTGTGTGCGTGGGTTAGCAGTCGGAAGGTGATTCTCTTATTGACGGGTAGCCAGTGGAGGTCTTTCAGGTGACCAGAGATGTGTTCGTTGCGCGGGATGTCTAATATGATCCTGGCTGAGGCGTTTTGGATTCGTTGGAGTTTCTTCTGGAGTTTAGCGGACGTACCTGCGTAGAGGGTGTTTCCGTAGTCCAGACGGCTCGTGACTAGAGCATGGGTGACTGTTTTCCTTGTTTCGGTGGGGATCCAGTGAAATGTTTTTCTGAGCATGCGAAGAATGTTGAAGCAGGATGAGGAAACGGCGCTGACTTGTCTGTTCATTGAGAGTGAAGAATCCAGGATGACGCCTAGGTTCCGTGCGTGGTCTGTCGGGATGGGTGCTTTTCCAAGGGCTTCCGGCCAGCAAGAGTCGTCCCATGCAGAGGGGGATGTACCTAAGATGAGGACTTCTGTTTTGTCTGAGTTCAGTTTCAGACGGCTTTGTTTCATCCATTCGGCAACTTCTTTCATTCCTTCGTGTAGGTTAGTTTTGGCGGTGCTGGGGTCATTGGTGAGAGAAAGGATTAGTTGAGTGTCATCCGCGTAAGAGATGATGTTGAGGTTGTGTTGGCGGGCGATGGCCGCGAGGGGGCTCATGTAAACGTTGAAGAGGGTGGGGCTGAGTGAGGATCCTTGAGGTACGCCACAGATGACTTCAGTGGCCTCGGACTTGAATGGTGGGAGGCGTACTCTCTGGGTTCTTCCGGTGAGGAACGAGGTGATCCATTCAAGTGCTTTTCCTTGTATTCCGATGTTATTGAGGCGTTGTAACAGGGTGCTGTGACAAACTGTGTCGAATGCTGCCGAGAGGTCGAGGAGGATGAGGGCGACTGTGTCTCCATTGTCCAATAGAGTTCGAATGTCGTCTGTTGCTGCGATGAGGGCGGTCTCAGTGCTGTGTTTTGCTCGGAAGCCAGATTGTGAGGAGTCGAGGGATTTGTTGGCTTCGAGGAAAGCGGCGAGCTGGTTGTTGACGGCTTTCTCGATGACTTTAGTCGACTGTAATGGAAGTCCATAGTGCTCGTAGAATTTGTTCCTTAAACTCCCACTAATGTTAGAGCAAGGATGAAGAAGTCAGAGGTTATATAGATACTGTCCTCAATAGTTATGTACTGTGCTTTCAATTTGCTACTTGTACTGTGACAACTTTCTGCTCAATCATTTTGTGTTAATCTTAAGGTGCATTGGTTACAGACTATGTCTTTCTTTCTTCATGTAGTTGCTCCTTCCAAATCCAAGAGACCATCAAGGAGGAAGGAGCTGGCTCGAATGGCCCGGCAACGGAGGCTGGATGCCACTGTCGCTGAATATCGGCGGTTGGTGGCCCTGGAGGAGGAGGAGACGCAGTCTGGTACAACAACAACGTCCACTGGGACAGCTGCATCCTCCTCCGTGCGGGCTGCCAGCCAGCGCAGTGCTCCAGCGGTACGGAGCCGGGCTACCAAAGCCAAACGCCACCGCCGAGCGGCAAAGACAGCAGCTGCCCCCCACAGGATTTGTAAGGCACGCCGGCACCGCTTATCCCTCAGACTGTCCTACCTGGAGCAGGAGGTCCTGAACTATAAGAACTTGGTGGAGGGCCTCCGCTTCGAACATGCCACCCTCCGCAAGGAGCATGATGCCCTGGCTGCTAAAGTCAACAGCACCCTGCCATAGTGTCCCTTGCCCCTTTTTTAGAGACTTTTGGGGGGTGGGAATTGGGAGTTGGGTTTTTGGGGACTTTTGAAAGACAATCGTTTGGGTTAGGGAGGGTCTTGCGGGAGATTATTTTGTTAGGGCTATAAATATATACTTTTTGAAACTTTATCTGACCATACCTGTTTTTTACTGCTTTTGAGTCTGGTGGGTGGGGGTTTAACAGTAAGTTTGTTTTCCTGAATAGTCCTAGGACTTTAGTAGTACTACCATCAATCTCTCGTCTCTCCTAATACTCCATTATACTACCTCCAACCAAACGCTTATCTTACCTGTAATTTCTGTTTGCAAGTAGGGCTAGGCCCAGGGCTGGCTCCACGGTAAATGGCGATTAAAGTTGCAATCCAGGGCGGCTGAAATTTCCTCCTCATTGTGGTGGAACTAGTCGTGTGACACAGTGGCAGTTGCATGGCTATGGAAAAAAAGAAAATGAAACCTGGTTTGTCCTTACTGTAGCATTACAACGGTACGATAGAGAATATAGCAGGTGACAGTACACTAGACTACAACAGTGCCACAATGTAGCCTAACAAATGGTAAAGTATTTATAGTATAACTTGTACCTGTTTCTTTGACATTGGCTAATACTACAAGAAACAGTACTGAAGCTGAGTAAGTCTAGAATATATCCTCGGATTCCTTCACCAGCCTGTTGCTATGACCTTATCCTCCCCAGTAAGTGTGTGGAATTATTGATGTCATTTAGTCACACATCAAGCAAAACCACACAACCCGGGGGAAGAGGGTTAGGGTTTGTAAAATGGATAGAGATGGGGGTTTCTTTTTGGGTAGGTTTTGTTGAGAGAAAAAAAAAAGCACAGCATGAACAAACAATAATTGAACATAAAGAAATTTTTGGGTACAAAGCTAACCATTAATCTTTTACGTGACATAAAGGAAGTGCATGCACTACTGAATGCATTGTTACAGAAAAGTAAGTAGTACTTTCGACAACCGTGAATGACAGAATGCGACAGTACAGGGCTACATTAAATTAGGTTTAAAAAATAGCCGAAGTAAAACCTATAGAATGGCTGTAGGGATCAATTTATAAGCAGAGAGATCCAAGAAATGCAGTCACACACACTCATTGAATAAAATAATTGGATACTGTATCTGTATTGTTTTTATTGTATTTGTATTGTATTGTATTGTCTTGATTATGGGAACATCATTTATAACGGCGCTCCAGCTTACGCCATTCGCCGTCTGCAGCTAGTGCAAAATCAGGCTGCCCGCCTGATTCATGGCCTGCCTAAATACCATCGAGCCACTCCCTTACTGCAGGCCTTGCACTGGTTGCCGGTGAAAGAGCGTGCCCTGTTTAAACTTGGCTGCACCACCTTCCAGGCTAAAACAGGCACCGCCCCGGAATTTATCTGTTCTGCCATCACCCCCTACATACCTGGACGAGAGCTTAGGTCCACTCATCAGGCTCTGTTAACTATCCCCCGCTTCAGCAAGAAAAAGACTGGTGGTACGAAATTTGCAGTGCTTGCTCCTGCGTTTTGGAACTCCCTCCCCTCGGAACTCCGCATGTCATCTTCCTATATGGAGTTCCGGAAGGGTCTCAAAACTTTTCTTTTCTCTCGAGCCTACAATGCTTAATCCCCCTCTGCTCCTGCCTGCTTCTCACAATCCAACAGCGCCATGAAACCGCATGGTAAAAGTGCGCTATAGAAATGTTTTTAAATTCAAATTCAAATTGTTGTAGTTGTCCTGTTGAATTTGGTAAGTAAGTTGCATGCAGCAAACAATTCCTCTTATTAACGGCACTCCTCCATTCCAGCTGACGCTTCGTCCATCAATGTTGGTGACCAGAAGACACCCTGTCCACTGCCTGCCTGGCGGATGCTGAATTGCGGCTCGCTAATGTGAAGCCTGACTCCATCCTTTTTTCCCCATTGCAGACTGAAACCCGGCCTGTAATTATTGAACAAAAAACAGCACTGATAAATAAATATAAGGTATGTACGCTGTGTAGTGCAAAAAGTCACACTTTGATTTTCCTAATAGACAGTACAACATTTTTGAAAGTGCGTACTCTGTCTGAGTCACCTTTTCAAGGATAAATAAGTATGGGCAAATTCATTTAGCGGATCTTTCCCCTCAAGCTAGGTGTACTGTAAACTGTGTTTTAGAACAAAATTAGACCTTCCCAGCAGTGCTTCCACCCAGACGCTTACTAAAGCCAGTTGCAAAAATGTAGAAGACCCCCAATCAGATCTCAAAAAACGAGGCCTAGCAGAAAACTGGTGACAAAACGTACTTCGAAAGTAAAAGTAGGCCCAAATACCCCCTTACCCACAGTGGATTGTATTCAAACCACTTGCAAGCAAGCAAAAGTATCCATAGCCAGCATCGCTCCAAGACTCGAAACCCCCCCCACCCAAACACATGCAATAGAAATACTGCTAACCCTAACGAGCCCTAAGTTAAGAATAGTGGCAGAGGATTTCTTTAACTATGCCAAATCCCCCCTTTCCTACCATGGATTTTCTTAAAATGACTTGCAACCAAAATTACACATTCTCACGAGTGCTCTAAGACCCCAGAACTCAGTTGCAAAAATCTAGAACACCCCAAAACACATGCAATCCTGCTGCTACTGCTAACCCTAACGAACCCTAAGTTACAAAAAGTGCCAAAAGGCTTTTCCTTATGGATTTTGTCCCAACCACTTGTATCCGGTATTAGACCTTCCCAGGAATGCCCCAAGACCCGCCAACCCACCCGCCAAAAAGCACAACACCCCCAAACAGCCCAAAAGCAAAATCTCATACTTACAATATTTCTCGGCCTTCGGTCCAAACACGCTGTGTAGCTAGGCCATAACTCCAGTTTACCACCACGGATTTCCTGAAAAGCAAATGCAATCAAGATTCGAGTGTCCCAGCAGTGCTTCCAGACCCCGAAACCCACCCACAAACACCAGAAAGCCCCCCAAACAGGCCCCCGAAAACGCTACATTGAGCAAAATGTCAGAAATAGCAACAACAAAAAATCAGCGTGGATTTTGTCCCAACCACTTATATCCGGTATTAGACCTTCCCAGGAATGCCCCAAGACCCGCCAACCCACCCGCCAAAAAGCACAACACCCCCAAACAGCCCAAAAGCAAAATCTCATACTTACAATATTTCTCGGCCTTCGGTCCAAACGCGCTGTGTAGCTAGGCCATAACTCCGGTTTACCACCACAGACTTCCTGAAAAGCAAATGCAATCAAGATTAGACTGTCCCAGCAGTGCTCCCAGACCCCGAAACTCACCCACAAACAGCCGGAACCCCCCCAAAGAGCTCCTCAAAAGCAAGCAAGTCAGCAAAAACACAAAAAAAATTCCGCCTCCGATTTGGTCCAAACCACTTTTATCCGGTATTAGACCTTCCCAGCAATGGCCCCAGAGCCATCAACCCAGGAGAAAATGAGTAGAAGACCCCCAAACAGCCAAAGAGCAAAAGTACAGAAATGGGGACAGTCATTTTTTTGCCAATTTCCCAAATCACTCCGCGCGCGCTCTGCAGCTAGGCCCTAACTCCCCTCTGCCACCATGGATTTGCTTCAAACCTCTTGCAAAGTAAAGTATCCATAGCCAGCAGTGCTCCCAGACCCCGAAACCCACCCACAAACACCAGGAAGCCCCCCAAACAGGCCCGCGAAAACGCTACATTGAGCAAAATGTCAGAAATAGCAAAAAAACAAAAATCTGCGTGGATTTTGTCCCAACCACTTGTGTCCGGTATTAGACCTTCCCAGGAATGCCGCAAGACCCGCCAACCCACCCGCCAAAAAGCACAACACCCCCAAACAGCCCAAAAGTAAAATCTCATACTTACAATATTTCTCGGCCTTCGGTCCAAACGCGCTGTGTAGCTAGGCCATAACTCCAGTTTACCACCACGGATGTCCTGAAAAGCAAATGCAATCAATATTAGAGTGTCCCAGCAGTGCTCCCAGACCCCGAAACCCACCCACAAACACCAGGAAGCCCCCCAAAGAGGACCCCGAAAACGCTACATTGAGCAAAATGTCAGAAATAGCACAAAAAAAATCAGCGTGGATTTTGTCCCAACCATTTGTATCCGGTATTAGACCTTCCCAGGAATGCCCCAAGACCCGCCAACCCACCCGCCAAAAAGCACAACACCCCCAAACAGCCCAAAAGCAAAATCTCATACTTACAATATTTCTCGGCCTTCGGTCCAAACGCGCTGTGTAGCTAGGCCATAACTCCGGTTTACCACCACGGATTTCCTGAAAGGCAAATGCAATCAAGATTAGACTGTCCCAGCAGTGCTCCCAGACCCCGAAACTCACCCACAAACAGTCGGAACCCCCCCAAAGAGCTCCTCAAAGGCAAGCAAGTCAGCAAAAACACAAAAAAAATTCTGCCTCTGATTTGGTCCAAACCACTTTTATCCGGTATTAGAGCTTCCCAGCAATGGCCCCAGAGCCGTCAACTCACCCGCAAAGAAGTAGAACACCCCCACAAGTGCTGAGTCTTTCTTCATTGGGCGTAATCCAGGCCTCTGCTTTGATGGAAATAGGAGTCTGGAGGAGGAGGATAGAGGAGCATGTTCTTCTGAATTTGTGAACCTGAGGAATGCAGACTGCGGCACCTTCAAATCATTAAGCAAACAAGTGAAGACAGTTCTGCTGATGGGCTTGTTTTTGTGATTAGGTGATTAAAGTTTGAATTATATTAACTGTGCACAACAAAGAAAGACAGACACACAGGAATGAAAGTGAATAAGGACGAAAAAGAAAGTTATTGATTCATTGTCTCATTTTCAGGGCTCGGTGTTAAGGTCCAGGAATAAGAATAAGGCTTCGTCTTCATACTCTGCGAATTCAGGCAGGGTGAGCTCAGTGTCACCTGACAGAGTAGAAATTCCCTCATCTACGTTGCTGTCCACCTCGTCTTCACCCGGCGCGCTTTCTCGTACTCTGTAATCTGGTGGTATGAGGTGCTGATTCATCTTGATCATTGTTAACCTCTCCACATTTTTGGGCGAGAGGCGGCTCCGTTTGGGAGTTACAATGGCACCAGCAGCACTGAAAACACGTTCAGAAGACACACTTGCGAGTGGGCAAGACAAGTAGTTTAAAGCCAGGTTGGAGAGCTGTGGCCACAATTCTTTTTTCCCATGCCAATACGCCAATGGTCAGCATTAACATAGACCTCTGTTGAGTCATTCAGATAGTCCTTCACCATCGACTCAAGGTCCTCCTCCAAGGTTTCTCCACTTTGCTTAGCTGTTGCTGTGCCTGTGACCTTTTGAGAACCAAACCCAAGCCGAGCTAGCCAATCCTCTTCAGCCTCCAATGTTTCTGTTGTGTCTGGTGCAGATGATCCGGTTGCCGGTGTCTTTAACGGCTGAGAGGTCACTTGTGCCACAGCCACAGGTGCAGAAGTGGATTGTTTGACTGGGGATGGTCTGCTGATGCTGATGTACTGCCGTTTCCTTCAAATTTCTGCTGTTCTCTTTCAAACCTCTTGGCTGACAAGGCTAGCCAATGTTTGTACTTTGGAACATGTTCATCATCAAAAGGAAAGAATGCTTGGCTACCAGCGCCTTTTTGTAGCGTGGATCCAGAATAGTAGCACAAATGTAATGCTATTCTGAGTGGATCATTTTAAGACGTTCATCACCACGTAGGCACTCTAATAATTTCTCCGCCAAAACAAAAGGGTCTTTGTTTTTTTCATCTTTTTGAAACACAGAACACACCTCCTTCAGTTGGTGCTCCAGCATGTACAACAATGGGATAGATTTTCCCAAATTACAGTCCTCCTTGCTGACTGCACGCGTGAAGACCTCAAAAGGACGAAGCATGCGTGTCAGGCTTTTAACTATGTGCCATTGCTCCGCACCCATCCTCAGGTCCTTCTGAGCTGTACCCTGTGTTAAGAAATATTGATCGAGTACTGTATACTGCTCATACAGACGCTCAAGCATGTAGAAAGTTGAGTTCCAACGTGTTGCCACCTCCTGGATGAGTGCTTTCACTGGCATTCAACGGTCATGTAGTAGGCTCCTCAGATGCTTCCGGGCCTTAAAAGAATGGCTGATATGGTTGCACATTTTTCGGCAGGTCTCCACTACCTCATACGCTGGACTCTCTTTATCACTCAAGAATTTTTTGACAACCAGGTTTATACAGTGCGCCAAACACGGCACTCTGAAATACTGACCCAGCTCCATGGCCTTAACTACATTGGCGCCATTATCCGTGGAAACATAACCAATCTGGTGTTTTTTTGGGGACAGCCAGTCAAGGACCTTTGTGTTAAACTCATCCAAAATGTTTTGTGCTGTGTGACGTTTCTCCAAACCAAACATGGCTAGTGTTGTATGTTTCCGAGCAGCTTTGAAAACTTGGTCCGGGTCAACACCTGCGTTTAGCTTTGCTTTAACCCCTGAAAAAGAGACCCAGTGTGCAGTGATGCACATGTAATCAGCGCCTGCGCCACTGGTCCACATGTCTGTTGTCAGATGTATAGTGTGAACAGCACTCTTATGCAAAGCTGCCCCAATCACCTCCAGCACATCTTCATGTAGTGCTGGAACCGCAACTCTGGCAAAATAGAACCGGCTAGGAACCTTCCATTTAGGGCAGAGCGCTGCCACTAATTCTAGAAAACCAACCCCTTCTACAAAAGAAAAAGGGAGAAGATCCAGAGCTAGCATTTTAGCCTGCTTAGTGTTATACAGATGCGTCAGTGGGTGGTTGCGTTCATATTGCGCTTCTGTAAACAACATCTTTTTAATGTTGCCCTGGACCAAGCATTTACGGGATGATGATGATATCTTCGACCCAGTTACGCTCGCTGATGAACTTTTTCGCATTGGTGTTTCACTCTCTCCCACACTCTTAGTGTGGCTCACATGGGGTGTGCTGCTGACAGGGGTACTGGCCGGTGTAATTGAAGTGTTTGACACGTCTTCTTCCTCCTCGTCATCATCAGATGAAACAGCATTACGTGCAATTCGGGCTTCCTTGATCGCCAGTAGGTGCGCAAACCATTTGACAGCGTGCTTTCTTTCAAGATGACCTCTCTGGCCTCCGGTACCATAGTTGGAACCAATCTTACCACGACTAACTGCCAACTTACAAATGCTACAAATGGCAAAGTTTTCCTTTTTTGGGCAAACACTAAAGAAGTCCCAAACTGCGGACTTGAAATGTCTTTGAGGGCCGGAGGAGGCGGCGATACTGGTGGTGGTGGTCCTGCTGCTAATGCCAGATGAAGTGGAGGATGTGGATTGCCGAACTTCAGTGCGTTTTGCACTTTCACCACCACTAATTGAGGTCGAGGTGGATGGAGGTCCCTTCTGGCGACTAAGAAATATGGAAGCGGTAGGTGTTGGTGTACTAGTTAACTCCAATGATTGTGGTGTTTCTTCCATTGCCTCCTCGTCGACATCACACTCAGCAGTTTCTCGGGCTAGGGTCAAAATGTCTTTTTGCTGCATACCCGCTGGGGCTGCAGTGACCTTTATGATGACTGCGTCGTCGTCGTGAGAGTCTTCATCAGCAGGAGTATCCGCCACTTCTTGTTGAGCCTCATCACACTCCATAACTTTGAGTTTTTCGACGACCTTCCCTTTACGCTTAAGTACCTTTGTCAGATCATGGTGTGCCTCACTCTCAGACGGCCGTGATGGTTCCCAATCTTCATCCAGATCATCAGACGGAGGTGGGTTGGAAGAAGATGTAGACACCAACCTTGATCTTTTCCTTGCTAGGGATGTGGAAGACAATGAATGATCATCAGGAGGAGTGGCTTCCAATGATACCTCGGCTTGATTTCCTGATGTGCCCCTACTTCGGGAGGAACAACTATTGTGGGCTCTTGTTGTGACTAACCCTGGGCGGAGTTCGCGGAGTGGGGCTTCGCGGAGCTACGCGAAGTGGGCGAGAAACTACGCCCACCTCCGCACTCCGCGTAGCCCCACTCCGCAAACACCACTGGCCGCCAGCCCCGCCACCCGCCTCCCTCCCGCCCTCCCTAAATACTTTGAAATAAAAGATTCAAATAATTTAAAAGCACTTACCTTGCCGCCGCTGCCCGCCGCGTCCCCGGGGCTCGCGATCTTCAGTCTTCCGTACTAATGCGCATGCGCGGGCGGCCGCGCATGCGCATTTTCTCGTGAAAATGCGCATGCGCGGCCGCCCGCGCATGCGCATTAGTACGGAAGACTGAAGACGGAAGTAAGTGAGCCCCGGGGACGCGGCGGGCAGCGGCGGCAAGGTAAGTGCTTTTTAAATTATTTCATTTCTTTATTTCAAAGTATTTAGGGAGGGCGGGAGGGAGGCGGGTGGCGGCCAGCTACGCTCCGTCTGCGGAGTGCCGCCTGGCTCCGCCAGCTCCGCAAAATGCGGAGTAGGCGGCACTACGCACACTCCGCAGACGGAGCGTAGCTGGCCGCCCACCCCTAGTTGTGACCCTCCATGCACCTCTGCTTGCGCATCTCCTTGCGCTGCCTCTCCTTCCACATGTACTTGGGCTTGTACTTGCACATGTGGTTGTTGTTGCGGCTGTGGTTGTTCAACACGGTCAGATGAGTTACAACAACCTGTGTTGATTCAGGGACATTGCTGCTACTTTCTTGTGATGAGCCAACATCACTGGTCGATGGTGATTGAAGAAGTACACTGACTGCCTCTGCAGCACTCAAGGGCTTGGACTTAAGTTGGCGTGGTGGTGGTGGTGGAGGCACTGAGCCCAATGGAGCGGGGGTGCTGCTCCCAGCTTGGTCCCCAGCAGATCCCGCTGCTGCTGCAGGCATACTTTCTTTTTTACTCCCAAAAAACGCGGCAGCCGGCACACCAGCCTCCTTGGTAACTTGCTTCTTCTGCTCCTTACTGGCAACTTTCTTGCTAGAGGAGCTACGGAGAACTTTTTTTGGGGCCATCTTCTTCAGAGCAGGTCAGAACAACAGGCCGCAGTTGCACGAGTTGCAGAGTTGTCTGTGGCCAGACGTGACGTCGCGTGACGTTACGCTGCACACACACACCGCTGCAGGACTTCTTCCTGGCACTGGAGGTTCTCTTGAGTCTTGTGCACCTAAAAGCAATGGAAAACAGAGGAACATCAGTTCAGCCATACACCCAAAAAAAACTGAAAAATCAGCACAATCCCAAGCCATCCAGCCCCTCCATGATGTTTAAATTCAAGACAACCCACAGAAAGACTAGGCACATGCACCACTCACTACCCCTGGTGAAAAGGCCACAACAGGCCGCAAAAAACGAAAATCACAGAAAAATCAGCACAATCCCAAGCCATCCAGCCCCTCCATGATGTTTAAATTCAAGACAACCCACAGAAAGACTAGGCACATGCACCACTCACTACCCCTGGTGAAAAGGCCACAACAGGCCAAAAAAACGAAAATCACAGAAAAATCAGCACAATCCCAAGCCATCCAGCCCCTCCATGATGTTTAAATTCAAGACAACCCACAGAAAGACTAGGCACATGCACCACTCACTACCCCTGGGCATAATGGATGAAAGCTAGGCAAAATGGGTGCAGGCCTGAGAACACTGCCTGCATTCAAAATGGCCCCCTCCCTCCCAGCACATGGCCAGGGCCTGTAGCAGCATTCAAAATGGCCCCCACCCACATGGCCTGTCCCCAACCCACCCGCCAAAAAGCACAACACCCCCAAACAGCCCAAAAGCAAAATTTCATACTTACAATATTTCTCGGCCTTCGGTCCAAATGCGCTGTGTAGCTAGGCCATAACTCCAGTTTACCACCACGGATTTCCAGAAAAGCAAATGCAATCAAGATTAGAGTGTCCCAGCAGTGCTCCCTGACCCCGAAACCCACCCACAAACACCAGGAAGCCCCCCAAACAGGCCCCCGAAAACGCTACATTGAGCAAAATGTCAGAAATAGCAACAAAAAAAATCAGCGTGGATTTTGTCCCGACCACTTGTATCCGGTATTAGACCTTCCCAGGATTGCCCCAAGACCCGCCAACCCACCAGGGTTTGAAAGTCGGCCTCTTTATTAGCCTGCAGTTGCCCCCCGTTAACTGGGCCTGTTTCAGATTTGACTTGGTCGGGTGTGTGTCCAAGGTAATTTTCTGGTTGAAGGTCACCCCAAATACTCAAATGTATGAACCCTCTCTAGCTTCAAAGGGCCTATAGTTGGGTTCGAGCGCGTGGTGGGTGGGGGGCTGAAGATCATGAATTTGATGTTAAGAGCATTGATCTCCAGCCCCCGCAGCCCACAGAATGCCACGAAGCCGTTCAGCACGCGTTGTATCCCCATTGGGGATTTGGACAGCAGCAGGGTGTCATCTGCAAACATGAGTGCAGGCACCCTGCTGCCATTAAGCCTTGGGGCGTCTATGTCCTTGATTTTGGTCAGATGCTCGATTACCCCGTTGACAAAGAGGTAGAACAGGGTCGGTGCGAGCACACAACCCTGTCTCAACAGGGAATCTTGCCGAGAGGAGCCCATGCTTTTCACACCTAACGTGTGCATAGTTGTCCTGGTGAAATCTCATCAGTGTGTTTAGAAGGGCGGATGGGATAACCATCTCTCCTAGCACCATCCACAGCTTATCCCGTGGTACCAGGTCGAATGCGGCTCGCAAGTCCACAAAGACTGTATATAAGCTGCCCCCCTCGATTGTTACAGTTTTCCAGGAAAGTAGGTTGAAACGGAAGATCTGATCCATTGTTGAGATCCTCTTTCTGAAACCCGCCTGGTAAGGGCTCAGAATGGAGAACTCCTCGACCCAATCATGAAGACGATCTTATATCAGCCTCCCGAATAGCTTTTGGGCCACATCGATGAGGCTGATTGGCCTGTAGTTGAGTTGAAGCAGAGGTGAACCCTTCTTAAATATGGGGACAATCTCTGCGCCCAGCCAAGTACAAGGAACCTCAATACCCTTGAGGACGGCTTTGAAGATCGTCAAAAGGTACTGGGCCCACACATCAGGCTCTTGCTTAAAGAGATCTCCTGGGAGGCCATCCAGTCCTGGTGCCTTGCCCGATGACAGTCCAGAGACTGCAACCTGCACCTCTCCCTCAGTGAAGAGGACCACTTCTAGCTGTGTGGCCATTATTGGGGATGGATCAGATGGATTCCCGCCCTTGTCCAGAGTAGCCCCCGAATAGAGCGACTGGAAGTGCTCTTCCCAGACCTCAGGTGAGATGTTTGGTTCTATGGCCGGGAGCGGCTCTTCAGAGCCCGAGTTTACGATCTTCCAAAATTTACGGGAGTCCCTAACTGCCAGTGCGGTACCAAGACTCTCCCATTTATCCTGTTCCCATTCCCTCTTCGCGTGGGTTGTCAGCTGTTTGTAGTCCCTTCTCCTTGCTTGAGTGATGGCACTACCTTTTCCTTGCTTTATGGATTTAAATATCTCTGCTTTAGCCTTTCGGCAGGCAGCATTGAACCGAGATGGACTGTGTCTCGTTGTAGCTTTGGCTTTCCCTGAAGTAAATAAAACTTCAGCCATAGTCTTAATTAGATCCTCATGGATAGGACCAAGTTTGATGTGACTGTCAGGGGCGTCGGGTTGCTCCATTAATGCTCTAACCTTTTCGAATGTGGGGATAACACAGTGATATAACTTTGAGATCATATCAGGATTATTAACTAGTTTCTCCCACCTCACTCTTCATCTATTGTTAGCTAGGGTCAGCCCTGAACCTGCTACGTCTGTGCCAGCCCCATTTCTAGTATCCGAAGCCGGCAAAAGGTATTCCAGTTCCAACGCATTGTGGTCGCTGTCAACCCTGTCTATCACCCTAAAGTCCTTGATGTTGGACCAAGAAGGCATTTGGACTAGTATATAGTCCAATCTAGACTCCCTCCCCTGTATATTAAATGTGAACTTAGGGGGAATGTCAGAATTCGAACGGCCATTGCGCGCCCTGATAGCGTGGTTGAGAGTTAAAGCTGTGATCTGCACTGCCAGCGGAGTCCAGGCTTTAGGGGGAGGAGCCACCGTAGGAGGTACCGACCACATCACATCCACGTCAGTTGTTGCTTCATCCAGGAGTCCTGTGAGTGGCTCAAAGTGGCAGTTCAGGTCACCCCCAACCACAAAGGGTGTGCATTTATCAAACTTATCAAGGAAGGAGGAGAGTTCATCGATGGTATTTGATTCCCAAGTTATATTCACTGGCCTGGAAGATACGTTTACCAATGCCAGTTTGGTCGAGTTAGGCCATTCCAAAAGGACACATTGGACATCCTGGGCTTCTGTGTTTTGAGATGTAGCTTTGCAGCCCAGGTGGGATGCCACCCAGATCGCCAAGCCTCCTGATGGGCGCCCTAAGCCCCCCCATCGAGCAGGGATTGAAAATTTAGCAAAACCTGGGCGGGTAGACTCCTCTCTCGCCCAAGTCTCCTGGAACATACAGATTTCTTTAGAATCTATAAAGGAGGATGAGTCTGGGCAGTCAAGCTTATTGCCCAGACCAGCCACGTTCCAAGATAAAATCTTTAGTGGGGCTGTGTAAGATGTAGAGAAAGTACTTGTTATAGCCCCCTGGCCTGTTGGGCTATCCGACAATGGAGTGTTAGGTTTCGAAACTCTATGTAAGCCTGAAGGTGTTGTATTCCTGAGTGGGAGTCCATCTATGTCCTGCTGGGACTCTTTTCCACTTTCGAGCCCTATACATGGTTTTATCCCGGGTATGTCTGCAATGCCACGGCCTACAGGAGCGGTGAATTCAGCTTGCTCGCCCCTTGGCCGGTGAAGAGCACCCCCTCTATCGAATGGTGATGTCAGTCAATTATATCCAGCCCACTGAACATATTATGAGTCGTGAGGTACATAGAGTGATAATCATTGGAACAATTGGCAACCCCTCTCCGCCTGCTTCCCTAGCCTCTCCCTCGCCTGGGCACTCTATCCCATCTCTCCTCTTCCTGGCTAATGCGCCTAGGCGGGTAGAACAAGGATAATGGTAGGGACTGGATGGATATCCCTTGATCTTGGTACGGCCACCCACATATATGGGCAGCAGTCCCGGGATCCCTAAAATTAATCAGGACACAATCACCATTAATTGATTTTCTTGTTGGGCCTATCCATGGTATTCTTCTGACCATAATAACCTCGCTCACTATTCCCACAGGAAGGGGTCTATTTCGTGTAAGCCAATCAACCACCTTGTTTTTTAATGAGGCTACAAATTCCTTACTTTGCGAGTTTAACTTTGGTATGCCCGTTAGGATGTCTACATAAGGGCTAGCCTCGGGGGGGAGATGTGCTGGCAGAATCTTTACTGGTTTGTCACCCACTCCCTGATTACAAATGGTATTAGAGTCAATGGTGTTGACAGTCACCCCTTGGTTGGGACGCAGAATTGGTGGTAATAGATATCTGCAATGGTGTAGTGATTGGGACTGTTCTTGCTTCATTAGTGATCGGTGCCTTGTCACCCCTCTTGCTAATGTTGGGTTGCAGCCCTCCCCCGCTGCCTTTTTTGCCCACTTTAGAGCCATTATTTGATTGCGCCTGGGATTTTTCTACACGTAACAAAGTAGCTTCTATTTTCTCTAAGCTGGCTTCTAAGGACTAAGCAGTGAGCTCAAGAGTGCACCGATTTTAGCCAGAATAATAGCACCTCCATCCGTTGCCAAAGGGCAAGCATTAGCCTGTTTCGAGGTTCGGGTTGGTGGAATCGCTGGAGATGCTATTAATGGAGCAATCGGGGGTGGGGGTGGGGTTAAGCTAATTACCGATTTTTTGGCCTCCACTAGTGTGTTGTGCTTTGGTATTTTGGCCTTGCGTCCCCCCGCTTTCTGAGCCCCTGTTTTCTTTTTGGGTACTGCTCCTTCTCTAGCTCCTTGTTTTTGACGGGTATCTCTAGTGCAAGGGGTTTCGCTACTGGGATGAGTTGAGGATGAGGAAGGAGGGCTGCATTGTGTTATGACCGAGGGTGGGGACAGTAGCTGTTGTCCAGGACCTGGGACACCATTACTCCCACGATGAGAAAAAGCAATGGGTGAGTTAGGCGAGACCCTCACATCACAGTCCTGTGAATCCGACTCATTAATGTCCAGACATTTGGCAGGGCTTCTAGAATGCGTTAAAGTTCCCAGAGAGGCCCTTCTTACCCAATCAATTTCTTGGGAAATTCGCCTCTCCAGTATAGTAATTTTGTCAATTAGGAGGGAGCCAGCTTTCACAAAGTAATTGTCCAAAGTACCTGTATTTTGGGCTCCTTCCAGCGTAGATTTACTCCTGGTTTCTCTTGTAGTCATGGTCCCTTTGTCCAGAATAAGTGGTTTGCTGGAGATGTTAAAAATTGAACCAAGGGGGGTGGCCCGGTCCGGTCTCGCCCGTGCTCGAACGGGCTCAAACGGGCCCGCCCTTGGCCCGGGCTTTGCCCCGCGCCCGCCCGCCCGCGTCCTGCGGTGCGGGGATGGAAGACTGCTATTATACTTCTCCGGCGGTAGGCGTGGCCACGGGGGGGCGGGGCGGGAAGAGGACCCAGGTGCGGCCGGTGAAGGTGTTGCTTGGCCCCTGGTCCTCGCAGTCCCGCTGCACGCCTAGTTAAAGCCCCGAATCAGCGTCCCAGATTCAGCAAGCAAGGGCGAAGAATGAGAGCAGGAAGGTCCGTGTGGCTTCACTGAGCAGGTCCCGTTGGTTAGGGAATTAGGCAGGAATAAGCACACAATGTCCGCAGCCTCGAGCGGCACCCGGCATTCGAATTATGCTGCTTTCAAGAGAGAACTACGTAAATTATTCGACAAACACACCTTTACACATGCTGCAGATACAGAACTATTAAATCTTAAACAAGGATCAAAAGACCTACCTACATATATTTCTACCTTCAATCGACTTGTGGCCGAAGCAGAATGGCCTGCTGAAAAACGCAGTGCCTTATTTTATAAAGGCTTACGTGACGAATTGAAGGACGCCTTAGCCCATGTTTTTGACCCTCCTGACTCTTGTCACAAATTAATAGACCTGGTGGTAAAGTTAGATCACCGGTTGGTAGAAAGAAAAAAGGAGAAAACACGATTTGAGTATAATAGAGTGTCCTATAAGGAGAAGAAAACAGAGACAGAGGCAAGGGTAGAAGAAACAGAACCTATGCGGATTGGGAGTATAAAAGGTCCTCTCAGTGAAGCAGAGAAACAACGCCGAAGAGATAACAAACTATGTCTAAACTGTGGAAAATCTGGCCACTTCTTAAGAGAATGCCCTACAAAACCTAAGACTACAAAGAAGTCAGAAAACTATGACCCGAGGTTGAAAGAGACTGCAACACCGGGTTATTCAGAATCTATAGTCTCATCAGTACAAGCAAAACAGAGTAATTTTTTTCTTTCCTCAGTAAAATGATATTAGTATTAACATCTTTATAATGATTGATTCAGGTGCCTCTGGTAATTTTATGGACGATATATGGGCCAGTGAACATAACATCCCTAGAACACCTAAAGTGATAAGAGAAGAAGTGTTCTCCATTGATGGGAGTTCCTTAAAATCAGGCCCTATCACACACACTACCGTAGAACTAGAAGTGACTGTGTCTTCTAATCACTGGGAAGCCCTTACCTTTGATCTGATCCAATCCCCCCAATTTCCAGTGGTGTTAGTCAAGTCAAGTCAAGTCATAAAATTTGTATAGCGCACTACATACCCAGAGGGTTTCAAGGCGCTTAGGAAGGGGAGGAGGATTATTTGTCAAATATCCACGTTTTAAGCTGCTTTCTGAACGCTAGGTGATTCTGGGTGAGGCGAAGGTAAGCGGGGAGTGAGTTCCATGTTTTGGCAGCCAGGTATGAAAAGCATCTGCCTCCCATGGTGGTCTTGTTGATGCGAGGTACAGTGGCGAAGGCTTGGCTGGAAGAGCGAAGTTGGCGGGAGGGGGTGTAGAAGGACAGTCGAGAGTTGAGGCAATCTGGTCCGATGTCGTAGAGTGATTTGTGTGCGTGGGTAAGCAGTCGGAAAGTGTTCCTCTTATTGACGGGTAGCCAGTGGAGGTCTTTAAGGTGACCAGAGATGTGTTCGTTGCGTGGGATGTCTAATATGAGCCTGGCTGAGGCGTTTTGGATTCGTTGTAGTTTCTTCTGGAGTTTAGCGGTGGTACCTGCGTAGAGGGTGTTTCCGTAGTCCAGTCGGCTCGTGACTAGAGCGTGGGTGACTGTTTTCCTTGTTTCGGAGGGGATCCAGCGAAATGTTTTTCTGAGCATGCGAAGAATGTTAAAGCAGGAAGAGGATATGGCGCTGACTTGTCTGTTCATTGAGAGTGAAGAATCCAGGATGACGCCAAGGTTCCGTGCGTGGTCTGTCGGGATGGGTGCTTTTCCGAGGGCTTCCGGCCACCAGGAGTCGTCCCATATAGAGGGGGATGTACCTAAGATGAGGACTTCTGTTTTGTCTGAGTTCAGTTTCAGACGGCTTTGTTTCATCCATTCGGCGACTTCTTTCATTCCTTCGTGTAAGTTAGTTTTGGCGGTGCTGGGGTCCTTGGTGAGAGAAAGGATCAGTTGAGTGTCATCCGCGTAAGAGATGATGTTGAGGTTGTGTTGGCGGGCGATGGCCGCGAGGGGGCTCATGTATACGTTGAAGAGGGTGGGACTGAGTGAGGATCCTTGAGGTACACCGCAGATGATTTCAGAGGCCTCGGACTTGAATGGTGGGAGGCGGACTCTCTGGGTTCTTCCGGTGAGGAACGAGGTGATCCATTCCAGTGCTTTTCCTTGGATTCCGATGTTTCTGAGGCGTTGTAAAAGGGTGCTGTGGCAGACTGTGTCGAAGGCTGCAGAGAGGTCGAGGAGGATGAGGGCGACTGTGTCTCCATTGTCCAGTAGAGTTCGAATGTCGTCTGTTGCTGCGATGAGGGCGGTCTCAGTGCTGTGTTTGGCTCGGAAGCCAGATTGTGAGGGGTCGAGTGATTTGTTGGCTTCGAGGAAGGCGGCGAGCTGGTTGTTGACGGCTTTCTCGATGACTTTGGCCGGGAATGGAAGAAGCGAGATGGGGCGGTAGTTTTTGAGTTCGGTGGGGTCTGCTGTTGGTTTTTTCAGAAGGGCGGTGAGTTCAGCGTGTTTCCAGTCTTCTGGGAAGGTAGCGGAGTTGAAGGAGCAGTTGATGACGTCTCGGAGGTGCGGAGCTATGACGGAGTCTGCTTTGTTGAAGATGTGGTGAGGGCATGGGTCTGTGGGGGATCCAGAGTGGATGGAATTCATCAGGCGGATGGTGTCCTCAGTGGAGATTGGGTTCCAGGCGTTAAGGGTGTTTACGGGGGAAGATGGTCAGCAGATGGTAGGGTGGGTTGGCTTCCGGGTTGGTTGTCAAAGCTGTTGTGGATGTCAGCAATCTTGTTGTGGAAAAAAGAGGCTAGGGAGTCGCAGAGGGTTTGAGAGGGGGTGATGTCGTTGGAGTTGGCCGAGGGGTTGGAAAATTCCTTGACGATGTTGAAAAGTTCCTTGCTGTTGTGGGCGTTGTTGTCAAGTCGATCCTTGAATGCTGTTTTCTTGGCTTTTCGGATCAGTTGGTGGTGAGTACGGGTGGCGCTTTTGAAGGCGTCCTTGTTGCTTGTGGATGGGTCTTTTTTCCAGGCCTTTTCAAGGGAGCGGCACAGTTTCTTGGACTTCTTGAGATCATCGTTGAACCATGAGGCCTTCTTGTTGCCAAGTTTGTGTTGACGTTTTTTCAGTGGTGCTAAGGTGTCGGCGGTGTTGGATAACCAAAGGGTGAGGTTGGAGGCGGCTTTGTTGGCGTTAGAAGAGAGGGCTGGGGAGGTTCGAAGGAGCGATGTGGAGATCTGATCCGTGGTGATTTTGTTCCAGTTTCTTTGTAGAGTTGGTTGGAGGTGGATGATGGGTTTCGGCTTGTTGTAGGTGAAGTGAACGCAGCTGTGGTCAGTCCAGAGGAGATCCGTAGTGTGGCTGAAGGAGACATGGTTGCTGGAGGTGAAGATGGGGTCGAGTGTGTGACCTGCGATGTGGGTGGGGGAAGTGACCAGTTGTTTAAGTCCGAGGTTGGCGAGGTTGTCCACGAGGGTGGCGGTGTTGCGGTCGCTGATCTTTTCGAGGTGGAAGTTGAGGTCTCCCAGAAGGATGTAGTCTTTGGAGGGGAGCGCGTGTGGGGTGATGAAGTCCGTGATGTCTTCACTGAATTTTGCGCGGGGTCCTGGTGGTCTGTAGAGGAGGGTGCCTCTAAGAGTTGTCTTGGGGTCGATGTGGATCTGGAAGTGAAGGTGTTCGGAGTTAGCGAGGTTGGCGTCGGAGCTGGTAGAGATGCGGATGGATTTCTTATGGACGATAGCGATTCCTCCTCCTGTATGGTCGGTGCGGTCCTTGCGTGTGATCTTATAGTCATCGGGGATAGCGATGGCGATGTCAGGGGCGGAGGAAGCGTTCATCCATGTTTCCGTTAGGAAGGCGACGTCTGGAGAGATGGTGTCTAGTAGATTCCATAGGTCAATGGCGTGTCTGTGGATCGAGCGGGTGTTGAGGAGGATGCATTGTAGGAGATTGGGGTCGGGAATCTGTGGTGTGGTCGTAGCGGAGATGTTGTCGGTGCCGCTAAATTTGCAGGAGAAGCAGGAGAACGGTCCATGGGTGCGTCCAGGAGCGGCTTGGACGCAGTTGGGGGCGCGACCGGGGTTAAGGGCTAGGAGGGTGGCGGCATCGTAGGTAACGCGGGGGGGCTGGGCAGCGCGAGGGGCAGGGGGTCTGGCGCTGGGCGCGGTCCAGGCGCGGACGGGCGTAGACGGGCTTACCTTTGGCACACCTTCGGCGCGGGTTGGGCGCGGTCGCTGCGCGTGAACGCTGCGCGCGGGAACTCCTGTCATATATGGAAAGTGGAGGGGGAGGGGCGAGGGCGTCTCAGCTGGGAGGCGGGTCGGGCACACGAGGAGGACAACAAATAAACAAAATGGAGGCGGGGGGAGGAGCAGAGCGGAGCGCTATTGGCAAACGCGCAGACAATGTAAATAAACAGCCAAATAAATTATCTTCTGCAGAGCAGCGCTACGATACCACGGAGCAGCCAGGAGCACAGGGAGCGACCACTCTATCCGTGAGGAGGAGCGAGTCACAGCTTGTACATCACAGCAGCGCTGTATTAACTTAGTGGGAGGGCGTCTCAGCTGGGAGGCGGGTCGGGCACACGAGGAGGACAACAAATAAACAAAATGGAGGCGGGGGGAGGAGCGGAGCGCTATTGGCAAACGCACAGACAATGTAAATAAACAGCCAAATGAATTATTTTCTGCAGAGCAGCGCTACGATACCACGTTCAGCCGAGCAATGTAAATAAGCAGCCAAATAAGTTATTTTCTGCAGAGCAGCGCTACGATACCACGGAGCAGCCAGGAGCACAGGGAGCGACCACTCTATCCGTGAGGAGGAGCGAGTCACAGCTTGTACATCACAGCAGCGCTGTATTAACTTAGTGGGAGGGCGTCTCAGCTGGGAGGCGGGTCGGGCACACGAGGAGGACAACAAATAAACAAAATGGAGGCGGGGGGAGGAGCAGAGCGGAGCGCTATTGGCAAACGCGCAGACAATGTAAATAAACAGCCAAATAAATTATCTTCTGCAGAGCAGCGCTATGATACCACGTTCAGCCGAGCAATGTAAATAAACAGCCAAATGAATTATTTTCTGCAGAGCAGCGCTACGATAGCACGGAGCAGCCAGGAGCACAGGGAGCGACCACTCTATCCGTGAGGAGGAGCGAGTCACAGCTTGTACATCACAGCAGCGCTGTATTAACTTAGTGGGAGGGCGTCTCAGCTGGGAGGCGGGTCGGGCACACGAGGAGGACAACAAATAAACAAAATGGAGGCGGGGGGAGGAGCAGAGCGGAGCGCTATTGGCAAACGCGCAGACAATGTAAATAAACAGCCAAATGAATTATTTTCTGCAGAGCAGCGCTACGATACCACGGAGCAGCCAGGAGCACAGGGAGCGACCACTCTATCCGTGAGGAGGAGCGAGTCACAGCTTGTACATCACAGCAGCGCTGTATTAACTTAGTGGGAGGGCGTCTCAGCTGGGAGGCGGGTCGGGCACACGAGGAGGACAACAAATAAACAAAATGGAGGCGGGGGGAGGAGCAGAGCGGAGCGCTATTGGCAAACGCACAGACAATGTAAATAAACAGCCAAATGAATTATTTTCTGCAGAGCAGCGCTACGATACCACGTTCAGCCGAGCAATGTAAATAAGCAGCCAAATAAGTTATTTTCTGCAGAGCAGCGCTACGATACCACGGAGCAGCCAGGAGCACAGGGAGCGACCACTCTCTCCGTGAGGAGGAGCGAGTCACAGCTTGTACATCACAGCAGCGCTGTATTAACTTAGTGGGAGGGCGTCTCAGCTGGGAGGCGGGTCGGGCACACGAGGAGGACAACAAATAAACAAAATGGAGGCGGGGGGAGGAGCAGAGCGGAGCGCTATTGGCAAACGCGCAGACAATGTAAATAAACAGCCAAATAAATTATCTTCTGCAGAGCAGCGCTATGATACCACGTTCAGCCGAGCAATGTAAATAAACAGCCAAATGAATTATTTTCTGCAGAGCAGCGCTACGATACCACGGAGCAGCCAGGAGCACAGGGAGCGACCACTCTATCCGTGAGGAGGAGCGAGTCACAGCTTGTACATCACAGCAGCGCTGTATTAACTTAGTGGGAGGGCGTCTCAGCTGGGAGGCGGGTCGGGCACACGAGGAGGACAACAAATAAACAAAATGGAGGCGGGGGAGGAGCAGAGCGGAGCGCTATTGGCAAACGCGCAGACAATGTAAATAAACAGCCAAATGAATTATTTTCTGCAGAGCAGCGCTACGATACCACGTTCAGCCGAGCAATGTAAATAAGCAGCCAAATAAGTTATTTTCTGCAGAGCAGCGCTACGATACCACGGAGCAGCCAGGAGCACAGGGAGCGACCACTCTATCCGTGAGGAGGAGCGAGTCACAGCTTGTACATCACAGCAGCGCTGTATTAACTTAGTGGGAGGGCGTCTCAGCTGGGAGGCGGGTCGGGCACACGAGGAGGACAACAAATAAACAAAATGGAGGCAGGGGGAGGAGCAGAGCGGAGCGCTATTGGCAAACGCGCAGACAATGTAAATAAACAGCCAAATAAATTATCTTCTGCAGAGCAGCGCTATGATACCACGTTCAGCCGAGCAATGTAAATAAACAGCCAAATGAATTATTTTCTGCAGAGCAGCGCTACGATACCACGGAGCAGCCAGGAGCACAGGGAGCGACCACTCTATCCGTGAGGAGGAGCGAGTCACAGCTTGTACATCACAGCAGCGCTGTATTAACTTAGTGGGAGGGCGTCTCAGCTGGGAGGCGGGTCGGGCACACGAGGAGGACAACAAATAAACAAAATGGAGGCGGGTGGAGGAGCAGAGCGGAGCGCTATTGGCAAACGCGCAGACAATGTAAATAAACAGCCAAATAAATTATCTTCTGCAGAGCAGCGCTATGATACCACGTTCAGCCGAGCAATGTAAATAAACAGCCAAATGAATTATTTTCTGCAGAGCAGCGCTACGATACCACGTTCAGCCGAGCAATGTAAATAAGCAGCCAAATAAGTTATTTTCTGCAGAGCAGCGCTACGATACCACGGAGCAGCCAGGAGCACAGGGAGCGACCACTCTATCCGTGAGGAGAGGGGCTCCCCTGGTTGAGAAGACACATTTCAAACCGACGTCCAGGAACTGCCTTTTACGATTCGACAGTTTGCATCCGCGACATCTGCGTGAAAATCTCCCCTATGGCCAATTCCTCCAATGTAAAGGGCACACAATAATAATCGCAAGGCACTGCTCGAAGAAAAGGTCGAGAAAGAGACAAACCTGAATAGACTATTCTGTGCAACAACATACAGCACTCATTCAAACGAGGTCTCTAAAATGATAAACAAATACTGGCGCACCCTAACCTGTGGAGAACTCAATTTTGAAAAACCCCTCTTTGCACACAGCGAGGGAAGAACCTACAGGACATCCTGGTACACACCAGGCCACAGATCAAGCAACAGGAGCAAACCACACTGCATGGCATACAAGGCCATCACCCATTTGGCAATTGCAGTAGCTGTCACATGACCAAAAAAAGTCAACAGTTGACCTTCAGGAATGGGAGTAAGTGAAAACAATGCAGATTCACAAACTGCAACAGTAAGCATGTGGTCTATCTAATTAGATGTCCGTGCGGTCTCGAGCACGTCGGGATGACCACCAGAGTAGTAAAGACCAGGATCAACGAACATAAAAGCAATGTGAGGTACAAGAAAAGCACTATAAAGATGGCCACCCACTTCTTGAAAGAACAACATTGTGTTAACGATCTCATCTGGACAGTGATCGAGCAACTACAGTCTGAATCAGGACTGTTTGAAAAGGAACAACTTTGGGTGTTATGGCTTGGGACCCACATCATCGGTCTCAACGATGATATCCCATGGGGACATTTACGCTGACCGGATAAGTGCCCTTCTTAGTGATACATACAGGCTTCGTGGGGGTATCACTCCCTTTGAACAACACTATCCTTGTACTACCACCTAGCACTCCCTCACGTAGGGCTCAAAGCAATGCGTAATCTGTTCAATAGGTTTTTACCCATGGGGACAGGCTCATAATAAACCTTTGCCAACCTACGCAAAACCAATGCGCAACGCTTCTACAGAACGCTGAAGTGTGGAAGAGCATAATTTGTTCAGTACAGACCAGGGCAGAGGAGGCACTCATTATTGGCATTATGTTAGTGCAGTCGAGAGAGCCGAACCTCTCCCTTATCACTGTCCAGCTCGACTATCAACTGATAATGCATTGTGAATGAAACATTTGATAACCAATAATATGCGAAAGCTCCTACTATCAGAGCACGCCCACATGCGCTAACTATAGGCGATCCAATTAACTGAACTGCATATGATGTCAGCCTTTTATCTTAGGAGTACCTTGACGGTCAACTAAGTGCAATTGAGAACAAATCCTACCCAAGCACTCATTCCAACAGAACAAATGTGCATGCACATACTATAGGCGTTTTCACAAACTGAGCACATATTGGTGGGAGAGCACACCACGCATGCACCAACGGTAAGCGCCCTTACTCGCAGGCGTGCTATACCGTCTACGTATGCGCTAACACAAACAACAAGGTGGGCATGCACTAGCATTGAGACGCAGACGACAATAAGGAGAGCATACGTGCACACACGGACATCCGGTGCACCCAAGTTTGGGCATGAGTTTAGATTCCGTGTTCAATAATGCAATTAGCACGCAATTTAAGACAAGTGGGAGTAGTATTTAAACTCGCAGCCCGCTAGAGACCTCAGTTCCAGGGGAGCCGCGCCGGGGGCAACAAGGCAGATACCGTTCTCCGTAATCGTGAGTAATAGACCAGACAGCGAGATAAAACCAACAGCAACCTGTAAGTAGCCGTGTCTTAGCCACCTTCTATTTTTCAACAGGATGCATATTGACTCGTTTAGTCCCCAAAACGCAATGAGGCTCATGAAGTACAACATACATTGAGAACAAGTATGTACTGGACAAATAATGTCATTCATTTACTTTATCCTCCCAATAGTACAAGATCACCACAACCAAGTAGAGGATAAAAAATAGAAGCGTGTGTTTTATGTTTTGTGTGAAGTATGTCTTGTCTCTGTCCTTTTTTTTCAGGGCGCACGATCACGATTAGTATGACAATATTTGTCTAGATACGACTGCCCCAATCACCCCCTTCTTTTAGGTCACTGAACCAGGTCAGATCCCCCGCAGACTCTGGAGCAAAGTCACCACAGACCAGCTAACCACATCACTGAGCCAGAACCCACCAACCAACACCTCTAACACCAACGACGCAGCCCACAATCTCGCACAGTGGATCACCAACTGAGCCGATGCCCTTGCTCCACTAAAGAACCCCCCTGGCAAAAGCAGCAACAGGAAAACCACATGGTTCACCGATGCCCTCAAAGAATCAAAGAAATCCTGCCGAACTCACGAGAAAACCTGGCGCCACGACCAGACGACAGAAAACATAACAGCTCTCAAAAACGCCACTCGTAAACACCACCAGCTGATCCGCACCACCAAAAGGACATCGTTCAAAGAGCGGCTCGACAACAACACACACAACAGCAAGGAACTCTTCAACATCGTAAAAGAACTCTCCAATCCCAGCGCCAGCAGCAACAACATCACACCGTCGCAAGACCTCTGCAACTCCCTCGCCATGTACTTCTACCACAAGATCGCCGATATACACAACGGCTTTGGCGCCCAGACTCTGCCTCCAGTCACCAAACCAACGCCCCCCACCACCACCCTCAGCGCCTGGACCCCCATCAGCACTGAAGATACCACCCACGTCATGAACACCATCCACTCTGGCTCTCCCTCTGACCCATGCCCTCACCACATCTTCAACAAAGCCGACACCATCCTCGCACCCCACCTCCAGAATGTCATAAACAACTCCTTCACGTCCGCCACCTTCCCAGAGAGCTGGAAGCACGGAGAAATCAACGCCCTCCTGAAGAAACCCACAGCGAACCCTAAAGACCTCAAGAACTTCCGCCCCATCTCTCTTCTTCCCTTCCCTGCAAAAATCATCGAGAAGACCGTCAATAAACAGCTGGCCACATTCCTCGAGGCAAACAACTCCCTCGACCCATCCCAGTCCGGATTACGAGCCAACCAAAAACGTAATATTTGCAACATACAACAGAACACACAATACTACTATAATTAGGTACTGACCAAGCCCCACAATCTCAACACCTAGGAGGTCCAGCAGGTCCTGCTCGTGGTCCAAGATGTTTGACCACTGATGAGTCAGCTGGCTCTTGGTGCGCCGGACCCAGAGAAGTGCAACAACGCTCGCTGTACCCTCGCCCACCGGCGGTGACGCTCCTGGGCAGTGTAGCCAGAGCCAGGCCTGCCGCCTGCTGCCAAGGTAAAGGGGAGGTGGAGCTGTACAAAAAAAACTAGGGCGGCCACCTCCTCCTTGGAGAAAAGGGCCCGGGCTGCACCACTTCTGGTTGCCATCTGCCACAAGGAAGGCGGCTCTTGGTTGCAGGCACAACATTAGCCTTGGCCTTCCCCTTCTTAGAGGTTGTAGCCTTAGCCATGTTTCTGGATGGGCGGGCTGGAAAATAAAATGTAAGAGTAAAAAATAAAGTCAGGAGAAGAATTCAGAAAGTAAAAAAGCAAGTAATATAAAACAGTAGAAAAAACACAGTAAAAGTAGATATAAAACTCAAGATATACCCTTAGGGGAAGAGAGGGTAAGATAATACATAAAAAAGATCAGAAAAACAGTGTAAAAAACAAAGGATTGAAAAGGTTAGAGAGGGATGAAAAACAGGCCGCAGAACCATGCAGAGAGTAGGAAAACAAGATGGCCGCACAATATTTCCCCCGAACACGCAATTGCGTTGCCAAACTTCAAAAACATCTTACGAGCATGAACAAGCATATGCGAGCATGTGAAACAAGCAACTCCGCATGCTTTAGTAACTCGGCATAGCGTAGCAGAGTTTTTTTGCCACTTCGCGTAGGCTCATGTAGAGCGGCTACATGAACTTCGCCCGGGCTGTATACATGTCTCTAAGACATAATAGTTTGGAGGTCATACTGCTAGTACCACCGCAGCTGCAGAGACAACCTAACCACTTAGCTTTTTGTAAACAACTTAAAACCTGGCTCTTTCCTTAGAAGGCAGTCCCTATTCTAGTGACCACACTGCGCTGGGATGCTTCCAGGTAGCCATGCGCTATACAAAAAAAACTTCTATTCTATTCCATTCTATTCTATTCTACCACCACCAGTTTCCAAATCTAAAAACAACAACAAACTAGACAACGTGGATGTTCCCCACCTCCGGAGCCCTCTGTAAGAAGATAAGACCTTTGGGATTGCACTAAAATTAGGACTCCTGACAGGTATCAGTCTTTGTGTAACCACATTTTCCACCCGCAGAATTGACATTAAGAAAATTATCAATAAACATTGGTGGTTGGTAGCAGATGACATTGGACAACAAGCACCACCATTACACTCCTTTAAAAGAGCACGGAACATCAGGGACCAGGTTGTGCAATCATTCCTTCCGACACCTCCGTATCCTACCATCCAATCATTATGGCATCTTCCTCCGATTGTGGGACACACTAGGTGTGGATCATGCACGGCATGTGCAACCACAATTCAAACCAAAGACTTGACGTACAGAGGTAAAACCTACACATTGAAATCACACACTAACTGCAACTCCTCGAATGTAATTTACTGGATCAAGTGTCCTTGTGATTTAGCATATGTAGGCCAGACCCAGCAAAAGGTCAAAGCCCGTATTCTACAACACGGCAGCAGAATCAGATGCAGAGTACAGGGTGCCCCCCTAGTAGATCATTGCACTTTGAAAGGCCACACCCCAGAGACTTTACAATGGCTAGTACTAGAGAAAATCAATCTGGGCCCTAGGGGTGGGGACATTGCACGAATCCTAACCTTGAGAGAATCCAAATGGATGACAATCTTGGATACGATTCAAAATGGCTTAAACGAGTCAGAGAGCAGCCATGCCCAGTTAGCTAGCTTTGGTCGCTGACGTATCATTACATCCGATATCTGGACCTTAAAAACACGCTGTCACTCCCAAAATGGTATTTTAGAAGACAGCTATAACTGATCGCTTTTGACCCTCCTGTGAGAGAGGTCCTGAGCATAGGATAATTAAACTGTGTAATTGTTCTTAACACAGAAAATGTACTACAGAATATTTACAATTGACACAGTTGTTGACCGCCGCCCTAGGGGATTGGCACCTATTGACAAGTGTACGACATTTAAACATTCCTTAAAATCTCACAATTTAGACATTTTTGTATAGAATGTAATTCAGTGTCATATGTATTCACAGAAAGAGATTTTCACCCTCGTGTGAGAGAGGTGCATCTATTCACGAATATATATTTTTTGTACTGAGATTATAAGTATCTGAATGCTAACGTACTGCACAGTGACCACCCCTATAATACCTTGGCCGTCAGTCTACCTATGATATACTGTACTCAGACAACCCCTTCCCGGGCATATGTATCACTCTCATGCTCCTACCGCGGCTTTGCTGGTGTTTACTCTTCTGACTGACCTGGAATAGCCCTTAGAGCGTCAGGTTGCCATTAGCAACGATCCGGATTCAGTGTCCTTTCTTTGTTTTCATGAACCTTCCAAACATTACACGGCCACTTGTTTGCAGTCAGCAATCTTGGGAAGGCTGCAACTTAGAGCTCCGTGTTTTCATAGAGAAGGTAAGACTATTCACTTTCCAAAGGCGCCCCCGCACACGTCCGTGCCATCGAGGTGGTTCTAATCACAACTTTTTTACCACTCATAGATGCGGCATATCTGATGCGATCTTTTGCGACGCACCGCCGTCTGGCTCAATTGTGTAGAAACGAGTCAAACTAAGGAAATTGGATAAATCTAACCCTCACGGGCTGTATAGGTAAGCCCGAATCCCCACACGATGTCGGGAATTTATTTATTTTTGAAATCGTGGTTGCTTCATTAATACTCGTCTCCCTGCCCACAGATACAGCCTTTTGGAACCAACGTGTTTGATGTGGACATAGCCATGCCACTTGCTCGATCTGAGCAGGTATGTGTTCTTTGTTTCAATTCTGTTAGTGATTCAAACTTTTACAAAAGTATGGTCTCCCATACTTTTTAGACAGGTTTTTCCCTCTGTAAATTACCGTCTTACCCACGCCATGCAAATATCCTCCTCTTTTTAATCTATCCAATCGATGCCAACATGTCATTTCGAGTCAAGCATCCCCAATAGGTCAAGCCCTTTGACCCTAAGGGGTTACATAAATATCCATTGGACACTTGGTTTTCCCCTGGCCGAGTCAGGAATCCGGTGTTTGGGTTTGTTAGCCTAAATACGATAAAAGTAAGATACCAATTATGGGTTGTGTAGAATAACTTGAAAATGTTCAAATTTGTACCAAAGTTTTGATTTATCTCTCTTTTCTAGAAGTGTATCACTCATAACAGGCACATTATTTGCATTTTTGCCTCTAAATAGCCATGGTAACAGTAGTAGTAACGTGTTTACCGCTCACTACGGTAACTTGACATTGACTGTTTGCCCCTTAATTTATACTTTATATTGTTTTTACATTTTTAGATACTGTAGTGCTCCCCTGTTGTTTACCCTGTCCTGATGAAGACCCCGATGTAAGGCAACAAACACGCCTACAAATGTAGCGTGGGGTCGAAACGTCGACGGTTACTTCCATTTTTGTTCAGTTGGCACTCCCACATTAATTTGAATACTCCTGTGTCAACAGAAATTGTTTAAAACTTTTGGGATATGTTATGATCCCTTGTTTCGGCTCAGGGATCTGAAGCCTCGAAACTGCACTGCATTTTGAATTGATTTCGAAATACATAAGTTGTCACCAACTTTATTTCCTCACTGTCCTTTTCCTTCACAGCATCACGCTATCCCACTCCCATTTCCTTTCTTGGGGCACTTTTATTTACCAAATGATATGGTTCATTCATTGTGATTAATTGACATTGTTTGTTACTATTTTGATTTTTCTATAATAAACTCAAGCAAACTTATATAGTTCCACAGGGACCCTTCTTTCATACACCTTGGTTGCAGGCACAGCATTAGCCTTGGCCTTCCCCTTCTTAGAGGTTGTAGCCTTAGCCATGTTTCTGGATGGGCGGGCTGGAAAATAAAATGTAAGAGTAAAAAATAAAGTCGGGAGAAGAATTCAGAAAGTAAAAAAGCAAGTAATATAAAACAGTAGAAAAAACACAGTAAAAGTAGATATAAAACTCAAGATATACCCTTAGGGGAAGAGAGGGTAAGATAATACATAAAAAAGATCAGAAAAACAGTGTAAAAAACAAAGGATTGAAAAGGTTAGAGAGGGATGAAAAACAGGCCGCAGAACCATGCAGAGAGTAGGAAAACAAGATGGCCGCACAATATTTCCCCCGAACACGCAATTGCGTTGCCAAACTTCAAAAACATCTTACGAGCATGAGCAAGCATATGCGAGCATGTGAAACAAGCAACTCCGCATGCTTTAGTAACTCGGCATAGCGTAGCAGAGTTTTTTTGCCACTTCGCGTAGGCTCATGTAGAGCGGCTACATGAACTTCGCCCGGGCTGTATACATGTCTCTAAGACATAATAGTTTGGAGGTCATACTGCTAGTACCACCGCAGCTGCAGAGACAACCTAACCACTTAGCTTTTTGTAAACAACTTAAAACCTGGCTCTTTCCTTAGAAGGCAGTCCCTATTCTAGTGACCACACTGCGCTGGGATGCTTCCAGGTAGCCATGCGCTATACAAAAAAAACTTCTATTCTATTCTATTCTATTCTATTCTATTCTATTCTACCACCACCAGTTCCAAATCTAAAAACAACAACAAACTAGACAACGTGGAGGTTCCCCACCTCCGGAGTCCTCTGTAAGAAGATAAGACCTTTGGGATTGCACTAAAATTAGGACTCCTGACAGGTATCAGTCTTCTGATAAATGCTTTCCTGGTTCCTTTCAGGAATCACCTGACTAGCAGTACAATAGAGGAGGCTGATCTGATTGCAAGGGGCCTACCTCCCACCAAAAAAAAGAGTCACAATGATCATCTGACATGAAGATAAAAAAGGACCGAAGACCTCCTCCATATAAACCCTTTTTCAGAAAAAGAAAGTGGCTGCACTAAATGTATAATGTGCCACAGACAGTGAGAAACCTCCTCCTGAACAGGAGTTGAGTAGTGCAGCAGAGCTCACCATAGTATGCCAGAATTTCAACCAACTTCTAATAACAAAAGCAAGTGATACATTTTCTACGGTTGAAACCGCTGATCGGCGTAGCCCCTACAGACACAATATATCATTTGGATATACAAATTGAAATTGACGTTAAACGCACAATTAAAGAAATATTTCAGAACAATTTGACTATATCTTATGACATTCTCCTAGCAGAGGTTGACTGGCCCCCACCTTTTTTTTCTTGCATGCCCCCATTGTGAGGATGTAATTCTCCCTTCTTTTGTGCACCTCGAGAGTCAACAAGCCTATGCCTCTGAAAGAGCCCTTGCATTGGCACCCGTGCTCTATCGTAATCATATTGGTTGGGACAATGATTCTTCTTACCATCTTATTCCTATATGGTCCACATCTGAAGTATAACCAGAGTATCCTATTAAACGGGATGCAAAAGCACCCATTGAAGAAAATCTTTCCCAACAGGAGTACCAAAGAGTAATTGAACCCTGTGTCTCTCAAATGAATAATCCTCTTTTTCCAGTTTGAAGCCTGATCATTCCTATTAGAAAATACACATAGTACAGCACTGATAAATAATGTCATCTGTAAAAAATATAAAACCACCTTGGACCTTTCCAACATTTTTTTCAGTCACAATTTGGCACTAGAGAGCCGTGACTGGTCAGCGTTTAGCACCCTCGGTTTTCAGAGGTGCTATGCTCAACTTCCTATGGGCTATAAGAACAGTCTAGGAGTCTTTGCAGCAAGCATTGTGTCGATCCTTCATTAAATCAACCTTGATGCGCTATCCTATGCCAATGATATCTACCTAACTGATGATGAATTAAACCCACATTTGGCAAGAGTAGATCACATTATTTTGCAATTTGCTGAACTTAGTTTTAAGTTAAATTTCAAAAAAGTCTTATTTAGCTTTTTTCATTGCCCTTTTCTTGGGAAATGAACTTACTAATGAGGGTAAAATCTTGCCACTTATTTTCAGTAGAAATATGTTCAGTTGCGTACTCCAAGTACTCTTGAAAAATTGCTGTCTCTGCTGGGATTTAAAAATGTTGGCATGACGTATTTTATCGATTATGCACAACATATTAAACCCCTTTATGCCTTAATATGCCCTTTTTTCCGCTTCCTGCTGGATGTCAGAAGACAATGCAACCCTCAGACCTTTGCAATCAGATTTACTTGGGGCACAAAGCCTGCATACATATGTTAATACCACTGCCTTGGTTATTCATGTTTTGGATTTATATGTCACCTTTAACAAGGGTGAAGTAGACCCCATTGCATATAATTCACATCTATGATGCCCTGACAAGATTGCTACCTATACTCCATCCAGGATTGGAGGAGTCCACTTTACTACTTCCCAATTGTCACACTCTGTTTCATGTTATCCTGATGAGGACCTTTTGTGATGTCCCTATAATACAGACACTTGGGTCGAAACGTCAACGTATTATTTACTCATGTCCTCAGACAGCGTAACCATAAAAAGCTAAAACTAGATAACTGGACAGAGTTTTATATAAATATATATTCTGTACTTTGTTTTGTGAGATACTTGCTTATGTTTTTGCTGATGTGTTTTCACTGGTATCACCCCATGTCTATAATTAACCACTCACCTCGTATATAGTAACTGTATGACAGTCTGATTTTCATAAAAATAAATATATAAAAGACGAATATACAGGAGAATTCAAAAAGCTATATTGTGTGTTTGACATAAAGAATAGTTTGCTCTTTGAAAATCACTATTACTCTAAAGAAATTAGTCTGTACCCTATGGAACTCCTTTACAGCTAAAATAGCAGCAGTACCATGCAATAAAACTTGTAATGATAATGATATCTTGGCTGCCATGAATGCATTTAAAAGTGCCACCCCTTTACCAAACGGCTTTCCTTCAAACTATTCATATCACTTTAATGATCAAAATGTTCCTTTTGAGCTACCCCTGGAGTTGGTGATTGTGTAATTCCCAATACGGACCGCAGAAATCATTTCATTTTAGCTGAGCACAAAGTTGTAGCTTCTTCCCATGCCAGTGAACCTGCCACTATTTTGCTCTTACAGCAGAGTAATTGGTGGCAAGGTTTATACCAACAAACCAGAAAACATGTATTTTTGTGACATCTGTCAACAAACCTAAAGTTACACTATGTACCATTCACCACAGGCACATCTGTTTATTTTGAATCAGCCTTTTAGCTGCATTTACTTGGATCATCGTGTTCCGTTGATTTCAGATACGTCGTTCAAATATATTTGGTTGTAGTTGATTCTTATTTCAGGGTTTGGCAACAGGGTTTGGCTGCGGCTCAAATAGTTATGAAAAACGTGCAAGTCTTTATCGGTACATATGCCTGTTGCGCATTCCACTCTGACAAAGGCCCGGCATTCATTATTAGAGCATACCATGATAGATGAAGGCAATAGGTGTGCAAGTGCATTTTCTTCTCGGTATAGATCAGAGGGTAATTCTGTTGTGGAGAGAATGAAGGGAATGTCATGACTTATAGCAGTCCTTAAGGACCAGAGTAATAGGTACAGGGCGTAGTTGGTTGGACTGTCTATATGGAGTTCAATTAGCATTAAATAACCTTCCTTAAAGATCTCTGGGTAGGCGGACCTCGTACGAGGTGCTTTTTGGCATCAAGATGTATAGTCCAGACCTTGGAGGTCCAGACATTGTGCCAGCTGCCACAACCTTTGATGTAGATAACCATTGTGCTGGTTTTTACAGATCTACAAAAGTTCAGTGGCGATCAATCTCACAAACACTTACCTAAGTCTCACTCTTCCAGTGCTGCTGATCAAATTCCAGTGTCTGTCTGTCTTCCAAAAAATTGAGATTTGGTTGGAGAAAAGGTGAAAATAAATAAGGAATTCGGCCTGACATACCGTGCTCCTGTTCAAGTCCTTGGTCTTCAAGGTACACATACTGTGATTTTGGCACCTCTCCCTGGTTATAAAATCAAGCGCTTTGCCTCCATTGAACACATCAAACTGCACCATGTGGCCGATGCTTCATAGTATGCAGTTCTTTTCTACAAGACTTCTCTTTAGAGCCTGTGAGCACCTCCAATGATGATACTCCCTGGCTGAGGGAGGCTGAGTCCTCAGCTGAGAATTCCCCTGGCACAATACCTGCTTCTAATATAACTTCTTCTACAACAGATGTCATATATAATGATCCACTGAGGCCATCCGGGTTGGCTTTTTCAAATCCTACTGCTGAATCTCTACCTCCTGTTTTCTAGCTGAGTACCTCCGGGTACTATATGGATCAAGAACATTTTTCTTCTGACAGTTCTCCTGTTTTGTCCACACCTCCTGCACAGATCTGTGTTTTATCTTATGGTTAAAACACACTTATCTGTCCATCATAGGATATATGTCTGGATCATACTTTCCTTGGTTTTTCTGTTCATGGATTGTATTAGTGACAGTTTTTTTCTTACTAATCAACAGCCATTACCGCCCGAATTTTTTTTGTTATAAAACTGGCCAACGGGTGTTGACCCTTCATTCTTCATCGTATAAGCTGAAAGGAGACTTCTCCCTCATTAATATTTCAGCCATTCCAGTGACTGAAGGAATTGTTTGGGATACAGTTCCTTTTGACATATTCGGTCTGACAGAGATCCTGCAGATACAATATGTGTGATGTAATAGTACAGGGATTGCATTCAGATTATTGGGATGTTGATGATGTATATTCTATGCTATTTGAATTAGGGTATTATACTGTTTTTGAGCCAGAACATCCATACCTCAACTCTGCCAATTACGCTGTGATGTTCCTTCACCATCATTATGGAAGCCATTTCCTACATGGAATTGGTAGAAAGCATCCCTATTTTAACTATACCCAACAGAAACAATGCCCAAATCCCCCTCAAGAAAGTTTCAAAAAGTAAAAGGATAAATATACTTATTTCATGGGATATGACACTACAGACCCAATGTCATATTATTTTAAGTTAACTTCAAAACCACCAAATAACTTTATGCTTACTCAAACTAAGCTTATATATGCCACTATGTTTGTCAATCAGTTTGCTCTTAGAGGGTATGATTACTGGAAGGGCACTATTGATTTGGAATCGATTTGGGGTACGACTTTTGGTAGGTTCAGGGCTTGGAAAGTTTGTTTCGGGCCTGTTTGATTCCAACACAAATTATTTTTCTGAATGAAACAATCTAGGAGAATGCTTGTCTGCGAGTGGCTAGAATCTAAAAATGAATGCCCCGACCATTCCCTCTGTCGCTCATTTTGATAAAGGACATCTTTTTACAAATTAAATAGTGTGGTGCAGAATGGTACATTAATGGGCTCATTATGATGTTGGGCAGAAAGCCTCCACCCAACAGTCGGAATCTTCCTGACCACATGGATTCCTTCCAACAGACTAGGTTGATTTACACTCCGACTACCCGATTACGATGTTAGCCATCGGAATGTGAACCAGCGGGTCATTCTGAATCGGTTCGGGCCAGCGCTCAGAATATTCCTGTCAGTCACCTGCATTGTAACCCCCTATGGACGGCGTTGCTGCCCATGGGGATTATGATGTTGGTTTCCAACAGACTTCCTACTTCGTCCTTTCCAACACGGAAAGGCTGTTAGAAATTGACTTTATGGGCCCCTGGAAGGGCCCCCTAGCCCCCGCGACCTACCGTTTGGTGGTCGAGGTGGGTACATAAGGTGTGTGCACTGTGTGGCAGGCACCATGGGGGGCCTGCGACAGGGTGCTGGGTTTTACAAACACACCCCATTTCCCATTAGGAGCCTGTGTTTCGGCCGGCTCTTGGGGATATCATGAGCTCATATAGGAAACAATGGGAATCCGACAGAACAGTGTTTAGTTGCATCGTAATCTGGCGGTCAGAACTGCTGACTGCAAGCCAGTTTGTCTCGAATCTGAGACGTGTCGGATGAAGTTTCCCACCAACATCCTAATTTGCCCCTCAATTCTTCGTTTTCAAGCCCTGGCGGGTAGTTATTGTGCCTCCATTGGTTGTAAGGCTCTTTTTCTCAATTCCACACCTGGTTTTAAATCAAGTATACCTGATCCCCGATACTTTCAGTCAACACAATCTTGTATTATTTCCACCTATTCAGGAGGAATGGTATGTCAACAATGGTTGGAACATTCTACATTCTACATTCTACATTCTAGGATATCAATTCATCAGATTTTCTTTTAGGACCAAAATCCCCAAGATCCAACTGATTTATATATGCTACTTATAATGCATGTTGAAAATTATCCCAAACGGAAGCTGCTGTACGTTTAAGACAAATAGACCAAGATAATTTGGAAAAACTGCTAGCTTGATAATAGTATCAACATGTTGTCATCTCGTATTTACAGTTTGAGCAATATTGTGTCAACTGTAATTGAAATTGTGCAGAGTGACATTTCAAAGCCGTATCATGGGAAAAGTCAGCTTAGATCTATTATGCAGTTTAGCTGGACACTTCAACCACTTCAAAATGGGAACGTTCCATGGCATTACATGAATTGCAATGATTTGCTTCTGCCTTTTAATTTAACTCACAAATAATTGGTGGCCATGAAAAGCGTGACCTATACAATGCTCCATGTAGATACATTATAACAGCTCCCATCCATCATAGCTGAAATGCCTATGGCTGTGTGGTTAGTACATGGAGTTATTTCACAGCATATATCGCATTTCAATTCACAGCTTGCATTTTCCAATAGGTAGATGCGAACCACTAGGTAGCAGTTACATACATGAATTATGCTCACTCCCCTTTGCTTATCATTGTGAATGTAGTGACAAGTAAGTTTTTATCATCACTGAAGAATGCGACTCTACTGTTGGGCATTCACTTGTTTGTAAACACATTAAAATTCACGGCATATGCAACACTTCTGTGACCAATTTGGCTTGTTATTTAATAGGAAGCCAGGTTCCTGCAATTCTCCCTTTTATTACAGTACTCTCTAACAGGAGTTATCTCATGATTAGTGATCAAGACTGTTATGGAATCAGGCTGGAGTCCTGTATATTTTGTCTGGTTCCAAGTTAGTAATTTGTTGCAAGAACATCCTGTTTCTCCTTCTGCACAGGAATGTAGATAGCTCATTGTGGCCTTCCATTCTAACTTTAAAGGCAAATTTTAATTAACTAAGCAGACTCAAAGCATTATTGATTCAGCAAGAAGTAGCTCTTACATCTGGTTGTGAGATCTTCAAATCGCAGGTGGCAGAAACTTCTAATGAAATACAGTCATTATTAAATACTAACATTCCCCTGCATTTTGGAGAATTAGTGCATCAAATCAATAATGCCTTTATTACTGCTGGCTTAACCCACTTTTTTAAAGTTGTAGGCTCCGGACTCATTAGTTCTTTTCAGGCCATCTTTGGAGTTTCCCCAGCTGTTATCCACTCCATTTTCTCTAGTGTAGTCGGAGGATTCCTATTGCTCTTATTCCTCATTTGTGGCATTAGCTTCTTTTTTCTGCTTCTCCGCAACAGATGCACCTTTTGTAGGTGCCGTGGAACTGGCATCGCTCAAACACTATAGTGAGTGTGTGTTTTATGTCTTTTGCATGCTTCTACTATCGGAACTAGACCTTGATTGGCCTCTTACACTCTGACCTGCTTGTTTTACCTGTGTGCAACCTGTATTTCACTGCATCTGGTGCCTCCTTGAATGGGCACTGGATGTATGCTTGGATTTTCAAACACCCGCTGTCTTGGACTTTGGATTGCTGATGAGTCCCTTAGTGACCCATTTTCAGAACGGTCTATTGGACTTGCGACTTCTTCACAATGCGGGGTTTGATCCTTTGGCCTCCAAGGAACCGTGTGCATCGGCACATGGGTCAAAAGATACAGGCTCTGTTAACACGGATGGAGGTTGCCTGGTGGCAGTCTCAGCTTTGTCTGAGGCCAAAGAGCATGTTTGTGCTTTTGAGCTCATAACTTAGGCAGTTGAGCAATCATCATGTGCAGAGTCGGATTCCTTCATGGAGTCTTTGGCCTATAAAATTGCGAGTGACATTATGATTTCCTCTAGAGTGCTTCACTTTTCTGGAATACAGCTTTGACAGTGCTTACTTTCTGATTATATTGATCATTTCTAGTATCTTTCTAAGTGCTATTATCCTGACCAAAGGGAGTGTGTTGTGTGATCACCACAAATCCCATTGTAGTTTTTCCTATGTTAGCCTAACTGTGCATGTTGTAGGCCTCATTTTCTTTTGCAAACGTTACTATATAAGCATGCTTGCTTTTGTGCTACATTGCACTTTCCAATGGAACCTGCATATGTTTTCGCATTCTGTTATTTTCCTGGAAGTTATTCTGAACTCCATAGACAATGTCAAACAACAATGTCCCTTGTTATTCTTTCTGGCTAGGCACTAGCACCTAGACATAAGACAAGAATGTAGCTGTTATTTATGTGCATACATGTCCTATCATAAAGATCAGCCCATGAGCCGAAAACTCACACATGGAAAGAGAGTTCTGAGACAAGGGCACTGTGTCTGCTGAGATGTAGAGCGTCCATCTATGAATGCTAATGTAAAGGGTCTGCCAGTCATCTCAGAGATCTTTGATATATGATCATTTAGCTTCAGTAGCAAGAGAGGGGTGTTTAGATAACCATGTCCTATAAAAATGATAGGGCCTTTCATGGTATGTGGATTATTAGGCATGCTAACAGTATTTTCAGTATTCACTAAATGTGGCATGTATACTGCATTTCAGAGCACGAGCAGTTAAAATAAATTTTCTAAACTTCATTTTTGTCTCCTGGTTATTTTATTGTGGACAAGTATGAGTGACAGAGTAAAAAGGTCCTGTTACCACGATCCCAGAGAGGGACTAGAGTGTCGTATTCTGGGGTGCCAATTCACTTGTTTCTCTTGTAAGGTTAGGAGGACAAGTGAGGCACTATAGCTAGTCCTACTCAGACTCATAGATACAGAGGTGGTGTGGTGACTCAGTCCCTACGTACTGATGTTCTACGCTTCCAAGCATAGTTCTGTTCTAGAGCAGATCCCTGCAACATACTATTCTTGGTAGATACTTTTTAATACTCTGTGCTGTATTCCTCAAGGGAATTTCAGTGTCAATAGTGTGGTACAGAGTAAACTCCTTCCAGTGGATAAATACTGTTCACAGTACCCATTGTTCTACCAATATCCACTTCTTTTTTCACTGTAGGTCTCAGTGACTGTGAAGGGTTTGATTCAGGTAAAGGTTGTCCATAATAGGGCATTAGTTATGTAACTGAAGTTTAGTTGGTGGAACTTGGAGACATATTTAAAAGGGAATGGCAGGGTGGAGTTAAGCGCAAAATGCTAACACGTTGCTCCGCCATTTCCAAAATGCAGGGGTGTGCTGTATTTACAAAGATGCGGCACATCCCTGCATTTTCCCTAGCACAGGTGCTAAATTAAGCTGCCTAGCATCAATGCAGGCACCCTTGCACCATTGTGCAAGGGTGGCTATATTGAGGGAAATATTGTTTATGTACAGGAAGGTGTCTCTCTCTCCACATAAACAATCACAAATAGTGATTTGTAACTTCTATGTGTGTTGCATTGTGGAGCACACATAGAAGTTGCAAATCGTCATTTTTATTAATGATTGTTTATGTGCAGGAAGGGACACCTTCCTGCACTTAAACAATCATTCATGGTGTTTTTGCTGTTTCTATGTGTACTGCAAAATGCAGTGCACATAGAAACAGCAGAAATGAGGTGAAATGAAGTATTTTTCCTTGTTTCGTCATGTTAAGACCAGCTTTTTCCTAGTTTACGCCACCCTTGTAAATAGGGGGCCGCGTCATAATCAATGGGTGTTGCGGCAGAATGTCCACTGCATCACTCATTGCCCAACCCTTTCACACTAAGTATAGCGTGAATGGGTGCCTTATTTACAAGGTGGCGTTAAGCTAAAAGATCTCTGGGTAGGCGGACCTCGTACGAGGTGCTTTTTGGCATCAAGACATATATTCCAGAAACTTTTTTCAAAAGATACGGACGACGTAGGGTATGCCTTGGAGCACTCTAAGGGATAGTTAAGTTAAAGTCCTTAGTTGTACTACAACCAGCTACTAGGGCACCGTCCAACCCTATACTAGCCAACATACAATCAAAAGATAAGCTGGGAGTACAGAAATTTAGATATCTAAATTTCTGTACTCCCAGCTTATCTTTTGATTAAACATATATTCCAGACCTTGAAGGTCCAGACATTGTGCCAGCTGCCACAACCTTTGATGTAGGCAACCATTGTGCTGGTTTACAGGATCTTCAAAAGTTCAGTGACGATCAATCTTGCAAACACTTACCTAAGTCTCACTCTTCCAGTGCTGCTGATCAAATTCCAGTGTCTGTCTGTCTTCCAAAAAATTGAGATTTGGTTTGAGAAAAGGTGACCATAAATAAGGAATTTGGCCTGACATACCGTGCTCCTGTTCAAGTCCTTGGTCTTCAAGGTACACATACTGTGATTTTGGCACCTCTCCCTGGTTATAAAATCAAGCGCTTTGCCTCCATTGAACATATCAAACTACACCATGTGGCCGATGCTTCATAGTATGCAGTTCTTTTCTACAAGACTTCTCTTTAGAGCCTGTGAGCACCTCCAATGATGATACTCCCTGGCTGAGGGAGGCTGAGTCCTCAGCCGAGAATTTCCCTGACACAATACCTGCTTCTAATATAACTTCTTCTACAACAGATGTCATATATAATGATCCACTGAGGCCATCCAGGTTGGCTTTTTCAAATCCTACTGCTGAATCTCAACCTCCTGTTTTCCAGCTGAGTACCTCCGGGTACTATATGGATCAAGAAAATGCTTCTTCTGACAGTTCTTCTGTTCTTCTGTTTTGTCCACACCTCCTGCACAGATCTGTTTTTTTATCTCATGGGTAAAACACACTTATCTATCCATCATAGGATATATGTCTGGATCATACGTTCCTTGGTTTTTCTGTTCATGGATTGTATTTGTAACAGTTTTTTTCTTACTAATCAACAGCCATTACCGCCCAGATCTTTTTGTTATAAAACTGGCCAACGGGTGTTGACCCTTCATTCTTCATCGTATAAGCTGAAAGGAGACTTCTCCCTCATTAATATTTCAGCCATTCTAGTGACTGAAGGAATTGTTTGGGATACAGTTCCTTTTGACATATTCGGTCTGACAGAGATCCTGCAGATACAATATGTGTGATGTAATAGTACAGGGATTGCATTCAGATTATTGGGATGTTGATGATGTAAATTCTATGCTATTTGAATTAGAGTATTATACTGTTTTTTGAGCCAGAACATCCATAACTCAACTCTGCCAATTACGCTGTGATGTTCCTTCACCATCATTATGGAATCCATTTCCTACATGGAATTGGTAGAAAGCATCCCCATTTTAACTATACCCAATAGAAACAATGCCCAAATCCCCCTCCAGAAATTTCCAAAAAGTAAAAGGATAAATATACTTATTTCATGGGATATGACACTACAGACCCAATGTCATATTATTTTAAGTTAACTTCAAAACCACAAAAGAACTTTATGCTTACTCAAACTAAACTTATATATGCCACTATGTTTGTCAATCATTTTCCCCTTAGAGGTTATGATTACTGGAAGGGCACTATTGATTTAGAATTGATTTGGGGTACGACATTTGGTAGGTTCAGGACTTGGAATGTTTGTTTTGAGCCTGTTTGATTCCAACACAAATAATTTTTCTGAATGATAAAATCTAGGAGAATACTTGTCTGGGAGTGGCTAGAATCTAAAAATGAATGTCTCTCATTTTGATAAAGGACATCTTTTTAGAAATTACACGGAAGAACAATTTAATAGTGTGGTGCAGAATGGTACATTAACCCGTTAAGCGCGCTGCAAACATTCCGCCCCAGTGCGGACGTTCGATTGCGCTAACGGGATTCGGACGTCCAACGGTCGTGCGCAGCACTAGCGAGGTAGTGCACGCGACGACCGTTGGACGTTCGCAGCACTAAAGGGGTTAATGGGCTCATTATGATGTTGGGCGGAAAGCCTCCACCCAACAGTAGGAATCTTCCTGACCACATGGAGTCCTTCGGACAGAGTAGGTTGATTTAAACTCAGACTACCCAATTATGATGTCCGCCATCGGAATGTGAACCTGCAGGTCATTCTGAATCGGTTCGGACCTGCGCTCAGAATATTCCTGTCAGTCACCTGCATTGTAATCCCCTATCGACGGCGTTTCTGCCCATGGGGATTATAATGTTGGTTTCCAACAGACTTCCTGCTTCGTCCTTTCCAACACGGAAAGGCTGTTGGAAAGCAACTTTAGGGGCCCCTGGAAGGGCCCTCTAGCCCCCGCGGCCTACCGTTTGGTGGTCGAGGGGGGTAACTAAGGTGTGTGCACTGTGTGGCAGGCACCATGGGGAGCCTGCGACGGGGCGCAGGGTTTTACAAACACACCCCATTTCCCATTAGGAGCCTGTGTTTCGGCCGGCTCTTGGGCATATCACGAGCTAATATAGGAAACAATTTGAATCCGACAGAACAGTGTTCGGATGCATCGTAATCTGGCGGTCAGAACTGATGACTGCAAGCAGTTGGTCTCGAATCTGAGACGTGTCGGATAAGGTTTCCCACCAACATCATAATTGGCCCCTTGACTCTTCGTTTTCAAGCCCTGGCGGGTAGTTATTGTGGCGCAATGATTGTAAGGCTCTTTTTCTCAATTCCACACCTGGTTTTAAATCAAGTATACCTGATCCCCGATACTCTCAGTCAACACAATCTTGTATTATTTCCACCTATTCAGGAGGAAAGGTATGTCAACAATGGTTGGAACATTCAACACTGTCTGGAGTGAAACAACATCTTTCTTTCTTGTCAGAGGACATCAATTTATCAGATTTTCTTTTAGGTCCAAAATCCCCAAGTTCCAACCGTTTTATATATGCTACTTATAATGCAATTTGAAAATTATCCCAAACGGAAGCTGCTGTACGTTTAAGACAAATAGACCAAGATAATTTGGAAAAACTGCTAGCTTGATAATAGTATTAACACGTTGTCATCTTCTATTTACAGTTTGAACAATATTGTGTCATCTGTTATTGAAATTGTGCAGAGTGACATTTCAATGCTGTATCATGGAAAAAGTCAAATTAGATCTATTATGCAGTTTAGCTGGACACTTCAACCACTTCAAACTGGGAACGTTCCATGGCATTACATGAATTGCAGTGATTTGCTTCTGCCTTTTAATTTAACTCACAAACAATTGGTGGCCATGAAAAGTGTGACCTATACAATGCTCCATGCAGATAAATTATAACAGCTCCTATCCATCATAGCTGAAATGCCTTTGGCTGTGTGGTTAGTGCATGAAGTCATTTCACTGCATATATATCGCATTTCAGTTCACAGCTTGCATTTTCCCGTAGGTAGATACGAACCACTGGGTAGCAGTTACAGACATGAATTATGCTCACTCCCCTTTGCTTATCATTGTGAATGTAGTGACAAGTAAGTTTTTATCATCGCTGAAGAATGCGACTTTACTGTTGGGCATTCACTTGTTTCTAAACACATTAAAATTCACGGCACAAACAACACTTCTGTGACCAGTTTGGCTTGTTATTTAAAAGGAAGCCAGGTTCCTGCAATTCTCCCTTTTATTACAGTACTCTCTAACAGGAGTTATCTCATGCTTAGTGATCAAGACTGTTATGGAATCACACTGGAGTCCTGTATATTTTGTCTGTTTCCAAGTTAGTAATTTGTTGCAAGAACATCCTGTTTCTCCTTCTGCACAGAAATGTAGATAGCTCATTGTGGCCTTCCATTCTAACTTTAAAGGCAAATTTCAATTAACTAAGCAGACTCAAAGCATTATTGTTTCAGCAAGAAGTAGCTCTTACATCTCGTCGTGAGACCTTCAACTTGCAGGTGGCTAGAACGTCTAATGAAATACAGTCATTATTAATGTGAGACTGTGGGCTGGGCGGACCGGAATAACAAGCGGGGAGGCCGGATGTAGTGCGCTATGGTCAAGGATTTATTGATGGAAAGTACACACAAAGTCCGGAATAAAGATTTTGCAGGGAAGAATAATCCGCAGGGAAGCTCCCAGCCGGGAGGATCTGGATGGTAGGTAGGTATCCGGGCTGTGGTCCGCTGCGGGGCTGTTGTCGTCAGGTTACGGCCGGTCGATGGGTCTCCTCGGAGATAAGTAAGAGAGAGTACAGGGGTTAGTCCCGTCCAGTAAGGACTACTGAGTACTACCACCGTCACCGGTAAGTGAATGGCCAGGTAATGAACGTGGGGAAGGAGGGAAGGGTAGGTAGGGATAAGAGCAATCAGCAAGCAGGAGGGGGTTGTGATGGGAGGTGTCCGGGATAAGTGTGGGGACTATAAGTACAGTGCTCGTGAGACTTCTCCTAAGTACTAAGGTTGGTGCAGGGTGCTCGTGGGGGCTCTATATACAAGATCTTACAGTTAGGTACAATATTTACACTAGGGAAACACGGAGAAGGATAGAGTGTACTCACGTGCCCCGCCGTAACTCTCATCCGAGTTACGGCCGCTCTCCCGCCACCTCCGGAGGTCGCCACCAATCCTCCGTCCACAGGTCTTCTTCCTCGTTCTCTTCTCCGATCTCCGCCTCCTCGCCGATCTCCTCCTTCCTTCCGCTCTCCGTCGGGGGTTCCGCGCCGTTCGCTGTCTCCTGCCACGAGTCCGCTGGGCTGAACACTGTGTCCTCGCTCCTGCCGTCTTTTCTAGGGTCTCGGCGGATTGCAGTGGACGTACTTCCGGTTCCGGTCAGTTCGGGTTCCGGGTCGCCGGCGGGAGTTCTGCTTCTGGTTTACTGTTCTGGTTCCGTGTCTTCGGGGTTATGCGGATCCTGTGGGCGAAGAGAGGGAGCCCGATGACCAAGGGACGACGTTCCTCCCGGTGTGGGGGTGTGGCCTCCCCGCCTACTCTGCGCTTCCGACGAGGTAGGGATCCCGGACCTTTCACATCCCCTTTCCCTAGCTGTCCTACTAGTAGGGTTGTAAGTAGTTGGAAAACGTGAGAGGTAATCTGCATTGCCCTGGTCTAGTCCTTTTCGGTGTAGTGTCCTGAACCGAAAGGGTTGCAGAGAAAGGAACCACCTAAGTACCCGGTCGTTGTGGCCCCGGTTACGGGCCATCCATTCCAGCGGGGCATGATCCGTATACAAGAGGAACTCCCGGCCCTCCAGATAATACCGGAGACTGTCCACAGCCCACTTAATCGCTAGAGCCTCTTTTTCTACGACCGCATAGTTTTGCTCCCGTGGGAAGAGCTTTCGGCTGAGGTACAGTATTGGTTTTTCGACCCCTCTTTCATCTTGTTGGGACAGGACGGCCCCCAAACCCTGATCGGAGGCGTCTGTCTGCAGGATAAAGGGACGGGAATAGTCAGGACTGACTAACACGGGTTCGGACGACAGGGACTGTTTAAGGAGGTCGAAGGCTTTCAGCAGTTGGGGAGAGGGTTGTTGTAACTTCTCTTCGGTTCTGGAGGTTTTTCTCAATAGGTCGGTCAAGGGGGCGGCCGTTTGGGAAAAGTTGGGAATAAACCTCCTGTAATACCCCAGCAACCCGAGGAAGGCCCGGAGTTCTCTCTTGGTATGAGGGAAGGGTATGGAGTGAATAGCCTGAATTTTATTGTTTTGAGGGCGAATGACCCCCTCCCCCAATAGATACCCCAGATACTTCACACTTTGTGCCGCCAAGGTGGTTTTGGCGGGGTTGATGGTAAAGCCGTGTTTACCAAGGGATTGTACTACGGCCTGCAAATGTTGTAGGTGTTGTTCCCAGCTGTCACTATGAATGACTATGTCATCCAGGTATGCCCCGGCATAGCTGGTATGGGGTCGTAAGACCAGGTTCATGGCCCTTTGGAAGGTGGCCGGGGCCCCATGGAGCTCGAAGGGCATTACTCTGAACTGGAACAAACCCTCAGGGGTTGAGAAGGCCGTTTTCGGTCTGTCCTCAGCTTTTAAAGGGATCTGCCAGTACCCTTTGCACAAGTCTAGGGTACTGATATACTTAGCTTTGCCGATACGCTCTACCATCTCGTCTACTCGAGGAAGGGGGTATGAATCAAAGGCCGAGATCTTATTCACCTCCCTGAAGTCTATACAAAAACGAGTAGAACCATCGGGTTTGGGGACGAGGACGATTGGGGAATTCCAACTGCTGCAGGACGGTTCGATTATACCCATCCTCAACATCTGGGTCGTTTCATCCTTTATGACCGCCCTTCGCGCTTCAGGGATCCGGTAGGGTCTCTGTCGTACTGTTTTCCCTGCTTCGGTGTGAATGGCGTGTTCCACAATGGTGGAGTGCCCGGGCATGGAGGAAAATACTGCTTTTACAGAGGACAAGACCTGTCTAAGGTTCTGTTTGTTCTTTTCCGGGAGTTCTGGATCGATACAGCTCTCAAAGGGAAGAGAGGGAGTGGTTGTCATTACAGGGAGGGGCCCCACCCATTTCTTTAACAGATTAACATGGTATATTTGGGTGACCCCTCTGGTGGCATCGATATCGAGCTCGTAGGTAACGGGAGTCACCTGTTTTATGATAGGAAAGGGGCCCTGCCATTGTCCCAACAGTTTATGGTCGGAGGAGGGTAGAAGCAATAATACTAGGTCTCCAGGGTTAAAGGAACGGGCCTTGGTTCCCTTGTTGTATCGTTGTGTCTGAGATACCTGAGCGGCTACCATATTTTGTCTCACTATTTCTCGGATTTGGGTTAAATGGGTTCGAAGATTATCCACATATTCCGGGAGGGGCCGGGTTCGGTCGGGCTCAGCTTCCCAGGCCTCGCGGGCCATGTCTAATAGTGTCCTGGGGGCTCGGCCATACAACAATTCATAGGGGGAATACCCGGTGCTACTTTGCACCTTGCAACGGATCGCGAAAAGTGCCAGAGGAAGCATCTCCTCCCACTTTTTGCTCTCAAGGCCTAGCAGTTTCTTTAGTGTGGTCTTTAGGGTGGCGTTATAGCGGTCTACCAACCCATCTGTCTGTGGGTGATACGCCGAGGTTCGTATCTGTTTAATACCCAGATGGGCACAGACTTGACGCATGAGGGAGGACACAAAAGGCGTACCTTGATCTGTTAAGATCTCCCTAGGAAACCCTACTCTGCTAAAGATGGAGATAAGGGCCTTGGCGATGTTTTGGGTAGTGGGCTGTTTCAACGGGACGGCCTCCGGGAACCGGGTGGCATAATCTACCAATACCAGGGCGTATCTGCACCCCGTCCTAGAGGGCAACAGGGGTCCTATCAGGTCCATCCCAACTCGGGAGAAAGGCACATCAATAAGGGGAAGGGGCTGGAGCGGGACTCGAGGGGGCCGATACCGGCTGTTTTTCTGGCAGACCGGGCACTCCCTACAGTATTGCTTTATTTGACCGTGTACGCCCGGCCAGTAGAATTTTTCAAGGATAGTCTGGCCAGTCTTTTCGTCGCTGAAGTGCCCTCCCAGCAAGTGACTGTGGGCCAGATATAGGACTTTGTCCCGAAACAACCCTGGGATAACTAACTGTGCTGGTAGCTGTGGGCCGCCTTTTCTGTAGAGGAGACCATTCTTTCGAAAAAAATAAGGACCTACTTGCAGTGGATCCTCATTATCCAGGGCGCGATTCCAGGCTTCCTGCAGTACAGGGTCTTCTTGCTGGGTGGCTCGGAATTCGCGGTCCGTTTCCCAGGGATGAGCCTCGACCTGAGCAGGATAAGCGCCAGTAAAGGTCCTTTTCTCCCTTTTCTTTTGCTTCTTGGTCTTTCCCGGTTTTGAGGGTGATTCAGCTGAAGGGGAATCCTGGGGAAACGGGGCCTCTGCCCACCACCTCTTTAGGGAGTCCGTAGTGTCTTTCAGGAGGTGGGGAAGACCACTGTAGTCGCTTCCTAGTATGACTTGTTCCGGAAGGTTAGGAACTAACCCGACGGTTAACATTCTACCCCCGTCTGACTGTTGTTGTACCCGCACTTGAGCCGTCGGGTAACTCCGAGTGTCTCCATGGACACACTTGATAGCTACTGTTCCAGTTAGTGGTCCAACAGGATGGGGTAGTTCCTGGGGTCGGAGGACGCTATGTCTACATCCTGTGTCGGCCAATGCCATCATCCGGTGTCCCTCGATTCTCACTGGACATCGGAACGGCGGAGGGGTAACTTTGTTGGTAAGACATACATAGTTTCGGACCATCCCTATGTCCATTGGTTCCTCTTTTTGGGGACACACCTGAGCTATGTGGCCATACCCTCCGCAGTGATAGCACTGAGGACCAGGTGGGTTAGGTCGAGGCATGACTGGGTAGGGTATCAGGGGAGTAGGATCTGGTCTTCTGGCCGCAGGAGGGGGTCTTTGGGGACGAGCGTGGCTTCCATGTGGAACCCGTGGATGTGGTTCCTCTCGGACCCGTTGTGACTCTTGGGCTCTGCTATAAGCACTGGCTATCTCCACTGCACTGTCCAAGGTCAGGCGGGCGTGTTGTCTCACCCATTTTTGGGTGGCCGGATGTAGAGAGGCCAGATACTGTTCTAGATATATTTTTGAGAGAATCTGGTCTTTGGTGGCTGTGGCGGGTTTCAACCACCTGTTTGCCAGGTCCTGTATCCGGAATGAGAGAGCCCGTGGCGTTTCTTGGGGTCCCTCTTTGGCCTGTCTCAGACGTACCCTGTATGTTTCGTCATCTATTCCCAGCCTCTCGAGAATACACGTTTTTATGTCCTGGTAGGGAGTCTGGCCCTGAATATTGGCCTGCTGATACGCTGCCTGCAGTTCACCAGTCAAGAGAGGACCTAGATAGTGGCCCCAGCGATCCTCAGGCCATGCTGCTGCTTGAGCCAGGCGCTCGAAATTAGTAAAGAAATAATCGGGGTCTTCACCCGAGACATATTTTTGGAGAACTACTGAGGGTAAGGAGGTTGTGGGTCTTGGTTGCCCCATGGCTGTAGTCAGTTTTTCGAGGGCTTGATCCTGAGCGGTCCCCTGTCCCTTAAGGACGTCATGGAGTTGACCACGATCATCTTCGGCAGTTTTCAGGAAGCGTTCCATCATCTTGCCAAGCTGCTCTTGGCTCTCTGCTAGCTGTTTGACGGCGGCCTCCATGCTTCCGGCTGATCCCACTTCTGACACCACCTGTGAGACTGTGGGCTGGGCGGACCGGAATAACAAGCGGGGAGGCCGGATGTAGTGCGCTATGGTCAAGGATTTATTGATGGAAAGTACACACAAAGTCCGGAATAAAGAGTTTGCAGGGAAGAATAATCCACAGGGAAGCTCCCAGCCGGGAGGATCTGGATGGTAGGTAGGTATCCGGGCTGTGGTCCGCTGCGGGGCTGTTGTCGTCAGGTTACGGCCGGTCGATGGGTCTCCTCGGAGATAAGTAAGAGAGAGTACAGGGGTTAGTCCCGTCCAGTAAGGACTACTGAGTACTACCACCGTCACCGGTAAGTGAATGGCCAGGTAATGAACGTGGGGAAGGAGGGAAGGGTAGGTCGGGATAAGAGCAATCGGCAAGCAGGAGGGGGTTGTGATGGGAGGTGTCCGGGATAAGTGTGGGGACTATAAGTACAGTGCTCGTGAGACTTCTCCAAAGTACTAAGGTTGGTGCAGGGTGCTCGTGGGGGCTCTATATACAAGATCTTACAGTTAGGTACAATATTTACACGAGGGAAACACGGAGAAGGATAGAGTGTACTCACGTGCCCCGCCGTAACTCTCATTCGAGTTACGGCCAATCTCCCGCCACCTCCGGAGGTCGCCACCAATCCTCCGTCCACAGGTCTTCTTCCTCGTTCTCTTCTCCGATCTCCGCCTCCTCGCCGATCTCCTCCTTCCTTCCGCTCTCCGTCGGGGGTTCCGCGCCGTTCGCTGTCTCCTGCCACGAGTCCGCTGGACTGAACACTGTGTCCTCGCTCCTGCCGTCTTTTCTAGGGTCTCGGCGGATTGCAGTGGATGTACTTCCGGTTCCGGTCAGTTCGGGTTCCGGGTCGCAGGCGGGAGTTCTGCTTCTGGTTTCCTGTTCTGGTTCCGTGTCTTCGGGGTTATGCGGATCCTGTGGGCGAAGAGAGGGAGCCCGATGACCAAGGGATGACGTTCCTCCCGGTGTGGGGGTGTGGCCTCCCCGCCTACTCTGCGCTTCCGACGAGGTAGGGATCCCGGACCTTTCACAATTAAATACTAACATTCCCCTGCATTTTGGAGAATTAGTGCATCAAATCATAAACACCTTAATTACTGCCAGCTTAACCCACGTTTTTAAAGTTGTAGGCTCCGGACTCATTAGTTCTTTTCAGACCATCTTTGGAGTAATCTCGGCTGTTATCCTCTCCATTTTCTCTAGTGTAGTCGGAGGATTCCTATTGGTCTTATTCCTCATTTGTGGCATTAGCTTCTTTTTTCTGCTTCTCCGCAACAGATGCACCTTTTGTAGGTGCCGTGGAACTGCCACTGCTCAAACATTATATTGAGAGTATGTTTCATGTCTTTGGCATGCTTCTACTACCGAAACTAGACCTTGATTGGTCTCTTACACTCTGACCTGCTTGGTTTACCTGTGTGCAACCTGTATTTCACTGCGTATGGCGCCTCCTTGAATGGACACTGGATGTATGATTGGCTTTTTAAACACCCGCTGTCTTGGACTTTGGATTGCTGATGAGTCCCTTAGTGACCCATTTTCAGAACGGTCTATTGGACTTGCGACATCTTCACAATGGGAGGTTTGAGCCTTTGGCCCGGAAGAAACCGTGTGCATCGGCGCATGGATCAAAAGATACAGGCTCTGTTGACACGGATGGAGGTTGCCTACAGACCATAAGAATTTCAAAAAGGTAGTAACCAAAGTAACGAAAATAATATCGTTAACATGCGATAAGGAAGGTCTATAAGCATGGGCGAATTTTGCGAATCTCGCGTTCGCGAATTTTGCGGATTTGCGAACTCACAATCCGCAAAATCCGTGAATTCTCGCGAATTTGCGGATTTTTTTTTTTTGTGTGTTTGCGCGGGTTTCTGCCAGTTCGCGAGGGTTTTGTACAATTTCGCAAATTGCGAACTTACCTGTCGGGTCGCAAGTTTCACGAACTTGTTGTTTCTACGTGTCCAGCCTGTTTGGGACACTCTTCTTCATCACTGCCACTCTCTGTCACCACTGCCACTCTCTGACTACTTATGCCACCCTCTGGCCCACCCATGCCACCCTCTGTTTCATCACAGCACCCTCTGGTTGTCCAGTCAGTGTACATTATTGTGGCAAGGCAAGCACACCTTCCCTGCCTCAAGTGACCTGAATTAATTTGGGGCTGATTAATGTGTCACAGAATATTTTTTTAGCTGGCACCTGCTTCCTTAGTGCTTCCTGATTAGTGATCTTTTGCACTTGCTAAGTGCTTTCATTGTTGCAAAATTATTTACAACACCTGCCCTGCCCCAACTGACAATAATAAATTAGGGGCTGATTAATGGATTTGAACTTCCAGCCTGGCTCCTGCTTGTCTCCCTTAGCTGTAATTCAGGACCTTTGTGGCATATGTGTAACTATTCTGAGGTTCAGAGCAGGGTCACATAATAGTTGCAACTGGCAACTGAACTCTGGAGGGGCCCCTCAGGAAGCACTACAGGAAATGGCTACTAATGATGAGCCTGAACTTTTGAACCTGGTAAGTAATTTCAGTTTTGCTAAGATCGTATTTCTGCAATTTTGCACTTATTCGCGGGGCGCGAAGTTGTACTGGGAAGCCGCGAACTCACGCGAACAGTGCGAGCAAAATCCGCTGCTCGCGGATTTGCGGATTTTGCGGGAGATTCGCGAATCTCGCGGATTGCGAATTTACCGAAAATCCACAAAATCCGCGAGCGAAACGGATTTTCCGCCCATGCTTAAAGGTCTAGCAAAGAGGGCACATGGATGGACAGTTTTAAATGACTACAAAACACTTAAGCCTCAAGCTTATTTGGACCATGGATTCAAACAGAAGATAAAAGAAAAATTTCTAAAGCTGCGGCTCGGCATTTTACCAATCCTCCCTCATCTGGCAACATGGAAAAGAAATCAAGAAGATCAGACTTGTCGTCTTTGTGGAGTAGAACCTGAAGATTTAACCTACATAATATGTATTTGCCCAGGCTTAATGGACAAAAGGAGATCTTTACTACGTGCAATATGGAACCAGAAGGGCATCATATCTTGGTGACAGGCAGCCAAACTATGTTGCAACCCGCAGGAGACCCAATTAAACTGCCGCCTCTCAAAATTCTTTGATACAGTGACAGAAAGACTGAAGAACAAGCAAAATGAGGAAATATACTAACAGACAGACAGCGCTCTAGAGCACAATTCTGGGACTCCAGCCCATACAAACAACATTAAAATGTAAATTGGAAGCACAAACTTTATTTATTATCGCACAATATGGCGATTCATTAATTTTAATCTTTGATAATCATTTTTTATCTTTTGATACATGTTTGCTTTTAAACTGTGAATTTAAAAAATTGTAAGTTTTAATTAACTGTACAATAAAGTGACTTACTTACCCCTGGTGGCTGTCTCAGCATCGTCTGAGGCCAAAGAGCATGTTTGGGCTTTGGAGCTCATAACTTAGGCAGTTGAGCAATCATCATGTGCAGAGTCGGATTCCTTCATGGAGTCTTTGGCCTATAAAATTGCGAGTGACATTATGAGTTCCTCTGGAGTGCTTCACATTTCTGGAATACAGCTTTGACAGTGCTTACTTTCTGATTATATTTATCATTTCTAGTATCTTTCTTAGTGCTATTATCCTGACCAAAGGGCATGTGTTGTGTGTTTCCCACAAATCCCATTGTAGTTTTTCCTATGTTAGACTAACTGTGCATGTTGTAGGCCTCATTTTCTTTTGCAAACGTTACTATAGAAGCATGCTTGCTTTTGTGCTACATTGCACTTTCCAATGGAACCTGCATATGTTTTCGCATTCTGTTATTTTCCTGGAAGTTATTCTGAACACCATAGACAATGTCAAACAACAATGTCCCTTGTTATTCTTTCTGGCCAGGCACTAGCACCTAGACATAAGACAAGAATGTAGCTGTTATTTATGTGCATACATGTCCTATCATAAAGATCAGTCCATGAGCCGAAAACTCACACATGGAAAGAGAGTTCTGAGACAAGGGCACTGTGTCTGCTGAGATGTAGAGCGTCCATCTATGAATGCTAACGTAAAGGGTCTGCCAGTCATCTCAGAGATCTTTGATATATGATCATTTAGCTTCAGTAGCAAGAGAGGGGTGTTTAGGTACCCTGTCCTATAAATATTATAGGGCTTTTCATGGTATGTGGATTATTAGGCATGCTGACAGTTTTTTCAGTATTCACTAAATGTGGCCTGTATATTGCATTACAGAGCACAACAGTTTTAAAAAAATTCTAAACTTCATTCGTGTCTCCTGGTTATTTTATTGTGGACAAGTATGATTGACAGAGTAAAAAGGTCCTGTTACCATGATCCCAGAGAGGGACTAGAGTGTCGTATTCTGGGGTGCCAATTCACTTGTTTCTCTTGTAAGGTTAGGAGGGCAAGTGAGACACTACAGCTAGTCCAACTCAGACTCATAGATACGGAGGTGGTGTGGTGACTCAGTCCCTACATAATGATGTTCTACGGTTCCAAGCATAGTTCTGTTCTAGAGGAGATCCCTGCAACATACTGTTCTTGGTAGATTCTTTTTAAAACTCTGTGCTGTATTCCTCATGCGAATTTCAGTGTCAATAGTGTGGTACAGAGTAAACTCTTTCCAGTGGGTAAATACTGGTCACAGTACCCACTGTTCTACCCATATCCACTTCTTTTTTCACTGTCGGTCTCAGTGACTGTGAAGGGTTTGATTCAGGTAAAGGTTGTCCATAATAAGACATTAGTTATGTAACAGAAGTTGAGTTGGGGGAACTTGGAGACATATTTAAAAGGAAATGGCAGGGTGGAATTAAGCACAAAATGCTAACACGTTGCTCCGCCATTTCCAAAATGCAGGGATGTGCTGTATTTACAAAGATGCGGCACATCCCTGCATTTTCCCTAGCACAGGTGCTAAATTAAGCTGCCTAGCATCAATTCTTACACTGTTACACCCCAATCCCAACACGGTTGACGGGTACCCTACTCCTGTTTTATCTACTAGCATCAATGCAGGCACCCTTGCACCATTGTGCAAGGGTGGCTATATTGAGGGCAATATGTGCAAGAAGGTGTCTCTTTCTCTACATAAACAATCACAAATAGTGATTTGCATTTTTTATGTGTGTTGCATGGTGGAGCACACATAGAAGTTGCAAATCGTCATTTTTATTAATGATTGTTTATGTGCAGGAAGGGACACCTTCCTGCCCATAAACAATCATTCATGGTGTTTTTGCTGTTTCTATGTGTACTGCACGATGCAGTACACATAGAAACAGCAGAAATTAGGTGAAATAAAGTATTTTTCCTTGTTTCTTCATGTTAAGACCAGGTTTTCCCTAGTCTTAATTTTGGCGCTGCCTCCTATATACGCCACGCTTGTAAATAGGGGGCCGCGTCATAATCAATGGGTGTTGCGGCAGAATGTCCTCCGCATCACTCATTGCTCAACCTTTTCACACTAAGTATAGCGTGAATGAGTGCCTTATTTACAAGGTGGCGTTAAGCCATGTTAAATGGCTTAATGATGCCTTGTAAATAAGATGAAGCCCCTATAGCCACAGGAACATCATTAGTAGTGATGTTCCTGTGGCGATTGGAACTTGTAAATATGCCCCTCAGGGACATCTTAAGTATTTTGGGGGCCCTAGGCCAAACCTATTTTGGGGCCCCTGCTCAGAACAGTTTTGAATTCATGAACAATTTTAGCTCCTTCATACCCTCTTTGGCTAGGTCCCTGACAGTGCACAGCCACACTAGTCCAAATTCTAAATGTGTTTACATCTAATATTCAGGGATAGTGAGGTGTGTTTTGACTACTGTACAACAGCAGCAGCTTACTAACATTACTGCAAATAATCTCTGTAACACCCTCCCATTTCTCACATGTGAGGTCCTGTTTTGATCTAAAAGAAACTTTTTTATGGAGGTTGCATGAAACATAAATAGAACCTTTCTCTGCGAAATGGGTGTAATAATCTCTCACACATCACCCGTATAATACAATTTTACATTTCCAAACAGGCTAAATTATGCTGATCTTGTACAAAGAAATAACAAAATATTAAATGTGATTCAGTCCATCACTTGCCCAAGCTGCGAGTCCCTCGTTTCCTTTCTCTCCTATGTAATGCTTGTTGAAAAGATCTCATCACCTTGAATGTCCACCTCATCACGGTTCGTTTACTTTCACTCTCTGGTCTGCTGGCTAGCTGCCTTTTAGCACCTGGAGATTAATATGTTACTAGTGGTAGTCTGTTATTTTAGCCCTTGGATCCACACGTGTAAGTCATTTACTCCTGCGTATTCAGTCTTTTTCGGCTAATATTGGATATATATCTTTTATCACTCATGGTTTTTACTGTTTTTTCAACACACACACACTCCATGGCTCCGGTGTTTATGTAAATACTGGCCAGAACGTCTGCCAGGAAGCACTGCCCATTTCAACATTGTGGTCAGGCATTTTCACGGGCATTAGGGAAGCAGGCAGACAGTTTAAATGCTTACTTGCAAGCCAGAATGTTGAGCCAGAATATCTTCTATCACACCCATATAATGTGACTTCAATTTTTCTGTCACCGTAATAGCAAAATGAGTGTGAAACCTACGCATAAAATTGTCTTTTATTTTCTGCAATTTTCAGTAAAACAGAATACAACATAGTGAAACTTTCCTTATTGTTAAAACTCTGCATTTGCCAGTGTTTTTCAAACTCTGGGGTATGGCCCCCTAAGGGGACTTAGAGCCCTGTTATTTAATGGACGTGAATAATTGAATGGGAAAAAAAAATCAAAGATGCATGCATTACAGGCCCTGCTCGGCTCTAAAAAGGAGGACCAGATACATAGTCAGACTCGGACAGAAAAGAGACAGAAAATAGTCCCTGGGTGCCAAACAAAAGGGGGCCCCATTAGCGAATCGGATAGTGCCCACGTTTGCACAGACGTTGAATAGGTATTGGCAGGGTAATTTTGGGGATGCCCTTAACACCCAGCGCCTATTTAATGCTTGAAGCTGCTTGCCTCCACCACCCTCTATGACAGCTGGGTCTTGATTGGTCCTTTAAATACAGGACACACTTGAGCAACACTCAGATGGCTCGCTCGGGAATAGTCTCCCTTCCTGCTCTAGACAGTTTTATACACTAATTGCAAGTATGGTAATTTAAATAGGTAATTATATGAGATTTAAAATATTTAGCGCACAGAATTCAGTGACGGAGAGTGCAAGCGACTGGAGAGGCGCAAAGTAAGGGAGCAGCGCAGAGGAAAAGCAAGAGGGGCAGTGTGAGCATGGCTTGGGGTGAGTGAGAGGGGCACGTGGGGCAGGGCGGAGATGAGAGAGAATGACAGAGAGAGGGGAGAGGACAAACATTATTTTAGCTGCCAGAGAGACAGTGGAATTGTGAGCAGGGGAGGGTCAAGATGGAGAAGCCGAGAGAGTAGCACAAGCAAAGAGAGAGTGGAGCAGAGTAAGAAGAGCAGATGCTAGAGGGAGAGGAGGAGGGCAAGGGGTGAGTGAGGGGAGCAGAAAGAGCAAGATTATAGAGAGAGGCAAAGGAGTAGTATGACCACATTCTATGTCAAGGGATGGTTGTCTACATGACTGGCAGTGGTGAACATAGGCCTTTTGAGATATTGTAAGATAAAGACATCACCTACTTTTGAGACTTGGCTTGTAGATATGGCATCATTTGAACAATAATCTGCAGGTTGAATCACTGCATGCCACAAATTTTGAAGTCTAGCTTCCGTCCCTCACATCTTGCCATGGGCACTGTTTGATCCCGCCTTGCTCATGAGCTTCTTGCTTATTTGATATTGGATTATCCGAAGTCTGGGTTTGGCTTTTTGGGACATTGACTATGGATGAAAATTGGTTCCTATTTTTAGATACTTTATCTGTCCAATCAGCAGCAGTGGTATGCAAGCCATGTTTGCTATCAATGGCCTGTCAACTCAGATCATTGCTGGACGCTGAGAGGTGGCATCTACATACCATGTTTTGAGACCACTGATTTGTTTGGTGCTTTGTGTCTTTACCCTTACTCTTAATTGAATATTAAGTGACGAGAATGAGGAAATAGACCTGGTTTCAAGGCCTGCTTTATATATGTATATTTGGATCAAGCAGTAAATTGAACTTCCTACTGGAGGATTGCTTTTGCCACCTTGGATCACTGGTTGGGATTTGCTTAGACGTGGGGTTTGTTGTGTGTTACAAGGTGGTGGTGAGGCGCAAAGGGTAGCCAGAGATGTGGATTCCACTGCTTGGCTGGTCATAAGGTTATTATTTATGCAAGTGGATTGTGATGTAATGGAAGTGAAATGTATTGTGATTTGGTGATGGTTTCAGTTTTTGGACTCAGTTTTTAATCATGATTCTCTTATGGAATACTTCTGGGCTTTAGTACGCTTGCATTTTGAACTTAATGGAACACTGTTTATCATTGTTTCTTGCTGTAAACTATTACATTCTAATAAAAACAACTTTCTGCACCTCCAATAGCTGACTATATATACTGGAGTAAGGAACCACCATCTGTAGGCCAGGCCTCTATGTTTCTTTTCCCTTACTATGGGTGTATTGTCTGTGAACTAAGCTTTTATTCCTACTACACATGCAGGGCCTCTTTTATGTGTGGGGAAAGATTGCACTGCTATTGCTTACTGTGCTGTAACCATTAAAGTTTGGACGACTGGGCACGCATCACTATGTATTATGTTTGTTTTGCTATCTATGAGTTTAGCCCCACACTCCTTAACTTACAACATGCTATGGACGGTCCCCTCCAGCTACGTCAGTTGTAGGGGCCAAGCCAAATATTTTTTTTACTTAAGAGGTCCTCAGAAAAAATGTTTGAAGACCACTGGTATGCACAATGTAAATTTTAAAATGGGGAGCAGCTTTGTTTGTCACAAGGTACTGAGGTAGATACACTGCAGAAAACTCAGTAATTGGTCAAATTGAGCAAAATTAGTTTATTATGTACACCTGAATTTGTAATCTTGCTGATCGCCAGAGCATATCATTTGTTAATTAATTGATGATAATGCATATGCTGTGAAAAATAGTAAGGGCCTTATTACAAGTTTGGCAGTCCTCCTGCAGCACCTCCACCGCTGCCCTTGCAGGATGACTGCAAAGCCTGTGGTGTGCCCTTGCTGCCAGATTTTGAGTTGAATCCAGGGACGCTACTCCGGCAGTCTCACTGCAACAGCTATGTTATGCTCATGGGAGAGCCATAACAGCAGACCGCCACCGTGACAACGCCTGCAGGAGGTTCCTGCACAGTGTGGCATGCACCATGTTGTGCATGCCAAACCATGAAGGAATGAAGGTGCGATTCCAGGGGTGCACAACATGTGCCCCTCACATGTACCCTCAGGCCAAGATGCAGCAGGGGCCCCCATAGTTGCATCCCTGCCACCTATTTCCTGGCGGGCTCATCACCATGAAATGGGCGGTGAAAATGCTACCCAGAATATGCTCGGCAGTGCCGCAGCGGCACCACCAGAGTATTCCTGCCCTTTTCCGCTGTGCCACCGACATGGGATCCTGGATATCGGGGGAGGTAGTGGTCCTGTTGCGGTCCGACCGCCGCACTCAAAATACGGTGGGTGAACCCCAAGTGTGGCTGTGGTTGGACTGCCACCACGAGTACAGCAGTTCAAGGAGCACCATACTTGTAATCAGGCCCTCAATATGAACATGCAATCATATGTTATAATTTATGCAATTATAGCCACTATTCACATATGTCTTAGAACTTGTGTTTTGAATTGGAGAGGTGACATTTATTTTAGTTTTGAAAGCTTTATTAAATAAGATATACAAAGTAAAACATCATTACAAGTATAAATGGCAATAAAAAGAGGTAAAAAAGTATTAAATGTGACAGTATACAAAGCAATCCCCAAGAGCGAAAAATAAACTATATCAAGGAACAGAGCTTTTAAAGGTATTTTGTTTTGAGGAAAGGGAGAGAGAAAGAAAAGAAAAAGAGGGGGAGGGGAGGAAGAGAAATAGGGCAACCTAGAATACAAATACAATATTTGAAATTACTATAAAGAAATACAAATGTAAAACTACTGTTAATGTCATTGGAGGATAAAGGAATAAAAGACAAAAAATTAAGGTACGTTTCTAGAAAGGAAATCAGTTAATGACAACCATAACAAGACTTTTTAGATTATTAAAGGTGCAGTGGTGGCTAAGGCGCGATCAAGCCCATGATGCAGACATAACAAATTCCACCAAGCATTATATGAGATCTTTGAAGTATCTTTCCAGTTGGTTGTAATTATCTGAAAAGAAATTGCTATAAAAAGATCTATAAATTTAGGTACATTACAATGAACATTCCATATAGGTGAGGAACCATTCAAGAAAATATGCACAATCTCAAAGGGATCGGGGGAGGATAAAATGTCTTTTAGTTTTGACCATATGAGAGACCAAAGGGACTTTACCAACGGGCACTGAAAAAACGTTTATAAAATCACTGTTGTCATGTGAGCAGGACCAACATTTTTTGGAATCTTGAATTTGTGTAAAACAGAAGGAGTAAAAAAAAGCCTATTATAAAAAAAAAGTTTGTGTGGTGCTCGCAGATCAGGAAATAGTATGTATTTTGGACAAAATACTGTAGAGAAAATTATTGAGCTAGGTCTTTTTCTCATAATAGTTCAAGATTAGACTTGAGCCTATCATTAGTGGGATGGGAAAGCAATTTATAGATGGAAGCAGCTCTGAAAGGAATAGAAATCTGGTGGAGATGAGAGAGTCGGGGTAGTGGTGGTTAGGAAGCTATTTTGAGAAATAATAAAGGTAAGGGCATGTTTAATGAGGGGAAATTGGGAAGAGTGTGCGTTAGATAGGTGAAAACTGTTGCGGAAGCTCTCAAGGAATTATCTTTAAGTAAGTGTTCATAGGTAATAATACCTTTATCAATCCATTCTTTCCAGAAAAGCACTCTAATATTGATCTTATTATACCAGATCGGAGAAAGAGAGTGTAGGTTAGCTTGTGAGAAAAAAGAGCGAAACAATGAAAGAGCTAGTGCTTTGGAGTGTTTAAATGTGGGGGTAAGAAATCTCTTCGGAGGTTGAGATAGACGAGTAGCAGTAAGAAAAGAAAAAAAGGAGCGATTTGCGCAAGTTCAATTGAGCTCCAGGCTGTTAAGGGAGGAGAAGATGAATCTGTTAGGAAATGCCAAACTTGTTTTAAAGTAAAGGCCAAGTGAAATCAAGAAATATTAGGGAAATTTACCCCGCCTAAATCTTTGGGTTGTTGGAGACGAGCGAGAGAAATCCAAGCTTTACGATTATTCCATAAGAATTTTGTTAGGAGGCTATTAATGGTTTTGAACAAAAAGTGCGGGAGAGAGATGGGAAGCATCGAAAGATAAAAATTGACAATAGGAAGTAGCATCATTTTAACAGTTGCTAGCCTTCCCCACCAAGATAAGAAGAGGATGGACCAACCATCTATGAGCGAGGAGACTCTTTTAAGTCTATCCTTATGATTGATGTTGATAGTTTCTCTAATAGTATTGGCATAAAGAATACCTAGAAACTTAATATTTCTGGGATTCCATTAAAAACCTGAGCCCTGGAACATATGGGAGAGGCAGAATTTATTAAGAGGTAGAACTTCGGATTTGTCTGTAGTCAATTTATATCCATAAACTAAAGAATAATCATGCAATAAAGAGAGACGTGCAGGCAAAGAAGTGGCCGGATTAGAAATATAAAGTAAAATATTGTCTACATAGGCAGTACACTTAATCTCAGTATTCTTATAAGCGAAGTCAGTATAAGATGGTGAAGACCGTATTTTTTTCTAAGAAAGGTTCTAATGCAAGGATGAAGAGAAGGGGAGAGAGGGGACAACCTTGTCTGGTTCTTCTATCAAGGGAGAAATGTTTTGATTGTGCACCATTGACCCAAAAAAAATGGATCAGAATATAGCAGTTGAATATGGTGAATAATTGGGGGACTAAAACCATGAAATCTCAACACTCCAAACATAAAATCCCAGTTAACCCTATCAAATGCTTTTTCAGCATCTAATGTGATAGCGGCGATAGAGGAATCCATCTTTGAGGTGAGGTGCATGTTATTAAGGAGAGTTCTTGAATTATCAGTAATAGATCTATCTTTGCAAATCCAGACTGATAGATATTGACAAGGTCAGGGATGACTTTATTGATACGAATGGCTAGGAGTTTGGCATACATTTTACAATCTGTATTAATTAGGGAGATGGGCCGATAATTTTTACAGAGGGAGGGATCTTTATCTTTTTTAGAATTAGGCAAAGCATTGCCTGTGTGAAGGATACCTTAGATTCACCTTTGGCAAGAAAGTAGTTGATCAAGGAAAGTACGTGTGGTATTAAAACATTCTTAAGTGGAGATAAAAACGCAGGGTAAAGCCACCCGGACCAAGTGTTTTGTCCTTGGGTAGAAGAGTAATAGCTTTAAGTATTTCCTGCACCAAGATAGGAATGCCAAGGGATGAGAGATCCTCAAAATTGCCAAGGGATTTGGGGATAGACTGAAAGAAAGTCAATTTGTGCAGAGGAGGGACTGGATTCTGGAGTGTAGAGAGAAGAATAGTATTGGACAAAGCAGTTAAGGATTGTAGCATCAGTGGACTGATGAATTCCCTGGGGGTCAGTGATGGTATAAGTTTAGATTTTTGCTTTTAATTTTAAGATAATTCGCGAGTGATTTGTCGGCTTCATTACGTCTGCCATACATTTTAGTGTGAAATTTGAGAAGGTTATTGGAAGCAGAGTCCCAGGAATGTTTATTATATTGCATTTTCACTTTGTTAAGAGAAGATAGTGTGTCGGAGGAGTTAGTGGTGAGGTAAAGGTGTTAAAGTTCTTTAATTTGTTTACAGAATTGAGAGGATTGTGAGAGGGCCTTTTTACTCTTACGGGATACAAAGTCAATAATACAACCTCTAGCGGTAGCCTTAAAGGCATCCCAAATAAAGTGAAAATCAGAGGTAGAGTTAAGATTATTATGGAAAAATTCTTCCATGAAAAGAGTAAAGTGATTAATAAACTGGGAATCGAAGAGGAGAGAATTATTATAACGCCAGCGTTGAGAAGCGGAATAGGTGAGGGGAAGTCCATGTCCAAAATGACAGGAGCGTGATCTGAAATAAGAATGGAACCTATTTCTGAGTTAGTCATGAATTGGAAAGCATGTTGAGTAAGGAAAATTTAATCAATACGGGAATGTGATGCATGCACTGGAGAAAAGGAAAATTCAAGTGAGTTAGGGTGGGACATTCTCCAGGAATCTATAAGGCCTCTGGAAGAGATTGTTTTGTAAAAGGATTTTTGCATATTATTGGGAACAAATTTAGTTTGTGATTTTCAGTCTAAAAAGGGATCCATGAGTTGGTTACAATTGCCACCCACAATTAAATCTTCAGTAACATGTGAGGAAAGGAGTGAGGAGAAATCATTCCAAAAGGTTGAATCAATACTTTGTTAACAATACTATCTAAAAACAACCATCTACCATTAGTGTCATGAAGCTCACTTTATAACTGGACGATTAACGGTTTATGAGACAGATTAACAACACCATTTTTGTTGTTAACAGCTGGAGAGCAAAAGCTTTCTCCTACCCATTGTTTACCAATGAAGATAGATCTTGTGAAGTAAGATGCGTTTCCTGCGATAAAGCAACTTGACATTTCAATCACGCTAAATGAGAGAGAACACGTTGCTGTTTAATAGAATTTCAAATATCCTTTACATTCCAAGATGTAATTCGAAGACCACTCATTCCTGAAAATAGAATAAAAGTATGCCAAAGAATGTAGAACATTGAGAGAAGAGTAGGAGAAATGAGGAAGAGGTTAAAGAAATATTAAAGAGGTGATAAGTAGAGAGAAAATCGAGATGAGAAGAAAATGGTTCATGTAACCACCACTGAAAAAAGAACCAGAGCAGTTCAAAAAGAACAGTAAGATTCATAGGGAAGAATAAAAAAAACAGAGAAGAGAATGTAGTAAGGGACAAGTAAGAAAAATGTTGCCAGAGAAAGAAAAGAAAAAGAGGAATGACCATTACAAAAGCACAGTAAAATGAATACGCTGAAAAGAAAAAGATGATTGTGTAAAAAAACTAGAAGAGCAGAAAGAGAAAAAGAACTTGTGCAGATAGGCCATTGAATGCAGAAAGGTGCCATATAATGAGAATGTGAAGAAGCCTTGAAAAAGAGAGAGGAAGCCAGAGAGAAGAGGAAAAGAAGCAGAAGGAAAAAAGAGAAGAGGGAGCAGTGAGGAAAAAATAAATAGGGAGCAGTATCTCCCAAAGAAAATAGGAAATAAGAGATGACAAGAAGCCGATAAACTTCAGTCACAGTAGTCAAGGAAGAAGTAACAAATGACATTGAAGGGGGGGACGGAGATGAGAACCAAGATGACCACACCACTGAGGGGACATCGAGAACAGAGAACGACAATATAACTTCAGATGAAAAGGAAGGGGTGAAATATTCAAATCAGGACATGATAAACAAGTAAAACAATAAGACAATAAAAAATGGGGGCTTACCAGGGTTTAGGGGAACACATCAACGGGTTACTTCAAACAAAATAGACAAACGGATGGTGTAAGAAGAGATCTTTAACCCTAACACAGAGTAAACCTGAAACAGAAATAAGAACAATTAACAATTAATATTAACCAAGAACAATGTTGACCTAAAGAGAAAAGGCATGAGATTTTTTTTTTTTAAATATTAACAAGACAATTAATGTTTGCCAAGTCCATGCATTCTTCTCGATGAGTATGAATACATTTCCGAAGGTCGGCTGGGTCTTCATATGAAAATGTTTTGTCTTTGGAAGTCACTTTGAAGAAACAAGGGTGTATAAGGCTGCAGCGAGCGTTCATAGATTTTAAGGCGGGTCTGAGATCGAGGAATTCTTTGTGTCTACTGACAGTTGGTTTGGACACATCCTGGCTAAAAAAGATCTTATGACCAGACCAGAACATTTGTTTGTGTTGTTTGGCCGAAGTAAGGATAGCCATAAGGTCGGAGTACAGCAAAAAATAGGCGTTGATTCCTCTTGGTTTGGTGGAAGAAGGTGCATTTTGAGGCCCTAGTCTATGCACTCTTTGAATATTAAAATCAACTGATTTGGGGAGGCCAACTATCTGCAAGACTTGAGATTTCAAGAAGGAGATCATGACGGAGCCTTCTGAGTCCTCCGGAATTCCATAAATGCGTACGTTATTACACCGATTAGGATTTTCCAAATCCTCAGTGGATTTTTTGAGTTGGTTGACTTCCTTACGATGACATCCTGTGCTTCGCTTACCTTTTGTTCAACATCTGATAATCTCATATCAAGGCCGGACCATTTTTCCTCAATCCTTTGAAGAGTGGTTGTAGTATCCAACATGAATGGGCGAAAGAGACGCAATTCATCCATAATGTCTTATAACGTTATAGGGAGAGGAGATTTGGTCGGAGAGGAGGGATCCTTATTAAGGCTTTTGCTGTTGTTAACTGTCGAGTCTTTGCGACCTCCAGAGCAGGTCCCTGAAGCTGTATGAGATTTAGTAGACTGTATGGTATCCATGCTGAGACGATGAAGAGGATGATAAGGAAAAGCAAAAGCACAAACCTAAAAAGGCAGAGAAAAAAAATGTCAAAGTCCCAAGGGATACAGACACTATGGAACAAAATCCAGAGTACCTAGTGATTAAGTAGACGCAATATGGGAGTCTTCCCAGAGATAAGCAGGGCTACTGAGATTAGCACATAAAAGACCTTTGTATTAAAAGGGGAGGGACTAATAGAAGAAAAGTTACTGCCCTCGTAGCAAGGATATTAGTTTGAAAATTCAGGTGAGGAAAAAAATAGCAAGTTAGTTTAATCAAAATGCTGTACCAAGTCCAAGCAGAATGACATAGGATAGAGCCGTGAGAAAGACTCCATGTGTAGGCGGTTAAATAAAGTACATAACAAGTGAAAACAGGTTTGTGCCAGTCAAAGTGTTATTGGAGTGAAACAGAGTTAATTGTAGTATTACAATAGAGTGTGCATAACTCTGTACATCTCTATCTAGGGTTTTTGGAAGTACAGAATAGAGGATGGTGGAAGCAAGTAACCGGTATCCGATGTTACACTCTTTCCCTTGCACACTCCCACAGAGTTAATTGAACTGGTGTAACTTGCAATGATTTCCAGGAGCTTCGTTTAATGGACTTATTTCTTCCGCATGAGGCATATATATTAACATAAAGAGTTATGCTTTCAGTGCAGTGCTTATTTGCAATATGAGAATTCTCACTATGTGGTTCACCTTCAATGAGTCATACTAATGTTTGGGGTCGTACTCATGTAGAACTCTTTTCAAGAATAATCGAAGATCTCAAACTTTACTCACTATATATATATATATATATATGCAGTGGTGACCGTAGTGCAGTTTGACCCATTGAAATAACTATTGTCATGCAGGCACAAGGTCATTCATAACGTTTGTTAGGCTGAGGTGAGCTAAATTGTGTGGTAACATACACCCTCATAGTAGCAGCCATAGGTGAAAAGCACTGAAGTGAAGTGAAAATAGTTATCTCTAGTGCCAAAGATTATTAAAGCCACAACGCAGGTTGAAATTATATGGAAATATTGCTCTGTGCCCTGCGCTCACATTGACCGTCCCAGTGAGAGTTATTCTGACAGAAATTATAGCGAGTCGCTCAAAAGCGCACAAAATGGCGTCCACGATATTGGAGAAAAGGCTGGAACTGACGCACAGTGTATTAAAAGGCTCATGGCACATGACGCTGGTCAAAAACTCACATGTACATTGTCGGCAGTTTCTGACGCACCCACGTCAAATTGAGAGCGCGGAGGAGCCCGGCAAAGCAACCCTTCGTAGTTCGGAATTTCTCGATGTTGCAGAGCCTTTTCAGGGTGCAGCCATCTTGCCGCCGCCGCCACTCTCTCCCCGAGAGGTGACATTTATAAAAGCATCCCATACCTCATTTTCAATTATTTTATTAGGTCATTTATATTGCGATGTACTTCAAGCGGGATTTAAAGCAATCAGCCGGAAGGAGGAAGAAATATTGTTCTTCTCAAGTGGGCAATATCTAATGAGAGTCAACAAGCATATGAGACCTTTGACATTCTGAAGCTTTGCAGGTGCCATTCTGTAAAAGATGCATCAGAGAAAGACGGCCTATTTTAGAGAAGAGAGCTTAGCAAAGGGATCTCACATCATTGGGCCATTAGGCCATCCTAAGGCCTGGCCTGTGATCTAGAGGTGTGTATAAGTTTGCTGATCATCTTAAACAGCAATATCTTTTCCAAAGACCCCTAAGGCTGCTGCATGCATAAAAACACCACTGAAAGCACCACCAGCCCCTGCTACTTTATCTTGCCTTTTGGGCTAATGCAGTGGAACACCCCATATGCTCTTGGTATACTTTGTACTATTCTGATGGCAAAATATGGACAAGTTATATGTTTTATTTTCTGTAGAAAAAGCATAATTGACAGTCTCCAGAGATATTATGCAAAGAGTACGGAACATAGGGCATCAATACGATGCCGGTCGGACTTACATCCAACTGGCACCACCGTGGAAGCAGGACTGAGGGACTAGCAGTCGGCGGTCCCGCTGTCCGCATTACAATGCGACCGCCTTCAAGGCAGCCACAATGTGTATACTTTGTATTGCGGCATGTGCTGCAGGCTTTGGCACACACCATAATACAAAACATACACATCTGACATATCCCTGCACTATGTGGCAGGCTCCATGCAGTACCTGCCATATAGCACACTGATATGTATGGCGGCACCCTAGGTTCCCCCGGGTACCCATATCGGAGGGCCAGCGAAGGAGGGTAGCCCGATACTTGCCCCCAAGTCACTTTCCACCCACCTTTTAATGGCAGGTTAGCACCATGAAATGGCCAGCGGAAAGGGACATTGTAATCCCTACGGCAGTGCCTGAGCAGAGATTGCTCTCCTTCCGACAGTCCCCATAAGCCCGTCAGATGCACGGTGGTCGATCTCTCCTCCCGCCCTCCATCCGTCCACCATGGTAATGTGACAGGTGGTCCTGCAGGGTACAACGGCTGTTGGACCGCCACCGATGGCCTGGCGGTGGCGGTCCCACCGCCATCGTAATGAGGCCCACAGTTCTTCAAAAGAATTCCAATTATAGCTATGGCGATGTTATTAAACCAGGTCTCTAACAGGAAGGCAACGTCCGGGGATGTTGTGTCGAGCAGGTCCCAGAGCCCGACGGCATGTTTGCGTGCAGAGCGGGTGGTCAGTAGTATGCATCGGAGGTGGTTGGGGTCTTTCTTGGCGGTGGTTCATCGGCTCTGAGGCTGGTGTAGCTGCAGTTCCGGCAGGGGAAGGGGCCGTGGATGCGTTTCGGGGCGGCCTTGAAGCAGGTGTGGCTCCGTCCGGAGTTGAGAGCGTGCAGAGTGCTGGCATCGTAGTGGCGGCGGTCGTCGTGGCGGGTGGAGGCATCAGGGGTTCTGGCGCTGGGCACGGTCTAGGCACGGACGGGCGGAGACGGGCTTGCCTTAGGCGCACCTTGTCTGCGCTTTCGCTGCGCCAGTGGTGTGGCTGTGCAGTTGCCGGCATATATGGGGTGGTGGGGGGGAGGAGCAGCTGGGAAGCGGGTGCAGCAAATGGGTAGTGGGCAGTCAGGGGGCGGGGATGCAGCTGCTAGGGCGGTGAGGGACAATGAAGGCAACAGAATGAAAAAGGGGCACAAAATCGAGGGAAGAACGAGTGGCACAGAAGGCAAAAGGGCACAAAAAAGTGGAACAGAAGGCAAAAGGGGCACATAAACGAGGGAAAAATGAGTGGCACAGAGGGCAGAAGAGCACAAAAAAACGAGTGGAACAGAAGGCAAAAGGGGCACAATATAAGGGAAAAATGAGTGGAACAGAGGGCAGAAGGGCACAAAAAACTAGTGGAACAGAAGGCAAACGGGGCACACAAACAAGGGAAAAACGAGTGGCACAGAAGGCAGAAGGGCACAAAAAACAACTGCAACAGAAGGCAAAAGGGGCACAAAAACGAGGGAAAAACGAGTGGCACAGAGGATAGAAGGGCACAAAAACAAGTGGAACAGAAGGCAGAAAGGCACAAAAAACGAGTGGAACAGAAGGCAGACAGGCACAAAAAACAAATGGAACAGAAGGCAAAAGGGCACAAAAACGAGGGAAAAACGAGTGGCACAGAGGGCAAGAGGGCACAAAAATACCGGAAAAAAAACGAGTGGCATAGAGGCAAAATACAGAACACAGAAATACAGGGGCAGCTAAGAACAGAAGGCAGAACGGACAGAGAGGCATGGGGAGCGAGGGGAACAGAAGGGAAAACCGGGCAGAGACACGGGGGCAGCGAGTGGAACAGAAAGGAAAACCGGGCAGAGACACAGGGGCAGCAAGGAATACAGAAGGAAAGACCGGGCAGAGAGAGCACGTGGACAGCGAGGGGAACAGAAGGAAGAAAAAGGGGCACAGACCACATACAGGCAGTGGGGGAAGACAGACAATAGCAGTCACAGACACAAAAAGAAAATACAGGCAATACAATAAAAGCAATAAAGCGGAGGATGAATAAACCTACCTACGGTCTACCACTGGCCACCAGGGATGAGGCGCAGGTGGTAGCCTGCGGGTGGTGGGGGGCCTCGAACTTCCTCAGCAGCGGCATCTGGGGCAGGGAGACACAGGCAGTGCTGTGCGGAGGGGGAGCAACATACCTGGTGGGGTCAAGGGTCGCTTGGTCGCATGTTCTTACAATACTGCAAAAAAATGTATGTAGCATTAGCATATGTGTACAACAATCAACCAAGTCTTCTTAAATTGCTCCTTCAAAAATGTCTTTATGATGTACAATTACTACATTTAGTGTGCCATTTTTCTCTCAGTAAATGCGTACAATAAATTTGACTTCTGAACTAAAACATAAAAAAACATTCTGTAGATAAAAGGAGAGGATCTCATTGATATAGAATGCTGCAAGGAGTTTAAGTGCAATAGAACTTCATCCTTACTGGAAGGAACTTAGAGCCAGATTTATCATTGCAATGCATTGCCCTTGCGTCACACATGCTGTTGTAAGGGCAATGCAATACTTAAGTAAGATGTACACCTTGCGTGGCCCTGCTTTGTTTGGTACGTCTGGAGTAATGCAAGGTAGCTCAAGTCGCTGCCTTGCTTTACTCTTCCCCGGAAAGGCATTCCATGGGAGGAGCTTGATTATTCCTACGCTTCCACCCAAGGATTTTGGTATATTCACATATTTTCCAAGACTGGTGAACCTGTGAATATGTCAAAATGCTGCACCTCCCAGGGGAGGCACAATGAGAAGAATTATCTGGATTTCTCCTCCTTGTTGACTTTTTTCTGATGTTTGTTTTTTTGCAAGAAGACTTGCCTTCCTTCACATAAATATTCCTTCCTGTAATGCAGTCACCTTTGCCCAAGGTGTTGGTGCCTGAGTTGGCGCTAGACAGCAGATTGTGTTCTAGCATAGGCAGAGAGGAATGTGCCATATATTGGCAAATATGGGTCATTCCTGAACTCTCCTGTTCACACGGTGAAGTGCAATGCAGAAAGTTGAGTTGCTGCATTAAGTTGCATGAAATATTCATAAATTTGACCCCTTGTACTTTACTAAATTGCTCAGGTAATGAGAACAAATTTGTAAATTGCCTATGAATTAAGTAGGAGTGCTAAGGTACAAGTTCTTGAAAAGGACAATGGATGGTTTACATTTCAAAATATTAAAGTCTTTCAAAATCACTTGATAACATGTATTTCTGTAATTATTTGGGCTGTATTCAAAATTAGGCATATCTACATACAATCATTTATGAATAGGCCATGAAGTGTCCAATGCTCTTTTAGGAAAATACAAAGCGGGCAGAGTCCTTTCTGTTTCTACACATATAATTATATCCCTGAATATTCCCATTTTATTCCCCAATTGAATTTATTTGAGAAGAACTTACTAAGGGATGTAGAGAAAGTCAACAGTATTATAGGATCAGCATTTAAAACACTCATATGTGTCATTGTAAATTGGCGCCTACTCCAAATCAAGGGCTTCATCATGCTCTGATATAAAGCAACAAACCGATTGAGTGACAACAGAAGCTTGCATTCCCGAATGATGAAGGAGAAAATAGCTCTCAAAAAGTTACTGTGATAAATAGGATAATTTAAAACCAACTTTAACCATATCTTTTTGACTACAGAGACAAGACCCTGCCTGGGGCCAACAGAAATTGTCCCCATAAGTGTATACATATACATTTCTGAAAAGAACAATGTTTACAAAATGTTTAAACATTATTACATTTGTTATCAGTAATATAAATATTACAGCTAAAATATATAACAAAAACCTATAGCAAATGTAATTAAAATAACACTATTACAAAACAAACAACATTCAAATACAAAGAAATATAAAATATACATTTTTAGGGTCTGGCTTGACTCCTAAAGCTGCCACCAGACAATTATGTGACAACCACCATAGTAGGGCCTTTGAGTCCACCCCCATGTTGGGAGCCAGGTGCACATGTTGTAATTAGGCAAACATTGTATGCTTCTAAAAAAAATGCTTCCCATCCATGCAAATTTTACCATTTTATTTATTTACCCCCCTGCCAAAGCTTGAACTTTCAGGGATACACTAATGCATTCGTAATGCTATTAAAGTGCCTTAGATAACTAGATACTTTATTACCTTTTTCTCTGGCAGAGGCACAGATGGGATAAAGCAGTCAACAATGTACATGGATTTTTAGATCTGACTTCAGAATGCATACATAAGCCAGACCTATCGGGATTGCCAAGGTTTGTTATAAACGATGGTAGTTATCAAAAGAGGGGAGGGTGATCAATCGATCAGCGGGGCATTCTTTACCACTTAGCCAAGTGGAAGGTCCATTGTCAGCCAGTGCCCCCAAATAGTCAATGTATACAAAGTGGGTAGCTAAACCGTTCCTGAAAGAGAGTTATGTGTATTTGGCGTGACCGTGGGTGTACATGTGGTACCCTGGGGCATCCATTTTGTTGGATGTATTTGCCTCACACACCCAAATGGGTATCATGCTTCATCATTGGCGTTGCTCCTCGTCGGGGAGGCGGTGCAATTCCCGACGGGCTCACCTCAATGAGGGGCTCTTTATCGGAGATCTTTTAATCCAACTGCCTCATGGTGAAGTGCGGGTATGTGGGAAGATGGAGTAGATAGACTGTAGAGTGATTAAAATGTAATAGGGAGTACCAAAAAGTGCTACTTTATTCTGAGGGTCTCCCGCTACGGTTAAAAACGTGAATCCAACTCACTGGGTACCACCTGGTTAGGTATGGTGGCACTAGATGAAGATGGATAGAAAACTGGTCAACATGTTTCTCGCCTAAGGAATTATCCGCGATTCATCAGGACCTTAAAAGTGTAGAAATTATGGAATATGCAGTCATTCAGCAACATGCTAGTGTCATGTGTGAAATGCAAGCAATATAGGTTTTAATTACCTCTGTAGTAATATCCTATGCCTGAATTGGGGAATAAGAATCATATTACAAGGTTATTTGCATTGGATCATCGCAAAAACACAAGTATAATAACGCCAAAATTACACACAATGTGTCATGCTAGTGTTGGTGGAATATCAACTAGCTTAGGTGAACTGTGGCCGCGTAATAGCAGCGTGCAGTGGGCACAGCACACCAACCATCTGTCTTAGAAGAAGTGCTCTATAGTAAAACTATGGTATAATAAACAGTAAAAAGGACAATAAAAAACAGCAGTGTAATGAGGAACACCAACTACTTATTGTATGGTGCACATTAACTATTGAGAGTGCTCACTCAAAATATGCGGTGAAATATCAGGCATACATCCGTCTCACCTAAGAGTCAAGGATTATGTACTACATGAGTACTCGGCAGTAAGTAAACGTCAGGGGAGAGCCTTGAGATGTAGCTGTGGGAGGAGGAAGCATGTATTTATGTTAATACAAGGAACAGAGGTAAAGGGCGGCTCCTGTTCCAACTTTAGGGTCAAAATCGATAATTTTAACAAAAAAGGGAGTTCTGTTTGAACCCGCCGTTCCGCCCAAAGGGTTCGCCTTACCTCTACCAGCCTGCGTTCCTGTATGGAGACCTACCCATCGCCGCCGAGCTCGGATAGATAGTGGAGCTCGGCGGCACCCGCCATATCTAGTGTTGAGCGTCCTGGGAACGGTGTAGTGCTCCGCCCTTCCGTGAATGTCACGTGATGCGTGTGTCCGTGGCGGCCGCCATCTTGGAATGGGTAATGAGCTGTTGACAGAGCATACAATTGTGTGACCGAATACAACCTATTTAGACAATGCTAAGAGTTGAACAGTAGAGTCACAATATGGACAAACCACAACGTAGATTGGAATCAGAGTGGTGTAAAGTATGCAGGTTGTCTAAGTGCATTCGGACGAAAGATCCGTCCGGGAGGCGGCCATAACAGAGTGAGGTATTCGTAACAATAGAGCCAATCAATGGTCCCAAATGACAAAATTGTCTTGCATCGCTAGTAGGCCATAAGAGTAAGCCAGGGAGGTTGCATCAGCGTATTGGCTGTCGGTATGGCCGTGTGGTGTGGTATCCAAGTAAGTACAGTGGATCGTATTAACATGGTGACTATGAGTGTGATACGGGATCAAAATTGACCCATTCTGTATGAACAGCTAGACTTGTATTAGGTATGTCGGGGATAAGGGTATGTGGATTATGGACAGTAAACCCTCGCGTACAGTTTCAATGTGTAGTGTCGCTATGGTATTTATAGCGACAAGTTGTACTAGAGAGTGTGTCAGGGGATGTCATGGGTGGGACATCAGCTACAAGTCCAGTCACAGTGTAGGGTGTCAAGGTAAATATAGTAGTGACAGATCAAATCAGAGCGCATGCCAAGGGATGTCCTCATTCAGGCCTCTGCTATCGGACCCTAAGCGATGCACCCATCTTTGTTCTTTGCGAAACAAGGCTTGTTTGGGACAATTGGGGCTGGATTCTAACACCAACCATTTGAGTGAGTCTGCAGTATGATTTGATTCAACAAAATGTTTGCACATTTTGGTGTTTGTCTTTTTGCAGCGAAAATTGCTGCGATGTTCTATGATACGGGTTTTGATTGGGCGGGTCGTCATCCCAATGTATTGTAGTCCACATGGGCATATCAGCATGTAAATACAGTGGGAGGTGTTGCAATTAGTGTGACCCCTAATCTCCCAGAGAAAGGTATCACTAAGTTGGATTGTCTTGTGTATGGTTGTATAAGCACAGACTCCACAGGATCCTCAGGGATAGTGACCTTTAACTGGAGGTAAGTTCCACAGAGTCTGTTGGGTCCCTTTCTTTTGCACTTTGGGTCTCGTGCTTATCAGGATGTCTTTAACATTCTGGGACCTTTTGAACGCGAACCTAGGTGTAGCGAGGCTCAAGTTGCCTGTGTTTAGAATGTCCCAGTGCCGCTTGATCACACTTTTAATTTTGTTGGAAACAGGGGTGAAAGTTGTGACACAGGTAATAGGTTGATTCTCAATTGATACAACCTCACGTGGTTCAAGCAAGGCCTCACGATTGTTATTTCTTGCTCGTTTTTGGGCCCTGGTGACCTCTCTCTTGGGGTAGCCTCTGTCTAATAAATTCCTAGACAGGATTGCAGATTCTTGCTTGTAATCCGTTAGTTCACTGCAATTTCGCCGGACCCTGAGAAATTGTCCAAAGGGAAGGTTGGTCCGTAAGGCTTTAGGATGGTGGCTAGAGTAATGTAACAAGCTGTTCCGGTCAGTGGGCTTTCTATACATAGTACTACTGAGTATTCCCTCCCTCAGTTTTATCGTAAGATCAAGAAAGGCAATTTCCGTGGTTGAAGCAGACATAGTGAAGTGGAGGTAAGGGTTAAGAGTGTTCACCCAATTGAAAAAGGCCTCGTGTGAGGTCGGTGGTCCTGTCCGCAAAATGAGGATGCCATCTATGAACCTTTTCCACATTCTGATGTTATCAAGGAAAGGGTTTGGACTCATTGTGTATATATCTGTTTTCGAATTCCGCCATATAGAGACAGGCCACCGAAGGAGCAAAAGTACTGCCCATGGATGTACCTTGGGTTTGATGGTAAAACTGGCCCTTAAATTCGAAATGATTTTCCATTAGTGCTAGAGTGGCACACTCCATGATGAATGTCTGTGGAGTGATAGAACTCCAGGTTTCAAGTCAAAATTGTGAAAGTGGTTCCAAGTCTCAGGGATTGATTCCATCTTGGAACCACTTTCACAATTTTGTGATCACTTTTTACAACCCCTAGTGAGACGCATCCCTTCATATATCCAGGACACTTCTGATGTCCTACGCATACTGGACACCGTCCGTGACACGGGGCAGATTAATCTCTTAATTAGCCTCGACGTGGAGGCCCTATATACGAACATTCCTCAGAGGGCCACACTCGAGGTAATAGAGGAAAGACTTGGACTTGAAACCTGGAGTTCTATCACTCCACAGACATTCATCATGGAGTGTGCCACTCTAGCACTGATGGAAAATCATTTCGAATTTAAGGGCCAGTTTTACCATCAAACCCAAGATACATCCATGGGCAGTACTTTTGCTCCTTCGGTGGCCTGTCTCTACATGGCGGAATTCGAAAACAGATATATACACAATGAGTCCAATCCCTTCCTTGATAACATCAGGATGTGGAAAAGGTTCATAGATGACATCCTCATTTTGTGGACAGGACCACCGACCTCACACAAGGCCTTTTTCAATTGGGTGAACACTCTTAACCCTTACCTCCACTTCACTATGTCTGCTTCAACCATGGAAATTGCTTTTCTTGATCTCACGATAAAACTGAGGGAGGGAATACTCAGTAGTACTATGTATAGAAAGCCCACTGACCGGAACAGCTTGTTACATTACTCTAGCCACCATCCTAAAGCCTTACGGACCAACCTTCCCTTTGGACAATTTCTCAGGGTCCGGCGAAATTGCAGTGAACTAATGGATTACAAGCAAGAATCTGCAATCCTGTCTAGGAATTTATTAGACAGAGGCTACCCCAAGAGAGAGGTCACCAGGGCCCAAAAACGGGCAAGAAATAACAATCGTGAGGCCTTGCTTGAACCACGTGAGGTTGTACCGATTGAGAATCAACCTATTACCTGTGTCACAACTTTCACCCCTGTTTCCAACAAAATTAAAAGTGTGATCAAGCGGCACTGGGATATTCTAAAAACAGGCAACTTGAGCCTCGCTACACCTAGGTTCGCGTTCAAAAGGTCCCAGAATGTTAAAGACATCCTGATAAGCACGAGACAAAGTGCAAAAGAAAGGGACCCAACAGACTCTGTGGAACCTACCTCCAGTTAAAGGTCACTATCACTGTGGATCCTGTGGAGTCTGTGCTTATACAACCATACACAAGACAATCCAACTTAGTGATACCTTTCTCTGGGAGATTAGGGGTCACACTAATTGCAACACCTCCCACTGTATTTACATGCTGATATGCCCATGTGGACTACAATACATTGGGATGACGACCCGCCCAATCAAAACCCGTATCATAGAACATCGCAGCAATTTTTGCTGCAAAAAGACAAACACCAAAATGTGCAAACATTTTGTTGAATCAAATCATACTGCAGACTCACTCAAATGGTTGGTGTTAGAATCCAGCCCCAATTGTCCCAAACAAGCCTTGTTTCGCAAAGAACAAAGATGGGTGCATCGCTTAGGGTCCGAAAGCAGAGCCCGGAATGAGGACATCCCTTGGCATGCGCTCTGATTTGATCTGTCACTACTATATTTACCATGACACCCTACACTGTGACTGGACTTGTAGCTGATGTCCCACCCAGGATATCCCCTGAAACACTCTCTAGTACAACTTGTCGCTATAAATACCATAGCGACACTACACATTGAAACTGTACACAAGGGTTTACTGTCCATAATCCACATACCCTTATACCCGACATACCTAATACAAGTCTAGCTGTTCATACAGAATGGGTCAATTTTGATCCCGTATCACACTCATAGTCACCATGTTGATACGATCCACTGTACTTACTTGGATGCCACACCACACGGCCATACCGACAGCCAATACGCTGATGCAACCTCCCTGGCTTACTATTATGGCCTACTAGCGATGCAAGACAATTTTGTCATTTGGGACCATTGATTGGCTCTCTTGTTACGAATACCTCACTCTGTTATGGCCGCCTCCCGGACGGATCTTTCGTCCGAATGCACTTAGACAACCTGCATACTTTACACCACTCTGATTCCAATCTACGTTGTGGTTTGTCAATATTGTGACTCTACTGTTCAACTCTTAGCATTGTCTAAATAGGTTGTATTCGGTCACACAATTGTACGCTCTGTCAACAGCTCATTACCCATTCCAAGATGGCGGCCGCCACGGACACACGCATCACGTGACATTCACGGAAGGGCGGAGCGCTACACCGTTCCCAGGACGCTCAACACTAGATATGGCGGGTGCCGCCGAGCTCCACTATCTATCCGAGCTCGGCGGCGATGGGTAGGTCTCCATACAGGAACGCAGGCTGGTAGAGGTAAGGCGAACCCTTTGGGCGGAACGGCGGGTTCAAACAGAACTCCCTTTTTTGTTAAAATTATCGATTTTGACCCTAAAGTTGGAACAGGAGCCGCCCTTTACCTCTGTTCCTTGTATTAACATAAATACATGCTTCCTCCTCCCGCAGCTACATCTCAAGGCTCTCCCCTGACGTTTACTTACCGCCGAGTACTCATGTAGTACATAATCCCCGACCCTTAGGTGAGACGGATGTATGCCTGATATTTCACCGCATATTTTGAGTGAGCACTCTCAATAGTTAATGTGCACCATACAATAAGTAGTTGGTGTTCCTCATTACACTGCTGTTTTTTATTGTCCTTTTTACTGTTTATTATACCATAGTTTTACTATAGAGCCCTTCTTCTAACACAGATGATTGGTGTGTTGTGCCCACTGCACGCTGCTATTACGCGGCCACAGTTCACCTAAGCTAGTTGATATTCCACCAACACTAGCATGACACATTGTGTGTAATTTTGGCGTTATTATACTTGTGTTTTTGCGTTGATCCAATGCAAATAACCTTGTAATATGATTCTTATTCCCCAATTCAGGCATAGGATATTACTACAAAGGTAATTAAAACCTATATTGCTTGCATTTCACACATGACACTAGCATGTTGCTGAATGACTGCATATTCCATAATTTCTACACTTTTAAGGTCCTGATGAATCGTGGATAATTCCTTAGGCGAGAAACATGTTGACCAGTTTTCTATCCATCTTCATCTAGTGCCACCATACCTAACCAGGCGGTACCCAGTGAGTTGGATTCACGTTTTTACCCGTAGCGGGAGACCCTCAGAATAAAGTAGCCCTTTTTTTGGTACTCTCTACTACATTTTAATCACTCTACAGTCTATCTACTCCATCTTCCCAAATACCCGCACTTCACCATGAGGCAGTTGGATTAAAAGATCTCAGATAAAGAGCCCCTCATTGAGGTGAGCCTGTCGGGAATTGCACCGCCTCACCGGCGAGGAGCAACGCCAATGATGAAGCATGACACCCATTCGGGTGTGTGAGACAAATACATCCAACAAAATGGATGCCCCAGGGTGCCACATGTACACCCCCGGTCACGCCAAATACACATAACTCTCTTTCAGGAACGGTTTAGCTACCCACTTTGTTTTCATTGTTATAAACGATATAATAATTACAAAGGAAATAATTTAAAAAAACTGTTAGAATCAAAATTAAATAATAGTTGAGAGTGTTGGACTTTGAAGGAGTCAGATTCACAATTCTAACTCCAACATAAGCAACAGTAGGAAAAGTGTTGGAGCTTGGAGGGGCCACATTTACTATTCCAATTTTGATATAGGAAAATGCAGGGAAGCTATTACATTTTGGAGTGGTTAGATTTATTATTACCACAACAGTCTAATCATCAGCAGGGAAAGTGTTGGATTTTCTAAGGAGTTAGATTACCTCTTTCCCCTCCAATGTAAGCAAAAGCAGGGGAAATGTATGAGTTTGGTGGGGCTATGTTGACTATTCCCACTTCAATCTGAACAACAGTAAGACTAACTAAATGCACTTTTCTCCCCATTAACCAAGGAAACAAAATGAACGAAAGGTTGTTTATAAATGAAACTGTATTAAATAAACAACTTTGATTAAAACAAATGATGAGTATGAAACTTTTTAAAAATGTTATAATTAAATATACTTAGCAAACAAGTAACAATGAATTAAAAAGCAATAAATACCTGAAATTATAATTAAAATGTATTTGAATAATGTATATAGTTAATTATAAATTAGCAATTTCATTACCATAAAACATAATCACAAAATAAATTATTTAAATTTTTACATAACTTCCCAACCTAATACTCTACAAACATGACAGCTCACTAAAGGCCCGATGTAGGTAATTCTAATTTACCACTTCTAAAATACCGAATCATACCGATTCGGTATTTAAAAAGTGGTAAATTAGAGGGGGGAAATGTAGGTAATTCAGAATCGGTAAATACCGAATTGGTAAGACTCGGTATTTGCCGATTCTGTAAATACCGAATCGGTATCCCCCATTGATTCCTATGGGCCTTGAAGCCCATAGGAATCAATGTGGAATACCGAATCGGTATTTACCGATTCGGTAAATTCCGATTGTTGCAAGGGTGCAGGGGGTGTCACTTTGACACCCTCTAGCACCCCAATTCCGGACTTGTGTGCCATGTGGCACACAGACATGCCCTAAGGGCATGTCTGTGTGTCACATTGCATAGGTGTGCATGCACAGATGTGCATGCACACCTGTATTCTGTATTTTACCACCCAATAGGATTGGATGGTAAAATACCGATTCTTAAAGCCCTGTGGCACTCTGACATGTGCCAGCTATATCTGCATTTACAGAATCGGTATTTTACCGAGTCTGTATTTACCGATTCAGTAATTTTACCGAATCGGTAAATACAGAATCGGTAAAATACCGATTCTGAAAATGCATGCCCTACATCTGGAAACCGTAATACCAGTCGGAAACTGCCGAATTCGGCTGTTTACGACCGGTATTAGGGCACCTTCATCATGCCCCAAGAAATTAAAAATTACTAATTAAATAAAAAAATTGAAAATAGCAAACTGAACTAACAATTAAAATAACAAGTAACCAAATAATGAATGAGCATGTTCAACTATGCCTGCCTGTCCACCTACCAATCCTGCATACACCTCAGGCAAGCCCCATCACTGACCCAATTCAGGAAGGATCTCAAGACCTGGCTCTTTGACTAAACCCCAGCGCCCAGTCGGATCAGCCGCCACCCCCAACTCAGCACCTTCAGATCCCCAAGGGTGAGTAGTTAAGCTATATACATCATGACTGATTGATTGATTGAACTATCGATTGCTAAGTTTATGAGCATAAAAATAAGTAAAAATAAAAAAAGAATTATATTTTAATTAGCTACCCACCATAATCCCCTAGAAACTCAATAACCCATTAATACATAAAAAAGTTCTAATTAAAGAAAATGCACTGCACATTGAAACTATACTACAAAGTAGTAACAAATACCATCATCATAATTGTAATAGCTTATACTATGACAGTAACTAATGTATAACACATTTTAAAAGTGATATTTTATACAGCTTCATTAAAGAAAATTATATTTAGAAAACAATATTTAAAAAAGGATATTACAGGTCTAAAAACAGATTTTTTCCACTATCTGTAGTTTTTCCCATGATATATTTCCGTGGACGATACTTATGAAACAAAATTATTTTATCAAAAAAATGTTGTTTGATTTTTTGACAGAATTCTAGACAGAGCCAATCAAATATTAGGACACAGGTGTTGCTGTAAAGATCTCTGTACCGGATCAAATATAAGGTAAATGTGCAGCTGGTGGCAGAAACTGAACTTGACAAGACAAAGTGGATCAATTTTCGAGATGATGATGAACTCTAGGCATCTAAATTGGTGCTGGAAGTATTGTGCGTTTTCCCCACCTTAGTGAGCCAAGTAAAAAACCTAGTACTGAAGCTTCACTCTCCCCTTTTTACGACGAACATACAGGTATTGTGTTTTCTCTGTTAAGATGATTACATAAGAAAACCCTCTCCTTAAATGATACAGTCCATGTATTGGATTGATAGTTGATACAGCAGTGAGAGATATTTAAGATTGTACGGGCCTAAATATGAGTTTTCTCGAGCAGAATTCCTTTATGGAATTCCATCCCGCATAGATATATGTGGGCTAGTTTTCAACACCTGGATTTCTCTTTTGCAGGAACACCACATCCAATTTTATACAGGCCCTGGTTACATCCCGTTTGGATTATTGCAACATCCTCTATGAAGGTCCAAAATGCAGGGGCCCGCATAATACTGAATATTCCAAGGCATGCCTCGGTGGGAGCTGCCTTAAGGGAGCTACACTGGCTATCAGTACAGGAAAGAGTCACTTGAAAAGCCCTATGTTTCTGCTACAGGATCTTTAATGAGAAAGGGCCCAGGTTTCTGTGCCCTCTACCCACCCCCTACAGACCCACCCGGAATCTCAGATCTGTGGAAACTGCTAAGGTGGGGGTGCCAAAAGTTTAAAAACCATGTTTGGAAGGCAGATCCTTTAGCTTCTTAGCAGCCAAATCTTGGAACAAGCTGCCTTTGGAACTGAGGATGCATCTGTCTGAAGCGATTTTTCGCAGAAAACCTAAGACTTGTTTTTTTCAGTCATCACCAGTTGATTGGTGTTAAGCGTTGTTACTATGGATAGACTGTTCTATGCTGGGATCTGGAGTTTTGGGGGGATAGGGCTCTGTTCTTAGGCTGAGATACCTGAGCCTGGGGACACTCGGTGGAGTAACCAAGCGCTTTATAAACTTTGATCTAATCTAATCTATCCCTAGCCACATTGGAAAAGTGACCCATTCTCTTCCAACAAACCTCAGCCAAGGCTAGGGAAGGATGAACATTAGGCTTACAATGCTCCTCTCTGTGAGGCAACAATCTTCCCATCCCTCCTCCTCCCTCCACACATTACCGACCTCCTCATACAGAAGTTCTTGCAGACATTTGCCATCTGCTCACAGGAGACGTATTGGAGTTAAACCCCCCTGAAATCAGTCCAAATTCTGCCTTGTATACCCAGCCCTACACAGTTATTCTCCATTCCAAAGGCTCTTTTAATTTGTAGGAATGATATGACTCCAACCGGTATCAGTAATTCTGCCTGTCCAGATCTTCCACATAAAATTACTCACAGATCGAAGTATTCCTCCTCTTTTTCCTGGTTACACATTGAAGTCCAAACACTTTATTATCTTGATACAAATGCCATTGCCTACAACCACTAATTATTAAGGCACAATGATACCCTTTAGCTGATAATTTCAACCCCTTACCCTACTTCTGCCCTCCCTCCCGTCAAAACAACTACAGCTCTTTCTCACATTTCCCTTTATGTTCCTTATTCAAATTTCTTTGTGTCTTATTCCACACAGATAACTTATATAAAGTGAGGACCTGTGGAATAGTCAATGAAACTGTGCAGCCTATCCAATGGTAGGGGACCGTGCTGTACCTCAAGGAAGCAGCGGTACACTTCTCTGGTAAAATTTGAAAGGCTCTTCAATAACGACGTAACATGTCTCCCATTATTAATTTGGATATGATAGGTGTATATTCGACCCATTCCATATTATATTGTATTTTATTTCATTGTTCTATGTACCATTTTATTCCATGGTGAGGGTATTCCACAATCTATTGATCCAATCCAAATTGGTGGCATTGTCTTGTCTCAGTGTGCGAATATGTGTTGAGTTGCCAATATCATTAATGTCGCTAACTGTTTGCCCCTCACCGATTTATGAAATCTCCCTCTGGAGAATGGAAGATCTCGCAGAAAAACTTCAGGATCTCAGAGTATCGAGCCTTCAGATGCTTTCTCCTGGTCCTTAATTACCTCTTCCCAGTATTTTTCAAGTTTCATACCATGTCACAGCATGTGGGACCATGACCTACCTTTGTTGCAACCTCTCAAACAGCTCTCTGGCTTTGTCCTGTTTTATTCTGTGGCCTTTTGTGATGTTCTATAGCCATATGCAAACTCTTGTGTTGTGTCTTCTTCATTTACATGTTCATATGAGCACATTTGTACAGACTATTGGTTTCTCTGTCCAATATGGACCTTCTCATCTCCCTTTCCCATCTCTTCTGATATACCATTCTATAGTTTGTCAATGCCTCTTGTAAGATCTTGCGTTAAGTCAAAATTGAATTTTTGTCATGTGCAGAGTTCTTGAGCCATTTCCAAAAGTGGTGGGCTGTTTCAAGGCTCTGCTCAATCGTTGGCTGAAGCACCAAGTGCCTAACCTTAAGGTATGTGAATATCTCCACTCACCCTTTCGCAAGATCTCCAAGTGCCCTCTCAGATTGGCTGCAATGTTACCTCTGACTATTGCAGCCCTATCCTTTTCATACAGGCCAGGAGTGAGTTATTACTTCCAAGTTACTCTTTGTTGAGCACCAATCTCAGAGCTGAGGCACTCCCACCTCCAATTCCTGCTGTTTTCATTTCTGCTTTTGCTCCCAGGCCTCTTAAACCTCCATGTGGGAATATAATTATGAGACAAGGCTTGAAATAGTAGTCTTTAATCAATAGATCCCACAACCATGGCTGTTTTCTGTGGATTATTATCTCTCTTTTCTAACTCTTTATGATATCATGATGGTTGAAGAATTTGGGACGGCTCAGGGACTCAGCAAGCGTGGAAAATAAACCTCCCAGCGAGATTTCTCAACAAAGGGGGGGGGGGGGGGAAGGTTTCTCACTGCGAGTGGTCGCATATGCTCGCAACCACTCGCGTTGAGAAACTGACTGTTCGCGTTGAGAAAGCTGTTGCTCCAGTAAAAATATGCTGGAACCGCAGAAAAGGAAAGCCTGCTCTGTGCATTGTGCCATTCACGATAATCACACAGTGAGGATAAGCATCCAGGACTGTGCAATTACCGCAAACAGCATTTTTCTATCAAACTCCGCCGCTCGTGAAGATCCGAGTAGTGCGGCGGAGTTTATTTACCACTTCGCGGAGTTTCGCGTAGCGCAACACCGCCAACTCTGCCCAGGGTTATTAAGAACACCAATCGCTCACAACAACGTTGCTCAAGCAGTGCTCTCTATGTCTTGAGTGATGCTGACATTCATTGCAAAGCAATGGAAGTAAAATCAGAATACCGGCTACTGAAAGCAGGACCAAAGGGTGCCCTCCAAAAACGCTTTCAATACAGAGAGTATAAATGATGGAATCACTCCGAAAATGGTTTGAAAGGTGGTTAACAGAACTGATGCAATGCTCTTAAATAAGTGTACGAACCAACGCCTGTATCTCTGCCAAAGGCCTTGCCACTTGGAGACCAAAAGCCTCTCGGGCTGAAGTTAAGGTCACATTATGCTGAAACAGCATGGCTTTCAGTCTGCTCAGAGAATCAAACCATATGTTGGATACGTTCAGTGAAGGCCACAGTGGTGCCTCCCTAATGTTTCGAGCCGGGGGAAACAATAGTTGCTTACAACAAATAATATTGGAGTTGACAGTCACTAGATAAGCAATGACCGGCGTCATACCACAGCAGCCTTGGTCATTTAGCATCAAGTAACTCCCATTCGAAAGTAACTTGAAAAACGGAAGCATTGTGGCAGTTGGATAAACCTTCAGGTAGCAGGACAAGTTTGCTATTGACCCATTACATGCACCGTGCAGCGATATTCCTTTACACACTAAAGACCCAATTAAGACCTTTTCGCAGTTTAAACCACTCTGAAAAACTTTCTTCTCTTTGTTTCAGCACCTATATGTGTAAGGTAACTTTCAGGTTTCTCATATGTACTCTTCATCCAACACTTTATACCTGCCTATTGGGTAATATTTCAGGCAGTTTTGGAACTGGAATGTCGTCATTGGCTGTGTGATGTAGCCATGAATTAACCATTCCGTAGATGGCGACTCTGCTGCAGTAAAAGGTAACTTCTCTAGTTTTTCAATGAGCAGCATGGTGTACTTCACATATCTGCAAGCCATGGTCAATAGTCTGTTGGTCAGATTGTAAGCCAAAAAACAGATTTGTGTCTTTAATGTATCACCATGGAACGTGACCAGAATGCAATGATTGCAGCGTCCAGCTTAGAAGCATAATAGCTCATAGCTGTGATTGCACATGTTGTAAAATAGACAAATCTTGTTCCATTATATCGATAGCTGATGACACAATATTGCCCAGTGAATAAATATGAGACGAGAGTGTGGTCATGCCATTGTCTACCACACCTAAGGCTTTTTCTAGCTTAATCCTATCGATTTCACAAAGTCTCTCAGCAGCTTCCACTTGGGAGATTTTCCACAGTTCATTGTAGATGGTATACACAAAGCATTTCCTACGTGGTTTCTTGGGACCCAACAAGAATCCCTAAGATCCATTTTGTCTGGCAAAAGGGTCAAGTGTTGTTTCACCTGTGATAGTGTTGAGGTATTTAACCAATCTAGGCACAACTTCCCGACGTTATAGGAAGTCACTACCCTGAGTCATCTATGTGTACATAGAGTGGGTCGGGCACATGGATACTAAACCCTTCGGTTGTACCCCTGTATCTTGAGTGACACCTATTAGTGTCTACTGGCCAAACCAACCAACCATTGCAATTTGCATGTACTTGTACTTTCTGTCCCTTCACTTGTTAGTGTATTATTTGTAAAAGCTTAATAGGTGTGGGTGAAGGGATGCTGTTTTTTTCAGGTCTTTGATCTTTGCAAACCCATAATAGGTAGTCTGTTGCACTGTTCTGGTCAGGAAAATCATTTCTAATGGTATTTGGCAAGCTCTAAATAATGCCTCAGTCCCCTCAACCTGCCACTCTCTTGTTCCCCAGATGGATGTTGTGTCTATTGTGTCACTCCAGTCGTTGAAACCTTGTTTAGACAGTTGGGAGATAAAAGGTGCTTTGTGTTTGAATACTTTTTGTCACTGTTGCATTAGACTGTGCAAGTTTTTAGTAAAAACTATTCTGGGTTGGATGTATTGAACCCTGAAAATATGCGAATCTTTGTGTGAATGTGACAGAACTACCTTTTGGTGGTGTTGGGAAATGTTCCCATTGATGGTACCTCATTAGCAGTGTGTGGTACACTCGCTATATGCACAAAATGATGACCATAATGCTAGTAACAAAATATGGTATCGTAGTCAGTTGTACTCTCATACAATTCCCTGTAAGAAAATGCAGCAGATTGTTCTAAATCTGTAAGCATAGTATTCACAGTTTCAATGTCCCAATCATCAGATCGTTAACTGGGGTAATGAAAACACGCTTTGGTCACATTTTTAGATAGAGCTCAGCACAGAGCGCACTGCGCTCATTAGGAGACTTCGTAGCCTGAAATTTAAAATTTTTCGTTTTGTGTTCATGAATGCTTGTTATTTGTGTACTTTACATTTTAAAATTGATCCGCTTACTTGCACGAAAAAACAACACGCAATACCGCGTTGGGGCGGCTGCTCCTGACAATCGAGAAGCCTTCAGCTTCATTTTACCTGTTCTTTTACTGAGTGCCATAGCGGCAGACATCTTGGGTGGGGGCTGAGGCTCGGCACGGTCTAGTCGTCACAAGGACGCTAGACCGGTACTTAAGACGAGCAAATTAGGCGGCCTGCTGCTTGGAAACACGCTTTGGTCACATTTTTAGATAGAGCTCAGCACAGAGCGCACTGCGCTCATTAGGAGACTTCGTAGCCTGAAATTTAAAATTTTTCGTTTTGTGTTCATGAATGCTTGTTATTTGTGTACTTTACATTTTAAAATTGATCCGCTTACTTGCACGAAAAAACAACACGCAATACCGCGTTGGGGCGGCTGCTCCTGACAATCGAGAAGCCTTCAGCTTCATTTTACCTGTTCTTTTACTGAGTGCCATAGCGGCAGACATCTTGGGTGGGGGCTGAGGCTCGGCACGGTCTAGTCGTCACAAGGACGCTAGACCGGTACTTAAGACGAGCAAATTAGGCGGCCTGCTGCTTGGAAACACGCTTTGGTCACATTTTTAGATAGAGCTCAGCACAGAGCGCACTGCGCTCATTAGGAGACTTCGTAGCCTGAAATTTAAAATTTTTCGTTTTGTGTTCATGAATGCTTGTTATTTGTGTACTTTACATTTTAAAATTGATCCGCTTACTTGCACGAAAAAACAACACGCAATACCGCGTTGGGGCGGCTGCTCCTGACAATCGAGAAGCCTTCAGCTTCATTTTACCTGTTCTTTTACTGAGTGCCATAGCGGCAGACATCTTGGGTGGGGGCTGAGGCTCGGCACGGTCTAGTCGTCACAAGGACGCTAGACCGGTACTTAAGACGACCATGCTTACGCGCAGCGGGTACGCGCTGCGGGATCGCCAGAGCATCGCCGGAGTCACGCCAGAGTCCAGCCCGTCTGCGCCCGTCCGCGCACGGGCGGGCTCGGGGGCTCGAACTCCTGACCATCGCTACACATATACGGCGGAAGAGCTTCGTTGTCTAGATAACGGTCAGTTGCAACTCGATATAGGTGCTATTGCTAGGCTAAAAAATCATGCCATATTGCGGCCGTTCAACAAAAGTTCTAGTACCCAATACCCGGTACTAAAGATAGCGAGTCTGAACACTAGGTCCCTTCACAGTCATCATGTAGAGATCTACAACCTACTTCAGGATAGAGACCTCGATGTCCTGACACTATCAGAAACCTGGATGGTTGAAAACTCCATGCCGGATATTATTGCTGCCCTCCCTAATGGCTATGACGCAATTTGGCAGAACCGCGCTGGGTCGGCTCGGGGGGGTGGGGTAGCGATTTTATTTAAAAAATCCCTATCTGTGGAAGAGATAATTTCAGAAACAGTGGACCTAGCTGATCTAGTAGGAATAAAGATTTCTTTAAACAATTCCTGCTGGGTGATTCTGTCAATCTACCGCCCACCCAACTCATCTCCACTTTTTAATGATTCATTTACACCTATTATATCAGATCTATGTACAAGGTATAAAAAAATTGTGATATTAGGAGATTTTAACTTGCATTGGGACAGCCCCCAATGGGACCTACCAACACGCCAATTGGACACCACCATGTCCGCTTTGAGTTTTTGTCAACTTGTGAAAGTACCCACACATATTAAGGGTCATACTCTTGACTTAGTATGGTCCACAGACCCAAATGTCCTTCTTAAGGATGTGGTTCCCTGCATCTGGACTGACCATTACTTAGTGACCTGTGAGGTAAACATAAAAGATCATTTAAAGCACCTACCCCGAGGTACTAGAAGGACCCGCAAATGGGCCGAGGTTGATTTAAAAAACCTGACCTCTGTGCTTCCGGAAATGACTTCTCTGACGAATTCTGATAGAAGCCTGGACGTAGAATATACAGTCCTAACTCAGAGCCTGAACACTGCTATTGATCACATAGCACCGGAAAGAACTCAGTCAATTAAGGGTCCTGGTAAAGAGGCTCCATGGTTTACCCCATCTTTAAGGGAACAAAAAAGAAAGCTTCGAGCTCGGGAGAGAATCTGGAGGAAAACCAAGCAGGATACTGCAAGGAACCAATATAAAGACTCACTCCACCTGTATAAAAAACGTATTTCACAAGCCAAGGCGGAGTACTACGAGTCTCGCCTACAGAAGGCTAGGAATATCCAGAAGGAGACATTCCAAATCCTGTCGGAGCTGAGTAAAAAACAGGAGAACTCTGAGTCTCCCATAAACTCTAACACCTTTCAGGAATACTTTTTAGAAAAGGTAAAAACCATTATCCAGGACATCAAGTGCAGTGTGGTGAATTGTGACACTATACAGCCTGAGGTTCAGAATCCTACTCACTGCTCTTTAGTACAGTTCCCTGAGTTGGACGAGCTGAGTCTAGAGCAGTTAATGGGGAAAACTAAATCTGGCTCCCCAGCGGACCCATGTCCCCCGAGTATCTTCCGTGTGGCACGCCCGCTATTGGAGGCTCGGATCATCTCCCTCCTAAATAGGTCCCTAGAAACAGGGTACTTACCTGGTGACCTTAAGGAGGCGCGAGTTAGACCTCTGTTGAAGAAGCCAGGCGCAGATCCGGCTGTCCTGAAGAACTATAGGCCGATCTCCCAGCTGCCTTTCCTTGCTAAGGTCCTAGAGCAACACGTGCTGAAGTCTCTATCACTGTACCTCGAATCCCATGGCTTACTGCATGAGCGACAGGCAGGGTTTCGAGCGCACCACAGCACCGAGCTAGTGATGCTCTCGTTGTTGGACGAACTGAGAGGCATGGCTGACGGCAAAAGGCAGAGCGCCCTGATCTTACTAGATCTGTCAGCGGCGTTCGATACCGTCAGCCATGACCTGCTCCTGGGAAGGCTGGAGGCCTTTGGGATCAAAGGCTTGGCCCTCAAGTGGCTGCAATCCTTCCTTTTGGGAAGGACTCAGAGGATACAACTTGGGGAGTCAACATCTGAAGTGGGTCTCTTAGAGTGCGGTGTCCCACAGGGCTCCGCACTGTCCCCACTTCTGTTCAATCTTTACCTGCAGCCTCTGATTGCATCTCTGGCTGAGTTGGGCTGCAGAGTCTACAACTATGCTGACGATACCCAGCTAGTGCTGAGTATCGATAACACAGGGACAGCACAAACCCAAGCTCAAAACATCCTGAGGTACACCGTAGGCTGGATGACGAAAAACCTACTAAAGATCAACCCGGATAAGACCGAGGTTTTGGTAATTCCATCTACCACCTCACCGTGGAGTGATCTGTATTGGCCTGCTGAGCTTGGATCAGCCCCAAAGCCTAGTGCCAACGTAAAGAGTCTGGGGATTAAATTAGATTGTGACCTGTCAATGTGCAGTCAAGTTTCCGCTGTTGTTGGATCTTGCACGAACATCATCAGACAATTGAGAAAGATAGCCCCTCTCCTTTCTCATTCGATGATGCGTTCAATTGTAGCAGCAACTGTCATCTCCCGGATCGATTATGGGAATGCCTTGTACCTCGGCCTCCCAGAAATCTCGACAAACAGACTCCAGGTCGTAATGAACGACGCCGCACGGCTAATCTTCAGAGTGCCCAGACGAACAAAGGCCTCCCCTCTTCTCCAAAACCTTCACTGGCTCCCTGTCAAGGAGAGGGTTGAATTTAAGAGCCTCTGCATAGCGCATAAGGCGATATATGGCCATGCGCCGGCCTATATCAAAGCCCGCCTGGAAGTGTACAACCCGACAAGAACACTCAGATCATCAGACGCTCAGTTACTGGTCTGCCCCCGCTACAAATTAGTGACTAAGGGAGGTAGAGCCTTCTCTGTCCTGGCCCCCCAATTATGGAACAAGTTGCCTGAGGGGCTACGCAGGGAGATGAATCTCCTGCGGTTCAGGAAATCTCTGAAAACCCTGCTGTTTAGAAGAGCCTTGATCACAGTGTAGTCCTGTAGCTGTATCTCTCTCAGGAGTGAACCAAGTTATTGTAATGACATCGATTTCCAAGCGCCTAGAGGCCTGCAGGTGATTGGGCGCGTTATAAATCAAAATTAACAATAACAATGAAATCATTTAAAGAGATTTCAAACAAATGTCAGATTTCCAAATGTTCACTGGGGCCACATACATCATATGATACTTTGTCCCAAACAATACCATCAGGTATTGGAATTGCTGTAATGTTCACCAGGCACATGTCTCTTTGTTCACGGTGTGATGATGTATGTGGTTTCAGGACCAAGTTCACAGATCGTACCGCAGAGGGTTGTGGGAGATAATGTCCGTACAGAAGCAAAAAAAAGATAGTCAGTGTGCCAATCCAAATTAGCAGATATATCACCCCTATTGCGCACCAAATATGCAACCAAGGTGGCACTAAGTAAGTCTTTTTGAGAAAAAGATAGAATTGGCACATTTTTTCTTTCTTTGAAGTGGGTGGCGTTTGATCAGGTTCACTTGGATCTGAAGAAAAATCATCAAAGTTGATGAGATAGCCAGACGCAGTTCAATCTGTCTTTGATAGCACAGCAGGTTTTGTAGAACTGGCTGATGTGTCATTTGAAGGCACATTAATGTAGACATCATTGTGGGGCCGAATTGCAACTTACATTGTTGTTTCTTCCTAATGCTTTACAATTTCAACCGGTGTGATTTGTACTCCATTATTTGTAGCTCCATCACTCTGTGTTGCAGAGTCTTGAAACGTTATCAGTCTTTCCATCTGAACTTCCTGTATAGTAGCAAAAGGATATCTGCGGCTACTCAGGACCCCATGCGGCCTACTGTTGAGAACCAGCAACATGATGCGGTTTGATCAGATCAATGGAGATTAATCTTTTTTCTTTTTTAATGGCAAGAAGCAGAAGAATTTCTGTTCTTGTTCCCACTACCACCAGGACAGGTACAGCTGTTCTGTAAGATGGCCCAAACTCTCTTCTGTCCACAATCTTTATCCTGACCAGGTCCCCAATCTTTGGGACCCAGGCAGGTCTTGCCAGAACTGGTTTCACTGCCCCAGTGGTGGTGAGCTTGACTTGTACGTTGCTATGTAATGCTCGGAATTCATTGAGTTCTTGTAAAACAGCCAAATGGTCATTCAGTTCAAATGGTTTTGCATCTGCCACAGTGCTGGCACAATCGAGGTCAGGTACCCACATTATTGTCCCAAACAGGAATTCATAAGGGTTGTGGCCTCCCAATGACTTTCTTGGCATGTTGTTGAGTGCCTTCTGGACACCATATAGGTGACTGACCCATATACAGCCCACGTCTAATACCCTTGATGTTAAGGATCGCTTTATGTTCCGGTTTTTCCTCTTTATCACCAAATTTCCCTCCGGATGGTAGGGGAGGAGTAGCGCAAGGCCTCACCCATACTTTCCATGGCTTCCTTGTAAGCCCTAGAGCTAAACACAGGACCACAGTTGGACTGTAACGTGCCAATAGCGTATGTCCCTATGAAGACTCGCGAATCCTTTATAACAGTTTGAGCGTCAGCTGAGTGTTGGGGCCAAACTTACAAGAATCTAAAGCATGAGTCCACTGCCAACTAGATGTACTTGTAAGCCCGTCTTAATTTAAGGGGCCACAGTGGTTCAAATAGACACATGCAAGTGGTCTGTCTGAAATCAGTAGTGGTGTTTGTGGTGGCTTGTGAATGGTGGAACCTTTCATCTGCTGTAACATATTCCTCGTCAGGACATAGTCCTCTGTTTCTTTTGTCAGCCCCGACCACCAGGAATGCTGCTTCAATAATGAAATTGTTGCAGTGACTCCTGCGTGTGCTGAGCCCAGACCCTCGTGTGCAGCTAGTATTAAACCTAATCTGCGATCTATGTTTGGTATTACTTGATCCCCCAAACCTGGAATTTGAGCATCTAATTTGTAGGAGTACTTGAGTAGAAAGCCTTTTGGCAGGACGGGTGAGCTGTTCTTTTAGGCATTGATAGCTACAAGTATATCTCTGTCTATTCTCGTGTGTGAAGAAGTGATTGCGGAAATGGCAGCAGTTTGTACTGTCACCTTGGCGGCTTCATCAGTCAGTGAGTTCTCTTTAACATGTATGCCAACACATGATGACTCAAGGTATGAATAACATGAGCCCGTGGCAGGCATGCTTTTAGCTTTGCCACGTGTTCCACTAACAGTTTATATTTTATCGTGCCACCCTTGGCATCTCTAAATCCATTCTGGCCCCAGTAGTGAAGATATGTAGGATTGCACACAGTAAAACAAATCACACACAAGCAGTGTGGGGAATTCAAGATCTGTATATTGTAGTGCTAGTATCAGGGCTTTTAGTTTTGCCAGCTGCATGGTATAATGGAAATGGAAATTGAAAAGGAATTTCTAAAGCGCACTGCGGCCAAGCGGCTTCCTGGCGCTAAGGGGCACATCAGTATCTGCAGAGGATCCCAAGGAGATTAGCCGGGGAAAGCCTGAAGAAAAAGAAAAGTTTTGAGGGCTTTACGAAAGTGAGAAAAAATAGGAATAGAGCGAATGGAGAGAGGGAGATTGTTCCAAATCTGGGGAGCCCGCACAGAGAATCGGGTGCCCCCGGTGCGGGATTTGCGAAAGCGGGGGACGTGAAGAAGGGAAAGAGAGGAAGAGCGGAGAGAACAACTGGGGGCATGGGAAGAGATTAAAGAGTTAATGAAAAGCGGGGCAGAGCGGGAGTGCGCCCGAAAGGCCAAACAGGCAAGTTTAAACTGAGACCTGAAATGAACAGGGAGCCAATGAAGGGTTTTAAGGGCCGGAGAGATGTGGGAGGATTTGGGAAGACGAAGGATAAGGCGGGCTGCCTGGTTTTGGATAGCTTGGAGACGACGAGTTTCGTAGGCAGGAATGCCTACGTACAAGCCGTTTCCATAGTCCAGGCGGGATGTAATCAGGGCAGTGATAATGGTTTTAAGGGCGTCAACAGAAAAGAACCGGGAGATCTTACGAATAAGACGGAGGGAAGAAAAACAAGAAGACACAACGGAACTAATTTGGGCATGCATGGATAGGTCATTGCTGATCTTGATGCCCAAAGTCCGAACAGAGGGGACTGGGGAGGGAGGAGGGCCAAAAGAAAGGGGCCAGTGAGCAGAGGACCAGGGATTAGACGAGCCACCAGTGAGGACGAGCTCTGTCTTGTCGGGATTGAGCTTCAAATGATTGAAGCTCATCCACTGGGAAATGAAAACAAGAGTGGAACAAAACTTAGGGGCTGGGGATGAGAGATCAAAGACGAGCTGGAGGTCATCTGCGTAATTGTACACAGAGACCCCCAGCTCAAGAAGGGAGGAAACAAGAGGGCGGATATAAAGGTTGAAAAGAAGGGGGTAAAGAGAAGAGCCTTGAGGGACCCCACAGGTGACCGGAAGGGGGGAGCAGAAAAGTCAGAGAGGTGAACTGCCTGTGATCTGCCTGAATAAAGGACGCGATCCAGGAGAGGGCCGTGCCCTGGATGCCCGCTGCGCTGACACGGCCGAGAAGGATGGCATGATCGACCGTGTCAAACGCAGCGGACAAATCCAAGAGGACCAAGGCCTGGGGGAGGTTGCTGTCAGCCTTCCCCTTGAGTTCATGCAGGACCGCGAGGACCACGCCCTCAGTGGAGTGGCCGGGTCGAAAGCCCGCCTGGTGGGAGGCCAGGAGATGGTTCTCCTCAATATAGGCGGAGAGGCAGGATGTCACGTAGCTTTCGAGAATCTTCCCTAGGTAGGGGAGAAGGGAGATCGGCCTAAAATTCGATGGAAGAGAGGGGTCCAGGCCGGCTTTCTTCAAGATAGGAAAAACAATAGCAGATTTAAAGGAAGAAGGAACACAACCCGAAGCCAAGAAAGAATTGCGAAAGGTAAGGGGGGGGACGGGACAGCTAGTGTAAAGAGTTCTGAGGATCCGTGCAGGAGCACAGTCCGCAGGGAAGCCAGACTTGACCTTGACAAGCAGGTCGAGGAAGAGCTCAGGTGAAATTGGTTCAAGATGATCCAGAACAGAGGGAGGCAGATGAGAGTGATCAGGCGAATCCGGCCGAGGCACAATAGGAATATTGGCCTTAATGGTGATGATTTTATTGATAAAGTAATCGTTCAAAGAGTGGCAAAGAGATTGAGAGGGGGCAGGGGAAAGACAGGCGCGGTCAGAGGTGGCAAGACTGTGAACTAGTGAGAAAATCTCACGGGATTTGTTGGCCGAAAGGGCCATTCGCTCAGTAAAGTATTTGGATTTGGCCGCTAAGATGGCTTTTTTATAGTTATTGAGGAGGGCTTTGTATTTGAGGCGAAGGGTAGGGCAGTAGTTACGTCGCCAATTACGCTCCGAGCGCCTGAGCTCTAATTTCAGGGATTTGAGGTCGCTGGAAAACCACATGTGAGCATCATGGCGGCGAGCAGATTTAATCTTTTTAAGTGGAGCGACCTGGTCACAAGCAGAAGAGAGCCAAGTGTTAATAGCATCCGCCTGACTTTCCAAAGACAGGTCGGTCAGGATAGGAGCAGATGACGACAATAAGGAAGAAAGATCATTAAGATCAGTCTTATTCTAGAGATTGTATAGTCCACCTTTCATTATAGCGCATGCAGCGCTATTCTTCTGTTTACTTTCAATGGCAGGATGTGCAGAACCGTCAGTATAAATGATGTATTCATGCTGATCTAGATGCAAGATTTAATTCGGGAGAGGTTATTCTTGTTTTTACTGCAGAAATGCTTGTGTTCTAAGTCTTGGATTGTATCTATATTCTACATCTGGTGCAGTGAGAGAATTAGCCCATGGTATCCAACATGGATGCAGTGCTTTTGCATTGGGAATGTTGGCTTTAGTTACCACTTCAAAAGTCGTTATCGGAGTTACAAAAATTATGTGTTTTCCTTGTGCTAGTGCTCTTTCTCTCATTACAGCAGTCTTTACAGCTGTCAGAATTTTTTCTGTTGCTGCAAATCGATTTTCAGCATTTGTGTACAGATGAGATTTGTATGCGATAGGGACTGTCTCACCTTCATTGAACGTGATATAAGTGTACCCTGATAACCCCGGAAAGACCCATATTACCAGGTTGTGGATGTTTACTTGTCTCTGCAAGCGTTTTGCAGCTATCATGTCAGCTTGAACTGAATGTAGAGTGTCAGTGTGTGTTTGAGTGCACTGGTTTGCTGTGAAGTCTGGTCTGATTAGGTCATAGAAAGGTATTACTCTTTCTGCGTAATCTTGAATGTACGTTCTGCTAAAATTTAGAAATCCTAATATGGATTGTAAACCTTTCAGAGTTTTAGGAGGCTGGATCAGTGCACACTTTTCTTGAAAGTTTTGGCAAGGCTTTTGCCTTCACTTGACAGCTCATATCTCAAAAATAGGATGATGAGCAATCTTTGATTTTTTTAAGTTAAATTTGTAGCCCAGATTGGCAAAGCCAACAATTATGTTCTTCACCCTGCATAAGTGATCAAGTAATTCATTGCCCATCAGATAAATATCATCTACATAGGACACTGCCTCTTCATCGTAAGTTTGTAATAGCTCAGATACCCTGGGCTGTTCTTATAGCCTTGGGGCAGGCAACAAAACTGACACTGAGTGCAGAGGGCAGAAAATCCTGTCAAATATTGGCTTTCAGGAGCTATATTTTGGCAGAAGAATCCATTCAAGATATCTAGTGTTGCTTTGTATTTTTTCCACACAATGTTATTCATCAATGCAGCACTGTTTGCGTTCTGAACTAAAATGTTTGTGTGCATGTGTTCAAGTGTCTGTAATCTAAAACCAAACAGTATGTGTTGTCAGGTATCATTACGGGAAAGAAAGGGTTGATCATTAAGGATGTGCAAGTTTCAATCACACCCTGGTATTCAAGTTGGTCTAAGATTTCTATGACCTGTTTCTTCGCCTAATTTTTAAAAGGGTACTGTCTTGGTAGAGTTGGAGTTTTTTTTAAGGGATTTTGTGATGTTTGGACTCCACGTCCCATCCTACATGGTTGCGGTATAATGTCAGAGCTAGCGCTTGTGCACAATCCCGTGCATTTGAGTTTTTTAAGGAAACAGGAACGAGGTCGGAAAAGCAGGCAAAATGACACTTTCCCCCTTTGGACAATCCATTATAAATTCAGGTGGCCAATCTTTTTCTGGTAATAGGATGTCATATCCAAATGTCAAATGTTCTCAAAAAAGACCTGTAATTTTTCCTGCGATGCCACCCCCTATTTGGAGAATAATTTTTTGTAGATGATGTGGGACACTCACTCGTGTATCTGGTGTTTCCACCGTGATGTATTCATTCAATACTGCTGTCACCATAAACTCCTTCAGATTCTGGGGAGCTATTGTTGCTCTCCCACGCTGATATAATTGGGCTACCATGTATTCTAATGTATACTGCAGCAAAGATTGTTCCCCATGTAATACAAACATCAATTGAGCGAACTATTAACATTGGCAAGCAAATTGTTAAAATTCTGTGTTTTTCCTGCAGACCCGTATGCTGAAATACTGCTTCCAACTGTGTTATTTTTTGGGTAATCCAGAAAGGTTCTTTAACCCATTTTGACAGGAATGCACCCATTACTGCTTTTAGTGTTTGTGGACTAATTATTGGTGTGTGGTGGAATTGGACTGCACCATGTGGAGCTGCTCTCACAGGTTCTAATGTGAGTGTCTGCATGATGAACTGGATAATATGTCTGTATAGCCTGACTACTTCTTGAAAAGTATACACACTTCCCCTACTGTGAGTGTGTCTGTCTCGGGCTGTGGAGTGTAAGCCGCTAAGACCGTCGCGGTCGCTCCTCCTATGCTGAGTGGACTTAGTCTTACGACTAAACTTGTGTGTTTTAGGGCACCTTTAAACCAGTTATTATGTTGCTGGTAAGTTAACAGTACTTCAATATCCTTGTATGGGATGTATTCTTCTGCTGGATCCACTTCAATGTATTTTTGAAATAAATGTGACTGTGGATCTGCAGGTGGAAATTTCATCCAGGATGAATAGTATACCTCTGATCCAAATGCCTCGTGTGCCTCGATCACGAAGGTAACAAAACCACATGTTGCCGGTAACCTATGTTTTAATAACTTTAGTGTTACTGCCTATCCATAGTTTTCAGAAATGTTAATGGCAGTAGCAAATTCATCTTCTTCTGAACTTCCACTGCTCGTCGCAAATTCAGTGATTGTTAAAGGAGTAGAAGGTAAAGGTTTAACAGATAGGGTTTAGCATGATAGGGAACTGTTAGTCCTTACGGTTGCTAAAACCTTCAGCCATTACACAGGGTGTGCCTGCTCAACTGAGGCGGATTAACCTTCCCACTACAGACATCTCTGAAAAATGTGAGTAGGATTATCTTATAAAGAACAACTGAACTACTCAGGTTTTACTGTTAATATAAGAACCAAACAAATGTTGGTGGTGCCATGTTGTGTTGTTCCTAGGACCTCCACGGTTTGGATGACCTAAATTGAGGGCTTGGTATGCAGACAGACTCTGGACACCACAAACTAACAACAGAAGAGTAAGGGTATGACTGTTTACTCTCAAACCCCTACTAAATTATTATTAAACAACAGAAGAGTGAAAGGGCAACAAACAACCTAAAAAAAGTATGTGAGGTGAAAGGGAAACAAACAACCTCAAACAAATATGTGAGGTGGAAGGGAAAGAAAGATAAGGAAACTCAACACATATAGAAAGTTGTTTAAGAACCCTCACTCACCAACCTAGTGGTGACATGCTTCATCACTGGGTTCCCACTGGAAAGACCCATGTCTTTCCAGTGTGCTACAATGCCTGTTTACAGCGGAGCTGGTTCTTGTGTGTGTTGAGGAGGTGAAAAAGCCAAATTGTGCTAAGTGAGTGCAGTAAGGTGAAAAAAATATAAAAAGTGCAAAGTCGTGACTCTCAACTATTTTATTAATAGTCCAACCTGCACTGATTTAAAACAGATATGAGTGGACTCATAGGGTTAGTCCCATCTATTAGAGACCCCTAGTCCGCAGTGAATACAGATTTGGTCGACATGTTTCTGCTTTTGGGAGCCTGAGTCGCTCAGCTTTCTTCAGGACCAGATAATGTGATCCTCCGGTGGTATGCACGCCCTAAGGTGCACCCCGCCGTGAGGATTTTGTGTTAAAAAGAAGACAAAAGTTTATTTCTTATTATACTTACGGCTCAAAGTCATTCAAACCCAATCAGCAATTTGGTAGGATCAGGTACCTGTGAGGAGAAATGTTTTCAAAGTTAGAAAGAAACATTTGCAATAGTTAGAGTGCGATACCCGATGATGCCAATCAATCCCTTCACCAGAACATCCACCCTTATGGTGAAGTAAAGGAAATGGAGTGCAATTACTCATTGTTACTCAATGGTCTAAGTATCTAGGTCAGACAGTGCTGAGAATTTATTGTAAATGAGTTGGAGGGCAGGGTCATTAAAAGGACATCTGGGATTTGGTTTGTAGAAGTAGCACAAAGGTAGAAACCAAATTGTAGCTGGATTTCTCAACAATGACCTAACCATTGACGGTTTTTAAAAAATGAATGACAATGCAATCACCTTCTATGTTCTTAGGTGAGTTGCCTACCCACCGCACCCTTTGTACCATGATTAACTCTTACGCATTTAAAACATTAAACCTCTTGTTCTTAGACAACCAGTACACACTGTTATTGCATAGTTGATCACAGGTTTCCCTCTGCTCCTTTTTGAGAGTAGATACCCCTGCTGCCATCAAAACTTAGGGGCAGGCTGCTAGTGGCAGTCCCAAAACATCTGTATTAGGGCCTAAGATGAATCCTACTCAGTGGGTCAGATGTAATACTACTAAATTGTCCCAAATTTGGTCTATTACCATTAGATTTTAGAGTGAGTTCAAGTGTAAAAACAGGGGAAATTGGTGAATCGACCCCAGTCGAGGTTAGTGGACCATCATTAGGAGGAAGAGGTTTTGGCGCTATATCAACTTTGGGAAGCAGGCACTCCCTTAATTGGGCACATGTTTACAGGAGGATACAATGAAGGGATCAACAGGTTGACTATTGGTGCTATAAGACGAGCTGTCTTTAAGTACAGCATTAGATGAAGCAGTAGATAACCCAAGAGTGTCAACATTAAAATAGAGTGTCTCTCCCTGATGACTGACTCTTTTCATTACAGTGTCAAAATACTCCAAATGCTGGTATAAAGGTGTGAGATTCGTGTCTATCAGGTCACTTATTCGAGAGCATACAGTGTTGGTAAAAGCTTCCCAAAGATCTAATATGATGGGTGTGGTTTCAGTAGGGTGGATAGACTTTCCACTCTGTGATGGTACTGAAGGACTGGCGCTAGATGATGATTGCATCCGCAAGTAAAGACTACTGCGTGATGTATGATATGATATGAAAAAGAAATTTGTACAGAGCACGTTCACCAGCGGCTTCTCGGCGCTTTAAGGCCAGGCCGGAACTGACAGCAGAGCAGGAAGATTTTACGCAAAAGCTTGTGAGAACAGCCACGTCTTTAAGGGTTTTCTAAACGCCTGATAGGAGGGGATAAGGCGGAGATCAAGTGGGAGAGAGTTCCAAAGGTGGGGAGCTTGTGAGGCAAATCGTAAGACCCCAAGCCTTTTGCGCTTAAACGGGCATGTGGAGAGCAGTTTGAGGCCAGCCAATCGAAGTGCTCGGGTAGGGGTGTATCTGTGGAGCAGAGAGGCAATGAAGGAGGGGCGTTGGTTGCCAAGTGCTAGGTAGGTAGTACAGCCCACCTTGAAGAGACTACGCTGGACTACAGGTAGCCAGTGTAAACTTCTCAGAAGCGGTTTCACAGAGCAGGACCTAGGCTGCCGAAAGACCAGCCTGGCGGCCTGGTTTTGAGCAAGTTGGAGTTGGTGGGACTGATAGAGAGGAATCCCAATATAAAGAGAGTTTGCATAATCAATGCGAGACACTACTAGACCCAGTGTGACGTGGACCAGGGCATCATGGGTAAGGAATCTGCTAATCTTTCTGATGCGGCGTAGGTGGAAGAAGCACGCCGACATCACGGATTTCATTTGATGTTTCATGGACAGATCCTTACTGATGGTAACGCCAAGACTCTTAGCCGAGTTTGCTGGGTGGGGAGCGTAGCCCAGCGTGCGCGGCCAGAAGCTGGGATTCCATGGATTGTTCAAAGATTCAGTAAGCACCAGCTCAGTTTTGTCTGGATTAAGCTTGAGCTGGTTGGCACTCATCCAGCAGCTAATGAACGTCATTGTGTTCTGGAAGTTCTCAATTGAGGCGGTGGAGGAGTCAATATTGAAGATGAGCTGGAGGTTATCTGCGTAATTGAAGATGACTACTGGTTTATCCCTAAGTTTGGCAATCAATGGGGGGATGTAAAGATTAAATAATAAGGGGGACAAGGAGGAGCCTTGGGGGACCCCACAAGTAAGGTCCTTTGCCTCAGATGTAAAAGGGCCAAGACGAACTGCCTGCTTGCGGTCTTGAAAGAATGAAGCAAGCCAACTAAGCGGGGTGCCCCTGATGCAGGCGTGCTTGATCCGCTGAATAAGAATGGAGTCATAAACGGTATCGAACGCCACCGACAAGTCAAGGAGCACCGAGGCCTGGGAGAGTTCATCATGTACTGTACTGGTGCGTGGGGTCTGTTTCCTTTTAGTACAAGCTGGCTTCCCTGTCATCCTTTTGCATTTGGTGGTCAAGGCTAGTGCGGTTATTGGAGCACCCTTAATTGGCTTTGTCTCAGGCAGGTAATGCCTTGGAGCACCAGGGGAATTCCCACTAGGAATCAACATATTATTAGAGTCAACCGCGGATGCAAGCGGTCATAAGGTGCGATAGTAGGTGCGGAGTCAGCTAGTACCCCTCCAGAAGCAGAGCCAGTCTGTATTACCTCACTTTCCAAAGACAGTCTACGCTCCGTTAACTCAATCTCACTAGACACGATGTTAACCACCCTCTCCAACATGCTGTCAAGAGTAACAGAGGGTGCATGGGTGGTGGGCCAGTACATTTCACCATGGTAGCTTACTTGTCCAAACTGTTCCCAATTGACTTTTTATGGGCAAACACTCACCGCGGACCTTAAAAGCCAGCACTGCTGTATCACTGGAAAGAGAATACCCTAGCCCAGCCTCTGTCAGCCGCTGACGGGCGCAGACGGGCCAGCTCTTTGTCCGGCCTTGGCCCGGGCACACTCCTGGGCATGCTCACAGGCATGTCCCTCCCAGCGGGGGCCTAGTCAACAGAAGTACGAGCCTCCGGACACAAGGAACGGGCGTGCTAAGTCCACGAAGGCCGCCCGGCAGGCTGGGCTTGTGATCCTGGTCTCCCCTCTGTAGGAACAGACTCCTGTGCAGCGGGCCCAGCCGACAATAGTAGACGCCCCTGGGTGCAAGGAGTCGGCATACAGAGGCAGTGACAGCTGCTAGGCAGACTGGGGTTTGTGGTCCTGGTCTCCCCTCTGCAAGAACTGTCTATATGTATATATATAGATAAATAGATAGATAGATATATATTCACTGAAAAAATCAAAGGTTTTACAGACGTTATAGTTAGTAATTAGCATTTAAAAAACCTTAGAAATTCACTGAAAAAACATAGGTTTCAAGGACTTTATAGTTAGTTGGACATTTGACTCATATAAAACCAGAGAAATTCACCAGTTATAGTTATTTGAGCTAACTATAACTTGCAATGCACTGCTGATAACGTCACATATTACATTACTCATGACATGGTCAGTGACTTCGCTGAAGACATCATCCAGTGTGTGTTTCTGTTAAGTTTAAATATTTTTCATATATATCTATGCCAAGGTGTATTAACGAATGAGTGGATTTACAAGTACCTGAATGGATTATTTAGTAGGTGCGTGACAGACTGTATAAGTGAGTAAATAAACGTGTCTTACTGAATGCATGGGTTAGTTACTAAACTGTGAAAGTCTGTATTAGTCTCTCAGTTTGTGTGTAAGCGGCTGCATGAGTTGGTGAGGAGATCCTTGAGTGTCTATATAGGTTATTGATTTGTTGTCTGAGTATCTGTATGGGTCCCTGAGTGGGTGGGTGGGGGTATGTGTGCCTAGATGTCTGAGTGGGTGATTCACTAGTTGTATGGATTGAAAAGTGCATCTGTAAAGGGCTCTATGGGTGACTTAGTGTGTGTATGGGTGTGTTGGTGAATGAATGGCTCAATGGAATATGAATAAATAACTACATATGTTTTAAGGCACTATATGTCAGTGTTGGAGTATATAAATGAGTATATATGAGAGTAAGCTATTTGAAGAGTGGGTGTATAAATCACTGTCTGCTTGTATCAGTGATTGTGTAAGACACCAAGTATGTCTTAGAAGCTGCATAACTAAGTGGTGTGGTGTGTGTATAAATAACTCAGTTGGTGTATATAACTGTATACAAGAGTAAAAGAGTATGTAATTCATTATTTGTATGACTGACTAGGTGTGTGACTAACTCTATGGATGAGTTGTAGAGTGTGACTGTATGTATACGTGTATCAGTGCATATTATAGTATTGTATTGATGAGTAACTATAGGTATAAGACACTGAATGTATATATAGACCTAGTAAATAATCATAGGAATGTAGTATATGGTATTCATGTGCGTATGGTGTCATACTAGTCTGTATTTTAGAGTACGTGTATCATAGTTTATATATCAGGACATCAGTATGTGCATCAGATTATCACCTGGATGATGTCATCAGTGATGTCATCAGTGATATCATTTGATATGTCATCAGTGATGTCACTGACCATGTCAGGAGTGATGCAATATGTGACGTCATCAGCAGTGCATTGCGGGCGCACGAGTTATAGTTAGCTCAACTAACTATAACTGGTGAATTTTTCTGGTTTTATGAGTCAAATGTCCAACTGTAAGGTCCCTGAAACCTATACCGTCTGTAAAACCTTTGTTATTTTCAGTGAATTTCAAAGCTTTTTTAAATGTTAATTTCATATTTTAATATTTGTAAAATATATATTTTTTAATGTTTTTTTAATATTTTGCAACTCTATTATCCTTTTTTAACTTTAAAAATGATATAATGTTTTATATCTTCCCGCAAAAATATGCATATCAAACTTTTTTTGGGGGGAGAAAACAACAGTCCCGTACCGGTAGTCTACTAAGCTCGATCAGCACGCGAATCCTATCCACCACATTTAAATGATGCGCATTTCGTATCCGACGGGGTTGTGATACCGCGTCTCGCGTAACAACATGTACGTATGAGGTCCGCAACCTGCTACTGTAGTATGCGACCGGTACGCACTACCAAGGGGCGCGTTACATCATGTACGTATGGGGTGGCACCCGCTGCGCATTTCAAATATGACGAATGCACGTTGCCACGCCCTGTGTTATGTCATAGACGTACAATATTGTGCCGCATACACCATTCCCTCATTTATTTTTGTTTCAAAACTATATCTAAATAACTTTAAAGTGTATATGAGAGTAAGCGATAATTTAACATATTTTAAACAGTTATATATTGCTAACTGTAATAAACGTATATTATAGTAAATATTTTTTCTTAAAATCACATCGGTGCGATCTCATTGAGCACTGGCTGCTCGATTGCCATGTGACCATGAAAAAAAAAACTTTTCCTTAGTTCATAACATTTCCTATTGTCGCCACTCATTTTAGTCAATTTCTGTACTGCATTTGATGAGACACACCTCTTCTGCTTAGAGAGCTTTTTTCCAAACTTTTTGCTATGTACACATATCTTACACTACACACAACATGCAACCATCATCTTCATCAATATTCATACTATGTAAAGTAGCCTTCCACCTGTGATAACCATACACCTAAAAGTTACATTACCAACATTTTCTCCAATACCAGAGGTAACATGGTTGCATACGCTGTCCACAGTGCAACGTAATGTAGTACTCCCCAGAGGCAGTATCATGCATAGATAATAAACACACGGACACAGATAGATAGTGGAAGTGGGTATGGGCACCTGCGCTCGACACCTTTTTATTACCAGGGTCACATATCTGTGGTGGATGCGTGTGTAGTCAGTGTGAACCAGCCCTCAGGGAATAGTTGCTGCTATCATCAACTACAACAGTAATCATTGGATCACACACAGAAATTCAATATTAAAAGAATCGATAATTTGTGCTGCAGTAAGGTAGGGACAGTAGATGTGAAATAATACAGAAATAATTTGATCGCAAAAGAACCATAACTTGTGGTATACTAACACACAATCAATAGATCTGAAATAATACACAAAAAGATTATATCATAAATGCTCCATAAGTTCTAGTGCACTCACACAGCCACATCAAAAGCATTCAGCATGTACACAGCCAGCGATAATGCGTGCTGTAGACAGGCCATACTAGGAGCAATATCTGTTGCTAGCTACATAAGGTGACTTGAGCTGCCCAGTGTGTCGTAAGCAAAGCTACAAAAAAGCATGTGCAGAGCTTGCAAGGATACGTATGCATGCTGCAGACAGTACACACTAGAGCAATCTCTTTTGCTACAGGACTACCTCATCTACAATAGCGACTCAATCTCTATTGTGAACATTGCTGTCTGCAGTGTAGGCCAGAGTGAGCAGTCAGCAAGGGCCCACAGCCATGTAGCATTGACTTGAGCTTTACAATTTCCAATACGCGAAGCAAAAAAATGTGTGCAGAGCCTGCAATGATGCGAATGAGTGATGCAGATACAGCACACTGTAGCAATGTTTTTTCCTACAGGACTGCATCATCTACAATACTGACTAAATGTCAAATGTGAACACTGAAGTCTGCAGTATAGGCCAGAGAGTGCTTTCAGCAAGGGCCCACAGCCACATGGCATTGACTTTAGCTCTACAGTTTGCAATACACAAAGCAAAAAAAATGTATACAAATTCTGCATGATGAGTATGAGTGGTGCAGACAGAGAGCACTGGCGAAATGTATTTTCCTACATCATCTACAATACCGACTCAATGTCAAATATGAACACTGAAGTCTGCAGTATAGGCCAGAGAGAGCATTCAGCAAGGGCCCACAGCCATGTGGCATTGACTTGAGCTCTACAGTTTTCAATACGCAAAGCAAAAGAAAACGTGTGCAGAGCCTACAATGATCCAAATGAGTGATGCAGACACAGCACACTGTAGCAATGTCTTTTCCTACAGGACTGCATCATCTACAACACTGACTAAATGTCAAATGTGAACACTGAAGTCTGCAGTATAGGCCAGAGAGTGCTTTCAGCAAGGGCCCACAGCCACATGGCATTGACTTGAGCTCTACAGTTTGCAATACACGAAGCAAAACAAATGTATACAAATTCTGCATGATGAGTATGAGTGGTGCAGACAGAGCGCACTTGCGAAATGTCTTTTCCTACAGGACTCCATCATCTACAATACCGACTCAATGTCAAATATGAACACTGAAGTCTGCAGTATAGGCCAGAGAGAGCATTCAGCAAGGGCCCACAACCACGTGGCATTGACTTGAGCTCTACAGTTTGCAATACACACAGCAAAAAAAAAGTGTGCAGAGCCTGCAATGATACATATGAGCATATGAGTGGTGCAGACAGTACACACTGGAGCAATGTCTTTTTCTATAAGACTACCTCATCTACAATATCAACTTGATCTCAATTGTGACTACTGCTATCTGCAGTGTAGGCCAGAGAGAGCAGTCAGCTAGGGCCCACAGCCACATGACATTGACATGAGATCTACAGTTTAAAATACACGAAGCAAAAAAAAGTGCAAAGCCTGCAATGATGCATATGAGTGGTGCAGACAAAGTGCACTGGAGCAATGTTTTTTCCTATAGAACTGCACCATCGACAATACTGACTCAATGTCAAATGTGAATACTGAAGTCTGCAGTACAGGCCAGAGAGAGCATTCAGCAAGGGTCCACAGCCACGTAGCATTGACTTGAGCTCTACAGTTTGCAATATGCAAACCTAAGAAAACGTGTGCGGAGCCTGCAATGATGCGTATAAGGGGTGCAGACAGAGCACACTACAGCAATCTCTTCTCTTACAGGACTGCATCATCTACAATAGCGACTCAATCTGAATAGTGAACACTACTGTCTGCATTTTTAATTGAAGGCAATACTCACACACAAAACCATCAATACTTTTTCTCACTCCCTCTTTACAAAATACAACAATATAAATAATATAAAACTCTACAATAAATTAGTCAAAACAATTCGAATTGGGATTTCATCTGTCCACAGTCTACACTATTCACTGTTCCTTTCAACTTACAAGATGAATTTGGTCATTTTACTAAACCTATAACTCATCTAAAAAAAACTTCTTCAAGCATATATACTATAGCCTTCTAGCCCGCCGAAGCAGGCTATACCAGCTATTAAAGGTCCTCTCCAGCATTAAAGGCCCAAGCTGAAGGTGATGGTCTTTAACAAGGGAAAGGGACTTTAATAGCCAGTATAGCCCAGCTTCAAGGGCTATAAGGCTATTGGAACATTCTGCCACTAAAGGGTAGAATGTTCTAACAAATAAACCAAAGCCTTAAGAGAGCGCAAGGGGATTGGAATCCCTTCAGGCTCCCTTTAGCATTTCTTCACAGCCAGAGCTGTGAACAAAAAAACGTTGCAATGTTGGAGCTCCAGGCTTATACAAGCCATTATAGGAACTGAGTTACTGCATTGTTTTCAATGGAGCTCCCAACATTCCAATGTTCTAATAAAACAATATTGTGTATGTATCAATATACGTTCTAATTACTTAACTACTGGATTATGTAATTAAACAATCACCACTCAATCTAAATTGTGAACCCTGCGAACCACAGCCTAGACCGGCTGCAGTGGTCATTAACACCTCACAGCCCCATACCATTCAATTTGAAAGCACAGAGTTGGTTGCACCTGATCAGAGAGGGTACACAGAAATCATCACAGACTTTAATTTATGACATCCTCAATCATACAATCAAGACCCCATTTCACTGTTCGCACCTGCTGTACCACAGTATACTCCACCAACTACTGTCAACCAAGCCCAATAATCATGTGCAGCAGTGAGGTGCACCTCAACACACGAACTTCAGACAAAAGCAAGCAGCAGGAATATCGGACATCGTCCATTGTGGGATCAAGACACTGTTCCACTGTTGGGACCTAGAGTTGGTTGCAGCTGGTCAAAGGGAGTACCTCCATCTCCACTCTCAGATACAGTTCTAACATCATCCATTTTGGGATCAAGACACCATTCCACTTTTGGGACCTAGAGTTTGTTGCAGCTGGTCGAAGGGAGTACCTCCAGCTCCAGTCTGAGATACAGTTCTAACATTGTCCATTGTGGGATCAGGACACTGTTCCACTGTTGGGACCTAGAGTTGGTTGCAGCTGGTCGAAGTGAGTACCTCCATCTCCACTCTCAGATACAGTTCTAACATCGCCCATTGTGGGATCAACACACCGTTCCGCTGTTGGGACCTAGACTTTCTTACACCTAGTTTAAGGGAGTACCTTCATCTCCACTCTCAGATACAGTTCTAGCATTGCCCACTATGGTATCAAAAACACTGTTCCACTGTTGGTACCTGTCAGACGACAGTGTTAGTAGTAGACAGAGCAGTCCACAGTGCTGGGCCTCAGGCTGGGCGCTGTGTGCCTGTGTCGCGGCACCCAGTGTTAATCTCAGTAGCCTTCTGAGCTCGTAGACCTCGGCCCAGGAACTTCCGCCGGCACATGGTGGGCCCTCTTTCACATACGGCGTTGTCGAAAGGTGAACTGTGGAGCATATATGCGTCGCAGCAGCCATTGCGCTTTGTAGATACCAGCACGCTGAAAGCATCATTCATGCAGCCACCTTTGCTCACGGCATCAGCCTCGTGGCAGTGTAAGCTGTGCAGACCTGGCAGACACGTTCACCAATCCGGAAGAGAACCACACCCAGAAAATCATGCCTCTTCTTCAAACCCCTAAGCTAGCCTTGCGTACGCCGAGCCAGCCCACTACTCTAAACATTTAGGGGGGGGGGGGGAGGCACATACACGCTCCCTTTCTGTAATCTTCCCTACTGACTGTACTATCATGGTTCCGTCCACTGTCCTCTTCACTCAATAGACCATCATTGTATGTGGACATGTGCATGTGTGTGCTCTGCATACTCAACTCTGTCCAGCACATTATATATTTTTATAATCGATAATTAAATTACCACCTTTGCACGTACTACGCTCTCATCTCTCTCCTCATTCTGCATTGTAAGGCAGAGGTGCAATGCAATGTTTAGTTTGTGCACATGGCTTGCCAGGTTTCCTACAGTATGTAGTGTTGTTGTGTCTGCTAGGTGCACATGTTGTTTGTCATGTAGTATGTGATCATATAAGGTAGCACGTTTATTCAAGAGCAGTGGTGTCTCCCATTTACATATCACTGTCTTAAAGAGCATACAGACGTTTTTCTCACAGGTGAAAAGTGCGACCACAATGACAGTCATTCATTACTATCCAAGAATGTCCAACTACACAGCGCTTCTAAGCTTACAGCACCCAACCTTGCGTCCTTTTTAAAAAGAACGCCAACTCCTACAATCAGACTAATATTCACACAGCTTTCTAATGGCAGTTATCAGGTTCTCAATAACATGTACTCCTGCGGAATGTGAGCTGGCACACCACATGTCCTTACTGTTTCAAACACAGTAACTTCCTGTGGCAATGTCTATTCCCACCTACACAAACTAACTCCCAAACTTCAACTTGGCCTTCAATTCTTCGTTTGAAAACAGATTTCAAGAAACGAACCACACTAAAAGGTTTTTTTTTTCAGAACAGAACTCTCCCTCACTTCTGCAAAAGAAATGTATTGACTGCTGATGCAACGAAAATCAAGTAAAATATACTCCCTTTTAAATACGAACCGCCAATTACACTTTGTGAATTGTTACACAATTTTCAACACATGTCACACTCAAGGTCTGGCACACTTTTTTAACACAGTCTCCTACAGCCTTCCAACACGCTTTTAAACTGTTCTTCTTTTATTACCAGTCTACATTCATTATATCATCTCTGGAATAACAGGAACAGTGCCCATAATTCTTTCTCTCTTTACGGCCATCCTACTACTAATTCTACTTCTAAAAATGGCTACGCTCTCTTTGGAAACAACTATGTACTACAGAATGTGCCTCTACACCAAAAAACAGTAAAACTTGTTGGTGACCTGCCTCTATCTATTATCGGAGCTAGCTACAACATAAAATTTATCTACACTTATGCAATATGCGTACAACCATTGTTTGATTGCAAAACTTGCCCATTTGACTGGCAAATGGATGTATGCCTTCCCAACATCCCAACAATCGCTCCCGATATCCAGCAGGTAATGCATTATCTTCAAAACCATGAACGTGATTGTTCTGGCAGAGGAGAATGACGAATGCAATGCAAAATGGATTCACAGCAGAATGGGATGTCTGCGCAGCCGCAAAAGATCTCCTGCAACCTGCTTCCTTTCACCACATCGCAGCAACTGTAACATGTAATATGCAATTCACCGTTGCAGGAGCTTACGTCTGAATACAGCAGAAGTGGTTCAAACTTTGCATCAGCTGGATGCCCTAGCTCTTGCACTAGTGGGTCCATTTATGGCACTTAAATAAAGACACTTTCTATATTATTTTCAAACTCCATGCCTTTATTACACACAGCAACTTTCTAAAACACACCTCATTTCACCATTGTTCTTCTGTGGCATTGCAACATTCTGCATGATATTCTTTAAGATTATTTCTTTATTCCTGCTTCCTAAAACACTTCATGTGAGTCTGCAGACCGGTAGGGGTGAGTAGTTCGCTTCCCACTCCCTGTATAGTATAAATGCACACTAACACTACTTACACAGGTATGCTACAGTGAGCAGTATCCTACAGCACCTACAGCACATCACTTTACAGCAATAAACTCACGACTTACACTGACACTTTCATCCCCGAGTCTTCAGACCGGTACCAGTGAGTACTTTGCTTCCCACTCCCGCTATACTCTAAATGCATACTAACACCACCTGCACACATGTGCTACAACAGCCAGTATGCAACACCGCCCAGAGCACATCAGTTTACAGCACTCAGCTCACAGTTTAAGCGCATAGTTTCATCCCCGAGTTTAGCATTACCTCACCTCTCCACCATTTCCCTCTAGATAAAACAGCACTTTCATACCAGTAAGGGTAAATACTTCGCTTCTGTCAGGATGCTCCAGAGCACTCAGCTCACAGTTTAGGCATCCGCTTTCATCGTCGTGTTCACCGGGCCCTCATCTCTGCACCATCTCGCAGTGGGCGAAACAGCACTTTCACACCAGTAGGGGTAAATACTTCGCTTTGGCCAGTATGCTACAGTGCCCCAGAGCACATCAGTTTACATCACTCAGCTCACAGTTTAGGCACACGCTTTCATCGCCGAGTTCACCGGGCCTTCACCTCAGCACCGTCTCACAGTGGGCAAAAAGCACTTTCACACCAGTAGGGGTAAATACTTCGCTTCACATGCCCTACAGACCTCACAGCACTCATCCCCTCCTCTTTCCCACTTTTTTTCTGAAATTTTTCCCCTTACTTGGCTCAACGGAATCACAAAATGGCGGCCATCACTTCCTAGTTGCAACCACTCACAGCGCTCGCAGCCAATCAGCAGCATGCTCGTGCTCGTAATGCCTCAGCAAATCAGATGGCAGAATTCCCAAATATCGATATCTGTAAATTTCGATATTTCTCAAAAACTACTGAACAGATTTACACCAAAAGCGTACTTTCTAAACCAAGACCCTTCTCCCTTCCAAAGTTGGGGTAATTCCGTTCACCCGTTCGACCTGTAGCCTTGTCTAAAGTTTCCTATGGAAATTAACATGGAGAATACACTTTTTGGGACTCCCCTTTTTTGCCTTGTTTTTGAGGTTGAGTTTTATGGAGCATTTACCTGAGACACCTTTTTTCTCTGCCCCCCTTGATGAATCACCCCCAAACTTTCAACATAGGAGCTGATATCAACAAAGTATTAGTTTTGAAAATGTTGTGAACATTCGTCAACCGGCACCAAAGTTATTGGGAACAGAATGTTGCCATTTTTATATGGTAACTATGTCCTGACTATAATTACCTGCCAGTAGTTGTATGTATATATATATATATATATATATATATATATATATATATATATATATATATATATATATATATATATATATATATATATATATTCACTGAAAAAACCATAGGTTTGACACATGTTATAGTTAGCTGGAAATTTTACTGACATAAAACCAATGAAATTCCACGTTATAGTTAGTTGGACTCACTATAACTTGCGCGTGCAATGCACTGCTGATGACGTCACATATTACATCACTCATGACATGGTCAGTGACATCACTCATGACATCACTGATGACACCATCCTTGTGACATAGTGACAGACCTCCTTTCACTGTAATGTAATCCTAGAAACTGAAATTTAAAAAAAAAATGCAGATACCCATATGAGTTACAACAAGTAATTCCACCATCTATATACACATCCACTCATACATATACTCACTCATCATATGAAATGATACACCTATACATCCTGTTACACACCGACAATCATCGAAAAGTTACTCACAGACATACTCACACGTGCAAATAAACTATTGAACATCCATTTATTTGAATATAGACTTATACACACACTTCCACCTTACTTCTATTGAAAATTACACATATTTATTCTCTTAAACAATCACTTATAGAAACACATACTTATTTAAACAGGAACTCTTTCAATCTCTTACTCTCACATATACTCACTTATATACATCAATATTCACATATACTAGATTAAAACATATGTCGTTACTGATAAAGACACTAGTGAGACAGTCATTCACTCACTAACAAACACATATACACACTCATCCACCCATACAGTCCTGCACAAATGCTGTCTTCAAAACACATACAAACAGAGAGTCAGTCACTCATGCATCTATGTGCTAAGTAATACCCCCACCAAACTATATAGACACTCATACTGATACTAAGAGAAACATCTAATAACCCATATACATACGCATGTAGCTACTTACCAACACATGTAGCCACTTATACACAAAGTGAAACACTAATATATATATTTAAATATTTAAACATTACTCACTAATATTTATTTTTCAGAAAGACACATATTCACTGGATGGTGTCATCAGTGATGTCATGAGTGATGTCACTGACCATGTCATGAGTGATGTAATATGTGACGTCATCAGCAGTGCATTGCACGCGCAAGTTATAGTGAGTCCAACTAACTATAACGTGGAATTTCATTGGTTTTATGTCAGTAAAATTTCCAGCTAACTATAACATGTGTCAAACCTATGGTTTTTTCAGTGAATTTCATAGGTTTTTTAAATGCTACTTCCTAACTATAACGTGTGTAAAACCTATGGTTTTTTCTGTGAATTTCATTGGTTTTTAAAATGCTAATTCAGAAAAATGTCGTGTATGCAACCTATACTTTTGGCAATAAAGTTCTGGCAATATTTTTTTCGAAAACAAGCTGTTTTCTTCACTGTTCAAGTTCCATAGAGACTCCTTGTAAAGCAATACAGAATTCGAAAGTCTGTACCTTGCCTTTTTTTAAACACATTAAAATTTGTCTGTAAATAAAAATAGCCTTACTAAACTTTCGTGCGCGACCCGGTGTGCGCACTCTCGGCAACAGTTGTCAATAAAATGGATATCGCATTTCCAGGCTTTCGTGCGCGACCGAGTGCGCGCACAGGCCTATATATTTCGTGAAAACGTTGCGATTTGAACTTATTGAAATTCTTCATACACCCCTCAAAGAACTTATAGTACGTCAAAAAAACTGTACCTAGACTTCTTTTTTATTCTTATGAAACTTTTCAGTAAATGGAGCCGAATGTCTTTTTAAACTTTCGTGCGTTACCGGATGTACACACCTTGGTATTTGTTTTAGAAATATAAAACGTTTCATACTTTAACAATTGTGCGCTTAAATCCAGCTCAGAAGATATACAAAATCATGATGGTAGTTGGTTCAACCCGGACCGTTTATTAGAGGTAGATCGTCCGACTCCACCGGAAGACACCCCTAATAAAAAGGACATATATATAAAATGCGGACTAGCCGCTGTATCGTGCTAGCAAACTATAACATATAAATCGTTAGAAAAAACAAAAGGAATCGAGCAAAATCAGTAGGCCACTGATGAGATCTTTTTTTGACCTCGCTAAAATAGAAAAATTAGGAACAACCCCTCATGAGAAATATGAAACTAGTGAGAGAAACCGAGCTCGACGCCATGATGGCTGCAAGACAGCTCGGCTCCGCCGTCCACCCCACCCAAAATAACGACAAATATTATAAAGATACACAACACACCAGCAAAGTAACAGGGTAAAACGTTTTATTAAATAACTATTTACATGGCAGCCTACTGCAACATGAAAACAACACTTTCAATTGGTTCTTAATAGTTTCAATTCTGGAATTTACACGCAGCACTCCACCCACTTCCCTCACTATCTTTTCTACTCTCAGGAGACAACAACGTCCTACATCTTTTGGAAGACTTTGGTGAAATGGCTACCGTATCTCATTCATCTTCCGAATCTGACCAAAATGATCGACTACCTTTAATAAGAAAAAATAAATCTTTCATCTGGCAATTTTTCACTTATCCTGAAGATCAAAAGAAAGTGAATGCACCAAAAGTAACCTGCACGATATGTGACTTGGTTCTCTTAAGAAGAAATCCAGCAAAAAAATATTTCTTTTCCATACATACCATGGTGCGGCATGTCAAACAAGTGCACCCTCTGCAATTTGCAGAGGCAACGACAAGAGCCCTGGCCACGCTATTACCATTAGAGGTGGCCAGCACATCTTCTGATCGACGACCTGTATCTCCATGCAGTGCAGAGATGGACTTCAGATATTTAACTATATATGGTCTATAACCTATGGTTTTTTCAGTGTTTTTCTTTGTTTTTTAATAGCAAATATCAAAAGCTTTTTTGTGGAAAATGACTACAATTAGGTATACATAAGCGGCGTTCATTTATGTTCACCACAGCCATTGTTAAAAGTAAAGTGAAAGTCGCGAAACAGTGGCCACGCCATCTAGTCCCTTTTAGGCCCCATCATGCATGTAAGTAACAGCCATTTTCTGTGTCATGGCCTCTCTGCCCACTGCCAATAGCCTATGATTGTTCAAAATTGGTTCTCTTTGGGTCATTCTCTGTTCACAAATAAGCATAAAGTCGCAATACTCTATTTAGTTTTTAAAAAGGACATATATATAAAATGCGGACTATCCGCTGTATCGTGCTAGCAAACTATAACATATAAATCGTTAGAAAAAACATGAATATAGAGAGAGGAACCGAGCTCGACGCCATGATGGCTGCAAGACAGCTCGGCTCCGCCACCCACCCCGCCCAAAATAACGACAAACACTATGCAAATATTATAAATATATACAACACACCAGCAAAGTAACAGGATAAAACGTTGTATTAAATAACTATTTACATGGAACCTACTGCAACATGAAAACAACACTTCTAATTGCTTCTTAGTAGTTTCAATTCTGAAATTGAACACCCAGTACATCCAGAGGTCATGTCCGACAAGTTGTGTGGGGGGATACCTTGCTAATGCCGCCACCCCCACCACCTTCTGTAGGAAGGACTCTGGATATCCCTGCCTTGCACAAATATCATAAGTTCTGGATGTTGAGAGCCATACTTCAGGGTCCGACAAGTTGTGTGGGGGGATGCCTTGCTAATGCCGCCACCCCCACCACCTTCTGTAGGAAGGACTCTGGATATACTTGGTCCCTGAGAGGCTTCGATGTCCCTGCCTTGCACAAATGTCATAAGTTCTGAATGTTGAGTGCCATACTTCAGGGTCCAAGAAACGCGGACTCGGAGGGGGCGCTTGGCTCCTGCCCCCTCCCCAAGTCTTGTTCCCCTGGTATGGCCTGAGATCGCCCACGACATAGGCGGCCGGCTCCCGGGGTCTGGCGGGACTTCTTGCCTTTTGATGCCTCTTCCATTCTGGACCTTGTCCCACAATCCGTTTGACCTGAAGACACGTCCTGCGGTGCCCTGGTCCAACCATCACATTTACACCGTCTCACCCGCCATCCGGCTGAATTGCACCCACTCTTCCGATACAGCGACAGGCGGCTGCCACGGAGCTCAGGAAATGGCGGTCGGCTCCACAGACTTGGGCCTGGCCTGCAAGGATGGCTCTGGGCAACCCTGGAACTCGGACGCTTGACTGCTAGGGCATGAGCCCCATTCCCAAAAGCGTCCCGTCAGCCTTGAAGATTCTACAAGAGTCACCGAGGCCCCCGACTCCTGCAGACTTCCGGTGGGGAGCGACTGCCATGATTGCTCGCGGAATGGCCACGACGTAGCCACGAGGTGCTCTCATGCTGACGCCAGCTTCAGTCTGAAACATCCAGAAACACTGTAGACTACCAATTCGATCAGTTCCGGTGGAGCCCCAACGACGTATCGCGTTCTTGCGTAATCCGTCATATGACGCGCCGCGTTAGCGCACCCGGAAGTGCTCCGGTGCGCGAGGCCCGAAGCGCAGCTTCCCGGAAGCAATGCGGAGCGCGTATCGTAAGCAATTACATTTCAGTTGGTTCTCCCTCACAATATTTTCAATGTCACATAAAACTCACCCATCACCCACTGCCATCTCTGGCTGTTTCCATGGTAACACCTCATTCTGCACCTGGCTGAAGGCACAGGTCAAAAGTTCATATCTCAACGTTCTACAGCAAAGTAACAACACTGTTTTCCCTCCAGAAACACCTGCCAATCCACAGCTCTGTTACATGTCTTTTTTTTTCACACCCAATAGTACTTTTTGTTTAACATAAACATTAACATGCAACGTACTGTTCAATCTCCACTTCTTACAATCAACCAATCATTTTTATTTTTTAAACCACACCCAGCCTCTTCCTTTTTCTTTATTTATTATTTCAACTTCTAACTACCATTCCACTTCCAGAACCGATCGGAGGACGACTACAAATCCCTTGAAAATGAAGGTCTGGCTAATAGGACACAGTTATATTCACTGGAGTGAAAAATATGCAGTAAGCAGACGAATTTGCAACCTCAGCTTACCAAATGTACACATAACATGGATTTCCAAAAGAGGATTGAAATGTCACCAATTGATTCCATTGGTGAAAACTTTTATGCATCTCCCAGAACCAGACCTTATAATTGTGCACTGTGGTGGGAACCATCTAGGCACAATCACTGGGGTAGGTCTGGAAATGCTTCTAAAAGACACCTTTCGACAATTGATGACACTTTTTCCTCGATCTGCCTTGGTATATTCCAATATATGCCAAAGACAGAAATGGAATTGGTCCAATCACCATTGTGCACAATTTGAGAAAGCAAGGAGACATGTAAATAAATCTGTTTCTGCGTTCCTCAGAGATTATAGAATGGGTTCTATTTACCACAACAACTTGCGATACCACATGCAAGACGTCTATAGGAGAGACGGTGTTCATTTCACGAATGAGGGAAACAGAATCTTCCTCTGCAACATCAGGCTCTGCATCGGTACTTACTTATAAATGCAAAAAACACTCAATTAACACAATGGCTCTTTTCAGAGCCACCTTATATCTAAGCACTCAAACTTCTGATTTATCTCCATTTTCACACTCTTGTAAAAAGGTGTGCGCGACCGAGTGCGCGCACCACGCAACATTTTTTTAAAAAAAATATATATATTTTCGCGTTTAAGGGCCTTACTGCACACCCTGAGAAAACCTATGCAGCAAAACAATCTCTACCTTCTCCCCTTTCCATATTCCAACGCTTTGAGATCAACAATATATTTACTCGCAATGACAAAATGGCGGTCAACACTTCCTGATTTCCTTCGAATCGAACGTTAACAGACGTCACGCAACAAAATTCCGCTCGCGCGCGCAGCCGTTTGGGTGCGCGCACGTGTGCGCGCGTATAGATATATAATTGACTTTAACTTTAATTTCCTCAGCAACTACTGAACGGATTTACACCATTCCAAAAAAAGCGTAATCTGCGAGCCGGACTGTACAGTTTTGCCAAATTTCTTATAAATCCATTCACCCGTTCGACCTGTAGCCGAGTCTAAAGGTCCTATGGAAAATAACATGGAGAAAACACGTTTTGGGACCCCCCTTTTATCTCAGCCCCCACTTGACCAATCCCCCCCAAACTTTTAGGGACGGAGCGCAGCAGACCGAGAAATCTTCTTTGAGAAATTCGCTAAGATTCTTCAACCAGGGCCAAAGTTATTCCAAATAGAATGTTGAGGATTTCCTATGGAAACTAGGTCCTAACTATAACTACCTACTGGCGACCGCCAGTAGGTAATATATATATATATATATATATATATATATATATATATATATATATATATATATATATATATATATATATATATATATATATTCACTGAAAAAAACATAGGTTTTAGGCCATATATAGTTAGGGATTAGCATTTACAAAACCTTAATTTACTCGCACAAAACCATTGAAATTCGCATATATAGTTAGATGCAATAACTATATATCGCGCACCCGCAATCCACTGCTGATGATGTCACATATTACATCATTCATGACATGGTCAGTGACATCACTGATGACATCTCAAATGACATCACTGATGACATCTCAAATGACATCACTGATGACATCACTGATGACTTCACTGATGACATCTCAAATGACATCACTGATGACATCACTGAAGACAACATCCAGTGACTGTATGTTTCTGTAAAGTTAAAATATGTCTTACATATTGAAGAATGAGTGGATGTATAAGTGTTTGGATGAAGGATTTAGTAGGTGCATGACTGATTGTATGAGGGAATGATTAAATGTGTCTCACTGAGTGCATGGGTTAGTGACTAAACTGTCTTAATTTGTGCATCAATATTTCTGTAGTTCTGTAAACTGCTGCATGTGTTGATCAGTATCTATATGAGTAACTATATGGGTTATTGATTAGTTGCCCAAATATTTGTATGGGAGAGTGAGTGTGTGTGTGGGGGTGGCTGGGAGGTGTGTGACTCTGTGCATAGATGTGTGAGCAGTTGATTCACTAGATGTATGGGTTCAAAAGTGCATGTGGAAACAGCTGTATGGGTGGTTGACTGTCTGCATGAGTGTATTGGTGAGTGAATGGATATCTCAGTGCTACATGTCAAAGTAAGTACATATGTAAAACACACTCCATGTGAGAGTTGACATATATAAATAACTGAACATAAGAGCCAGTGAATGTGAGAGTGGCTGTATGAATCATTGTGAACTTGTATCAAGGATTGTATAAGAGAGTAAATATGTGTTAGTATATGTTTGAATAAGTAAGGTGTGTATAACTGTATAGTTGAGGAAATGGAGATGTGATTGATTCTTTGCATGACTGACTAGGTGTGTGAGTAACTCCATGGATGTGTGACAGTCTGTGAGTGCCTGTTTACACTGAGTGTATCTATGGTTATATTAGAGTCTGAAGATGTATTATCACATAAATGATATCATCAGTGATGTAATCAGTAATGTCAAATGAGATGTCAGTGATGTCATCAGTGATGTCATTTGAGATGTCATCAGTGATGTCATCAGTGATGTCATTTGAGATGTCATCAGTGATGTCATCAGTGATGTCACTGACCATGTCATGAATGATGTAATATGTGACATCATTAGCAGTGGATTGCGGGTCCGCGATATATAGTTAGTGCAACTAACTATATATGGAATTTCAATGGTTTTGTGCAAATAAAATAAGGTTTTTTAAATGCTAATCCCGAACTATATATGGTCTATAACCTATGGTTTTTTCATTGAATATATATATATATATATATTACCTACTGGCGATAGCCAGTAGGTATATATAGTTAGGATTTTTTCTCTATGGAACTTTTGAAAATTCTATGTCTAATAACTTTGGCGTTTGTGGACGGAATTGGCTGAAATTTTCAGGAAAATGGCACATTTTGTTTCTGAGCAGCCCCTGAAAATTTGGGGGGGGGTCGTCAAGGGGGGGCCGAGAATAAAAGGGGGGTCCCAAAACGCGTTTTTCCCATTCATTTTTCCATAGGGCGGTTGGCCTCACTTTTAGCTCGAACGGCTGAATGGATTTGCATGAAACTTGGCAAAATTGTAGGGACTGTTAGCCCGATGTGCCTTTGCTAGGTCTCAATATATGTGCTTCAGTGGATTTTGAGAAATTAACGTTTAAAATAAGATATATATCTGTAACAGCGCTCCGGGCAGCGCTCCGGTTCGCGTACTTTTCGCGTAACGGAACTTTGCGATGCGAAGCTGATTGGCTCTCCGGTGTCTGTCAACATTCTAAACAGTCCGGAGCGGCCGCCATCTTGTCTCTCGGTAGGATCGAGAGACAAGAGGAGGCCAAAACAAACGGGGAAATGAAGGAAAGGTGGCAAGGTAGACCCCTTCTGACCCCCTAGGATTGATGAGGGGGATATTATAGAGCCACGCGGGGCCCAAAAAGAAAATAAAAAAATTCCGATTTTTTCGCCGTAGAGACGCGTCTTGGTACGCGAACCGGGCAGCTAACCGGGAAGCTAACCGGCAGTGTAACGGGAGTCTGAGGAGTAGCTGATTGGCTGTCAACATTGTAAACAGTCCGGAGCGGCCGCCATCTTGTCTCTCGGTAGGATCGAGAGACAAGAGGAGGCCAAAACAAAGAGGAAAATGAAGGAAAGAGGGCAAGGTAGACCCCTTCTGACCCCCTAGGATTGATGAGGGGAATATTATAAAGCCACGCGGGGCCCCAAAAAAAAAAAATCCGATTTTTTCGCCGTAGAGACGCGTCTTGGTACGCGAACCGGGCAGCTAACCGGGCAGCTAACCGGGAAGCTAACCGGCAGTGTAACGGGAGTCTGAGGAGAAGCTGATTGGCTGTTATCATTGTAAATAGTCTGGAGCAGCCGCCATCTTGTCTCTCTGTGGGATCGAGAGACAAGAGGTGGAAAAAAAAAAGGTGTAAATGAATGAAAGGGGTAAGGCAGACCCCTTCTGAACCCCTAGGATTGATGAGGGGGCTATTAAAGTTCCCTGCGGGGCAAAAAAAAAAAAAATTGCGATTTTTTGCGGTAAAGGTGCTTCCTGGTACGTTAACCGGGCAGCTAAACGGCAGCGTAACGGGAGTCCGACATATTGTGTTTTTTGAACGTTTGTGATATGTGCACGTGTGGATTTTGTCTAATTAAGGTTAAAAATATATATATATATCTTTAAGCGTGTTCTGGCGCGCTTACGTTTTGGGTTTGGTTTGCGCTGCAGAGACGATACGTCACGGTTATGCGATGCATCTTGAGGCGTCTCACGGGCTACGTGATACGTCACTTAATAAAGAATATATTTTACAGCTATAGATATTAGCTTTTAAAAAACCAATGAAATTCACAGAAAAAACCATAGGTTATAGACCATATATAGTTAGGAATTTGCATTTACAAAACCTTGAAAATTCAATGAAAAAACCATAGGTTATAGACCATATATAGTTAGGGATTAGCATTTAAAAAACCTTATTTTATTTGCACAAAACCATTGAAATTCCATATATAGTTAGTTGCACTAACTATATATCGCGGACCCGCAATCCACTGCTAATGATGTCACATATTACATCATTCATGACATGGTCAGTGACATCACTGATGACATCACTGATGACATCTCAAATGACATCACTGATGACATCTCAAATGACATCACTGATGACATCACTGATGACAACACCCAGTGACTGTATGTTTCTGTAAAGTTAAAATATGTCTTACATATTGAAGAATGAGTGGATGTATAAGTGTCTGGATGAAGGATTTAGTAGGTGCATGACTGACTGTATGAGAGAATGATTAAATGTGTCTCACTGAGTGCATGGGTTAGTGATTAAAGTGTCTTAATTTGGCAATCATTATTTATGTTGTTCTGTAAACTGCTGCATGTTTAAATCAGTAGCTATATCAGAAACTGTATGGGTTATTGAATGGTTGCCCAAGTATTTGTATGGGAGACTGAGTATGTGTGTGGGTGGCTGGGAGGTGTATAACTCTGTGCATAGATGTGTGAGCAGTTGATTCCCTAGGTGTATGGGTTCAAAAGTGCATGTAGAAACAGCTGTATGGACAGTTGACTGTGTGCATGAGTATATTGGTGAGTGAATGGATATCTCAGTGCTACATGTCAAAGTAAGTACATATGTAAAACACACTCCATGTGAGAGTTGACATATATAAATAACTGAACATAAGAGCCAGTGAATGTGAGAGTGGCTGTATGAATCATTGTGAACTTGTATCAAGGATTGTATAAGAGAGTAAATATGTGTTAGTATATGTTTGAATAAGTAAGGTGTGTATAACTGTATAGTTGAGGAAATGGAGATGTGATTGATTCTTTGCATGACTGACTAGGTGTGTGAGTAACTCCATGGATGTGTGACAGTCTGTGAGTGCCTGTTTACACTGAGTGTATATATGGTTATATTAGAGTCTGAAGATGTATTATCACATAAATGATATCATCAGTGATGTAATCAGTAATGTCAAATGAGATGTCAGTGATGTCATCAGTGATGTCATTTGAGATGTCATCAGTGATGTCATCAGTGATGTCATTTGAGATGTCATCAGTGATGTCATCAGTTATGTCACTGACCATGTCATGAATGATGTAATATGTGACATCATTAGCAGTGGATTGCGGGTCCGCGATATATAGTTAGTGCAACTAACTATATATGGAATTTCAATGGTTTTGTGCAAATAAAATAAGGTTTTTTAAATGCTAATCCCTAACTATATATGGTCTATAACCTATGGTTTTTTCACTGAATTTTCAAGGTTTTGTAAATGCAAATTCCTAACTATATATGGTCTATAACCTATGTTTTTTTCTTTGAATATATATATATAAATGTATATATATATATATATATATATATATATATATATATATATATACACACAATTGCTTTGAACACATCCATGCATCTATGCACTACATCTGTGCACAAATATGGTTGGTTATTCATTGTATCTCCGTGTCATGTTAAGTTGTTTAATTTCTCCTTTACAACATACAAGTGGGATGCTGCAAAGTAGTTCTGGCCACGTAATTATATACAATTATAATTTCTTGGGGTATGGCCAGGCAGGATAGCTTCCTATCCTAATTTTCAGACAGCTCCCAAAATATCTGTCTGGGCACCCTTGTCAACTTGTCCACCCAATGGAGGTACAACAAGATGAGGACAAGAGAGTTATCTGAGAAGGTGGTCAGGAAGATTGTGTACCCAACACCGTAGGCCTGAAAGGGTGGTGACAATTGAGTGGCAACTGAGGTTTTGGGATGGAGGGAAGGGCTGGACCTGAATCAGAAATAGTCCTGTACCTTGCACATTGGCACCCTTACTTTAGGGAGGGTCTACATGATCACATTCTACAAAAGAGCTGTGGGTCACCAGTGAACTTGGTACTTGACCATATCTATCCTCCACCAGCATTCATGCCATCTTAAAGGCATTGTGGGAAACATGACATACTGACAAACTGACAAATAGCATGGCTTTGATCTGCAACAGAAGGTACAGACCACACTCGACACATTATCTCATGTGATGTACAGGTATGATGCCACATGCAGAGCTTCCGCCCATTTAGCAAGCTGGTGACAGCTCCTAGAGAAGCTTTGCTACTCTGATGCCCCTGGCCAGTCTAATCTTCCTCCATGAAGTACCAGCTGCACAGCCTGCTGCTGCTGGTGCTGCTGTTCTAATGAACCTCCCAATCTTAACGATTTCAGACAAGGTCCTGAATCACCTCTGTTTATCTCCTTTTTCCAGTCATGTCGTTGAGCGGTTACTGATTGAGAATTACATAGCTGAGAACGTGACACACCCAATAAACAACCATACAATTTCTATACAGCAACTAATCAGTTTGAAAATAATGATGTTGCCCCTCCTGTGGGGTTTCTTGTTTTATAGTCCTTATTACACCTTAATGATGTGGTGTCACTCCACTAGTCAGTTCATTGTATCAGGTTACGTATGTAGTCACAAAATACAATTTAGTTACTCCTGCATTCTTTCCCGGGTTCCTCATGAGAATGAATTTGTTTTCCGGGCCTCACAGGTTTTGTAACAGTAAGAAATATACAGTGTATCCAGCCATGGAACTTGCTTAAAATTGATTTTCCCACTGAACAATTTCACAGTGAACTTCAAAAGAATGTACTTTGTATTTAAAAAGAAGCATGCACAGAACAAAAATTAACCTTTTGCAGAAGCACCAATGAACTATTAAGCTTGCTAAGGGAAAATTAAGGCTCACGACAGAATATGTTTAAAGCTTTAAATGCATACATAAGCTGTTGGACTTGGCCCTTCTGTCAGGTTCACCTCTAAACTTTTTGCTTTTAATTGTGACCTGGTGTTAGTAGTTTTTGGCTTCTGCGCACTTTCTCTGTGTCCCAGTGTAAAGTGCGTGGCATTCTGAGTGCGTGTGGTGAGATTGGCCTGCCCTCCCATAGGAATGCATGGGGAATGTATGTGTCCATGTTAGTTCCTGATGTGTGGGGAGTGCAGGCTCGAGTTTGGTATGTGCGTACTCGCGTGATTAAATGCTACGCGATGATGTGTGCGGCTTTAATGTGTCTAGTGTGGAAGTGCCATTTCTAGAAGTTGGCATGTCTATGTAATAAAGGTGAAATGACTGTCTGTCTTGTGATTGGCTGGAGCTGGCTGGTGAGCCTGGCTTCAGGAGTCAGGATGGGTCTGCCCCGGTGGTGAATAGAGAGATTGACAGCCAGATGGGTGGAAGGAGTAACCCTGGGACCTGAATAGGGCTGGGTTTTCCCCACACAATTATGGCTCCGCCCCCTGTGGTGCAACTGATGACCCTAGCCTGTCCTCTGAATGGGGATGGGGGCTGAGCACAACAGAATGCTCCAAAATCAGTTGCATCTGGTTTGTCCCTAACCCTGTGCTACCAGACAAAGGTATTCTGTGTATAAAAAGGCTCTGTGACCCCTTGCAAAATGTTCTCTTTCCTGATCCTAACTTGGAGGGGGCCTGCTGCTGCTGGGCGCCAGGAGGACCGCCACTGGGGACTGCCTCCCTGCCTGGAGGGCCCTGTGAGCTGGCCCCTGGGCCCAGCCTTTGCCCCCTCACCTCCTACAAGACTTTCCTGGACTTCCTTTTGCCTATAGTGCCTGGGAGCGCTTTGCTTTTCATCCTAGGAGGACTGCTGGGGGCCTGCAGGGCAGAGAGGCTGCCTGGGGATCCCCCCCTTTTTCTTCATTTCAGAGCACAGGTGCCCACCCTGCGTCTGCATTATTTACAATACCCGGGTGCCTACCCCGTATTTTGCTGCGTTTTGTGGCGCGGGTGCCCACCCCGCAAATTGCCAACTTTTTTTATTATCTCTTGCAGGGGCCTACCCCGCTGCTGCCATTACTGTTGCCCTCGAGGGAGCCTACCCCTCATTTTTTACCCCTTCGTATAACCGCCGCAGCCCAGTAGTGTCCAAAAACATTGCCGGGCCGCTGCCATCGCGACCCAGAAGCTAGGTGGCCCTGCCTGGTTGTGGGCGGGCCGCGTGACCAGAGGAAGTGCAGTGAAAAGAAGAGGCCGGAAGTCCCGCCCTCGCAGCCGCAGCGCGAGGAGAGGAGAGCGGCTGAAGGTGCAGGCTGGGTTACGGTGTTGGAAGAGAGCCCCGCGGTGCCCAAATAAGACAGAAGCCGGCATCCCTCCCCCTGGGCTCCTAAGAGTGAGGGAGAGCCCTGGAGTGCAGCTGAGGAGTCCAGAGTGCAGGTCTGGCCCGAGGAGTCCTGCAGACCCGGTGAGTGGGGCCCCTGTGCTACTTTGAGGAGAGGGGGGCATCGGGGCTCATAGCAGTGGTGCTAGCTTTGTCTTAGGGGCAGTGTCTGTAAGGGTAGAGTGGCCCCGGTTGGCAGTGGGCCTCTCCTACGTTGCCCCGCATCATTGTTGCCCGAGTACCCAGAGCGGGACTCCAATCGCCAGAGTCTCTCTCATTTTCCGAGTCCCTAGAGGGGGGACTCCAACGACGGGGGCACCTTTCTTTCGAGCCCACAAGGCTCCTGAGGCCCCAGTTGTTTGATCTAAGCCCCTGAGGCTCAACGAGGCTCACACGTTGTTTTGGGCACTGATGTGGAATTTGAGAGAGCCAGGAGGCACGCTGGTGCCAGGCTCAGTTCTCCAGCTGCCCAGCACTTAGTGGGTAGCTGCTACGTTTAGGCTTGTCCCTCTTGGGCATGCTTCCTTTGCTGCCTGCGCAGCCTGCCCTGACATTGTGGAAACAGGGTGTTCTAGCCCCTGAGAGGCCAAGTTGGCCTAAGGACATTTTTATGTGTTGTGCCCTTGCTAGGAGTACATGTTGATGCCTACTTTGATTTCTGCGCAAAGGTGTGATTACTTGCCTACTGTGATTTCTGCATATTATGCAATGCTTTTTGCCAATCCCTCTAAATGTATTTTTATTTTATTTATTTATTTATTTTTAGAGTTTTATATAGCGCAAACTTGAACCGATTAGGTTATCAGAGCGCTTAACATAGCACCAGTTCCGTTACATGTTATCAAAGCACTTTACATAGAATCAGTTACGTTACACATTTCAGGAACACATTTCTTTTTGTTCTAGTGAATAGGGTTATCTCTTCACACGAGGGAAGGGATACACCTGGCTATACTCCAACAGTCACACAGGCGACTAGTCGTTAAAGCTATAACTCTAAACACAGGGAGGAGATACACATGGATACAATCTAAAAATCACATAGGATACTAGTCATTAGAGTTATCTTCTATCTACCCCGGAGGGATATGACTGGAAACACTCTAAGGGTCACATAGGGGTGGTAGAGAGTACAAATATGTCTGGAAACACTCTAAGGGTCACATAGGGGTGGTAGAGAGTACAAAGGTCCACTGCAAACACTAGTGATAAGAGTCAACTACATACACATAGGAAGGGATATGACTGTTAAACTCTAAGAGACGCATAGGGGTGGTATATGGTGTAAGGACTTCAGCGACTACCAAAGCTTAGCATTATTGCAATCGGTCAAAGATGCAGTCACAGCATAGAGGAGGGTGGGTGGGATGCAAGGTATGGAGGGAAGGGCTAGAGTCCAACGAAAACTGTCCGAAAACAGCAGCATTCACAGCATAGAGGAAGGGTGGGTGGGATGCAAGGTATGGAGGGAAGGGCTAAAGTCCCACGAAAACTGTCCGAAAGCAGCAGCAAAGTGTCATTCAGGATAGCACGCAAGTCAAGAAGTCCAGGAGAGAAGGTGGGAGCCCAGGAGTGAGATGGAGGCCAGCTGCAGGCGCATCGCCATCTTGGAGAGCTTGCGACCATCATAGTTCACCAGAGGCACTATCCTCACAGCGTACCGGGCACAGCCACAGGCAGCAGAAGGTGGTGGATCAGTTCGGGAGACCCGAGCCCAGTTAAGCACAACGTGGGTGGTGGCTTTGAGCGTGTGGGGGGGAAGACCGTGTTGGCGCTATGGATGCGGTCGCGCTGGCTCCCGGAGAGTTGCGTGTGGGTTCATCCGCCCTGGTATGCGTTCGTGTCCCTGGAGCCTGTGTCCGCCGGTTGTAGGAAGCGTGTCCCCAAAGGCGCCATCTTGGAGTCAGGCACCGTTGGCCCGAAACAGCGTGGTCAGCAAGGGGGGGGGGGGGACATCTCTGCCCTCGGGCCCAGGCCCGTCTGTGGCGGAGAACGGATGAATGGCCCCCGGAGCAGGTATGTGCGGATGGTCTCGAGGCGGCGCCGTCGTCAGCAGAGGGCGCCGCCATCAATCACCGGCCCTTTGCTGGTGAGCCCCTGGAATGACAGCAGAGTCTCGGCGGGTGGCAGGGGGGGACGCAGTAGGAGTCCTACATACCGCTCGGGTGATCAACGCCTGTCAAACTCGCCCCCCGGCAGGACGCCGCCGGCACCGCTCCTCGTCCTTGTTGTTTAGCCCGGGCTGGTAACGGGCGGCCGCCATGTTGGGTCCCAGGCAGGGATCGGGAGCAAACCACCAACGTCGCTCCGCAGGCACCAGCAGCGATCGGGGCAGCCCCGCAGGTGCCCCACACCTTCCGCTTCAGTTAGGAAGCGTGTGCATCGCGGAGGGCTTCCTAGGGACGCTGGGCTCCAGGCCGGAGCAGCGCGCGGACCGGGAGCCCAGACGGTCCACGTTTATGCTTTGGAGGTTGTTTTCCTAATATAGGTTCTACTAGTGAGTTCATGGTTCCCTGCGTGATACATGCCTAAGGTGGTAAGGGTTGCATAGTGTGTACTTACCTTTTACCAGTGGTTACTGGTTGTGTGCTACAGTTGCTATTTTGTGCTACAATTATTCTATGTTCTATGTGTCATTCCTACAAAGTGCTATTCCTACCAAGTGCTAGTTAGACCAAGTGCTTATTCCTGACAGTGGTCCATGTGGCCCTGTCCTATGTAATAATCCCCTGTAAATTCCGCCTGTGCAAGTGGCACAGTGTAAATTGTGTGTTTATTATCTAATGTGTTTGGTATAATACAAAGGCTATTTTTATATATAACCTTGTGTGGAGTTTCCTTTGTGGTGGGCCTTGGGTGTTGTTGCTGGGTGCGCGCGCAAACGCTTTACACCTTGCCTCCGGAATAAGCCTGACTGCTCGTGCCAAGCTACCAATGGGGTGAGCAGGGGTTATCTTGGCGGGTGACCTCCTTGCCCTGACTAGAGTGGTGGTTTCTGCCTGGCTTTGGGCAAGCCTTAGCCAACCGGAAATCGCCATTTCTAACATAAGCTCTAAATGAACTAAGTTTAATTAGAATCAAATATAATGCATCAAATCATTATTTCATAAACAAAAGAAAAAATAGATGTTTCACCAATGTATTATTACATGAAATTGATTAGCTTAAACTATTGTCTAAAGCAAGACATTTTTCAACATACATGTTTTTCAACATACATGCATGTAATTTATTCTCAAATACCATTTTACCAAAATCATTTCTACATTTTTAAAATCATTAAGGTCTCTACTATAATTTCTGTAAGCTTCAACTTCCAAGGGAATTGTATCGCAAAGTTGCCCCACAATCGAATTATGATGCATTAACAATGAAAGACAATCAAACTGTTAGGCCTCATCTTTAAATTATTTTGTTTTGATCACCACGTAAATAATAAAACATAATTTCACACGTAATCTTGTTATGAAAATCTATAAATAAGCGTTATCACTATTTAGCAATGTATTTTCTCCTTTTCTATCTTTTTCAAGCACACTTTCATGGTGCTGTCACTTCACTTGTCCCTATGGTTGTATCACTTTGTCTATTTTGTGTAATGTGCACATTCATGTTTTTTTGTCTAAATCGGTAAAGTGTCATATAATATGTTTTGAAATATTTGCTTGATCAGTAGGGTTGGGGGTAGACTTTCAATGCTTGTGGCGTTGGACCTCCCTCCCATCCTGGTGAATACCCAGCCTGAGCAGTGAAGCACCTGTAACACTGGAGGTGGCATGGTTAGGCATGCCACTGAAATGGGCTGTGAGGAAGTTGTTTGTAACATTTAAACTATGATGAAGTCTGGATGCTGCCGACTCAGGAAATCTTGCACATAAATCAAGTATATGCTGTCCCACGAAAAGTCACTATGTGCAATTCGATACATGTGAAACCCTATGTTTCTCAAAACAATCACCACAACTAATGATAAATGATGGCATGCCGACCTGACGTGGTGGACTCAAAGCAATAATTGAACAATTCAATTGTTAGTGCCGACCTTAACTCTTCATTAATAAGACAGTCGGTAATATTGTTTCTTGGATATCAATTTGGATCCCCATAGCCCTAGCCGGCACATACCGTCATTGATTGATATTTGAGTAATTTCTTGTGACCGACTTTTGCATACTGACAGTTTGGGTTCCCATTAAAATCCGGAATCTGTGCCCGATACACGAGGTTTGGTATTCCTTCTTCGTGTTCATTGTGGAGATCCAATGAGAAAATAAAGTGGACGCTCTAATATTTAAGATCTTTTTCCTGAATATGACCCCTAAAGTACCCGTGGATCGAAAGTTTTGAAACGCCATCGAGGCTTGAAACATGGCCTAAATAAGAGAGGACACAATTGTTGTATTATGTATTTTTATAAGTGTAGTTTTGTTGTGTTTTTTTCTCTGCCACTGTTTGTTCAGTTTACACCTGTCAGTGTTCACATTTTTATAATTGTTTTTGTAACTGTATGAGCACCATCACTATTATGTTAATTTTTTGCTTAATTTCTTATTGAATCTACATTAAATATTATCTTTTGATATCATTTTGGTACAAGATTATTGTGAAATTCAGTCAGCACTGTTTTTTCTTCTGTTTAACTATCTTCTGTATATATTTTACTTAATTTGTTATTTCGGCTCATGAACCGCTGTTTGGAATCCAATACATCTGGTGCAGAGGCATCAAATCAGGGATCTCTCCCCAGGTGACACCAATATCGGCTCATAGCCTCATAGAAACAGAGAGCTGTATGCCTAATATGACCCTAGATGCTTTATATAAAATATAGAGTTCTGCACTTGTCTGGGGCCATAGAGGGCTGGGGTCTGCGGACATCTCCAGAAAGACATAGGCTACTGAAAAACAAAGCCTCACCATCACAAAGACTCAAAATGTACCCCAAATGGTATAGGTGGCAAACGATGAGTAGACGCAACACTTCCCGACGCCTTTTCGTAGCTATAAGTGCTTCTCTCTGGCTCAAGAAAGTAAGGCAAATGCTTGGGGTTAGGCATGGTTAGTTCCACGCTTTCTCCTGAAAAGTGTCTGATACATGTGATCAAAATATATAGGATATACAATTAACTATGCAGGCACAACATATTCATCACATGCATTGACGGCACTACCATGCCAAAATTAAGGTGTGAAAATTCACAAGAGATGCAAAGGCCATTTGTATAGCATGACATACTCTGCTAATGCAAGGAGTGCACTGTTGTGGATCCTTGATGGTGACACACCACATCTGTGTTCTAGGGCAGATACATAAAAGCTGAATGCACATTGGACGGCAAGCTCATTGTCCTGGCTAGATAATACAAATTTACTACCTCACAAGCAGCCTACCTAGAAACACTGATATCATTGATGACCAAGCTAGTACAGGAGCCATTCACATGGAGGGAGGACTATAATTATATAATTGTGTTCAAACATTGCAATAAACAGGTCACAATCACCCACGTACATCGCACTGGTGGGGAAAACTGCTGAAGGCTTGAAGAACTAGATGAGACACTGGAACTTGACTGATGTTTAGCTTTCTTTAAACTGAAAGAGGGTGGAATACATGTTTTAATCATCTATGCACAATTTCCAGTCCAGGTTGTACACATTAACACACTTTGAAGATGTATGAGAGCTGATAGATCATGCTGAATAATTAGGGCAAATGATATCAGATCACGGCTACATGCATTTCGACATTAAAGTTTAAATCCTTCTCCCTTAAAATGCCATTTACAGGAGCAGTGCATGCCAATCAAGACTACACCACAAATGAAAGATTGATGGGCAACACACTGACTGAGTGGGAAGCATTTAAGTTTTACCTAAGTGGTAGGTGCAAACAAACAGCAAATGGAGTTAAAACGCCCCTTTACATACACTCCACCCAATTGGAAGGGACATATACCAATTGGAGAACACGGTGGCATAGAATATTCAGGCTAGGTTGGTACTAGCAAAGATGATGCAATAATATAGTATAACTATTGAATGAGTGCATCGATTGGACTGAAATTATGTTTTACTGGCCTGTTACTGAGCGCTGCATGCTGAAACTGACATGTAAAAAGATGAAGACTTACACAGTCCTACTCAAGACACACAGTTGAGAAACGTATTCTGACGCAAACTGGGGACTTCCCTGTACCACTGGTAAGCTCTGGCAAATCCCCCGGGCAAAACACATAAACCACAAGGATAATGATAGGCTTCAGAATATATCCAAAGATACCCTTCCCCAAATTCGCAATCCAACTTCCCACCTTTCCAAACCCTGTTCCAACTTTTTCCCAAACTCCTTCCTCAGTCAGATTCTTAATCTCATGATGGATCACAGTGATGTTACTTGTATATTTCTCCAGATCTTTACTGTTATCTGGTATATAAGTACAGCACTCTTGAACCTTCAACATTTTACAGACTCTGCCCTCTTTTGCCCAAATGGACATCTAACGCAAGATGGTTCTGCATCACCATCGTCCTTATCGACAACATCTCTCCATCAGCAAGTATCAACGACTTAGCTGAATTTGTTGATAATCGATCCACAACAGTAGCCAACTTTCTTATCTTCACATCAATCAAAATCACTCCCAATCCTGGTATCACCGCTCCAAAAATGTCTCCAATCACAGCTCCTGTACTTATATCTCTCCTTGCTCTAGAATGCTTTTCATCTTCCAACAGTTCCAAATCACCTGCATGGTAAATCTTAGGAAAAATCATACCCAAATAACATGTACCATACCATTTAGCAGGCAGTCGTACATTAGCATTCCTTCCACACACATAATATACTGTTGGCACCACATGCACAGAACCTTGCAAAAAGTCCTTCACAGATGTTTCCATGGTGAACACATGATCACACAAACTTTGCCCTTCATAGATCTCATCATAATAAGTCTGCGCACGTTTCAAAAACAACTTTCCCTTCTGCGCAAAATCCAATGCTATAGGGCCATAGCTTCCCTTCACTCTATGAGCTCTCTCCTCATCTGTCCAATCTACTGGACTATCTCCGGTGTGTTGTGTTTGTGGTAATTGTCAATATCTATCTTCTATTTGATCTACAAACTTCTTTTCTACATCTGTTAGTGAACAAGTCAAATTATGTCTATGGTCATAAGAGGTATCTAGCGTTGTATCTGGTATGAAGTACTTCCCAATCCTGTCTTCTTGCTTGTATTAATCATACTTATTCAGATGCTTATAAGCTGGTACCTCTGAAAGCACTGAATCATAATTCGAAAAGAAATACTCATAATGGCCTCTCCCATAGAATATACTACTTTTTTATCTTTATTTATTTTTAGAGTTTTCTATAGCGCAAACCAAACCCAGGGTGGGGTATCAGAGCGCTTTACATAAAGAGCAAGGTGAAAACAATTAGTAAAAACACATTGTATACCAAAACAAAGCATAAACGTAACAGCATATAGTAAAAGGGTTCTGGTGGATAGCAGCATTGAGCATTGTTCTGAGCAATAAAAACAAGTTCGAGTTAGTGTAGTTCTTAGCTTCGCGGTCTCATTGACTCGAAAGTAGAGGTAATTAGGAGGTTGTATAGCTGGGGTCGTGATTGTGCAGATTTAAGGTATGAATTGGCTCATCAAGAATCATTTTGCTTCCTTTTTGAAGAGAGGAGTTGAGGAGATTTTTCTGATGTATGGCGGAAGCGAATTCCATATTATTGGGGCTGCTCTGGAGAAAGCTCTCTTGGGGGTTTTGGTCTTGTTGAAACATGAGGGTTTCAGAAGTAGATTGTCTGCGCTCCTAGAGTATCTGTTTCCTCTTGATAAGGTAAGTGTTTTGGCTAGGTACTGGGGGGTGTTGTGGTTAAGCGCCTTGTGTGTGATGCAGGCCATCTTTAGGTGGATTTGAGCTTCATAGTATAGCCAGTTGAGTACCTTCAGGAGTGGTGATATGTGGTCATAATTCCTGTATCCTGTTATGAGTCTTGCTGCAGCATTGAGACAGACTTTTAGAGGGGTGGTTGATATTTTGGGAAGTCCTGAGAGGGTGGTACATCCGTATTCCAGCCTTGAGATAACTAAGGACTGAACTGCAGTTTTGAGGTCTGAGTTCTCGACAAATGGTTTCATTTTTCTGAGGTAGCTAAGGTGGAAGCAGGCATTTTTAGCCAACAGGTTGATATGACTTTGCATGTTAAGGTTCTTATACAGTGTGATTCCAAGTGATATGGTGGAGTCCACCAGAGTCGGCGTGCAGTTCAGAGCAGTGATCATTTTGATCCACTCCTTTGTTACCGTGGAGTTATTAGATGGGAAGATCAGAAGAAATTCTGTTTTTTGTGAGTTTAGCTTGAAGAAGTTGGTCGTTAGTCATTGGACGGTCTTTTCGAGAGCTAAATTCATTGTCTTTATCTCGTCAATAGAGGAGATCTTGATGTACAGTTGGGTGTCGTCCGTGTAAATGTGGAAGGAGATGTTCGCCTGCTCTAGTAGATCGGTAAGTGGTTTGACATAAAGGTTGAATAGCGTGGGGGATAGGCCTGAACCTTGTGGAACTCCTAGTAGGTTAGGGGAGGCAGCGGAAAGATTTATGGTTGTGTTCTGTTTTCTAGAAAGGATTTGAACCATTGAAGGACTTTCCCAGTTAAACCCATCCTATATTCTAGTCTTCTTAGAAGTTTGTCGTGATTGACCGTATCAAAGGCTGATGAGAGGTCTAGTAGGACTAGTAGGCAGGTTTTGTTGCAGTCAAGAGCTTGAAGGTCATCGTCTACTATGTACAGCATGGCTGTTTCTGTGCTATGACCAAGTCTGAAACCCGATTGGTGGATGTTCAGTAGATTGAAGTTCGAGATGTGTTGGTTCAGTTCTTTTTTAATACATTTTTCTAAGACTTTAGCTAGCATGGGAATGTTGGTTATTGGTCAGAAGTTGTACGGGTCACAGGTGTTAGCTGTAGGTTTTTTAGGATAGAAGTGACTTGTCCCGTTTTCAGGCATTCCGGGATGTGACCTAGTGCTAGCGAGGCATTGATGATTTTGGTCCAGAGAGGTGCAATGGTATGGTAGAGATGGGGTAGGTAATTTGAGGGGACAGGGTTATTGAAGTAGTTGTTGAGTTTGGTAGTTGCTAGAATATTGGTGATGTCATTAGGATCGTATTGTTTTTAAGTAGACCAGTGAGAGGTATTCTTGGGCAGTGGTAGCTAATGTAGTGCAAAGTTATCGTCTTGCATGCTCTTTGGGGTGACTGAGTTAGTTGCCCCCTCACTAAGCTCGAGTTGGAGGGAGTTTGTTTTAGTTGTAAAAAATGAGGAAAATTCTTCACTACTGAGCTGGGATTTTGATGTTAGGAGTGAGGATTTGGCTAATTTGTTGGATTGTTGTTTCAGAATTGCAAAGAGTCTCTTTGGTCTATTTTTAGCCTTGTCTAGTTATGACCTGAAAAAGTCTTTTTTTTTTATTGTAGGAGTTTCTAGATTTCCGGAGAAGTTTAAGATGGTGGGGGGAAGGATGTTGTCTCCATTTCCGTTCTGTTGATCTAAGTTTGTGTCTCTCTTCATTCAAGCCTCCGCTGACCATGGGTTTTTGTCTATGTCCGGAATTCATTTGAGTTTTGGTGGCGCGGCTTGGTCAAAGACTTTGGTCATCGAGGAGTTAAGGTGAGACGTGAGGTCATTGATGTCTGACATGTTATTCCGTTGGTGAGAACCTTCTCACAGTGGGAGGCTAGGTCATTCCAATCAATGTTTTTTGTGTCTCTTATCCATTGTTTTGGCTTGACTTGTTTCGTGAAAGTTTTCTTGTTAGCTGATGGAATATGGAAGGTGATAATGTGATGGTCTGACCAGTCACATGGGGTAACCGAGAGCAAATCAATCGTGTTTTGTTTAGAAATGATCCATTCCAGAGTAGCACCCTTTGTGTGGGTCAGCTTTGAGATGGCTTAGATCAGGGAGTGGTCAGCTAGGAAGGTTTTGAGGGCGTTAACCTGCTTGTCAAGGGGTTTTCCCAATGGAGATTGAAATCACCAAGGAATATGTCACTGGAGGGAGGGTAAGAGTTAAAGATAATGATTTCCATAAGATGTTCTGTGAACTCAGCGTTCGAACCTGGAGTATATGTAGTTTGTGGGAGTGGATGCTAGCTGTAACAAACTACATGTACTGCCATAAGTCAGTTGAAGATAGTGATACTTAATAGCCTCATCCACTGAGGCAGGCAACTGCATACACACATAGCAATCCTTCGCATCCATCGCCTCAACATACTCATATAGCAGCTTGGCATATGTGTTAAGCTTAAAATCTCCCTTGGACAAACCAACATGCAAGCTATGACTATTTTAATCTAGCAAAGCCTTTTCAGCTCCTATGATGGTGGTTCCGCAAAGGCTCCCTGAAAGTCAGGTTCTAGACTCAGTAGAGACCAATGTTTAGAGATGATAGTTCTAAAAAGGTTGCTCATCACGGAATATTTGGACACAACGACCATCCTAGAGTTTTCAGTCTTAGGTCTAACTTGTAACAGCTCATCCCTGGTAATGTCACTAGTCATCCTATGAAGGGCCTACCCATCAAACTGAGAGTTAACGCCACATGTAATTCGGCTAATGTAATTTATATGCTGAAATGTCCCTGCGGGAAATGTTACATTGGTCACACTGAAAGGAGGATAAGAGTGAGACTGTTTGAACACAAAAGCAACATAAGAACTGGAAACACCAAATCTACTGTTGCGGCACACTTCCTGGAACAAAAACACACAGTAGCCCAATTAAAATATCTTATATTGGAGCAAGTGACACCTACCTACAACAATAAAAACACTCTACTGAAGAGAGAGAACTTTTGGATCCGCTTCTTGGCGACGATGCAGCCACACAGTCTTAATGATAGGAAGGAATTCCTATGTTATTTATAAACATCCTTCTGTTTTCTTGGACACTTGCTGATCATTTCTTTACACATCTCTTCTTTGTTGTACATGTGTTACACCCGATTTGTTTATTTTTCATATGTGTGTTGCTTCCCTCAGCTGCATTTCATTCTCTTGTTTTCTATCTCCTTCATTATCTTTGGCAGACACACTTGAGCTAGTTCTATTTTGTTTCAGTGTTGTATTGTCCCGTGTATACATGTGTTTTTGTCCACTCTAACATGGCGCTCCCGTCTGTCACGATGCACAGTCTGTTGTTTATGTTCACGTCCATTTACGTCACCCGCCGCGCGCTCACTTGTTGTTTCATATCCGCCGAGTCTACTGACTCGGAGCAGGTCCTGCTAAGGAAATTACTGTGCACCGTTCGTGAGTAAGTACCGCTTCTGTGGACTGCTGCATACGCACTTTAAGCGTACACCTTCGATCGAGCGTGTTTATCACTTAAACTCGGGTTTACGGCAGGGACTAAGCATGGGCGAATTTTGCGAATTCGCGATCCGCGAATTTGCGGATTTGCGAATTTGCGATCCGCAAAATTCGTGAATTTGTGCGAATTTGCGGATTTTTGTTTTTTGCGTGTTCGCGGGTTTTTTGCGTGTTCGCGGGGTTTTTTGCGTGTTCGCGGGGCTTTTTGCGTCTTCAGGAGCCGCTTGCATAGCGAAGTTACCCATGCAGTCATTTATGGGAGACGGAGAGAGATAGATAGATAGATAGATAGATAGATAGATAGATAGATAGATAGATAGATAGATAGATAGATAGATAGATAGATAGATAGATAGATCGATAGATAGATAGATAGATAGATAGATAGATAGATAGATAGATAGATAGATAGATAGATAGATAGATAGATAGATAGATAGATAGATAGATAGATAGATAGATAGATAGATAGATAGATAGATAGATAGATAGATAGATAGATAGATAGATAGATAGAAAGAGAGAGAAAAAGAGGGAAAGAGAGAGGGAGAGAGAGAACGAGAGAAAGAAACAGAGGCCGGATCTCCGAAGGGCCAGATTCCTGAGTTGCCCCTACAGAACATACAGCTTTTTATTTTTAGCAAAATGCATATGAAAATTGTGCTGTAAAGGTCTCTTTTAGTTTAACCCCTCCTGACAACTCAAAATGGGTGTATTTGCCATCCTCTCCCTTCTTCCTGTTTTTTATATCTGTAAGTGCTTCCTGATGAGGTTTAATTCCTTGTACAGGTGCCTCGTTGCCTACTTGTAACTATTCTCTGACCCTGCTTCAAGGGTCAGAGCAGGGTCAGAGAATAGTTGCAAGTAGGCAACGAGCCGCCAGGAAGCAATTAGCAGCAGGTGTCCAAGTTGAAGTTAATTTGTTTGTAACCCTTTTGTAAAAGGTTACAAAGAAATTAGGTTCAACTTTTGCACCTGCTGCTGTAACCCTTGCTTGGCTGAAAATTCATCCCCGCTGATTCGCGGATTTTACCGCGATTTCGCGAGATTCGCGGATCGCGAAATCGCGGAAAATCCGCAAATTCGCCCGCGAAACGGATTTTACGCCCACCCTTAGCAGGGACATCCTTTCTGGCACCTTGTAGGGTTCACCAATAAGAGCGCCGTTGGTTACCATGTTTTATTTTTCTTACACTTGGACACTTTGGTTTGTTTACTTTCCTTCGCGCTATCTCACGTTTAACACAACGTCTTTTTTATGCATGCATGGTAATGGGCAGTTCTATCATGTCACCCGTATATGTTGTTTAGGTACATTTTGGTACTTTATTGATTTACTTTACTTCGTGAGCACTATATATCATTGCCAGGTTGTTTGGTATTGGGTGAAACTTATGATACTTCATAACACGTGTGCTTGCGTTAGTGCACTCCATGGTTTAGGGTTGATTAGCTTGTATTTGTTGAGTTATTTTTGAGATGTATAAACCCATCAGTGATGGCATGTTGTTCGTTTTTACGTTCGTGGAGCATTCCCCTGAGGAAGGGCTATACAGCAGCCCTAAATGCATTGGGATTGGGATTGTTAACGTTGCATTATACCAGTCATGGGTCATATCTGCTGAATTCATTGTTTGAATAATCATTCACCACTCATGAATCTAATGAGTATGGATTAAAGCATTGGAGTACCCGCTTCGATTTGTGGATTGAACTTTTTGTTTGAAATTGTTTAAACCTTTAGACGGTTTCGTCATTTGGGCAGAGCACCGGAGAGTCTTCCCCCAACTGGAGGGAGCTGTGTAATAGTCTTTATATTTTACTCTGATGGTTGCAGACAGCGTCTTCCCTGGTAGCTCGCCACAGACCATCATCTCAGATTAATTCTTGGATTCACCACGCTGTGCAAGTCCTGTCTCTTTTCTTTGTCAGTACTTCCACTAGTTCCAAAAAGCCACAACGATTTCTTGGAAAACTCGGCTTCAGCAGTCAGGGACATCCCGTTACTTGAATATTGATTTGCCCTAGAAATCATGGCGTTTTCAAAGAACTACCATTCCCTTGGTGTTCTTTGATGATGTTATTATGTCCGACTTTACGTCAAACTAGGCACCTTCAAGGTATAAATATGCCTACACTTGCCCTAGCGAACACATGGTGGTTCGGAGCATCTCGACTATCTACTTGCCCGACGCAGCTCGCTACAGTAAGTGCCAAAGGAAGCCGACCCTCCAGCTGACGCACTGACAGAGAAGCTGTCCTTTCTCTCGCTGATAATCCAGCTCAAGTGTTTTCAAGCTCCCCTTGCGGGGTGTGGGGAAATTGAGCCTCGAGACAGAGATACCAGACCTCCTTCATTCTAAAACCAAGGTACGGAGAGAAATTTTGGTTAGATTCTTGGCAAAGAAAAACTAAACCTATGCTACACCTCACTTAGGGCCATATGTATCATAGTTCCGTTTTGCGATTTCTAAATAGCGATTTTTAAGGAATCGCTATTTAGAAATCGCAAAACGGTATGTATGTAAAAAATTGAATTTTTTTTGCGATTCCTTAATCTTCTTTATTTGCGAATTCGCAAGTTGCGAATTTGCAAATAAGGAACCATTTCCCATTCATTCCTATGGGCCAGGAGGCCCATCGGAATGATTGTGAAATGCATTTCATTTTGCGATTCGCAATTTGCTAATCGCAAAATGAGATTGATTTCAAGGGTGCAGGGGTGTCTCAAGGACACCCTGCTGCACCCCTGAAATCAGCATGTGTGTGCATATGGCACACATACATGCCCTATGGGCATGTATGTGCGTCACATGCCACAATCAAAAAAGTCAATTAGTGTATTTTGAAAAGAAATCACAGTAAAATGCTTCTTACATAGCATTTAAGGAATCGCAAAATTGTGATTCCTTAAATGCTATAGCAAAATAAGGAATCGCAATTATTTGCGATTCCTTAAGATGCGATTTTTTGATACATATCAATTAATGCAAAACAGCCTTTTGCGATTCGCAAAGGCCGAAATTTGGCGAATTTCGGCCTTTGCGAATCAAAAAAGGCTTGATACATATGGCCCTAAATTCTTCCCTCGTACTAGATTTAGGTTAGGTACATCGGCGTAGGCGTATTTTAGAAGCACCAGTTGAGTATGTTTGACCCTTTGTTATTTATGTATGTATTTATCTATGGTCTAGGAACCATACAATGCTTTAACAGTATTATTTTATAATACTCTTCTTACTGTACACTGTACGCATTATACTTTGCAACCAGTATTATGATTGTAGCAGTTCATTTTACTTGTCTGAGAAAGAAAACTGTTCAATAAACCCTTTTATTGAAAACGCCTGTCTCTCTATTTCTCTGCACCTCTGATGAAACGAAGCTTGCACGATTGAGGCAGTGTGAAATTTGTAGAATTTACTACTCATTTAAATTGCATATTTATGCAAAATGTCAGGTATTAAACTTTCGTTTTTATTGTAACGGGGAACAGTGGACAACCTCTAAAATCATGTCCGCAATGTCTTATTAACACTTTAAAGCGAGTTATTGCATGAAGAAGAAAGCCTTCACTACATATCCAGTAAATACAGTTGATCCAGTCCAATCTGGACATCACAAATCCTTTCAGCACTAGAGCAAAGTCCTCGAAGTGGAAAATTGGACTGAGCGCCTGCTCTGGAAATAGCGAGAGCAGCCCAGAAATAACCTGTCATCAAATCTCTGCAAATAATCAAATGCAACGACCGAGGCTGCACTCATCAATAAGAGAGAGAAAAAGAAGGCACATGTAGTTAGCTTTAGCAATAATCCGAGGGGTTAACAACGTGGCTTCAGAGTTCTCCATTGGCTCTAATTATGTAGCACTTAGAGGCTGAGGGAGCAGTCACTCGAGTGATTGATTGATGAGTGCAATTAAGGCTGTGCACTGCCACTTCAGGCTTCCAATGATATCATGCATGTTGCTGGTGATCTTGTGCTCTGCACGGGCATTTTAAGCTTTTCATATGTTTGTAACTGTGATGAAGGCTTGGAATTTAAATCCCTTTAGGGACAACCTTCATTTCCATGAAGCTCAGACGGCGACAACACTCGAACACTGAGAAGCACAGATTTTAGAAATGCTCATTATCATTTACATATTTCACCATATGAATGAAACACCGCATTATTGTTAAACGCCTCTAAAACCAATTTCCAATGAAGTTATTCACCTTCCATCTGTCAATCACTGTGGACTCAGGATGAATCCCCTAGTTTCCTGTTACTCTTTTTGGTATGGGATGATCTGCTGAGGCCAACCAAATAGGAAAGTGATCCAATAGTCATTACAAAACAAGCTTTGGTAAAGCCAATATTCCTGGTTGTTTCTTAATACTCGACGTTCCCTGATGGAATGTCATGTATTCTTCTGTTTAACATATATAGACACATTCTCAAATAACGTCACTCTATCCCTTTAAAACACAGAGTGCCATGTCTCTGGTAAATTATAACTCCCAGGATCGTAAGCAAAAGGCACCAAGACTACAAAACCGCTATGAAATTGTGAAAGCTCTAATAACATAGTCAGCTGTCACCTGTAGTTTCCCCACAGCCTGGTATGAATGTGTCCCAACAGCTCTTGACTAGACCTGGGCCTGAAATACTGCTTTGCTTACAGAGTTTTCCCCACTCTGTGATCCACAGAACATGCGGAGTTCTGAAAAACTTTGCTCCGCTTAGCGTAACATTTCATTTAGAGATCACTCTGACACCAGTTTTACCAATTTTTGCCACTGCCTCAGTAATATCTGCTCCTGGATGGCCTCGAACCACCTTGTATTGAACACCGACAAAACTGAGGTATTATTTTTTAATCAGAAAACCGCGCTGCCTGCTATTCAGTGGTGGCCAACTGTACTGAATCCCCCTCCGGTTCCAGTCCAGATAGCTCGAAATTTGGGCTTCCAATTTGATAACGCACTGTCCTGCAATTCTCAAATCGATAAGGTCACATCAGCCTGCTTTGGCAAACTACGCATGATCAGGAAGATTTTCCCTTACCTCCCTCTGGATTCCCGTAAGACCATTGTTCATGCCCTGATCACTTCGCATTTAGATTATGCCAACAGTCTCTATGCGGGCGCTCCCCTCTACCAAATTGAGCGCCTACAAATAGTACAAAATGCCGCTGCGAGACTGATTGGCAATATTCCTTTCCGCCACTCGGTTGCTCTATACCGGAAAAAACTGCACTGGCTTCCCATTGCCCGCCGCATCCAGTTCAAATCTTTGATTCTGGCCTTCCGTGCCCTTAACGGGTTAGGCCCTGGATATTTGAGAAAGAGACTTAAACTATCCCAATCTGTCAGATCTCTGAGATCGAACAGCCTACGCCTCCTGGTGGTACCCAGATTTCGTCGTGCCAGGAGTGGGGGCAGAGTTTCGGTGTAGTCACAGCAAAACTTTGGAACAGCCTCCCACTGGACCTGAGGTTCACTGAGTCGGAGTCTCTGTTCCGAAGCAAATTGAAAACTTGGCTGTTCACCATCTCTTAAGCAGCTTCTTTCTCTCTAGCCTGTAATCTGTAGCGCCGGGACACCCCCGAAGGGGGTAGCTGTGCGCTTTATAAGCTTCTTAAATAATTAAATAAATAAATAAATAACATAATTTTTTCCTCTCTTGTGCTCGCCAGTATTGTTGGTGAGCATGTGCTATGAAAATCTTACTCCAGACCACCACTCCCGCATGGGCGCAACCACTCACATTGACAAAGCTTCCATTTGCGTTGAGGAACCCTCTGCTCGAGTAGAATATCTACTCGAGCTCTAGAAACAAGTAGTGTCCTTTTGCAGTGCGCATGATGCCATTCGCACTGATTTTAGTTTGTTTGTGGAGTTGGAACTCTGATAACTCCACCCAGGCCTAATCACTTCTATGGTTGGAGGGTATTTTGTTTGGAGCCGGCCTGCAGAGCAGAGAGGTCCTATGTCAACAATTAGCAAAAATAATTGTATATTTCAAGTGTACTGTCAGAGTGCTTCAAACTCACTACAGGTCAAAGATGGATAGGGGAAGGATGGCACAGGTTTCCTAGCCATACTATGACTTTCATCCATACAGTGGCAAAGCGTATAACAAAAAAGCTGTCTGTAGACATGGCACCTGGTGAGGGCTACAGTTTGCATCGAGTAGACCTGCATTTTGAATTGAAGGCAAATTGTCTAAGGAAGAAATTATAAGCATCTTTTAAAAGAATGTATTAACATATTTTAGCAATTATGCAAGTTACATCATTTTTGCCTATCTTTTTCGAATGTATAAAGAAGTAGAACATCAATACAACTTGTGAGACTCATCCATATTTTAAGGTACAGTGTATATGTGTGAATGAAAAGCTATCATTCTATGTGGCGTGCCCACCAACAGTGTGAAGTAAAAAAAATTGCATTGCATAAGTCTATTCTATGTGCGTTTCTGTAGCCCGCCTATACACAGCCAGGATCTAATGTCTATTACGGTCAACTGGTGCCTGTCAGGTTGCATATATGATTCAGGATCTCTGTCCCGCACCCATGAATGGCTGTTCAGCTCCAAAATATAAGTCAGTACCACCCAACAAACTCCTGGGGCACTTCTCACGTACCAATAGATACATTAAGCCCTTCTATGCTTAAGACGCTCTGGAGCCGTCCGACGCTTAAGTGCTCCTGTGCGTTATACGGCTCCAACACGTCCAACGCTATGGCACAGAGATTCCTTTTACCCCCCAACAGCCTTGGGAGTTGCGGAAGAGCTTCCCCAGCTCCCGAGCCCCCCGGTTTCCCTGAAATGAAGATCAGCGCGTACGTCGTGCTGACGTAATTTCAGTGAAACTGAAACTAGTCAAGAGGCTCATTTAAGTTTTGCATTCTACGTGCTCAGGGGGCTATCTCAGAACCCTGAACATGAAGAAAGACCTGGGGGAACACTGGGTGGTAGGAAATTTGTGGATCCACGTAGATTCCAGAACTTTCCCACATATAAATTTGAGATAAAAGTGATTTTTTCATCGAAACTTGAGGTTTGCAGGGGATTCTGGGCAGAGAGACTTTGGGGAATTCACGCAAGCCATACCTTCCTGGACTCCCCCAGGTGTCTAGTTTTGAGAAATGTGTGGGTTTGGTAAGTTTCCCTAGATGACCGCCAAGCCCAGGACCAAAAACTCATGTGACAACCCCCCCTGCAAATCCAGGTCATTTTCGAATATATAGGGGGCATCTGAGTTTTTGGTCCCAGGGTCGGCAGCCATCTACAAAAACCTACCAAACTCACACATTTCTGAAAACTAGAGATTCGGGGGAGTCCAGTGAAGTATGACTTGCATGGATCCTCCAACGTTTTCCTACCCCGAATGCCCTGCACACCTCAAATTTAGCTGAAAAAAATCACTTTTTTCTCAAATTTCTTTGTGGGAAAGTTCGGGAAACTATATGGATCGACAAATTTCCTACCACCGAGTGTTTCCTCAGGTCTCCTGATAACAATTATACCTCACTTGAGTGGGTGGATCAAGTACCCATGACTGGCAAGGGCCCAAAACGTATTGAGGGGATATCAAAATTGGTATGGTTTGCTGGGATCCCCCAATGTTTTCCTACCTAGAATGCCCTGCAAACCTCAAATTTAGCTATAAAAACACATTTGATGGCACAAATATCCTACCCCACAGCGTTCCCCTCAGTCTTCTGAGTAAAATGATACCTCACTTGTGTGGGTGGGTCAAGGACCTGTGACTGGGAAGAGCCCAAAACAGGGAATAATGAAATAGCACAGAGAATTCTAAATGCTACATTTTTTGAAAAATAAATTTTTAGCCAATTCTGCATTGGACACCCACACAATATTCGACGTGCGTTTCGGCGTTCAAAACAACGAAGAAGGCGTTGTTTTGAACGCCGAAACGCGTGTCGAATATTAATTGCCACCTTTTTTTTGAACTTTTAAGTGACTGTATAATACATTGTTGTTAAAAATTTCTTTTTTATGTGATGTTTTTATTATGAGATGGAAATGTGTCTAAATGTCATATGAAATTTTCTGTATATTTTTGTTGATTTTAACTTATTATACCAATTAAAAGTGATACATAATTTTTTAATATATTTGTTAGAATTTCTTCCTTTTGCAACTACCCTCCTGGTGTCCTTCTGATTTTATGCACACGTTTAGAGCAGCCCATGACAGGAAGAGAGATCGAAATCAGGAAAGAGTGAAAAAGTCGATCAGGGCATTTCAAGATGCCAAATGGGACTTGTTGGAGAAAAGATGGAGAGTATAAACTATTGAGTGAGATAGTCTGTTCCCGTTGTTGGTAAACGTGGGAGATGACCAAAAGAAGTGTGTTGAGGAGGACAATAGTGACACCAATGACAGCTTGATGGAAAGACTATTATCAGAGAGACCTCCGCCATACAATCCAGATTCAATAGAGGGAAAGGCAGAAACCACAGATGGATATGGAGGGTCACAGACTCAACCTAGTGTGACAGTTGTTGGGAGGATCTCAACAGGAACAGAAGGGATGGAACGCAGACCCCCGCAAGATCAGAGACCCATGGAGTTACAGGTGTCACAACACTACCGAATGCTCTTACAGTGCCGGTTACCATCGGCCCCATAGTGTCAGTGTCTGATCCATATCAGGTAAAGAATGGGAGTCTAGCACAGTCAGTAGCAGGAGAAGGAACTCGCTCAGGAGGAAATGGTAAATTAAGTGGAATAAGTCACTTATCGAGACCCATAGAATCAAGTACCCCATTGCCAGCCACTGCGGGCTCCTCAAGGGGAAAAGTGGATGTAAGGACAGTGAGGCCAAGGTCCCTTGCTGATTCAAGATCTGATTTAAGGATGTGGGAACCGCCTGTGAGGAACCAGATTGATAGGATGACAGGAGGTTGGGATCATAGAAATGCAGGGAATAGACCTGCTCTTAGGGACATTGTGGAAGGGAACTGATGTGGAGATTAGAGTAATGACAATGAAGAAGCAAGCAAAGCATCTAGTCAAGGAACTCTGAGAGTTGTCATAACAGCAAAGATGTTAGATGTGGTGAGGTTTAAAGCTGAAGTAGATGGGTTCATTCATGAGAATTTGTCTTTGGAGAGGGTAGATTTATATGAACCTGATGAATTACTACTTGTAGCAAAGGATGTGACTCGCAAGGCAAGGTCAGCACATGAGAAACTAACAGATTTGGCAAAAAGATACAAGGTAGACCTGTTCAAAACTAAGATGTTGCAGGGAAGTCACATATTGCAGTATAGTGACCAGGAATTGGAAGAGAAAAGAGTTATAGAGCTGAAGGCTCACATTCGAGAATTGATCATAGGGATACGTGCCTGGAGTATGCTTGACAAGTGGGAGTGTAGATGGTTCAAAAAGAAGAGCACCAAAAAGAGTGTAGGAGAGACACCACCTCTAGGGGAAATGGTAAGAATAGAGAATTACCCTTTGCTAGAGGTATCCAATGGAGGGTATGTGCATGTGCCTTGAAGTAGAGGTGATTGGGCAGCCTTTATGAACAATTTTCCTCGGCTGAGGGAGAAACCTGTTGAATGGTACAAACAGGTTGATCGGTTTGTTAAGATCTCGAAGGTGTTGTGGGTTGACTTGAACACATTGTTTGATATTGTAGTAGCAGGCTACTAGTGGGCAGCTTGTAAGGTCGCAGTTGATTGGCCTACCTCTGAACCAAATAGGGATCTTGTTAAGAATGGTCCTTCACCTATTGTCATGAAAAAGTTTGAGCAAGTAATCACTTGGCTGAATTCGAAGATATCACCACAGGATATTGATTGGGTCAAGATAAATCGAACTATTCAGGAACCAAAAAAAACAGTACATGAGTATTACGAGAGGCTCTTACAAGCCTTTAAGCAGTATAGTGGACTAGACACCTTAGACCCCAAAGATATAGGACAGTTTGTTTCCAAGTTCATCTTAGGTTTGAGACCAGAAATTAGCTTAATGATTCAGCATCATCTGATCTGCAGCAAAATGGAGGAACGCTCAGAATAAGACAGTGGAACAATCAGGAAGGAGCTCAGAATGCCAGGGCCAAGGAAAGGGAAAGGGAAAGCCTGTAGACCCCAAGACAGGAGTGGATGTGGCAACACTGAAAAAGACTACTGCGTGTCACCTCTGTCACAAAATTGGACATTGGAAACGAGAGTGTTTATTAAATCCAGAAAACCAGGTCCAACAGGAGGAAGAGGAGGTGGTGCAGGTAACTGAGGTCGTGAATACCATGACGAGACCCAGGTCCTTGCAAGGGGGAACATTGGCACGACAGGTGCAAGTTCGGCAACCTCCAAGGATTCCACAGGGAGCTAGAACATACAAACAGATACCCTGTTTGGAGATTTCGACAAGTACAGTTCAGTCCGTTGCAATGACGGTGCCTGAGGGGGGAGGCAGACTGCACTTTGGGGCAGTCTTAGAGGTAGACCAGAGGGGACCGTTTGTAGAGGCGGATGTTGGTGGTCATCCTACCACCTTTTTGGTTGATACTGGTAGTACCCGTTCTACTGTTATATCTGCAGTAGTTCCCTACCTACCCCTCTCGGGACAATCAATCCAAGTCATAGGAGTAGCGAACAAGAAAATGACTAAACCACTAAGCTGATTCCTGTAAGGATACAGACTTTCCAAGATCGACACCAGTTCGTGGTGAGCGACTCAAGTCCGTCTGACTGCTAGGGCGAGACCTCTTGTGTAAGCTAAATAGTACCATCTATTGCACCCCTAAGGGAGTTGAATTGCAGACCAATGATGATGATGGTGTCACTTTAAAGGTTGCAAATCAGCATTTGTGCATAGAGATGTATCCTGTGTTAACAGTGGTTGAGCTTCCACTGTATTTGAGAGACTCTGTCTCACTGTATATGTGGGATTTTACAGGAGAAGAGATTGGACTGACCATGAACACCCCAGTACAATTTGTCACCTGAGACGCTCACAGGGATTAAACCTGTAATCAAGTCCATGATCAAGCAAGGAATTTTGAAGGAGATAATGGGCAGTCATGTAATTCGCCCATTATGGGATTACAGAAACCGAGTGGGAAGTTCAGGATCGTGCAAGTCCTTCGAAAAGTCAACACGATTGTTGTTCCATGTTGTTCAGTGGTACAGAATCTGTCAGTGATACTATTTCAGATTCCATGTGAGGCCGAGTGGTTTAGTGTAATTGACCTGTGTCAAGCCTTCTTTTTGATACCCCTGCATGAGGAAAGCCAATTTGTATTCGCTTTCCGGCTGGAAGACAGTGTGTTAACATGGTATCGTATCCCTCAAGGGTATGCAGAGAGTTCATCGATCTTCAATCAGATCTTGAAGTAGAGCCTTGAGAGTCTTGTGTTGCCACAGAACTCTGTTGTCGTGCAATACATCGATGACCTTTTGGTTGCGTCCAAAACGGAGGATGTTTGCAGGATTGACACAATTGCCTAATTGAATCAATTAGCAGAGAATGGATACAAAGTATCCCCGAACAAATTGCAGTATTGTTTGAGTGAGGTAAAATACTTGGGTTATCGAATTGAGAAAGGCACCGGCTCTGGGAATGCCTGATTACAACAAGCCTTTTTCACTGTTCTGCTGTGAGAGGTAAGGTTGTGCATTATCAGTCCTGACTCATAATCATTAAGGTGTCCGTAGACCAGTTGCCTACTTCTCAGCTACTCTAGATCCAGTAGCTTCAGCGTTAGCCGGATGTCTCAAATCTTTTGCTGCAACCAGTGTCAGCACTGAGAGATGTGAACGTATTGTTATGGGTCATCCCCTGATTGTGCATGTTCTGCATTCAGTTGAACTGTTGATGACGAGGACTAAGACACAGCACCTGACCAATAACAGACTCACACGCTACGAGCAGGTCATACTTGCTGTGGAGAATGTGACTCTGAGAAGGTGTTCTGTCTTGTATCCTGCCTTTGCCAAATGTAGATGATGAAGATTTTGAAGACCATGACTGTCTCGATGTGACTGAACTTTGCACCAAACCGAGACCCGACATTTTTGATGAACCTCTACCTGACCCTGATGAGATCTTCTTTGTCGATAGTTCATGCCTAAGAGACAATATTGGTCAATTGAGAGCAGCGGTTTCTATATGTACCATCACAGGAGTGGTTGAAGCTGCTTGTCTAGAAGGAGTATACGCCGCACAGGTGGCTGAAATTATTGCCTTGACTCGCGCCTGTCTGGCAGCTGATCAGATCCGAATCACCATCTACCCAGACAGCCAGTATGGGTTCGGTGTGGTTCATGATTTCGGACAGCTATGGTCTCAAAAAGGTTGTATGACATCTTCTGGTTCTCCCATCAGGAATGGGGAATATGTTAGACAACTGTTAGAGACTTTGCAGTGTCCTAAAGAAATTGCTGTTGTGAAATGTATGCCACATGGTAGGGGAACAGATTTTGTTTCTCTTTGCAATAAGTATGCCAATGAGATTGCACGCTTTTGTGCCGAGCAAGGGTGTATACTTACTGGAGAATACACAGGAGAGGGCCAAGAGAGAACTGAGCTCAATATGATGTTAGCCATGACAGACACTTGGGATGAACGCAAGCGCCTGCAGAACGCTGTCTCAGAGCAGGAAAGGAATGTATGGATCAAATCTGGATGTGAGAAAGGGGATGTCGACATTGGGGTTCAAATGATAGGCGAGCAGTGTTACCAGATGACCTTTTGAGCCCAATGGCAAGGCATATTCATGGTGCGGTACACCTTGGAAGAGATGCAATGGTATGAGTGTTCAGACAGACGTGGTACAATCCACGGTTTTGTGCGGTTGATAAGGCTGTGTGTCAGAGATGTGTTACCTGTCAACAAATAAATGCTGGGAAAAAGACTGTAGTCACTTTGAGTCACATTGGGAGGTTGGGAGGACCCTTTAATAGGATGCCGTTGGATTTTACTGAGATGCCGAAGTGCAATGGGGTGAGGTACATTTTAGTAGTGGTGTGTGTGTTTTCACGGTGGGTGAAGGCTTATCCAACACGAAGATGTGACACCCTCACTGTAGCAAAACTGTTATTGAGAGAGCTGATTCCTAGGTTCGGTTTTCCAAACTCTTTGGAGTTGGACAGAGGAACACACTTCCACAGCAAGATCATGAAGTTGCTTTGCACAGATTTACGCGTTAATCAGAGACTTCATTGTAGCTATTGACCAGAGGCTTCTGGGATAGCGGAGCAGATCAATGGAACTTAAAAGCATGGATGACAAAAGTGTGTTCGTCTAAATCCCTGCAGTGGCCTGATCATTGCCTTTGGTATTGATGAGTGATCGCAGTGTACCAGATAGGAGGATCTGTCTTTCCCCACATGAGATCTTAATGGGGAGGGCGATGCAGTTGCCAGCGGCGCCAGCCACAGCATTGATAAATATCACTGATGACTTAAACCTACATTACTGCAAAAGGCTAGCTGATGTGGTCCATTCTGTGTCTCAGCAGGTGCAGGCTGCCGCTATCCTGCCTGCAAGCGACCTTTGCCACGACCTGTGTCCAGAGGATTGGGTGCTTGTCCGTAAGCGCATGAGGTAGAGCTCCTTGGACGCTCGGTGGCAAGGCCCTTACTAGGTGATATTGGTAATGAACAGGTCAGTGAAGTGTGGAGGGTAGCCAAATTGGGTGCACGCTTCACATATCCATAACATTTCCACACCCTTGGAAAAAACGGGACCTCTCCCGAATAACAATCCAGCTGTGGCAGCAGGGCCACCAGAGGGACAAGCCAAGCTGTGAGGGTTGCTGACTAAGCTAGCTGTTCATCAGGCTGAGCTGAGGAGGGTTGCACTATCCAGAACCCGAACATTGACTCTGAGGAAGAAAGCCATTCTGGGAGTCATCCAGAGTCAGACTCAGCAGAAGGAAGTTGTGCGCAGAGTGGCTGAGAGGAAAACAGATGTGCTATAAGCACAGAAGTAGTGTGGCCCGGGAGGCAGCGAAGGCTAAATCTGCGACTGGCTCTGAGAAACATATTGCTCCAGTTTCTGAGATCTCTGAGTCAGAGGAAAGTGACAAAGACCAGAATCAGGGCCTGAGGAGGTCCAAGAGGGTGCCTTGCCAGGTATACGCTGCCCCGGAGTGGACTTACACAGATACTGATGTCGGAAATAGTGAGTTCTGGGAGGCTGAGGTACATGAGTGTGGTCAGCCGGAATCTGCTACTGAAGATCAAAGTGGTACTACTGGTTCTCCGACTTGAAATAGAAGGGGCGCTGACAATCACAGTTCTGAATCCTCCAGTCTTGAGCAAAGTGCGGATCCTGATCTTCCACAGATTTGTTTTCCTGTCTTTTGGATTTGAAGCATTGACTAATGAACTGGTAACTAACTGTCCGTCTTGAAATTTTGCAACATGTTTTAGCTGCAATAGGATCTGAACTCATTGTAGATTGTCAATGAACTGTGTTTTTAAATAAGTGTTTAAAAGAAGATAACCTAGGCCTGAATGGAAGAAGAATACAATTAGGGACTTTCCGAAGAAGAAGAAGAAAAGAGTGTTAAGGAAGTCTTCTGTGAGCAGTATAAATAAGGAACAAAAACTGCTGAAAGGGGGGGATTCCAGCTCATCGAGAAGTGGCAATTGGACTGGTTAAGCCACAACTTGTGGTGGAGACAGAGACTCTAAGAGTTGGCTGTAGAACTCAAATTCGACTGCGAGAACGGAGGCTGGAAACCTGTACCGTAGGTCCAAATGTATGATAGGCACTCTCATAGTAGGAGTGATAGATTCAATAGTTGTAGTTATCATAGTGTCAGTTGCTATTTCACATGAGGTAGAAGTCGGAGAGGCGAAGGGAACGCCTACACCTAGCACTTCTAATAAGAGAGAAGGCATCATAGGAGCTGAAAAGGCTTTGCTAGATTAAAATAGTCAAAGCTTGCATGTAGGTTTGTCCAAGGGAGATTTTAAGCCTAACGCATATGCCAAGCTGCTATATGAGTATGTTGAGGCGATGGATGCGAAGGATTGTTATGTGTGTGTGCAGTTGCCTGCCTCAGTGGATGAGGGTATTAAGTATCACTATCTTTCACTGACTTATGACAGTACATGTAGTTTGTTACATCTAGCGTCCACTCCCACAAACTACATATACTCCAGGTTTGAACGCTGAGTTCACAGAACATCTTATGGAAATCATTACTTTTAACTCTTACCCTCACTCCAGTGACATATTCCTTGGTGATTTCAATCTCCATTGGGAAAACCCCTTGACAAGCAGGTTAACGCCCTCAAAACCTTCCTAGCTGACCACTCCCTGATCTAAGCCATCTCAAAGCTGACCCACACAAAGGGTGCTACTCTGAAATGGATCATTTCTAACCAAAACACGATTGATTCGCTCTAGGTTACCCCATGTGACTGGTCAGACCATCACATTATCACCTTCCATATTCCATCAGCTAACAAGAAAACTTTCACGAAACAAGTCAAGCCAAAACAATGGATAAGAGACACAAAAAACATTGATTGGAATGACCTAGCCTCCCACTGTGATAAGTTTCTCACCCCCGCAATAACATGTCAGACATCAATGACCTCACGGCTCACCTTAACTCCTCGATGACCAAAGTCTTTGACCAAGCCGCGCCATCAAAACTAAAATGAATTCCGGACATAGACAAAAACCCATGGTTCAGCGGAGGCTTGAATGAAGAGAGACACAAACTTAGATCAACGGAACGGAAATGGAGGCAACATCCTTCCGCCCACCATCTTAAACTTCTCCGGAAATCTAGAAACTCCTACAATAAAATAAAAAGACTTTTTCAGGTCATAACTAGACAAGGCTAAAAATAGACCAAAGAGACTCTTTGCAATTCTGAAACAACAATCCAACAAATTAGCCAAATCCTCACTCCTAACATCAAAATCCCAGCTCAGTAGTGAAGAATTTTCCTCATTTTTTACAACTAAAACAAACTCCCTCCAACTCGAGCTTAGTGAGGGGGCAACTAACTCAGTCACCCCAAGGAGCATGAAAGACGATAATTCTGCACTACAGTAGCTACCACTGCCCAAGAATAACTATCACTGGTCTACTTAAAAACTATACGATCCTAATGACATCACCAATATTCTAGCAACTACCAAACTCAACAACTACTTCAATAACCCTGTCCCCTCAAATTACCTACCCCATCTCTATCATACCATTGCACCTCTCTGGACCAAAATCATCAATGTCTCGCTAGCACTAGGTCACATCCCGGATTGCCTGAAAACGGGACAAGTCACTTCTATCCTAAAAAACCTACAGCTAACACCTGTGACCCGAACAACTTCTGACCAATAACCAACATTCCCATGCTAGCTAAAGTCTTAGAAAAATGTATTAAAAACAACTGAACCAACACATCTCGAACTTCAATCTACTGAACATCCATCAATCGGGTTTCAGACTTGGTCATAGCACAGAAACAGCCATGCTGCACATAGTAGACGATGCCCTTCAAGCTCTTGACTGCAACAAAACCTGCCTACTAGTCCTACTAGACCTCTCATCAGCCTTTGATACGGTCAATCACGACAAACTTCTAAGGAGACTAGAATATAGGATGGGTTTATCTGGGAAAGTCCTTCAATGGTTCAAATCCTTTCTAGAAATCAGAACACAACCATAAATCTTTCCGCTGCCTCCCCTAACCTACTAGGAGTTCCACAAGGTTCAGGCCTATCCCCCACGCTATTCAACCTTAATGCCAAACCACTTACCGATCTATTAGAGCAGGCGAACATCTCCTTCCACATTTACACGGATGACACCCAACTGTACATCAAGATCTCCTCTATTGAAAAGATAAAGACAATGAATTTAGCTCTCGAAAAGACCGTCCAATGGCTAACGACCAACTTCTTCAAGCTAAACTCACAAAAAAACAGAATTTCTTCTGATCTTCCCATCTAATAACTCCACGGTGACAAAGGAGTGGATCAAAATGATCACTGCTCTGAACTGCACGCCGACTCTGGTGGACTCCGCCATATCACTTGGAATCACACTGTATAAGAACCTTAACATGCAAAGTCATATCAACCTGTTGGCTAAAAATGCCTGCTTCCACCTCAGCTACCTCAGAAAAATTAAACCATTCGTCGAGAACTCAGACCTCAAAACTGCAGTTCAGTCCTTAGTTATCTCAGGCTGGAATACGGATGTACCACCCTCTTAGGACTTCCCAAAATATCAACCACCCCTCTAAAAGTCTGTCTCAATGCTGCAGCAAGACTCATAACAGGATACAGGAATTATGACCACATATCACCACTCCTGAAGGTACTCAACTGGCTACACTATGAAGCTCAAATCCACCTAAAGATGGCCTGCATCACACACAAGGCGCTACACCTCAACACCCCCCAGTACCTAGCCAAACAGTTACCTTATCAAGAGGAAACAGACACTACAGGAGTGCAGACAATCTACTTCTGAAACCCTCATGTTTCAACAAGACCAAAACCCCCAACAGAGCTTTCTCCAGAGCAGACCCAAAAATATGGAATTCGATTTTCCTCCATACATGAGAAAAATCTCCTCAACTCCTCTCTTCAAAAAGGAAGCAAAATGATTCTTGATGAGCCAATTCATACCTTAAATCTGCACAATCACGACCCCAGCTATACAACCTCCTAATTACCTCTACTTTCGAGTCAATGAGACCGCGAAGCTAAGAACTACACAAACTCGAACTTGTTTTTATTGCTCAGAACAATGCTTAATGCTGCTATCCACCAGAACCCTTTTACTATATGCTCTTACTTTCATGCTTTGTTTTGGTATACAATGTGTTTTTACTAATTGTTTTCACCTTGCTCTTTATGTAAAGCGCTCTGATACCCTACCCTGGGTTTGGTTTGCGCTATAGAAAACTCTAAAAATAAATAAAAATAAAAAAGTAGTATATTCTATGGGAGAGGCCATTATAAGTATTTCTTTTCGAATTATGATGCAGTGATTTCAGAGGTACCAGCTTTTAAGCATCTGAATAAGTATGATTATTACAAGCAAGAAGACAGGATTGGGAAGTACTTCATACCAGATACAACGCTAGATACCGCTTATGCCCATAGACATAATTTGACTTGTTCACTAACAGATGTAGAAAAGAAGTTTGTAGATCAAATAGAAGATAGATATTGACAATTACCACAAACACAACACACCGGAGATAGTCCAGTAGATTGGACAGATGAGGAGAGAGCTCATAGAGTGAAGGGAAGCTATGGCCCTATAGCATTGGATTTAGCGCAGAAGGGAAAGTTGTTTTTGAAACGTGCGCGGACGTATTATGATGAGATCTATGAAGGGCAAAGTTTGTGTGATCATGTGTTCACCATGGAACCGTTTGCGAAGGACTTTTTGCAAGGTTATGTGCATGTGGTGCCAACAGTATATTATGTGTGTGCAAGGATTTCCTGCTAATTGGTATGGTACATGTTATTTGGGTATGATTTTTCCTAGGATTTACCATGCAGGTGATTTGGAACTGTTGGAAGATGAAAAGCATTCTTGAGCAAGGAGAGATACAAGTGCAGGAGCTGTGATTGGAGACATTTTTGTGTCAGACTAAGTTTCTCAACTGTGTGTCTTGAGTAGGACTGTGTAAGTCTTCATCTTTTTACATGTCAGTTTCAGCATGCAGCGCTCAGGAACAGGCCATTAAAACATAATTTCAGTCCAGTCGATGCACTCATTCAATAGTTATACTATATTATTACATCATCTTTGCTTGTACCAACCTAGCCTGAATATTCTATGCCACCGTGTTCTCCAATTGGTATATGTCCCCTTCCAATTGGGTGGAGTATATGTGATGGGGCGTTTTAACTCCATTTGCTGTTTGTATGCACCTACCAATTAGGTAAAACTTAAATGCTTCCCACACGGTCAGTGTGTTGCCCATCAATCTCTCATTTGTGGTGTAGTCTTGATTGGCATCAGGGAACTAGGCAGGTCCCTTGTCGGAACTAAGAAACCTCACACAACTAATAGGCTGGATGACATGTTTCGTTCAGCCCTTGTGATGTTGTCTCATCATCGGCTTCCTGCTCCAACGTCAAGCCGGCGCTGCAATGCCTGATGGGTAACAACGAGTGTTACACTTTTATGGAGCTCTTTTGTTCCTTGCCGTGGTTTGATAGCGTGTGAGGGACCTAGAGAAGTGGAGTAGTGAGCAAAGTGTAATTTAAAAAAGGTTGGTTAGTCCACTAGGTATCCTTTATTCGTGTGGCTAGCCACCTTATTAAAAAGTGCAATGAGGGGTATCGAGAACCAAGGTTACATTAGTATGGCCTCATTTCAACCCTCATGATGAGACAACATCACAAGGGCTGAACGAAACATGTCATCCAGCCTATTAGTTGTGTGAGGTTTCTTAGTTCTGACAAGGGACCTGCCTAGTTCCCTGACTGTCGATTTCACTAGTCAATTCAGAGAGAGAGATTTTATTACAAGACCATTCCCAGGGGAACTTTGTACAACTTTTTGGTTACATTAGCAGAGTATGTCATGCTATACAAATGGCCTTTGCATCTCTTGTGAATTTTCACACCTTAATTTTGGCATGGTAGTGCCGTCAATGCATGTGATGTATATGTTGTGCCTGCATAGTTAATTGTATATCTTATATATTTTGATCACATGTATCAGACACTTTTCAGGAGAAAGCGTGGAACTAACCATGCCTAACCCCAAGCATTTGCCTTACTTTCTTGAGCCAGAGAGAAGCACTTTTAGCTACGAAATGGCGTTGGGGAAGTGTTGCGTCTACTCATCGTTTGCCACCTATACCATTTGGGGTACATTTTGAGTCTTTGTGATGGTGAAGCTTTGTGTTTCAGTAGCCTATGTCTTTCTGAAGATGTCCGCAGACCCCAGCCCTCTATGGCCCCTGACAAGTGCAGAACTCTATATTTTATATAAAGCATCTAGGGTCATATTAGGCATACAGCTCTCTGTGAAGTATTTCGGGGTTCCCAAGGCCTACACGCTCCAGAGATTACCCACTTACACAAGAACTGTTGGCACGGAAACTGTAAAATGCAAAGAACAAGTTTATTAAAACCCCATGGGGTGGTGGTACACTCAAACAGCACCCTTCGGTAATGCAAGAGGTATCACACCGAACACCGGTGTGACCCCGTTTATATACAATCTTTGGGGCAATAAAAGATAGGCGGCACAAGTTAAGACACAGTTTTAGGGACATATATGGTCATGTTTTGGAATACTGCCAGCTCATTGGAGGGTTTCAAACCCACTGGTCAGTTAGCGGCACATTCCTGAAGGTTTACGGGTCAGTGGGAACTGCGCATGTGTGGCTTGACCAGTACTAAAAATAGCCTGTTGCTGGGCAGACAAGCATGGTCAGTGGAACGGACAACGGACTAAAGGGCACGTCGGCCACGAGGCCGCTCATGATCTAAGATGGCCGCCGTAACATTCAAAATGGCGTTTATCATATATAGCCAAGCTAAGGAGGACAACGTGTAGGTTCAGCTAATCGCTAATGCGGCCGGGCCAATTACGACAGACGACCCTTTTAGCGTTTAGCTGAATCTACCTCATAATGAACATAGTCAGGATGTTCGTCCTCGATGTCTATTAACATAATTTGTGTCACCTCTTTGTGTAGCATTATTTTGTCATAGGCAAGAGCTCGTCGTGATGGCAGGCAAGCTGATAGACACATTGAACATAAGGCTGGGCCACATTGAATACACAAGCATATAAAGAACATTGCTCCCACAAGTATGCAGAGAATTGTCAACAATTTCCAGCCCCAAATTGCAATCATGGACCAGAACCATCCTGAAAGTGTCCAAGTCCCATTGTCCGGATGTATCTCAGCAGCTATTTTATGCAGCTTGGAAATAGCATCATACACAGACGGAGAATTGTCAGGGACGTAAACACAACAGCTGCTTCCGATAATTCTGCATGCCCCCCCACGATCAGCCAAAACAACGTCCAACACCATCCGGTTTTGGAGGGTGACAATTCTAGAAATCTGCAGTTCCTCGGTAATATTCCCCAGAGCAATAGCAGTGTCATTCGCAACAGCCTCGACAACGCGTGTCAGTCGTCTGATTTTCCGGCTGTTCAATGCAGCCCCCACAAAGGAGAATAGTCCCAGATTGAAATCCACATACTGTTGTAATGCAGTGTCCGTTTGATCAATATCCTCTAGGGCAACAGTTCGTTTAACTCTGTTCAAGACGAAATCGTGGTACAATGTGTAATCATTGTGGTACATTGGAGGGGCAATGAATACAGGAGGTAACACAAACGATACGTAGCACGTGCCCAACCACCCCACTGGAAGCTGATGGTACCCCTTTGTTCCACAGATAAAATATGTGTTTCGAGATGCAACAAATGAAATGCCATTCGGGCTATCAAACGTGAGAGTAATGTTACATTCACTTTTCCCCACTGCAATCATGCCCTTGTTTCTAATACATAGATCGGCTTTTGTAGCAATGACATTTATGACGTGAGCACTAGATACATTCACATTTCGCTGATTGCTATATACACGTGGGGCAGATACATTGTCAGGCCTGTACTCTTCCCATTCGAAACGTGTGCCCTCAGCCCGGGGAAACCCATCCTTGTCATGGGAACATACTTTATTCAAACGGAAAAGCACCCCCCCTTTGGTTGGCCATCTCAGAGTAAAGAGGAGGGTGTACCAGGCGTTGCATGACCCATTGTGCGAAAACGGGAGTGGAATAAGTGGGGTGCCCCCTCTCTTCTGGTGCCCAGGCAACATGCCACACACCCAGCAGTTAGAGGTATTGGTCATATTATGCGTGTGGTGAAGAATCTGAATGAAGCTGTTATTTAAATACGTTTGGCGATGGCGCTCTTCATGGAAAGGCAATGTAAAATGAAAATGTTCAGATGGTGCCGGGGTAGTCGGCAGCAAATGTTCACGTACAGGCACCACAAGTTCGACTACCCAGGCCATAACAGCTATCACCACAATGGTCAAAACAAAGAGAAAGGCGCCCAATATTTTCTTGTCACGAGGTGCCGTTGATGCCATAGTTCAAGAAAATTTGTACAAAGTCTCAAGTGGCACAAATTGTTCACAAATTGTCCCAGATACACGTGCGTGTATACCTAAAAAAAGAAAAATGCGGTGCTGAACTCCGAGGTAGCCGTTGTTTTCTTCTCCGGGCCAAGACGGGTGTCGCTACTCTGGCAGAACTGATCCCCCCCCCTTGGAATTCCCGGTTTCCGTTTCACAAACCTGGAGCGGTAACCAACCAGTCATAAAAAGGAACAAAAAAAATCTTCTTATCGTGGACGTAGATCGTAGCGCTCTCTTCCGGTAGCAGATTGGTCCGGGAAGGCTCCCTCCACTTCGGCCGACGTCACAGCTGGGCTCTTTTCTTTCTCCAAGATCTCCTTATAGTCAGTCAGCACAGCAGGAGTCACCAGATCCGGAGAGACACGGCGACAATGTGTCGAATGCACCCACCGCTTCCTGTTCGTCACTCGTACTGCGGTGCGGGTCGCCAAGAGGACCTGCTCGGGGCCTTTCCACCTGGGCTCCAAACTGCTTGCTCTTTCAAACGAACGGACCATCACGTGGTCCCCAGGACGAAGATCGTGGCCTTCTCCAGTGGAGTTATCAGGGAGCGCTTCTCGAACCTGTTGATGAATAGAGAGCAAATCATTTGTTAATCGTGCCAAATAATCATTCATCATAACACAAGGCACATCATGTATTAATCGCGGCTTGGGCACCCCCCAGATATTCATAGGGCGGCCAAACACCACCTCATAGGGCGTAAGGCCAGTTCGTGAGTGGGGTACTGATCTAAGAGAGAGCAGTGCTAGCGGCAACGCATCTGGCCACTTCAATGATGTAGACGCCACAATCTTGGCCAGCTTGAGTTTCAACGTTGCATTATACCGCTCGACCAAACCTGCTGACTGAGGGTGGAATACAGCGTGGAACTTTTGCTGAATCCCCAACCCCTTCAGTACATATTCCACAATCTTCCCAACAAAATGAGGCCCATTATCGCTCCACAAAAATTTGCAAACTCCAAAGCGAGGAAAGAACTCCTTAAGCAACACCTTAGCTGTTGTCAAAGCCGTATTGTCTTTCGTGGGGTAGGCCTCAACCCATTTGCTAAAAGCACACACCACCACTAGGACGTACTTCAGGTTATTGCAGCGCTTGAGTTGGATGTAATCCATTTGAAGCACTTCAAACGGTGCAGAAGGTGGAACGAACCCTCCTTTCGGAGTATGGGTCCCCTTTCCAGGATTGTGTTGCAAGCATACCAGGCAGGTCTGCACTACTCTCTTTGCAGTATTCGCAATCTCAGGATGTTCCCAAACTCGTGTTAAAAGCCGAGTGATTGCAAGAGCTCCGACATGGGCCAGTCCATGTGTCATCTGGACCATCGCCTGTAAGTAAGCCGCAGGCAATTTCCACTTCTCCATGTCTTTGCTTCTCCAACAACCCTCGTCATCTAGTACCCCATCTGCTGCCCAAGCCGCAAGTTCAGATTCTGTGGCTGATTTTTGAATATCCCGTATCTCTGCTCTAGCATCACTCCATCTCTCAGCCTGTGATTGTACCACGTACATAGGGGAGCTAGTTCGGGACATAGCCGTCTGCCTTGCTATGCTGTCTGCAAAGGCATTTCCTTGACCCACTTTATCCGTAATCTTTTTATGGGCACTACACTTCACTATCGCTACTTTCGTAGGGCAAAGCAACGCATTTAAGAGATCACGCACTAGCTCTCCGTGCATAATGTGCTCCCCGTGTGATGTCAGAAACCCGCGTTCCCTCCAAAGAAGCCCGAAGTCATGGGCCACTCCAAAAGCATACCGGCTGTCCGTGTATATGTTCACACATAATCCGGCACTCAATTCGCAGGCTCTTGTTAAGGCTATCAGCTCTGCTGCCTGAGCTGATTTTTGTGGTATCCTAGCTGTTTCTACCACTGTCTTAAGCGTCGTGATCGCATATGCTGCGGAAGTCGTACCATCTGGCAGTCTTAAACACGATCCATCAACCCACAGTTCCCCATCCACATCAGGAAGTGGCACATCCTGTAAGTCAACACGACCCTTTGTCTGTTCCTCAGTCAGGAAAACACAGTCGTGAGGTTTGTCTTCCTGACCCTCCTCGGCCGGATAGGGCAATAAGGTGGCAGGGTTCAAAGTAGCGCATCTTTTCAATGTTATGTGTGGCGCTAAGAGTGTCAGCTCGTATCCTGTAAGTCGTGCACTCGTGAGGTATTGGGTCTTTGTTTGATTCAACAGGGCATCTACTGCGTGAGGGACTAACACCAACAATTTGTGTGATAACACTATGCCCTCACTCTGTCGTATGGCTACTGCTGTTGCCGCTACCGCTCGAAAACACCCAGGCAACCCTCGTGCTACAGGATCCAAAATGGCAGAGAAGTATGCACATGGTCTCTGCTTATCCCCGTGTAACTGCACTAACACTGACAACGCGCACCCATCATTCTCGTGCACGTACAATGTGAAAAGTTTCGTATAGTCTGGTGTTCCTAACACGGGTGCAGAACAAAGGGCCTGTCTCAACTGTTCAAAAGCTTTCTGGCATTCTTCTGTCCACTCAAGAGGCATCGGTGTAGCTTTGGACAGTAATGCTAGCAAAGGTTTTATAATATGTGAAAAACCCATGATCCATTGCCTACAAAAGGACGTCAACCCTATGAAGGCACGCACATCTCTCTGCGTGCGGGGGACTGGTGTATCTAAAATTGCTTGAATTCGATCCGATGTTAATGCCCGCCCCTCCTTAGACAACAGATGACCGAGGTAGGTCACCTGGGGTCTACAGTATTGAAGCTTTTTCTTGGAAACCTTGTGATTGTGTTGTGCCAAAAAGGAAAGTAATGCAAGTGTACTCTGTTCACATTGTGCATAGGAGTCGGCGGCAAGCAAAAGGTCATCCACATACTGGATGAGCGCAACGCCAGACTGTAATTTAAAAGAATCTAGTTGTCGTTTCAAAGCCTGGCTGTAGATACTAGGGCTTTCAGTATATCCTTGGGGAACACGGCAAAATCTATACGATTTATTATTGAGCGTAAAACCGAACAGATATCTGCTATCTGGGTGCACAGGGATAGAAAAGAACGCATTCTTTAAGTCAATAACGCTAAAGGTGGTGGCTGTCGGTGGAACCAAAGTAAGCAAAGTCGTAATATCAGACACCACCGGGTATTGGGGGATGACAATTTTGTTGATCTCACGCAAATCAATAATAAATCGGTAGATTTTGCCATCTGAGTCTCTCTTAAGAATCGGTAGAATAGGGCTGTTGCAAACGTTATAAGGGACCTCCTCCACCACCCCTGCAGAAATCAAGTCCTGAACAATATGTGTCAGTGCAATTTCGCCTTCTTTCGAAATCTTATACTGTGGCACTCGTGGTAGAGGGGCTCCCTCCTTAACAGTAATGCGTATTGGTGGAATACGCATCTCTCCCACATCCGTATCTGATGTCGCCCACAACGTGTGCGGCAGGGAAGCCAAAGCAGGGATGTCTAAAATGGCATAAAATCTGTCAGGGTCAGGGCAATCATCAGGGTCAGGGTAATTGTCGTTCAGAATAACCCGCACTCCCTCTGGGGCGCAGCGTATTGTTGCTCGGAAATATTTAAGTAAATCAATGCCCAGGATATTGTCTGGGGTATGGGGAGATAACAAAAATTGGCCAAAACTAAAGTATTTGTCAATGCATAGTGCAAGGGGCTTGGACAATGGGCTGGGGGAGGGTGTGCCATCAAACCCTACACACGTAATCATTTCGCCAGACAGGGGAGCCCTCGGAACCAAGTTTTTCGACAGCGCGCTACGAGTAGCTCCTGTGTCGACTAGAAATTGATCAGTAGAACCCAAAATACCCGCTGTTACATATGGACCTTGCTGATCTACCGGCACTTCAACTGATTCCTTACCCCATCCTACGCAATCCTATGCATGCACATAATCCTGAAATTCCACATTCTGTCCTTCCGAAATCTGATATTGATTCCGCCTATCAAACGTGTTTCGTTCGTCCTGGCCACGGCCCCTCTCCTCAACCTGTCTACGATCACCTCCGCCACCTCTCGTTCCAGTATAACCTCCTCTTGACCTTCCACTACCTCGACCACGCTGACTACGCTGTTCACGAAGTACCGGACAATCGTCGGCCCAATGCCCAAACTCCTTACAATAAGCACACTGGTCCTCCGCAATGTCCGTACGACCATACGATGTATTTCCGCCACCTCGTCTACCTCTATCATTCCCTCTACTCTGTGTTCCTCGAACCTGCGCCAACATCACCTTCGTTTTCAATTCCTTCGCTTTCTTATCAACACTTTCTTTAGCCTCCACCTCCTGCCGCTCATAATACTGAGCCATAGTTAACAAGGACGCAGGGGTCGCGTGGCCCAGGAACTCTCACTCGACTTCAATCGCTTTGCAATCTCTGGTAGGAGATTAGCTACATACTTATCTACAAACAAATGCCGACCCGTATCGTCAGTTAAAGATTGACCACTGTAATCATGAAATGCCTCCTCGAAGCGTGTAAAAAAATCTGAGACCGTTTCATCGGGTTTCTGCTTGCACGACGTTAACATGGTCCAATCTATCTTTTTGGCAGGAACAAGCGTTTTCAATTTATGCAAAATAGCTGCCGGGAGATCTAAGATTAGCTGACAAGGCTTACATGCTGGTTCCCTATCTAAATCTGCAGCATTTATTTCTTTCCAAGTCCCCCCCAAGATCGTTTCATCATTAGTTTTACGAATTTGCCTCCACATATCAGGTGGTAAAATTAGCCCAAAAAACAAATCTATATCTACAAGAGTCATCACACAAGACGATATAGCCCCCTCCACCCCTTCATAAAATGCCGCCGGATTCTTCCGAAGATCAGGTAAAGAATTTTTCAAGGCCATCACATCTGCTCTATTCCATGGCGTATATACCCAATTATACACAAAATACCCTTTCGCATCCTTCGACAACTTATCATCATCCGTACCTTCCCCTTTTGGTGGAACATATAAAGGCGCAGCTTCACGCATAGGCATAACATGCAACGCAGAACTCTTATCTGAACCACGGAGAGAACACTCCTTAGCCTGCCCGCTATTGTCCGGCTCGGACTCCTTCTGCCTCCGTTTTCGTTCCTGTCGTAAGTGGGTTGTCTCATCCCGCAGCTTGATCAATTGCTTGAATAGGTCGTCAACATCTGAAAGATCAAAATCGCCTTTAGCTAAATTTTCACGGTACACTGACAACACTTTTGGCTCTAACGTATCAGAAAGATCTCGATATGCGCCTACAACCTCATCAGCCAAGGAAGACAGAAAATACATCAATTCAAGATCCGTCCACCCTGTTTTCTCTGATATCAATTGATCCTGAGTAACACTATGCTTATTCACTTTGCGAGCCCAACTACGTAAATGAGCGGACCTCTCCGCAGTAAACCTGAGAGCCGATACACCCTTCTTGCCCGACTTATCCTGTCCGTCATCATCAGAATCCACAGCTGGAGCCGTCGGCGTAACGTACGGAGGCGGTGACCGATCTAACAAAGAGAAATCATCAATTTCATTATTAAGGACAGGATAAAGTGGTCGACGAATAGGAAACTGACCAGTAGTTTGCAAATTACGTTCCCGTTCCTCCCTTTCTTTCTTCTCCTGAGCCTCCTTTTCCTCAAGCTGTAAAGCCTTATCCCGAGCAGCCTTGCGCTGCTCTTTGTCCGCCAAGGCAACCTCACGCTTCATTCGTTCACGCGCTGCTTTCTCCCACATTCGCACACAATCAAACATATTTTGTCTAGACCTGCGTTGAAACATACATTGCTCTACAAACTGTATTTTACTCAAATCATAAGACCCGTGTAGAGGCCATTGCAATTCAGGATCGGCCTTGGTGTACTTATGCCATAATTTACTGTACATAATCGGGGGAAGGCCGAACTTGATATACATATCCCTATTTGGTGTTCCCTCTGGGGGAGCCGGCTGTGATTCCGCTAACCTAATTGAGGTACCTTCTCCAAGACAACACATTCCTCGGAGTGTGCTAAAAACAGGCATGTTCGAAAAGTATCACGAAAGCGTGACACCAGACAAAATGGCACTTACAGTTCTTCACACAATTGTGCCGCTCAAAAGGAAAAAACAAAGTTAGAGAAACATCTCTACATGCCTGCCTATGTGAAGTGCACTACACATATAAGTTCAAAGATCACAAATTCACAATGTTAGCTAACTCAAATCAAAGTTCATAGAATTCGGCAAGCGTCCTCACCGATCACAAAGCACAGATTTTCAGTAAGCGTCCGAAGACTACCTTACCGAACACAAATCGTAGAACTTCGGTAAGCGTCCGAAGACTACCTTACCGAACACAAAGCTTACCAAATTCCCAAAGGTCCAGGTTCCAACTGCCAAGGTCTTGTAAGCCAAATCAGCCAAACGGCACTTTCTCAGCGATGCAGACACTTCGAAGACTCAGTCGGAGACCGGCGCCACCTGGAAGGTCAGATCGGAAGGAAAGGAACAAGCACCGTGGCAGCCAAGACTCGGGTCACTCGTGGCAGCGCGCGCCCATGGCGGATTTCCAAGCCTTCGTCACGACCTCTCCTTCGGGCATCCGAGTCGCCGATGAGTCCCTTCGTGGTCGCCAATTGAAGTATTTCGGGGTTCCCAAGGCCTACACGCTCCAGAGATTACCCACTTACACAAGAACTGTTGGCACGGAAACTGTAAAATGCAAAGAACAAGTTTATTAAAACCCCATGGGGTGGTGGTACACTCAAACAGCACCCTTCGGTAATGCAAGAGGTATCACACCGAACACCGGTGTGACCCCGTTTATATACAATCTTTGGGGCAATAAAAGATAGGCGGCACAAGTTAAGACACAGTTTTAGGGACATATATGGTCATGTTTTGGAATACTGCCAGCTCATTGGAGGGTTTCAAACCCACTGGTCAGTTAGCGGCACATTCCTGAAGGTTTACGGGTCAGTGGGAACTGCGCATGTGTGGCTTGACCAGTACTAAAAATAGCCTGTTGCTGGGCAGACAAGCATGGTCAGTGGAACGGACAACGGACTAAAGGGCACGTCGGCCACGAGGCCGCTCATGATCTAAGATGGCCGCCGTAACATTCAAAATGGCGTTTATCATATATAGCCAAGCTAAGGAGGACAACGTGTAGGTTCAGCTAATCGCTAATGCGGCCGGGCCAATTACGACATCTGTTTCTATGAGGCTATGAGCCGATATTGGTGTCACCTGGGGAGAGATCCCTGATTTGATGCCTCTGCACCGGATGTATTGGATTCCAAACAGCGGTTCATGAGCCGAAATAACAAATTAAGTAAAATATAAACAGAAGATAGTTAAACAGAAGAAAAACCAGTGCTCACTGAATTTCACAATAATCATGTACCAAAATGATATCAAAAGATAATATTTAATGTAGATTCAATAAGAAATTAAGCAAAAAATTAACATAATAGTGATGGTGCTCATACAGTAACAAAAACAATTATAAAAATGTGAACACTGACAGGTGTAAACTGAACAAACAGTGGCAGAGAAAAAGAACACAACACAACTACACTTATAAAAATACATAATACAACAATTGTGTCCTCTCTTATTTAGGCCATGTTTCAAGCCTCGATGGCGTTTCGAAACTTTCGATCCATGGGTACTTTGGGGTCATATTCAGGAAAAAGATCTTAAATATAAGAGCGTCCACTTTACCTTCTAATTGGATCTCCACAATGAACACAAAGAAGGAATACCAAACCTCGTGTATCGTGCACAGATTCCGGATTTTAATGGGAACCCAAACTGTCAGTATGCAAAAGTCGGTCACAAGAAATTACTCAAATATCAATCAATGACGATATGTGCCGGCTAGGGCTATGGGGATCCAAATTGATATCCAAGAAACAATATTACCGGCTGTCTTATTAATGAAGAGTTAGGGTCGGTACTAACAATTGAATTGTTCAAGTATTGCTTTGAGTCCACCACGTCAGGTGGGCATGCTATCATCTATCATTAGTTGTGTTGATTGTTTTGAGAAACATAGGGTTTCACATGTATCGAATTGCACATAGTGGCTTTTCGTGGGACAGCATATACTTGATTTATGTGCAAGATTTCCTGAGTCGGCAGCATCCAGACTTCATAGTTTAAATGTTACAAACAACTTCATCACAGCCCATTTCAGTGGCATGCCTAACCATGCCACCTCCAGTGTTACAGGTGCTTCACTGCTCAGGCTGGGTATTCACCAAGATGGGAGGGAGGTCCAACGCCACAAGCATTGAAAGTCTACCCCCAACCCTACTGATCAAGCAAATATTTCAAAACACATTATATGACACTTTACCGATTTAGCACATTACATAAAATAGACAAAGTGATGCAACCATAGGTACAAGTGAAGTAACAGCACCATGAAAGTGTGCTTGAAAAAGTTAGAAAAGGAGAAAATACATTGCTAAATAGTGATAACGCTTATTTATAGATTTTCATAACAAGATTACGTGTGAAATGATGTTTTATTATTTACGTGGTGATAAAAACAAAATAATTTAATGATGAGGCCTAACAGTTTGATTGTCTTTCATTGTTAATGCATCATAATTCGATTGTGGTGCAACTTTGCGATAAAATTAGCTTGGAAGTTGGAGCTTACAGAAATGATAGTAGCGACCTTAATGATTTTAAAAATGTAGAAATGATTTTGGTAAAATGGTATTTGAGAATAAATTACATGCATGTATGTTGAAAAATGTCTTGCTTTAGACAATAGTTTAAGCTAATCAATTTCATGTAATAATACATTGGTGAAACATCTATTTTTTCTTTTGTTTATGAAATAATGATTTGATGCATTATATTTGATTCTAATTAAACTTAGTTCATTTAGAGCTTATGTTAGAAATGGCGATTTCCGGTTGGCTAAGGCTTGCGCCAAAGCCAGGCAGAAACCACCACTCTAGTCAGGGCAAGGAGGTCACCCGCCAAGATAACCCCTGCTCACCCCATTGGTAGCTTGGCACGAGCAGTCAGGCTTATTCCGGAGGCAAGGTGTAAAGCGTTTGCGCGCGCACCCAGCAACAACACCCAAGGCCCACCACAAAGGAAACTCCACACAAGGTTATATATAAAAATAGCCTTTGTATTATACCAAAAACATTAGATAATAAACACACAATTTACACTGTGCCACTGGCACGGGCAGAATTTACAGGGGATTATATACATAGGACAGGGCCACATGGACCACTGTCAGGAATAAGCACTTGGTAGAACTAGCACTTGTAGGAATTGCACTTTGTAGGAATGACACTTAGAACATAGAATAATTGTAGCACAAAATAGCAACTGTAGCACACAACCAGTAACCACTGGTAAAAGGTAAGTACACACTATGCAACCCTTACCACCTTAGGCATATATCATGCAGGGAACCATGAACTCACTAGTAGAACCTATATTAGGAAAACAACCTCCTAAGCATAAAAATACATTTAGAGGGATAGGCAAAAAGCATTGCATAATATGCAGAAATCACAGTAGGCAAGTAATCACACCTTTGCGCAGAAATCAAAGTAGGCATCAACATGTACTCCTAGCAAGGGCACAAAACATGAAAATGTCCCTAGGCCAACTTGGCCTCTCAGCGGCTAGAACACCCTGTGTCCACAATGTCAGGGAAGGCTGCGCAGGCAGCAAAGGAAGCATGCCCAAGAGGGACAAGCCTAAACGTAGCAGCTGCCCACTAAGTGCTGGGCAGCTGGAGAACTGAGCCTGGCACCAGCCTGCCTCCTGGCTCTCTTCTGGGGCTCTCAAATTACACATCAGTGCCCAAAACAATGTGTGAGCCTCGTTGAGCCTCAGGGGCTCAGATCAAACAACTGGGGCCTCAAGAGCCTTGTGGGCTCGAAAGAAAGGTGCCCCAGTCATGTGAGTCCCCCCTCTAGGGACTCGGAAAATGAGAGAGACTCTGGCGATTGGAGTCCCGCTCTGGGTACTCGGGCAACAATGATGCAGGGCAACGGGGGAGAGGCCCACTGCCAACCGGGGCCGCTCTACCCTTACAGACACTGCCCCTAAGACAAAGCTAGCACCACTGGGGGGGCGGGCACCGGCAATGTGCCCCGATGCCCCCCTCTCCTCAAGTTAGCGCAGGGGCCCCACTTACCGGGTCTGCAGGACTCCTCGGGCCAGACCTGCACTCTGGACTCCTCAGCTGCCCTCCAGGGCTCTCCCTCACTCTTAGGAGCCCCGGGGGAGGGACGCCGGCTTCTGTCTTCTTTGGGCACCGTAACCTAGCCTGCACCTTCAGCCGCTCTCCTCTCCTTGTGCTGCGGCTGCAAGGGCGGGACTTCCGGCCTCTTCTTTTTACTGCACTTCCTCTGGTCACGCAGCCCCGCCCACAACCAGGCAGGGCCGCCTAGCTTCCGGGTCGCGATGGCAGCGGCCCGGCAATGTTTCTGGACACTCCTGGGCTGCGGCGGTTATACAAAGGGGTCAAAAATTAGGGGTAGGCTCCCTCGAGGGCAACAGTAACGGCAGCAGCGGGGTAGGCACCCGCAAGAGATAATAAAAAAAGTCAGCAATTTGTGGGGTGTGCACCCGCGCCACAAAACTCAGCAAAATACGGGGTAGGCACCCGGGTATTGTAAATAATGCAGACGCAGGGTGGGCACCTGTGCTCTGAAATGAAGAAAAAGGGGGGGGATCCCCAGGCAGCCTCTCTGCCCTGCAGGCCCCCAGCAGTCCTCCTAGGATGAAAAGCAAAGCGCTCCCAGGCGCTATAGACAAAAGGAAGTCCAGGAAAGTCTTGTAGGAGGTGAGGGGGCAAAGGCTGGGCCCAGGGGCCAGCTCACAGGGCCCTCCAGGCAGGGAAGCAGTCCCCAGTGGCGGTCCTCCTGGCGCCCAGCAGCAGCAGGCCCCCTCCAAGTTAGGATCAGGAAAGAAAACATTTTGCAAGGGGTCACAGCCTCTTTTTATACACAGAATACCATTGTCTGGTAGCACAGAGTTAGGGACAAACCAGATGCAACTTATATAGAATGTGTCTTTATTTAAGTGCCATAAATGGACCCACTGGTGCAAGAGCTAGGGCATCCAGCTGATGCAAAGGTTGAACCACTTCTGCTGTATTCAAACGTAAGCTCCTGCAACGGTGAATTGCATATTACATGTGACATAAACAATAGCTATTACACTCGAATGACTCTAAATTCTATAAGGAAAATAAAGGTAGGATACATTTACCACATGTATCCTTTAAGAAAAAGAAAGAACAAAAAAAGAAATTGCTAAATGTAATCATCAATATATTTAGGTACCCTGGCAGTGCTTTTTTGTAAGAGAAAATTATTAACAGTAGAATAGTTAGCAATCTGATGTACAGTAGATTCAATGTGCTGCGTGTCAGAACTGGTACTAGTTCTAATCACATTGGAACGTTGAGGATGAATGCAAACACTGTGCTTCTGAGAAGCACAATCGGTACCTTTGTCGTCAAAACATACCTTATTGTTTTTAACAGTTTCAACAAAAATATTTTTGTGTAGAGAGCTAAGGCAAACTCCAACCGCTTTGGCTGTAGTCAAATCAAAGCTCCTGCATCAGTGAATTGCACATTATATGTTACAGTTCTATGTGACCTACACAATAGCTATTAGACATGAATGACTAAATTGTATAATGAAAATAAAGGTAGTTTACGATTACCACACTGTGCCAACCAGTTTCTAAACAAAGTTGTCTTTTTTCAATATTATTGTGAGGTTGACTATGAGTAAATTTGTGTGAAAGGGCTTTGTGAATAACAGGGAGAGAGAGAGGCGTGTGCACAAAGAATAGACATGGTGTCTAAATGGGTGTCGGGTTTAGGCTAATTCCGGAAGTACATAGCGTATTTGCATAGGCCATATATCACCAATCCCAGGTTAAAGTGGAGACGTAAGGGGCAATAATGAAGATAGAGTTCAAATGTCTGAGTATACTTAGAAAGTTGTTATATGAAAGTAGTAGGATTGAATTGTAAAAAAAATGGAAAGGAAAAAGTAAAAAAAGATGGGAAAAAAACCATTCAAGAATAACGTGAGTTTCTTACAAGTCTTGGAGATTCCAGTCCAGAAGTTCTTCAGCGGCTTGAGATGCGTAATGTTCCAAGAGGCTATTGTTGCCATTGTCTGAGAAAAGTTAAGCGATCCAATTCATATCCTCGAAGGGACAGTAATGTTCTTCGAATGTTGGAGCGGCAATTTGAATTGGAAGGCAATCTGCAATGTGGTGAAAGGTAGCAGGTTGCAGGAGATCTTTTGCGGCTGCGCAGACATCCCATTCTGCAGTGAATCCTTTTGCATTGCATTCGTCATTCTCCTCTGCCAGAACAATCACGTTCATGGTTTTGAAAATAATGCATTACCTGCTGGATATCGGGAGCGATTGTTGGGATGTTGGGAAGGCACAACTGATGTGCTCTGGGGCGCTGTAGCATACTGGCCAAAGCGAAGTAATTACCCCTACTGGTGTGAAAGTGCTGTTTTACCCACTGTGAGATGGTGCGGAGGTGAGGGCCCAGTGAACACGACGATGAAAGCGGGTGCCTAAACTGTGAGCTGAGTGCCCTGGAGCATCCTGACAGAAGCGAAGTATTTACCCTTACTGGTATGAAAGTGCTGTTTTGTCTAGAGTGAAATGGTGCAGAGGTGAGGTAGTGCTAAACTCGGGGATGAAACTATGCGCTTAAACTGTGAGCTGAGTGCTGTAAACTGATGTGCTCTGGGCGGTGTAGCATACTGGCTGTTGTAGCACATGTGTGCAGGTGGTGTTAGTATGCATTTAGAGTATAGCGGGAGTGGGAAGCAAAGTACTCACTGCTACTGGTCTGAAGACTCGGAGATGAAAGTGTGAGTGTAAGTCGTGAGTTTATTGCTGTAAACTGATGTGCTGTAGGTGCTGTAGGATACTGCCCACTGTAGCATACCTGTGTAAGTAGTGTAAGTGTGCATTTATACTATACAGGGAGTGGGAAGCGAACTACTCACTCCTACCGGTCTGCAGACTCAAATGAAGTGTTTTAGGAAGCAGGAATAAAGAAATAATCTTAAAGAATATCATGCAGAATGTTGCAATGCCACAGAAGAAAAATCGTGAAATGAGGTGTGTTTTAGAAAGTTGCTGTGTGTAATAAAGGCATGGAGTTTGAAAATAATATAGAAAGTGTCTTTATTTAAGTGCCATAAATGGACCCACTGGTGCAAGAGCTAGGGCATCCAGCTGATGCAAAGGTTGAACCACTTCTGCTGTATTCAAATGTAAGCTCCTGCAACGGTGAATTGCATATTACATGTGACATAAACAATAGCTATTACACTCGAATGACTCTAAATTCTATAAGGAAAATAAAGGTAGGATACATTTACCACATGTATCCTTTAAGAAAAAGAAAGAACAAAAAAAGAAATTGCTAAATGTAATCATCAAAATATTTAGGTACCCTGGCAGTGCTTTTTTGTAAGAGAAATTTATTAACAGTAGAATAGTTAGCAATCTGATGTACAGTAGATTCAATGTGCTGCGTGTCAGAATTGGTACTAGTTCTAATCACATTGGAACGTTGAGGATGAATACAAACACTGTGCTTCTGAGAAGCACAATCGGTACCTTTGTCGTCAAAACATACCTTATTGTTTTTAACAGTTTCAACAAAAACATTTTTGTGTAGAGAGCTAAGGCAAATTTGTGTGAAAGGGCTTTGTGAATAACAGGGAGAGAGAGAGGCGTGTGCACAAAGAATAGACGTGGTGTCTAAATGGGTGTCGGGTTTAGGCTAATTCCGGAAGTAAATAGCGTATTTGCATAGGCCATATATCACCAATCCCAGGTTAAAGTGGAGACGTAAGGGGCAATAATGAAGATAGAGTTCAAATGTCTGAGTATACTTAGAAAGTTGTTATATGAAAGTAGTAGGATTGAATTGTAAAAAAAATGGAAAGGAAAAAATAAAAAAAGATGGGAAAAAAACCATTCAAGAATAACGTGAGTTTCTTACAAGTCTTGGAGATTCCAGTCCAGAAGTTCTTCAGCGGCTTGAGATGCGTAATGTTCCAAGAGGCTATTGTTGCCATTGTCTGAGAAAAGTTAAGCGATCCAATTCATATCCTCGAAGGGACAGTAATGTTCTTCGAATGTTGGAGCGGCAATTTGAATTGGAAGGCAATCTGCAATGTGGTGAAAGGTAGCAGGTTGCAGGAGATCTTTTGCGGCTGCGCAGACATCCCATTCTGCTGTGAATCCTTTTTTGCATTGCATTCGTCATTCTCCTCTGCCAGAACAATCACGTTCATGGTTTTGAAGATAATGCATTACCTGCTGGATATCGGGAGCGATTGTTGGGATGTTGGGAAGGCATACATCCATTCGCCAGTCAAATGGGCAAGTTTTGCAATCGAACAATGGTTGTACGCATATTGCATAAGTGTAGATAAATGTTATGTTGTAGCTAGCTCCGATAATAGATAGAGGCAGGTCGCCAAAATGTTTTACTGTTTTTTAGTGTAGAGGCACATTCTGTAGTACATAGTTGTTTCCACAGAGAGCGTAGCCATTTGTAAAATTAGTAGTAGGATGGCCGTAAAGAGAGAAAGAATTATGGGCACTGTTCCTGTTATTCCTGAGATGATATAATGAATGTAGTCTGGTATTACAAGAAGAATAGTTTAAAAGCGTGTTAGAAGGCTGTAGGAGACTGTGTTAAAAAAGTGTGCCAGACCTTGAGTGTGATATGTGTTGAAAATTGTGTAACAATTTATAAAGTGTAATTGGCGGTTCGTATTTAAAAGGGAGTATATTTTACTTGATTTTCGTTGTATCAGCAGTCAATACATTTCTTTTGCAGAAGTGAGGGAGAGTTCTGTTCTGAAAAAAACCCTTTTAGTGTGGTTCGTTTCTTGAAATCTGTTTTCAAACGAAGAATTGAAGGCCAAGTTGAAGTTTGGGAACTACCGGTATCGAGGGAGAAGGCTTACGCTGCTCGCAATCGAAAACTGATGGGTTGCGGACATTGCATAAACACGTCCTTTGGTGACCCTGTGACCATGATGTACAGAAGGATTTGATTGTTATCCTTCGTAATAAGGCCATTCATGCCTCACACGTCTGATGCTCTGAAAATTAAAATTTGAAAAATAAAGAATTTGACTACTGCTACATATAATAAGGCCAATAATACCATTTACTACTTACCTTTGAACGGATAACCACGGATAATATAGAAAGCTCTGCGAAAAAGATTTTGAAAAAAAACGTGTGAATACCTTTCGCCCTGAAGAAGTCCTATGGACGAAACGCGTTGGCTACGTTTTTTTTAAGATTGTTAATAAAAGCAAGAAAAGAACTCTGAGTCCTACTGAAGTGTTCCTTTCGGATTACTGTATTGATTACTATTGTTAAATGTACACTGTGTGGAGTGCTTAACCATTGTGCTGTTTGAAGTTTGGGAGTTGGTTTGTGTAGGTGGGAATAGACATTGCCACAGGAAGTTACTGTGTTTGAAACAGTAAGGACATGTGGTGTGCCAGCTCACATTCCGCAGGAGTACATGTTATTGAGAACCTGATAACTGCCATTAGAAAGCTGTGTGAATATTAGTCTGATTGTGGGAGTTGGCGTTCTTTTAAAAAAGGACGCAAGGTTGGGTGCTGTAAGCTTAGAAGCGCTGTGTAGTTGGACATTCTTGGATAGTAATGAATGACTGTCATTGTGGTCGCACTTTTCACCTGTGAGAAAAACTTCTGTATGCTCTTTAAGACAGTGATATGTAAATGGGAGACACCACTGCTCGTGAATAAACGCGCTACCTTATATGATCACATACTACATGACAAACAACATGTGCACCTAGCAGACACAACAACACTACATACTGTAGGAAACCTGGCAAGCCATGTACACAAACTAAACATTGCATTGCACCTCTGCCTTACAATGCAGAATGAGGAGAGAGATGAGAGCGTAGTACGTGCAAAGGTGGTAACTTAATTATCGATTATAAAAATATATAATGTGCCGGACAGAGTTGAGTATGCAAAGCACACACATGCACATGTCCACATACAATGATGGTCTATTGAGTGAAGAGGACAGTGGACGGAACCATGATAGTACAGTCAGTAGGGTATATTACAGAAAGGGAGCGCGTATGTGCCTCCCCCCCTAAATGTTTAGGGTAGTGGGCGGGCTCGGCGTACGCAAGGCTAGCTTAGGGGTTTGAAGAAGAGGCATGATTTTCTGGGTGTGGTTCTCTTCCGGATTGGTGAACGTGTCTGCCAGGTGTGCGCAGCTTACACTGCCGCGAGGCTGATGCCGTGAGCAAAGGTGGCTGCATGAATGATGAAAGACTCCTCGCGGCCCCCGCTCCGCGGGAGCCGCTCGTGTTGGAAATCGGACCTTGTGCTGCTGCCTGCGCCTTCCAAAGCGTTCAGGAGGACCTGCCCAGGGGAGAAGAGTGCTAGTGAACAGGAGGACGGGACTGCGAGGACCAACAGGCTGTGCGTGCAACACCTAGCACACCTGCCGCCTCTTCCCGTGTCTCCGCCTCCCGCCCAGCGCTTCAAAGACTCCTCGCGGCCTCCGCTCCGCGGGTGCCGCTCGTGTTGGAAATCGGACCTTGTGCTGCTGCCTGCGCCTTCCAAAGCGTTCAGGAGGACCTGCCCAGGGGAGAAGAGTGCTAGTGAACAGGAGGACGGGACTGCGAGGACCAACAGGCTGTGCGTGCAACACCTAGCACACCTGCCGCCTCTTCCCGTGTCTCCGCCTCCCGCCCAGCGCTTCAAAGACTCCTCGCGGCCCCCGCTCCGCGGGTGCCGCTCGTGTTGGAAATCGGACCTTGTGCTGCTGCCTGCGCCTTCCAAAGCGTTCAGGAGGACCTGCCCAGGGGAGAAGAGTGCTAGTGAACAGGAGGACGGGACTGCGAGGACCAACAGGCTGTGCGTGCAACACCTAGCACACCTGCCGCCTCTTCCCGTGTCTCCGCCTCCTCTTATACTGCTGGTATAAGTACATTTGCTGAAAGCGTTAGCGGGACGCGTGTGCGGGACTCATCCCGGGACAAAGCCCGGACTAAGGGCGGACCCTCTGAGACCCTCCGAGAACCGAGGAGACCGGACTCGACTTATAATCCTGGTATTTATCCTGTGCCATTTTGTTTCTAGATTGTTGTGTTTTTGTGCCCTTGGATTCACGTAGTGATTTAATTTTCGTGGCAGATATGTCTGAAAAACAGGGAACCCTGCTAAACAAAACTCTTGATGATTATTTCTCTAAAGCTTCCCCAGACATGCCTCTGGAAATAGTCCTGGCAGAGCGTCGTGCAGAGCGTCGCCGCTCCGTGGAAAGTTTAAAAAGTCGGCCATTGTCGCCAGTATCCACACCTCTCACGAATGTTAATGTAAATTCACAGCTAGCTGACGTTATAGTCCACACAATGGACAGCCAACATGTGGTACCAATAGTTAGTACCCTCTGTACAAATAACTCTCCCCAACTGGATATGATTGGCCTTGAGGGCATTACACACACGAGTACCCCTAATGCCCCAAAACCGCCCATGCCTAAACCATCAAAAATAGTGCATAGTAGAGCCAAGAAACCGTCATTAGCTTCAAGGGTACATGGGCCACCCCCATGTAAAAAACGACGGAAAGGTGGGGCTCAAGTTCCATCAAAATTAAGTCACTCTGACTTTGGGAAAAAGGCTAAAGGCCCTGCTGACAGCATCATCATTACACCTGTTATTACACCTGCTGACAACGAAGGGCCTATTGCAATTGTCTCTCTGCCACCTACTGTTGTAGCCATAGACACAGGGGATGTTATGGAAGTCTCTACGCAGTCTAAGGCGCCCATTATAGCCTGCGATTCTGCTACTTTAGATTCCATAGAAAATTTAATTAAAACCTACTCTGCATCTATCTTGGAGAGGTTGCTCGAAGTAGAATCTAGACTAAGCTCACTTGAACATGCACTGAGAAATAAGGGCGAATTGGTTGTAAAAACACCACACATAATAGAACACAAAACTTCCAACGTGACCAAGCCCAGCACAGTTGCCCCAGTTCCACCAGCTAGTCTTACACCGTTGGTGAACCCCCCTAATTTGGTGCCCAAAGGGAACACTATAACAACTGTTCAATTAATTCCACCGCCAAAAAATCCACAAAATAAATCTGCTCCTAAGTCAGCTACCGTTACAACCAACTCATCTAATGAAGTAGCTAGCACTTCAAATGAAAATTATCGGATGGAAGCAAGGGGACAAAAGCCAGGATGGGGAAGGCCTAAATCAATTCCAAACCCAGAATTACCGCCAGAGGCAGTGCCCTTTGTGGTAGTTCTAACGGGGGTTCCAGTGCTACCAAACAACAAAAGGGAGGGCTTTGCACAACTCAAAAATAAGATCATGCATTGGCTAGGTCTATATAGGCCCATAGCACCACATATAAATGGAGAAATTGTGCATGTCCGCCGCCTCCAATGGTTGGGAAGTCGATCAAAAAATATTGAGGGAGATGTGGTGGTTGTAAATTTCAGGGATCCCAATGCAGTACAATTTGTACTAAACTGGCCCCAGGGAATTACAAATAATTGCATAATACCCAGGCCATTGACATACTTCTACCCCAGGTCTGTGGTTTTTCCCTCCCAGCATCAACAAGCCTCTCATGCAACACCCCAAACTACATCCTGCACTTATCCACCAGCTATGCAGAGGGCTGGTAACACACAACAAATGATGCAACCACTTATTAGACCTAATCCCATGGAGCCCTTTTATCCCCCAAATCCTCCACCTGCACTTGGAGCATTTGGCTGGAACTATGTCCCGCAAAGGCAAAATAACCCCAACAGAAGAATGGACCACTTAAAGCCCTTCACCCCCTTGGAAACCTTTAACAGATTTGACATTTTCAGCGGTCTAGATGACTGTGATTGATGCCAGCAGTCCAAGGGGTCGGATGGAAATGAATTGTTGACTGCTGAACTGTTGGGGGGGGGGGGAATAGGGAGTGAACCCTGTATTCAAAGAACTGATGTCACCACTATTGAAACTATTTTTCCCGAGGATGCAATCGTATTACCGGTGTTGGTCCCCATAACTGGGGACAGCTTAACAATAAGGGGAGGTGTTTTACCACAAAATGATTTGTTTTTAGAATCTGATGTAACTAGCCATGAATGTCATATCACTGTCCCTGAGGTGGTGGGAGATGTATTGATGCAACCAATTCAGGAACCATGGCAAACTATCAAATTGGTTTCCTGGAACATAGCCGGGATTACAAAAAACCTAAGGGACCCGGAATGGTCAAGTTTCATTGATACCTTTTATTTCTGTATGATGCAAGAGACCTGGTCAGTTGAAATTACTCACAGGCTAGGCTACAAATCCTATGGTATCAGTGCGACCCCCTCCAGAAGTGGAAGACCCTCGGGAGGGTTGTTGATTTGGGTAAAGGTTAATTTAAAAGTTAATATAGAAGTTGTGGACACCAATTCCCCTGATATACTGATCTTGAAAATTAACGCTTCTAGAGGGAAAAAACTTTTTTTGGTGAATGTCTACAACAGACCAATTCCTAAATCAAAAGAATCTCCCTTATTAACCCATTTAGACCTTCTATTGGGTAATTTAGACACTAGAGAGAATTATGTGATCATGGCAGGGGATTTTAATTGTAATTTTGAGCCTGTTGTGGGGTTCAGTGACATCTTTTTAGAAGAAGACGAGGCAAATGGTATCCCTGCATTAGATAACATTAAAACAGTTAAATGCAGCCCCCAGGCACTCCAACTGAACAGGCTATGTGCGGAATATTGCACTAGAGCATGTAATGGGCGGTTACCTTCAGATGCCAGGAAAAAGTCTACCTTCTTTAGAGGGAACTATAAGAGCAACATAGATTTCATCATTGCCTCGGTGCCATCTTGGGAATTTCTCCTTGACATGGAGGTAATAGAAAGACTAGAAAGTGACCATTTCCCTCTAGCTCTCCAGATCAAGGACTCCTTATTAGGGGATTCAGTTCTTCCTTTGACCAGCGAAGCAACCAATCGTGACCAAATTGAGATACATGTTAGCAAATGGTCACTAATATTGGATAATGGTGAAGTTATTGTTGAAATCTATAAGCTTTTTTCCAGCATCTTTGAAGGATATTTAAATATCAGCCCAAGGGAGGGGAGTGGTGGTCTTTTTACGAAATTACACCAAAATTTTTTTGATGCCTTAAAACCCCTAGTCACTAAGATGCCCAAGAAGGGGCAGCAAAAATTACAAAATTTGCCCCATAGTAAACCGTGGTACAACAGGGACTGCAGGGAGTCCAAGAGGGCACTTTTAACCGCAATAAAATCAAAGGATCGTTTAGACATCCTTTCAGCCAGGAATAATTACAAACTGGTTCAAAGAATGTCTAAAATGGCATGGGAAGAAGCAAAATGGGCAGATCTCCTGCATGCAGCAAAAACTAGAGACAACATAGCTTTCTGGAGGCTGATAGCTAATGGAAACCATCAAGGCAGAGTGGTTAAAGACGTCTATCTAGACGAACAGACATGGGTAAACCACTTTTCTAACCTTTATAAGGAATATGAGGCACCCATTTTAGATAGAACTCTAAGCAAGGCTATCACGGGGGATACCCTGGATTTTACTTTAGGTGAGACAGAACTGGCAATAACCCAGATCAAGTCGGGTAAAGCCCCTGGGCTAGACAAGATTCCGGGAGACCTATATAAGCATGAAGTAGAAATTTGGGCTCCATACATTAACCATCTGTGCAACGAGCTATCCCGGAGTCTAGAATTCCCAGAGAGCTGGAAGGGGGCGGAAATAGTTTTAATATATAAGAAAGGCGACAGGATGGATCCCTCAAATTATCGCCCAATAAGCCTTATGGATATTTTACAAAAAGTTTACTCCAGACATATCCTATTCCGAGTTAATGATTGGCTGGAGGAAAAGGCAATCTTGTCTAGATACCAAGCGGGATTTAGAGCCAAAGTGAGTACTATCGATCAAATCTTTCGCTTTTGCTGCCTTTATTGGAAGTATATCAAGATCAAAAAGGGACAACTATATGTCGCGTTCGTCGACTTAAGGGCGGCGTTCGATTTAGTCCCACGCAATTTATTGTGGGAAACATTAAGTCTAGTAGGGATGCCACCCACTCTGATAACACAAATAAAAGAACTCCATAGAGGCAACTTTGCCAGAGTACGATGGGGCCCTAAAGGCGAACTAACTCCAAAAATTCCAATTGAACGTGGTGTGCGCCAGGGGTGTGTACTGGCCCCCACTTTGTTCTCGCTATTTGTAAATGACATCCCTACATACTTGGAGGGATGTAAAAATGACTCCCCCAAGCTGAATGGCGAAAAAGTTACCTCCCTATTGTTTGCGGACGATACTATCTTAATCTCCCAGACAAAAAAAGGTCTCCAAGCCCTCTTAAATTCGTTTAATGACTATTGTATCAAAAAAGGATTGGAGATAAATGGGAAGAAAACGAAATGTATGGTCCTAAATCCAACTAAAACTGATAAGGGTTGTTTAACTTTGAATGGATTAAAATTGGAATCAGTCCCACACTTTGGATATTTAGGCGTAACTCTGGATTCCAATTTTACTTGGAAAGCCCAATTGGAAAAATGCAAGATGATGTTTAACCAGAACGTAAAACCCATTCTTAGGGAGCAGGGCAAAAGTACAAGCAAGGCCGTGTCCCCTGCAGTTGAACTTTTTAAATTTAAGGTCCAACCTGCAGTGCTATACGGCTCGGAAATTTGGGGCCCAGGGTCTAAAGATACCTTTAGGGTCCTGGACAACAACTTCCTGCGAAGTTTGGTCAGAGTCCCTAGAAGTACTCCGCTGGTCCCACTCCAGCTCGACCTAAACTTTCGTAGAACGGACCATCATATCATTCTACGTCCTTTACTGTTATGGATTAGGTTGTGGTGTGTACCCGAGCTGAAAGCATATAAGGATGGGTTAGTAGAAATTATGGAGCTTGACATCTTTAATGTGATACCCTGGTTTAAACATATTAAATTCTGGCTTACCTTAATAGGTTTGCCGCATTACTGGGAACATCCTGATTCACTTTCTTCTCAATCAAAAACTATGGTAAAAAAGAGTTTTTGGTCGTACATTATGGAAATGATCAAAAACGCTTCTTCAAATGGGTCTCTCGTAACAAGGTTTCTTACCTTTAAAGACGATCCATCCTTCGAGACCTTCCTTGATGAAATAGAACCACCCCTAGCAAAGACCCTATTCATGAAGTTCAGATATGGAAATCTTCAGATCGGTTCCACACTAGCCCGTTGGTCTGGTGGTGTAAACTCGGAGAATTATGTAGAAGATGAACTGTGCACCATATGTGGTTGTAACCAAAATGAAAATGAATCACATATCCTCTTTTTCTGCCCAGCATATGCCCAGGCTAGAAAAAGATGGATTAAACCTATATGTTTATCACTAGGTGTAAGATCGTGTTCCCAGGCTTTAAGGATTCTTTTGTCTAATACCAGCCAACCTATTGTATTTAGTGTAAGCAGATTTTTGCACAGTATTTTCTTTCTAAGAAGAAAGATGGGCTATAAACTGTAAAATGTGGTTATGTTTAAAGTGCTGTCCAGCATTAACTGAGGGCTAATTAATGAAATTCTATCCATGTTGCCCATAAATGTTCTCACCAAGTATTAGGTATGCTTTGAACACCTTGATTCAATTGTATGTAATCTTAATATTGACATGAAAATTGATTGTTTTTATATAGCACGTTGTGCATTTTTAAAAGAAATGTTTTATTGTATTGATGTATTTGTTCTTTTATGGTATTCATGCCGAAATAAAGATTGAAACTGAAACTGAATGATGCTGTCAGCGTGCTGGTATCTACAAAGCGCAATGGCTGCTGCAACGCATATATGCTCCACAGTTCACCTTTTGACAATGTCGTATGTGAAAGAGGGCCCACCATGTGCCGGCGGAAGTTCCTGGGCCGAGGTCTACGAGCTCAGAAGGCTACTGAGATTAACACTGGGTGCCGCGACATAGGCACACAGCGCCCAGCCTGAGGCCCAGCACCGTGGACTGCTCTGTCTACTACTAACACAGTCGTCTGACAGGTACCAACAGTGGAACAGTGTTTTTGATATCATAGTGGGCGATACTAGAACTGTATCTGAGAGTGGAGATGAAGGTACTCCCTTAAACTAGGTGTAAGAAAGTCTAGGCCGCAACAGCGGAACGGTGTGTTGATCCCACAATGGGCGATGTTAGAACTGTATCTGAGAGTGGAGATGGAGGTACTCACTTCGACCAGCTGCAACCGACACTAGGTCCCAACAGTGGAACAGTGTCCTGATCCCACAATGGACGATGTAAGAACTGTATCTCGGACTGGAGCTGGAGGTACTCCCTTCGACCAGCTGCAACAAACTCTAGGTCCCAAAAGTGGAATGGTGTCTTGATCCCAAAATGGACGATGTTGGAACTGTATCTGAGAGTGGAGATGGAGGTACTCCCTTTGACCAGCTGCAACCAACTCTAGGTCCCAACAGTGGAACAGTGTCTTGATCCCACAATGGACGATGTCCGATATTCCTGCTGCTTGCTTTTGTCTGAAGTTCGTGTGTTGAGGTGCACCTCACTGCTGCACATGATTATTGGGCTTGGTTGACAGTAGTTGGTGGAGTATACTGTGGTACAGCAGGTGCGAACAGTGACATTGGGTCTTGATTGTATGATTGAGGATGTCATAAATTAAAGTCTGTGATGATTTCTGTGTACCCTCTATGATCAGGAGCAACCAACTCTGTGCTTTCAAATCGAACGGTATGGGGCTGTGAGGTGTTAATGACCAGTGCATCCGGTCTAGGCTGCGGTTCGCAGGGTTCACAATTTATATTGAGTGGTGATTGTTTAATTACATAATCCAGTAGTTAAGTAATTAGAACGTATATTGATACATACACAATATTGTTTTATTAGAACATTGGAATGTTGGGAGCTCCATTGAAAACAATGCAGTAACTCCGTTCCTATAATGGCTTGTATAAGCCTGGAGCTCCAACATTGCAACATTTTTTTGTTCACAGCTCTGTCTGTGAAGAAATGCTAAAGGGAAGCCTGAAGGGATTCCAATCCCCTTGCGCTCTCTTAAGGCTTTGGTTTATTTGTTAGAACATTCTACCCTCTAGTGGCAGAATGTTCAAATAGCCTTATAGCCCTTGAAGCTGGGCTACAGTGGCTATTAAAGTCCCTCTCCCTTGTTAAAGACCATCGCCTTCAGCTTGGGCCTTTAAAGCTGGAGAGGACCTTTAATAGCTGGTATAGCCTGCTACGGCGGGCTAGAAGGCTATAGTATATATGCTTGAAGAAGTTTTTTTAGATGAGTTATAGGTTTAGTAAAATGACCAAATTCATCTTGTAAGTTGAAAGGAACAGTGAATAGTGTAGACTGTGGACAGATGAAATCCCAATTCGAATTGTTTTGACTAATTTATTGTAGAGTTTTATATTATTTATATTGTTGTATTTTGTAAAGAGGGAGTGAGAAAAAGTATTGATGGTTTTGTGTGTGAGTACTGCCTTCAAATAAAAATGCAGACAGTAGTGTTCACTATTCAGATTGAGTCGCTATTGTAGATGATGCAGTCCTGTAAGAGAAGAGATTGATGTAGTGTGCTCTGTCAGCACCACTTATACGCATCATTGCAGGCTCCGCACACGTTTTCTTAGCTTTGCATATTGCAAACTGTAGAGCTCAAGTTAATTCTATGTGGCTGTGGGCCCTTGCTGAATGCTCTCTCTGGCCTGTACTGCAGACTTCAGTATTCACATTTGACATTCAGTCGGTATTGTCGATGGTGCAGTTCTATAGGAAAAAACATTGCTCCAGTGCACTCTGTCTGCACCACTCATATGCATCATTGCAGGCTTTGCACTTTTTTTGCTTCGCGTATTTTAAACTGTAGAGCTCATGTCAATGTCATGTGGCTGTGGGCCCTAGCTGACTGCTCTCTCTGGCCTACACTGCAGATAGCAGTAGTCACAATTGAGATCAAATTGATATTGTAGATGAGGTAGTCTTATAGAAAAAGACATTGCTCCAGTGTGTACTGTCTACACCACTCATATGCTCATATGTATCATTGCAGGCTCTGCACACTTTTTTTGCTGTGTGTATTGCAAACTGTAGAGCTCAAGTCATTGCCACGTGGTTGTGGGCCCTTGCTGAATGCTCTCTCTGGCCTATACTGCAGACTTCAGTGTTCATATTTGACATTGAGTCGGTATTGGAGATGATGGAGTCCTGTAGGAAAAGACATTTCGCAAGTGCGCTCTGTCTGCACCACTCATACGCATCATGCAGAATTTGTATACATTTTTTTTGCTTCGTGTATTGCAAACTGGAGAGCTCAAGTCAATGCCATGTGGCTGTGGGCCCTTGCTGAAAGCACTCTCTGGCCTATACTGCAGACTTCAGTGCTCACATTTGACATTTAGTCAGTATTGTAGATGATGCAGTCCTGTAGGAAAAGACATTGCTACAGTGTGCTGTATCTGCATCACTCATTCGCATCATTGCAGGCTCTGCACACATTATTTTGCTTCGCGTATTGGAAATTGTAGAGCTCATGTCAATGCTACATGGCTGTGGGCCCTTGCTGACCGCTCACTCTGGCCTACACTGCAGACAGCAATGTTCACAATAGAGATTGAGTCGCTATTGTAGATGAGGTAGTCCTGTAGGAAAAGACATTGCTCTAGTGTCTACTGTCTGCAGCATGCATACGTATCATTGCAAGCTCTGCACATGCTTTTTTGTTGCTTCGCTTACGACACACTGGGCAGCTCAAGTCACCTTATGTAGCTAGCAATAGATATTGCTCCTAGTATGGCCTGTCTACAGCACGCATTATCGCTGGCTGTGCACATGCTGAATGCTTTTGATGTGGCTGTGTGAGTGCACTAGAACTTACGGAGCATTTATGATATAATCTTTTTTTGTATTATTTCAGATCTATTGATTGTGTGTTAGTATACCACAAGTTATGGTTCTTTTGCGATCAAATTATTTCTGTATTATTTCACATCTACTGTCCCTACCTTACTGCAGCACAAATTATCGATTCTTTTAATATTGAATTTCTGTGTGTGATCCAATGATTACTGTTGTAGTTGATGATAGCAGCAACTATTCCCTGAGGGCTGGTTCACACTGACTGCACACGCATCCACCACAGATATGTGACCCTGGTAATAAAAAGGTGTCGAGCGCAGGTGCCCATACCCACTTCCACTATCTATCTGTGTCCGTGTGTTTATTATCTATGCATGATACTGTCTCTGGGGAGTACTGAAGGACTGGGTTATTTAAGACCCAGCGGTGCCAGGGGACAACACCTGAAACCTTCGTGGGTAACCTGTTCCGGCGTACAAATGACAGAGACACGGGACACTTCCTTCGGCGTCAAAGATTCGAGGTTTATTTACTGCAGGGAACACAGAAGTCACGAGAAGTACACAACGGGTATGTTCGCGTGATCTGCTTCAATTTGCTACTGTGGATCGCTCCTTTTTATACACATTTCTCTCATAGGTTAACATGGTACACAAAGGTTTACAACTTGGTTCCCATAATTATCCCCGAGAGGGGTCGCTTTGATGCATTCAAGGTCCGGAACATAAGTACAGAAACATTCGTGGTTCCCAACTGTAAAAACCCATCTTCCCACCATTAGTACATTCCAATCTGCAGTAAACAGATCGAAAAAGGAACAAGGACAGGTGCAGAGGAAGGCAGAAACAGTGGGGAGATCGGAAAGGGTGTAAAAGGGGTGGTATCGGGAAACACGAGCTACAGGCATCAAAGAGACGTGCCTAATGAGATGCACGGCTGAGACAATAAACCGGCACGGCAAAATGAGCCTCGAGCGGGGACATCTGCCTTACAGTATCATCCCCCTCATCATAAAGACACTTTCAAAGGAAACGTGTCTTCCGCAAGAGTCTTGGGAATCCCAGGGTCGCGAAGCGGACAGCGTCCGTTCGCTGGCTACTTGAGGGCAAGAGACAAAATGGATGCCATATCTAAGATGGAACCCGTGGGTACAGATGTATAAACCCACGAAACAGACGAACGGTTTAGGTTAGCACAGCGAAACTGCGCACACCCACTAAACTCGTCATTTGCGGTTCGTAGATACCAGACTCGACCATATTCGTGCGAGTCGAAAACACCACTTACAATCGTCACGGAACCTCAGTACTACATTACGTTGCGCTGTGGACAGCGTATGCAACCATGTTACCTCTGGTATTGGAGAAAATGTTGGTAATGTAACTTTTAGGTGTATGGTTATCACAGGTGGAAGGCTACTTTACATAGTATGAATATTGATGAAGATGATGGTTGCATGTTGTGTGTAGTGTAAGATATGTGTACATAGCAAAAAGTTTGGAAAAAAGCTCTCTAAGCAGAAGAGGTGTGTCTCATCAAATGCAGTACAGAGATTGACTAAAATGAGTGGCGTTTTCCAACTGTTACAATAGGAAATGTTATGAACTAAGGAAATGGTTTTTTTTCATGGTCACATGGCAATCGCGCAGCCAGTGCGCAATGAGATCGCACCCGATGTGATTTTAAGAAAATATATTTACTATAATATAAGTTTATTACAGTTAGCAATATATAACTGTTTAAAATATGTTTAATTATTGCTTACTCTCATATACACTTTAAAGTTATTTAGATATAGTTTTGAAACAAAAATAAATGAGGGAATGGTGTATGCGGCGCAATATTGTACGTCTATGACGTAACACAGGGCATGGCAACGTGCATTCGTCGTATTTGAAATGCGCAGCGGGTGCCACCCCATACGTACATGATGTAACGCGCCCCTTACTGGTGCGTACCGGTCGCATACTACAGTAGCAGGTGGCGGACCTCATACGTACATGTTGTTACGCGAGACGCGGTATCACAACCTCGTCGGATACGAAATGCGCATCATTTAAATGTGGTGGATAGGATTCGCGTGCTGATCGAGCTTGGTAGACTACCGGTACGGGACTGTTGTTTTCTCCCCCCCAAAAAAGTTTGATATGCATATTTTTGGGGAAAGATATAAAACATTATATCATTTTTAAAGTTAAAAAAGGATAATAGAGTTGCAAAATATTAAAAATCATTTAGAAAAAATATATTTTACAAATATTAAAATATGAAATTAACATTTAAAAAAGCTTTGAAATTCACTGAAAAAAACAAAGGTTTTACAGACGTTATAGTTAGGAATTATCATTTAAAAACCGTAGAAGTTCACTGAAAAAATCATAGGTTTCAGGGACCTTACAGTTGGACATTTGACTCATATAAAACCAGAAAAATTCACCAGTTATAGTTAGTTGAGCTAACTATAACTCGCGCGCCCGCAATGCACTGCTGATGACGTCACATATTACATCACTCCTGACATGGTCAGTGACATCACTGATGACATATCAAATGATATCACTGATGACATCACTGATGACATCATCCAGGTGATAATCTGATGCACATACTGATGCCCTGATATATAAACTATGATACACGTACAAATACAGACTACTATGACACCATACACACATGAAGGCCATATACTACATTCCTATGACTATTTACTAGGTCTATATATACATTCAGTGTCTTATACCTATAGTTACTCATCAATACCATACTATAATATGTACTGATACACCTATACATACAGTCACACTCTACAACTCATCCATAGAGTTAGTCACACACCTAGTCAGTCATACAAATAATGAATTACATACCCATTTTCTCTTGTATACAGTTATATACACCAACTGAGTGAGTTATTTATACACACACCACACCACTTAGTTATGCAGATTCTAAGACATACTTGGTGTCTTATACAATCACTGATACAAGCAGACAGTGATTTATACACCCACTCTTCAAATAGCTTACTCTCATATATACTCATTTATATACTCCAACACTGACATATAGTGCCTTAAAATATATGTAGTTATGTATTCATATTCCATTGAGCCATTCATTCATTCACCAACACACCCATACACACGCTAAGCCACCCATGCAGCCCTTTACAGATGCACTTTTCAATCCATACAACTAGTGAATCACCCACTCAGACATCTAGGCAAGAGTCACACATACCCCCACCCACCCACTCAGGCACCCATACAGATACTCAGACAACAAATCAATAACCTATATAGACACTCATGGACCTCCTCACCAACTCATGCAGCCGCTTACACACAAACTGAGAGACTAATACAGACTTTCACACAGTTTAGTCACTAACCCATGCATTCAGTAAGACACGTTTAATCACTCACTTATACAGTCTGTCACGCACCTACTAAATAATCCATTCAGGTACTTGTAAATCCACTCATTCGTTAATACACCTTGGCATAGATATATATGAAAAATATTTAAACTTAACAGAAACACACATTCACTGGATGATGTCATCAGTGAAGTCACTGACCATGTCATGAGTGATGTAATATGTGACGTTATCAGCAGTGCATTGCAAGTTATAGTTAGCTCAAATAACTATAACTGGTGAATTTCTCTGGTTTTATATGAGTCAAATGTCCAACTAACTATAAAGTCCTTGAAACCTATGTTTTTTTCAGTGAATTTCTAAGGTTTTTTAAATGCTAATTACTAACTATAACGTCTGTAAAACCTTTGTTTGTTTGTTTTGTGTATATATATATATATATATATATGATTTTTTAACTTGTCTAGTTACTACATCTAGTTGGTTATTCATTCAGTTCTCCTATATATACATATAGACAGTTCTTGCAGAGGGGAGACCAGGACCACAAACCCCAGTCTGCCTAGCAGCTGTCACGGCCTCTGTATGCCCACTCCTTGCACCCAGGGGCGCCTACAACTGTCGGCTGGACCCGCTGCAGAGGAGTCTGTTCCTACAGAGGGGAGACCAGGATCACAAGCCCAGCCTGCCTAGCGGCCTTCGTGGCCTTAGCACGCCCGCTCCTTGTGTCCGGAGGCTCGTACTTCTGTTGACTAGGCCCCCGCTGGGAGGGACATGCCTGTGAGCATGCCCAGGAGTGTGCCTGAGCCAAGACCGGACAAAGAGCTGGCCCGTCTGCGTCCGTCAGCGGCTGACAGAGGCTGGGCTAGGGTATTCTCTTTCCAGTGATACAGCAGTGCTGGCCTTTAAGGTCCGAGGTGAGTGTTTGCCCATAAAAAGTCAATTAAACAGATTGGCCAAGTAAGCTACCATGGGGAAATGTACTTGCCCACCACCCATGCGCCCTCTGTTACACTTGACTGCATGTTGGAGAGGGTGGTTAACATCGTGTCCAGTGAGATTGAGTTAACGGAGCATAGACTGTCTTTGGAAAGTGAGGTAATACAGACTGGCTCTGCTTCTGGAGGGGTACTAGATGACTCCGCACCTACTATCGCACCTTATGACTGCTTGCATCCGCGGTTGACTCTAATAATATGTTGATTCCTAGTGGGAATTCCCCTGGTGCTCCAAGGCATTACCTGCCTGAGACAAAGCCAATTAAGGGTGCTCCAATAATCGCACTAGCCTTGACCACCAAATGCAAAAGGATGACAGGGAAGCCAGCTTGTACTAAAAGGAAACAGACCCCACGCAGCAGTACAGTACATGATGAACTCAGAAAAGGGGCGGATCAAAACATCTCCCAGACCTTGGTGCTCCTTGACTTGTCGGCAGCATTCAATACCGTTTATCACTCCATTCTTATTCAGCGGATCGAGCACGCCTGCATCAGGGGCACCCCGCTTAGGTGGCTTGCTTCATTCTTTCAAGACCGCAAGCAGGCAGTTCGTCTTAGCCCTTTTACGTCTGAGGCAAAGGACCTTACTTGTGGGGGTCCCCCAAGGCTCCTCCTTGTCCCCCTTATTATTTAATCTTTACATCCTCCCATTGATTGCCAAACTTAGGGATAAACCAGTGGTCATCTTCAATTACGCAGATAACCTGCAGCTCATCTTCAATATTGACTCCTCCACCGCCTCAATTGAGAACTTCCAGAACACAATGACGTTCATTAGCTGCTGGAGGAGTGCTAACCAGCTCAAGCTTAATCCGGACAAAACTGAGCTGGTGCTTACTGGATCTTTGAACAATCCATGGAATCCCAGCTTCTGGCCGCGCACGCTGGGCTGCGCTCCCCGCCCAGCAAACTCGGCTAAGAGTCTTGGCGTTACCATCAGTAAGGATCTGTTCATGAAACATCAAATGAAATCCGTGATGTCAGCGTGCTTCTTCCACCTACGCCGCATAAGAAAGATTAGCAGATTCCTTACCCATGATGCCCTGGTCCACGTCACACTGGGTCTAGTAGTGTCTCGCATTGATTATGCGAACTCTCTTTATATTGGGATTCCTCTCTATCAGTCCCACCAACTCCAACTTGCTCAAAACCAGGCCGCCAGGCTGGTCTTTCGGTAGCCTAGGTCCTGCTCTGTGAAACCGCTTCTGAGAAGTTTACACTGGCTACCTGTAGTGCAGCGTAGTCTCTTCAAGGTGGGCTGTACTACCTACCTAGCACTTGGCAACCAAGGCCCCTCCTTCATTGCCTCTCTGCTCCACAGATACACCCCTACCCAAGCACTTCGTTTGGCTGGCATCAAACTGCTCTCCACATGTCCGTTTAAGGGCAAAAGGCTTGGGGGCTTACGATTTGCCTCACAAGCCCCACCACCTTTGGAACTCTCTCCCACTTGATCTCCACCTTATCCCCTCCTATCAGGCGTTTAGGAAAGCCTTAAAGACGTGGCTGTTCTCACAAGCATTTGAGTAAAATCTTCCTGCTCTGCTGTCAGTTCCGGCCTGTCCTAAAGCGCCGAGAAGCCGCTGGTGAACGTACGCTGTACAAATTTCTTTTTCATATCATATCATACATCACGCAGTAGTCTTTACTTGCGGATGCAATCATCATCTAGCGCCAGTCCTTCAGGACCACCACAGAGTGGAAAGTCTATCCACCCTACTGAAACCACACCCATCATATTAGATCTTTGGGAAGCTTTTACCAACACTGTATGCTCTCGGATAAGTGACCTGATAGACACGAATCTCACACCTTTATACCAGTGTTTGGAGTATTTTGACACTGTAATGAAAAGAGTCAGTCATCAGGGAGAGACAGTCTATTTTAATGTTGACACTCTTGGGTTATCTACTGCTTCATCTAATGTTTTACTTAAAGACAGCCCATCTTATAGCACCAATAGTCAACCTGTTGATCCCTTCATTGTATCCTCCTGTAAACATGTGCCCAATTAAGGGAGTGCCTGCTTCCCAAGTTGATATAGCGCCAAAACCTCTTCCTCCTAATGATGGTCCACTAACCTCGACTGGGGTCGATTCACCAATTTCACCTGTTTTTACACTTGAACTCACTCTAAAATCTAATGTAATCGACCAAATTTGGGACACTTTAGTAGTATTACATCTGACCCCCTGGGTAGGATTCATCTTAGGCCCTAATACAGATGTTTTGGGACTGCCACTAGCAGCCTGCCCCTACGTTTTGATGGCAGCAGGGGTATCTACTCTCAAAAAGGAGCAGAGGGAAACCTGTGATCAACTATGCAACAAAAGTGTGGATTGGTTGTCTAAGAACAAGAGGTTTAATGTTTTAAATGCGTAAGAGTTAATCATGGTACAAAGGGTGCGGTGGGTAGGCAACTCACCTAGGAACATAGAAGCTGATTGCATTGTCATTCATTTTTTAAAAACCGTCAATGGTTAGGTCATTGTTGAGAAATCCAGCTACAATTTGGTTTATACCTTTGTGCTACTTCTACAAACCAAATCCCAGATGTCCTTTTAATGACCCTGCCCTCCAAGTCATTTAGAATAAATTCTCAGCACTGTCTGACCTAGATACTCAGACCATTGAGGTTGATTAAACACCTATTTGCCCATCACCTATAATCAAGAAACACAATCAAGTTGCTATAACCATCCCTAAGTCTTGTGATAATCAAGATCTGAACATTTACTCAGTTGGATCATTGCTGATCCGCAATCTACAATAGATTTGGCAGATTGGCTAGAGCTAGTCAGGCAGCAGGACATCCTCATGTTCCTAGAAACCTGGGCAACTAAAGGCATATATCTGGAAGGGTTCAAATGTTTCAATGTTCTATCTCCATCTCCCAAATCTGGTGGTCCATCTGGTGGGCTTTCTATTAGGGTGAACATTGCCACAGGGGGTAGTGTTAAGGTTCTGCACACCCAAAGTGATAAATACAAGCGCTACAATACAAACAGGATTATTTTTTTATTTGTTTGATTTTTATAATAGATTATTATAGCTCCCCTAACACAAATTTTATTTATCTGTTTGACTTTGTCACCACCCTAAAGGATTTTAATGGTTCTGATAAAAAAGCTGGCATCTGTCTTTGTGATGATTTTAATGCTAAGCTGCCCAACGATGATGCTGCCGTCCCTTGGATCAGCAGCAGACATCAAACTTGTCATAGGAGAGTGGAGTTGATGGAGCATTTGCAAACCCATGATTTGAGTAATGTTATGGATATTGCTGGCCTTAATAATAATAACAATAATCTATTCGAATCAACATTTAGAGGCAGGGGCAGTGTTACTACTATTGAATATATATTTATCTTCCCCAGCCTAGAGGACTTTTTATTGAAAGCTGAGGTTGTTCCTACACACTTTAGCTACCATAAACCGATCAAAGCGGTGTTGAGACTGACCCTAGGACAATGTATAAAACAAAATGGTGTGCTGGGAATTTGGTACCTTCAGGAAATAAACTAAGATTGGTGTGGCGAGGGGTTAATATCACTGATTTGTTCCTTAGGGTTGTAAGGGAAAATCTGAGACCTCTCAACACCTGCCTGATAGTGCAGGAACCTGATCCCAAGGTAATTAGTGCATTTATTAATCTTTGCGAAGCTATAAAATCTACGTTATCGAAACCCGTTGTCGCAACACCTCATGGGTCTAGATCCTTTAACAGCAAATGTTCAGTGATAAATAGTCAGTTACTCATGGCTCTATCAACTAAACCAAGGTGTCACCTTACAATTCAGTCGTTAAGAAAGAAATATAAGGTAGCTATCTCTCAGAGGAAGCAAGAACTACTAAATGAACAATGGGTTGCCCTTGCTGATGCCACTAGTTTAAAGAATGGAAAGATCTTCTGGGCTGCTGTTAAGAATATGAGAGCAATGGGACAAACATTAACACAGATCAGCTGTAATATATCCAGCAAGACTTGGGAAGCTCACTTTTCTGATATATTCAGCCACCACAAATGACAAAGATTTGTTCGTAGCGGGGTTAGGCAGGGATGTGTTTTGGACTCATTACTTTTTATCCTATATATTAACAACTTACACACATCCTTGACAGCACTCACTAATGATGTCCATAGAGTCAACAGTCGTCTACTCCCAGACCTATTACACTGATGATGGGGTTTTAATGGCTTGCACACCTAATGCCCTGTGCCTTTTAGTGCATGGTTTTGTTGATGTTTTGGCCTCTTTAGACATATGCACCAACTTAAAAAAATCTTCTGTAATGACTTGTGTGCCAAGAAAGCACTCCCTAAGCATCATCTCTGTAGGTAACCAAAGTTTGCAATGCACTAGCACTTTTGCCTTCCTGGGGCTGATTTTTGCTGCTAACGGTTCATGGTCTGATCATATGGTATACTGTCGGAATAAGTTTTCCAAAGCCATTCATTTATTAGGAGGTCGGGGGCTATCCCAGATATTAAAAAAAAGTTACAACTCAGTGTACGCCTAGGGCAACCTATGGCTCTGAGGTATGGGGCTTCTCAAAGAGTTGTAACATCCGGTATAAGGAGAATAGGTTTTGTCTGAAACTCATGGGAGCCCCTATCTCTACATCTCAATATGTTTGTCATAGTGAATTAAATCTATCCTGTATTGAAGACTATATAAAGGCTCACCCTGCTTTATCTTGGCTAGCCATTTGGCAAAACCCAGCGCCGTCTCTCAGAGAAGACATTATAAGATATTGCCTCAAGTGTGAAAAGGGAATGGACATCCCATAGCTGACTGAGGTGAGATTGAAGTTAAGCAGGGTTGAATATGAACACATCTTTGAGAGCCCACTTGAGACAGATACTGTAACTAAAATAGATCTTCGGTCTGCACTTTACATGCATTATAGCAAGGATAGACTTGATAGGGAGTCCAGGAAACCAACTGTAGGCACTTTTTTGTCTTTTAAGAACACACATTTTTTTTTGTTCAAATCTCTGTTATTGTTTTACTGCAACAGTAACATCAGCAATCAGCATTATAAAAATTGTAGATATAGTCCTTAGATCACACGCAGTAGGTACATTCTGGCAACAAGTACATTATAATCTTTTGTTCAATGGACATGTACACGCGGCACCTCCAAGTAAATCGTGCTAGACCGGCGCCATTGTTTAGCTCCCCATCTTGCTAGATAACTTACACAGACATTGCTTATAGTGTAGTGTAGTTCCTATATTCCCAATAGGCTCTGCGTATTGGAATAATATATCCCATAGATTTGACGTAGGACTTAGGTCAGTAAGTCTCTATTGAATATACTAAACTTAATTGTGAGTGCCAGCTAGCTCAGAGATCACTAGAAACTTTCTCGAATACACAAGAAGGGATTAGTTTCTGACGACAGCATAAACATGACAACTTTGTTTCCCTAGGACTGGAAAATATCTTCAGAGTCGTAGAAACAATAGACAACTATTTTACTCAGTCAATCATTCATGCTTCGTTTCTACAGAGTTGCAGAGAAATAGTGAGACGGGCGTTTTCAAAAAAGGTTTATTGAACAGTCTTCTTTCTCATGCAAGAGAGGTGAACTGCTACAATCGTTAGATAAAATGCAAAGTATAATGTGTACAGCGAGAATAGTATTATAAAAAAAACTGTAATAGCATTGTATGGTTTCTAAGCCATATAAAACTACATACATAAATAACATAGGCTAAAATACTCAACTGGTGCTTCTAAAATACACCTACCCCAATGTACCTGACCTAGGTCTAGTACGAGGGAAGAAGTAAGTATTGTTTAGCATAAGTTTTAGTTCTGCCATGAATTGCCAAAGGTTTCTCTAGTTTCTAATCAGCACCATCCTTTAGAAGGAAGGAGGTTGGTATCTCTGTCTCGGGACTCGATTTCCCAACACCCCGCAAGGGGAGTCAGAAACACTGGAGCTGGATTCTCGTCAGAGGAGGACAGCTTCTTGTCAGTGCGCCAGCTGGAGAGTCGGCTTCCTTCGGCACTTGATGTAGCGAGCAGCGTCAGGCAAGTAGGTCGACGAACTGCACTGAACCACACCGTGCTTTGCTATAGCAAGTGAAGGTATATTTATACCTCAAAGGTGTTTAGGAATGCCAGCTTTGGCGTAGAGTTGGGCATATGAACATCATGGATGAACCCCTAAGGAATAGTTGTTCATGCATAATAATGAGTTTCTTGGATAAATCAGTATCAGGCTAGGGGAAGTCCCTTCTGCTTAAGAGTCTGGTTTTCTAAGAAATCGTTGTGACGTTTGATGAACGGATGGAAGTAGCCATGCCTGTTTTTGGGTAGCATGGGTTATGCCTATATAAGGGCTTGATTTCTATGCCTATATAAGGGCATGAATCAGGGAGAATGAATTTGGAATCTAAAACGCCATACAACACCCACTCTACTTTCTTATGTACGACATTACTAAGTTCTAAACACGTTAAACATATCTAAACATGATGTCTTAAAACCCACCCAAAACACATAAAAATGCAATTTTATTGGTTGTACACAAAAGCACATTGGTGCTGTACGTATTAAAAGCAATGTTTCATTCTAAGCATATATTTTGACCTTTGTAAATGCTGTCTGAATAAATCATGAAAAATATACATTTATGAAAAAGATCATAAGTACAGAAGAAAAAGGGCCAAAACCATTTCATGTTAGAATACATAAAACTGTTTGTTATGTGGACAAGGTCAAATATTGTCTCTGGAAGTTTTTTCAAAGAATTCTTGTTCTCTATTAATAGTTCTACTTTAGGCAGATTACTTTGTGCCAAAAAAGGGTAAAAATACAAATTTGGAAAAAAAAATTTAATGATAGGAAAATGAGTCCCAAAGTTAGAACTTTGTTTTGAAAAAATAAAGGTCAAATTTAAAGTTTCTCAGAACACAATGTGCCAAATCAAAAGTCAGCGTTATTGCTTGGAGAAAACATCAAATCTTCTAAGTCTGTAAAAAGTTGTCTACCATTGTGGGTGAAAGTTGGATTCCCTCATTTAGAAGATTAACCGCACATAGATGTGAATCATCGCCGTCAGCTTTGGTCGCATTAGTAATGTTTGTAGTGGATGATACCTGTGTGCCTGTTTCCTCTCATACCTCACCGTCAGCATTTTGCGTCTGTGAGATCTCAATGAATGCTGTCATCAGAATTGGTAGCCGCTGGGGACAACACAGTGCATGGGCCGTTACTTGTTCAAGCATTGGCATGACTGATGGGAGTGTGAGACATAAGTCTAACACACATTCTTCACCGCATAGCAGGCAGCGTAGAACAGGTAAGATGTAATCTTGCCAAATTGATCTGAATGACAGAAACCACGTGGTATTTAATTCTCGTAAACGAGTTAATCTCAAAATGTGGACGATGCGCTCATGACACTTGATCTCCAATAGAGCTCTCTCTATGGTTCTTGGTGTGGCGCTGGTGATTTTGCTTTCCATATCGTAGCAGGAGAAGCAAAAACAGTATCCCTGCAGCGAGTCCCAAAATGAGAGGCAGTCCGCCAAACACTAAGTGCACAAAGTTTAGAAATATTCCTAGGACTGCTTCAAAAGGTGCTAACAGTCCAGAAAATTCAGTCTTTAATACATGTACAATACCGCTCGAATCAGACATGTTTAAGGTACGACTTAACATTTCTGAGAAATGTACAGGGCAGTTTGTAGTTAATAGGGCATGTATCTTGGCAGAAGTCCTTGCGACTTGCAGATCATAGGTCTCTTTGGCCGAGGTCAGAGGCACAGTTTTTTTGCAAAAGAATGGCTTTCATTCTGCATAAAGTATCAACTAATATAGAAGAGATGTTCAGTGAAGGTCATAAAGGTGACTTCCTGTCTGTCTTGGTCTTTGGAAACAATACTTGCATATAGCAAATGACCCTGGCTGACACAGTTACTAGATAGGGTAAACCTGGCAACATGCCACAGCAGCTGTGATCATTCAACATGAGGTAACTTCCCTTAGAAAGTTGTCCAAAAATTGGATCAATCACCACAGCTGGTGAACCTTGCAGGTGGCAGGATAAGTTGGTAGAAGAACCATCGCAGGCCCTTGTAAATTAATACCCTGACAAAGGAGAGAACCGCTCAGTGCGTTTTCACAGTTTTTACCACTAACAAACACTTCTCTTCCCCCACTCCCAAGTCTGTGTGTGTACGGTAATTCTCGGGATGTCTTGATGTATTCTATACCCAACCTTTCATGTGTGCCTGCTGGTATATGTTTTAGGCAATACTGAAAATGGAAAATTGTAACAGGCAGAGTGATTGTTCCATGTATAATCCATTCAGTGGCTGGCTTGTCAACAACTGTAAATGGCAATCTTTCCAGTTTTTCAATGCTCAGCACTGTGTAGTCTGCTCCCCTTTGTGCCAATTTGATCTGTTTATCAGTGAGATTGAATTCTGAAAACAGTGACATAGTATTGATTAAACTCCAAGGCACATACCCTGAACATAGGTTTTGTAACGTCCAGCCTAATAGAATGATAGAACGTAATTGCGACTGACCATGTTGTAACATGACCAAGTCCTGCTCCATGATGTCTATGGTAGAAGACACCATGCTGTCCAATGAATATATCCTGGACAACAGAGTTGTTAACCCATTGTCAACTACAGAGACATTTTTCTCTAAATTAATACGATCAATTTCTCGTATTTTTTCTGCAGTCTCTGCTTGCGTAATCTTCCATGCTTCATTATAAGCAGCATAGATACCGGCATATATAAAACGTTTGTGACACGGTTTTCGTGGTCCTAGCAAGAATTCCCTAAGATCAGCGTCATAAAGATAAGTGTTGCTTTACATCCTTGAGTGTAGATCTATGTAGCCAATCAAGGCTGAACTTCCCGACACTGTATGTTGTTACTATTCCTGCATGCTGTCTTTAAACATATCTTGAGTCTGGCCTAGTGAATGTAAAACCCTTTGTTTTGTTCAGGAATCTATCTTGACAGTTGTTTGTGTCTGTGGGCCGGATCAACCATTTTTCCAATCTGAATCTGTTCTGTTGTGATGCAAAATAGTATGTACGTCAACCTCCCCTTCTGAAGTGTTACTAACAGGTGTAGGTGTAGGTATGGACCGATTGTTCATGTCTTTGATCTTGTCTAACACAAGACAAGACGTCTGTTGGACAGTGTCATTCAAAAACATAATTTGCTCAGGAATGATACAGGCTCTAAACAAAGCTTTTTCACCCTGCACCTACCAATCTTTTGTGCTCCAGACAGTTTTCGTGTCAATGTTGTCTTTCCAAAAGTCGAAACCTAGTTCGGACAGTTGGGCATAATAGGCTGCAGTATAAATCTGTGTGGTATTTGTCAACATACTTTTCATGCCTGTTTTGTTTACATTTCTAAAGTAAAAATGTTTCAGAATTGGATACATTGAACCCTGAGAAGTATGGAAATTTTCTTGCAAATGTTTTTGAGCTACCCCTTGGTGGTGTAGGACAATATTCCCATTGGTTATACATTAATACATTTCTAGGATTTGTAGATTAGTGGAAGAAATGGTGACCATAATGATTATAATAATACATTTGTTCATAGTCCTTCTAAATATTCATGATTTGTGAATACTGCAGAAATTTCTAAAACTGACATCATATTATTTACAATCTTGAAGCCCCAATCATCAGAAAAGGTACTAGATGAAACAAAGTCATTCAATGAAATCTTGAACTGGTGTAGAATCTTCAACAGCTCAGACGGGCCAAAAATGTCATAGTCAGTTCTGTCCCAAGCTATACCACCAGGTATAGGAACGGCTGTGATGTTCACTGTTGACAAGTCTCTTTGTTCATGATGAGATGATTTGTGTGGTTTAAGGAGTAAGTTGATGTTCTTACTTGCTGTGTCCTTTTTTACATATCTTCCATTTATCAGCATTCCCAAAGTTATCACCAGAGTCAACCAAAGTAGAAGAAAAAGCACACCTAACACAATCCAAAGATCAATCCATGGTGAAACCAGATAAGTCTTTTCCAGGTAATGAAAAAGGTCTGTTGCTTGTTCTTTGAAATTTCTCTTTGCTGGTGTCATTTCAGGTTCACTTGGATCCTCAGAAAGCGTATCAAAGTTAATGAAATAGCCAGAGGCAGTTCTGTCAATTGTAGGGATTGCTTCAGGATTCGTTGAAATCGCTGGAACCACTTGTTCACTTGTTACATTTTATAGTCAGATGCTATTTCATTGTAGACCGGCATTTCTTGACGAACTGCTATTTGGGTCTCAAGAGGTACAAGTTCCATAGCTTTGTTGCTTAGTCCTTCATTTCGCACTGCATATTATTCAAAGGTAATGTGCCTCTTGGATAGCAGCCAGATTAGGGCGTCTGCTACTTGGTCGCTTATGATTGGCCACATGATGTGGTTTGACCAGGTGTATTGACACAAACCTGTTCTTTTTACCAGCAAGGGGCGGCAGTAATACTGTTCTTGATCTGTGGATTGCTTGGTCAGGTACTGGTTGTCTGTAAGAAGGCCTTTAATTCCTTCTTGTCCGTGATCTTTTCTCTGACTAGGTCCTCAAGCTTAGGAATCCAGACAGGCCTTGCTGGGACAGTCAGTTTTTCTTCAGTGGTTGTTGGCTTCAGGAACACGTTACTTTGTTTCGTTCTCATTTCATTTAAGTCCTTTAAAACAGCCAAACGGTCTTTGATATCAAAGGGTTTTTGGTCTGCCACTGAAGTCTGACAATCGAGGTCCGATACTAACATTCTGGTCCCAAAAAGGACTTCATATGGAGTGATACCCCCTACAGAACTTCTTGGCAGATAGTTAAGACTACGTTGGACACTTATTAGATGATTGACCCAGCGGTCACCCAAACCTAATACCCTAGCTGTTATAGATTGCTTTATGTCTCGGTTTTTTCTATCCACAACTGAAATTCCTTCAGGATGGAATGTACTAGAGAACCACAATGCAATGCCCAATTTGGCCATGGCCTCCTTGTAACCTCTGGAGCTAAACGCAGGACCCAGGTCAGAATGTAGAGTGCCGACTGCTTATGTGCTGATAAAGACTCACAAATCTTTTATAACAGTTTGAGCGTCAGCTGAGCTCTGAGGCCACATCCAAAGGAACCTTGAGCACGAACCCATTGTGACCATGATATATTTATAGTTACCATCCCTCTGTAAGGGACCGCAGTGATCCAGGTAAACGCAAACTAATGGTTCATCTGAAATTAACAGGGGCGTCTGCGCAGGACGTTTCACAGTAAAGACTTTCATCTTCTGACATATTTCACATTCCAAAACATAGTTTCTGGTTTGTTTCCTCATGCGCCGCCACCAGTATCTCTGTTTTAATAATGATACTGTGGCTGGAACACCTACATGTGCAGAGGCAAGCCCTTCATGTGCTGCTAAGATTAGTCCTAATCTAATGTTCCATGTTTGGTATTACCCTATCCCCCACTCCAGGGATTCGAGCAAACTGAACATTGTTCGCATTAGTTATATACGTGTATTTGAGTGGAAAGCCTTTCGGTAATGTTTTACCACTGTCTTTGCTTGAAGCATTGACATCTAGCATTATTTTGCTGTCTATTTTAGTTTTTGAACGAGTGATTGCAGCTACGGAAGCCGTTTGCGCAACTGCCTTCGCTGGTTCATCAGCTAATGTCAGTCAATCAGTCAAGCAAGCTTTATTCGACAAATGTCATAAAAGCATATAAACAAATAAAATACATACAATTCCTCTTGAAAATTTATAAATGCATGAAATTCATGATAATTAGGATGCAATATGTCTAAAAAGGAATTAATAAAACACATACAATTCATGATACCTAAAGTGCACATTATCAAACAAATGCGTAATAGGAACAAATCACCCCTTCATCGCCTTACTCCTAATTGTCCAGGTCCATCCTAGGAACTTTGCCACCGCTATATAAACAAAAGAATTAGTGCTTGTACAGATAATTATAGCAGCGGCCGTGCCACTCCTTGTACCCAGTGATCTACACATTGGGCGCAACCAAGCCCTACACGGGGCGAGATACGCTGGGCACTCAAACAGCATGTGATTAATTGTTGGTTCCATCGCAAATCATGTTGTATATTAACACCCAAGTAGCTAAATGCCTTTACTTGTTCCAGGGGCAATTCATTCATAAATAAGCTTCCCTTAAAAGATTTGTGCTGATTAAAAGTCATGAATTTAGATTTTAAGACATTTACTTCAAGACCTCGGGTAATGCAAAAGTCTTCAAAAATACCTAACGCTTTTTGCAATCCACTCGGGGTCTTTGCAATGATTAAACAATCATCAGCAAACATTAAAATAGATACTTTCGCAAGTGCTAAAATTGGGGCATCAACACTAGCGTCAATCATCAGTTTGGCCACGTCATTGATGTACAGAGAAAACAGGGTTGGGGCTAGAACGCAGCCTTGTGGTACCCCTCTTTCTACTGGAAACCAGCTGGTAACGTTTCCAGGAGAACCCCACCTAATCTGTGCAAAATTATGTGTGTGGAGTCTAATAATTAGCAAAAGAAGGGCCCAAGGCATACCCAAATCAAGTAGAACGGACCACATAGTTGAGCGAGGAACAAGATCAAAAGCTGCCCTTAAATAAATAAAGGCAGCATATAAGCTACCCCCACCTATTTGAACAGTCTTCCAATGAAGCATTGCAAAATGCAATACTTGTTCGACTGTACTAATACAGGCTCTAAACCCTGCCTGGAGGTGCGATAAGATGTTCTGTTCACGCTCCCATTCCTGCACTTTATTTAGGATCAGTCTTCCTAAAATCTTTTGCATGGTATCCATCAGACTGATCGGGCGGTAATTACCGGGGAGTGACTTGTCCCCCTTTTTAAAAACTGGTATAATTTCCGCACCGTTCCAAGATTCAGGTATACTAATAGGAGAATATACCTTCCCCAAGATTCTCTATCATGCAAGAAGGTGTCTGCTGGGACCTGGCACCCTGCCTGGTACCACAGATTCCAAGGCCAGATTTACATCCCTAATATTAAACGCCTCTTCCAAAAAAGGTGTGAATATAATCTAATTTGCGGATAATTCCACTCTTTTTGCATATTAGGTTTGAAATAGGCCACCCAATCTTCCTGCGCTACCCAATTCTGCGGCTTTTCCGGTCGCCCACCACAACCCCACTTTAGTAAACTCCAGAAACATTTAGAATTCTCCGGGGCACTAGCTTCCCTAAGCTCTTGCCACCTCGTTTCGTCCCAAGCATGCTTTGATTTGAAAATTGTATTTTTATAGGCTATCCTTGCTAAACGAACAGCTATACTAGATCCTGCCTTTAGCGCCTGCCCCAAATCACAGCGTGCTCGTCTACATTGTTTCGAGTACCAGCGTGGGGAGTTGTCAGTTTGGGCCTTATTTCCCTTAAATGTTCTAACAAAGACACTTTTTAATTGCTGAAAAAATGTTTAATGGGCCCTAGCATAAGACTATAAATCTGGGCCACTGCTACTATTGCAAGACCCCATCTCATTTGTCACTTGCTCTAGCTTGCTTGAAATAAAAGCTATATGCTCCTGGCATTCTAGCAATTTAGGCCATTGTATGTGGCGCATATCATTTGCAAGGACTATATTTGGGGCGGGCGCTTCAATCACTCACCTATCAACCGTAGGCGCCTTCCAATAAGACAAAGTCATACAAAGGGGTTTATGATCACTCTCCAAGCGATCGATAACCATGATATCCTCTAGGTAATTCCACATCACGAGGCTTACTAAGATATAATCTATTCTACTTTGTCGTAGGCCACTCTTGAAGGTATTGGCACCCATCTTATCCCGCGATGTCCTGCCATTAGTTGCCTCCAGCCCTTTATTCAAACAGATTGAGTTAATCTGAATTGCCAATTCAGTCCATCTCTTTATAGGCTCTAATTCCAATTTAGGAACTCCACATCGATTGTCTTCTTCATCTACGAGGCTCCAGTCACCGCTTAACAAAGGCTCAAAAGTCGTATTAAAATCACCTGTTACAATGACATGTGAATATACGCAATGTTTTTCTATCAGTTCTTCTAAGGCAGTGATGGTCTCTGATTTCTTGCCCCCCGTACTCCTCACATATACATTGTAGATATCTACGGGCTTAGCCTGTCTATATTTATGGGTTACGATCTGAATGTCCGTATGATTTGATGGGAGCATCTTTATGCTAACTTCTAGATCCTGCTTAAACCATATGGCTAAACCCCCTGAAGGCCGCAGGTACATTAAAATTTAAGAACCCCAGGAAAAACTGTGCCTCTAGAAGCCATGTTTCTTGGAATAGACAGATATTATACAGGTTAATAAACGAAGTCCATTCCGGAATTGAAACGTTTAGCATTCAATCCTGCAACATTCCATGATAGGATTGAAGCCAAAATTTCCTAAGCCATCTGGGAAATTCATAATCAAGTTTGAGCCTATTGAGTTGTGTCCTGTCATAAGAGGGGATTAATCTTCCAATAACCGCGGAGTTGCTGTCGTACTTTAGATACATGGGCTTGAGTCCATAGGCCGACTAGGGCTTTCGCTATAATTAATGTTTGAAGGCCTTCAGGGTCATCTTGTACCAATAGTCCATCATTAGTCTCCAAACCCGAGCCGCCATTTTAGTTTTCAGGTACCCAATTTCTGGTTTTAGCCAGCCAGTTTTGCGTGGGGGGGGAAGATCTACGTTGTATGATAGAATGGTCTGGGGAGCAACTTCTAAACTCCAACAATATTAAGTTTTCTGCCATGTTCGCCTGCTTAAAGATCAGCTCAATACAATCAAATTTGTCCCCTTGTTGTATAAGCCTTTGTGCCCTAACAATATCATCTCTAATTACAGAACGACAACGCCTGGTGTGTCTAATCCAGTGAATTGCCTTGTTTGTTAGGGAATCACTTGTTTCACGGCCTTTACCAGGGTCTAGTTTCGGGACATTCACCATATAAACTTTCGGTGTTTCATTTAATTTGGAAAAATACTTGTGCTCGCTGCTTGCTAGCATTGCAGTTCCAGTATTGATTTGCCTAGACATGCTAGATTTCACACAATGCCCATTACTCAATTGGGGGTAACCACTTCTTTCTCTTTGCTGCATGTCCCCTTTCCTTGCTTTTGCTAGGTTGACATCTTTCATGTTGGGAATTTGTGGCAACCCTTTCGTTGCCCTAGTCACCTCGCTGTACAAAACACCAGTTTGGCTTAAGGCACTACTTCTACTTGGATGCAGTACAGTGCATTTCACAACCACGTTTTCCTGAGCTAGTGGTATACCACTTTGTTGCTTGGTTCCTGAGCAAGTAGGGTAGGGGCCACGACCCAGTGGGGAACATCACTTACAACGCATTTATTACAACGCCCTACCATTACAACGCAACCATTACAACGCAAACCATTACAACGCATTGCGCTGGGGGGCGCTCTAGGATAGGGAATATATTTAATTTACTATCCAACACCTTCCCTACTATCCACGGGGACTGGAGTTGGAATAGTAAATTAAATAAATCACTATCCAGCGCTTAAAAGCACTATGCGTTGTAGTGGTATGCGATGTAAAAACCGCGTTGTAACGGCAGGCGTTGTAAAAGCCTGCGTTGTAGTGACACCAATCCGACCCAGTAGGCTAATATTAATTGTAGAGGTAAGACTGTCTATTTTAACTTGCATACCCTCAACCACCTTGCATAAAAATTTGACCATGGCGGTCAGGTCAGTACAACCTTCCTCAATAGGAGCCAGAGAGTCAAAAGGACCCCCCAATACTAACTCGCTCACTCCCCGTGGAACATCAGGCTCACATGCACTGTGCTGGGCTACTTCAACATCAATCACAGGACTACAATTATCAATATTTGCTAAAGGACAAAATCTGTTTTTACAAATAATAACAGGATCAACAACATAAGGACCAGGGAATCTCTGCTCTTTACTAGTGTCAGCAATCTTATTTCCCCCCTCAGTATCTCCTTGTTTTTGGCCTTTATCACCTTATTTTTTCCCCAACAACATATCGGAGACCACCACCGAACCCTGTTTTGTACTCCCCTTCAATGATTTGCCCCCGTCCCGGCTTCCGGCTGGAGAGCGGGTTGGTCACGAGCAGGGTTCCGCATTCCTCAATTAATTCATCAATGCGAACCATGACACAATTCCCCCCAGCATGCATTACTACTTTCTTTGTTTTTCTTGCTTTCTTTCCCTTGGTCATCACACATGAGCCCTCACTCCCTCCCTCTATACATTTTCTTTTCCCCATTTCAGTATTTAGTTTTTATGACTTTTTATATCCTTGCTCACTTTCAGCCACTTATGCGGGGCAAAACAGTACCTACAGAATGTAGTTGCACGGGGGTGGCCCAGCCCAGCCTCGTTCGGCCTATGACGGCGACAGACAGCCCGCCCTTCGCCTGGGCTTAGCCCGCGCGTGAGTCCCGTGTCGCGGAAGTCTACAGTTGATTGAATATCCCCAGAAGAAAGGGGGAGGGGCTGCCGGTCCCACTGATCGAGGCCCCGCTGGTCTCTGGGGCTGAGAGCCCTTATGCCTGCCCCCGCTGTTGGCCACACACTGCCTTTTGGACGCCGCATCTCCCCCGAAGCGGGAGGCGCAAGAAGCTGTAAAATCCCCCGGTAGTGAGGGGGAGAGGCTCCCGGTCCCGCTGGTCGAGGCCCCGCTGGTCTCTGGGGCTGAGAGTCCTTATGCCTGCCCCGGCTGTTAGGTACACACTGCTTTTCGGACACTGCGTCTCCCGGAAAGCGAGAGGCCCAAGAAGCTGAAATATCCCCCGGTAGTGAGGCGGAGGGGTTGCCGGTCGCACTGGTCGAGGCCCCGCTGGTCGAGGCACCGCTGGTCTCTGGGGCTGAGAGTCCTTATGCCTGCCCCCGCTGTTGGCCACACACTGCTTTTCGGACGCCTCGTTTCCCGCAAAGCGGGAGGCGCAAGAAGCTGAAATATTCCCCGGTAGTGAGGGGGAGGGGCTGCCGGTCCCACTGGTCGAGGCCCCGCTGGTCTCTGGGGCTGAGAGTCCTTATGCCTGCCACCACTGTTAGCCACACACTGCTTTTCGGACGCTGCATCTCCCGCGAAGCGGGAGGCGCAAGAAGCTGAAATATCCCCCGGTAGTGAGGGGCAGGGGCTGCCGTTCCCGCTGGTTGAGGCCCCGATGGTCTCTGGGGCTGAGAGTCCTTATGCCTGCCCCCGCTGTTGGCAACACACTGCTTTTTGGATGCCGCGTCTCCCGTGAAGCGTGAGGTGCAAGAAGCTGAAATATCCCCCGGTAGTGAGGGGGAGGGGCTGCCGGTCCCGCAGGTCGAGGCCCCGTTGGTCGAGGCCCCCGCTGGTCTCTGGGGCTGAGAGTCCTAATGCCTGCCCCCACTGTTGGCCACACACTGCTTTTCGGACGCCGCATCTCCCGCAAAGCGGGAGGCGCAAGAAGCTGAAATATCCCCTGGTAGTGAGGGGGAGGGGCTGCTGGTCCCGCTGGTCGAGGCCCCGCTGGTCTCTGGGGCTGAAAGTCCTTATACCTGCCCCGGCTTTTGGCCACACACTGCTTTTCGGACGGCAAGTCTCCCGCGAAGCGGGAGGGGCAAGAAGCTGAAATATCCCCCAGTAGTGAGGGGCTGCCGGTCCTGCTGGTCGAGGCCCTGCTGGTCTCTGGGGCTGAGAGTCCTTATGCCTGCCCCGCTGTTGGCCACACACTGCTTTTTGGACGCTGCGTCTCCCGCCATCAGCCAATAAATTCCCTTCAACGTGAACTCCATCACGTTGATGACTCAGCGTATGTATTACATGAGTGTTTTGTAGTCCTTGTCGTAACTGAAATACTTGTTCCCAAAGCGGTTTATGCTTGATTGTGCCACCTTTTGCATCTTTGAAACCTTTTTGAATCCAGTTTTGCAAGTATTCATTGTAAGATTCAACACAATAATACGAATCGCACACTATGAGTGTGGGTAATTCACGATCTGTATTTTCAAGTGGCATCTTGAATGCTTGTAGTTCAGCTGGCTGAGCCGTACAATCTCCGAGAGATTGAGTTTTTAGTGACCATTGGTCGGAATTTACCATCGCGCCAGCGAACTTTAACGATCGCGCACCATAGGCTTGTTTACCCCCAGTAGCGGGTTGAGCTGATCAGTCAGTATAAATTATACATTCATACTGCTTTAGAGGCAGAATTATAGTAGGCAGAGGACATTCTTGTTCATATTGTAGAAATGCTTGTGTCTTCAAATATGGGTCAAAAATGTATTAAAAGTCTGTTGCAGCAAGAGAATTAACCCATTGTATCCATCTCGGATGTAAAATGTTAGCGTTTGGAATGCTCGCTTTTGTCACTGCTTCTAAGGCAGGTACAGGTGTAACGACCATAATTTGTTTACCCTGTGCGAGGGCTCTCTCTTTTGCTACTACAGCAAGACATTCACAGACCCGAGAGGACATCGGAGGGGGTCACACGCCTTACCTGTGGTCCCTGGCAGCGCTGGGTCCCTGACGCTGTGGTTTCCCCCGCCGCCAAGTAGTTACCATCACTCGGCCGCTGAGTGGGGAGAACTACAGCTCCCAGCCTGCCCTGCAGCTTCACAACGCCCACTTCCGGCGGAGCGCGCACGGAGGCGCTGAAATAACGAGAGCTTCCTCCGCGTCGCGGACGCAAGCGGGTGGCGCCGGGCAGAGCCCGGGCAGAGGGCGGGCCGTCTGTGGCCGTCCGGGGACGACCAGGGACGGGACGGGCTACTCCCCTTGGCTTTAATCGTGAGTACGAGTCCTATTTCGCCGGGCTAGTAGCGATTTGCTGTTTATAAAACATTGATTGTGACCCCATAACTGCTTGCGACTTCGAAATTCCCCCAACATGTCTATTCAATCTACTTTACCGGATAATTACCTACTGAAAGTAGTCACCAGAATTAATAGTGACAGAAGGAAATCGCTAGGTAAAGGTAACTTACCTGACCTCCCTTTGGTTTCATCTCTGGACCCTAATAATGCGGATATCAACAAAACCAACGATACTATTATAGCAGCTGAGACCGATAACACCTGTATTAATGTTGAATCCACTGATTCTGAGGCCCCTGATGACCTTACAGTGGTGGAAAATATATCGAATCCATCTGAGACCCTTGAAGGCACCCCTCAACAGTCCACCAGGGCCACAAAATTTATGAGAGCGTGTAGGAAACCTGCTCTTAAACGGGAAAGCCATTCGGCTAGGAAAAAAAAGGACACCACATATAAGGAGAACATTGATGAAAAAGGGGCACCATCTAAAGACAATTGTGTTTCCATCAATACTGACCAAATTGATCTGCTAGTGAGTACTATAGATGATAAACTGAAGTCGGTTATGAAGCCTTTACTAGCTAAAATTGATGAATTGGGGTCTGAAGTACTGAGACTGAGGGCTGTGGTGGATCAGCATGTTGCTAATTTGGATAAATTTATACCAATTATAAAGGATGCTACATGCACTCAATCTGCACCTAAACAAGATAAGGGAAGGCCTCGCCACGTAAATAGCGCCCCCCCTGCTACTATTGTAGCTAAACAAGCACCAAAGGTGACACCTGTATTGGCTCGCCCATTAGACCTTGATACGGGTCGACCTCTGCAGGTACCGGCGGTTGCGTCAGTAGCTGTAGTGCCTGTAGGTTCAAACCCTGATGCAAGAACACTACCAGCACCAAATAGAGACAAGACTGTGCCGGTGCCAGTCGTGTCAGCCATACCAGACGCTATAGGGGGCACTGATGGGGTGCCTGTAAGGATATGTAGACGACCAGTAGACCTTCCCCCTGAATGTGTACCCTATGTTGTGGCCTTAACTAATGTCCCGGCTTTAACTCATGCCCCAGATATCCAGGAGTCTGGGGATTCTTTAAAAAACAAAACGATTTCATGGCTGAACCGCCATTGCGGTTATCCAGTTGGCTACTCTGATCAAATTATATCTATCAGAAGGGTTAACTGGATTGGTAATACCCAGAAGACCAGTGGGGGTGACTGCGTGATTATTAATTTTAAACACCCGCAACATGTTGCGACGGTCCTGCTCAGGGCAGCTGCAATAACGCAGTCAGAGACAGATGTCGTCGCAAGACCAATGGGCTATTTCTATAACCATCTTAACAGGTTGCCTTCTGCTAATTGTAGAGAGGGGGCTACTAACTTTAACTTTTCATCTATTGGAAATAGACCTATGTTGTCCACCTTTAGCCCTGGTTTTCCTGATGGCAGACTTGTTCTGCCTATGCAGATGTTGAACTCTGTCCCCGGTGGGAACAGATATATAACACACACCCCCAACTTTGTACCCACCTGTGATAGCATTTTTTCATCTGCTAATGGGATGGTCTACCAAGTCCCAATCCAGAACAGGTACCAGTCCTTGAGTTTCCTGGACCAAAACGATTGACATCAGATGGGATCTGGAATTGGGAGGGATGTTAACAAAAATTGTACTGGAGAGTCAACTACGTCTGAAAATGAATTGGTTAGTAATGTGATTATAAACTGTATGTCTACTCGAGGAAAAGATGAGAATCTTATGTATAACACTGAGCTTTTTAATTTGGATGAGAACCTGTCTATACTTAGTGATGGCCCACCAAACGTTAGCCACTGTAGGAATAGCGAAACTTGCTATATTGCCAGTTGGAACATTGCTGGCTTGACGGCCAAGGAAGATATTTTAGGATGGAAAGAATTTATTGGTTTATTTGATATTATTTGCCTGCAGGAAACATGGTGCAAAAATTTCAAGGGCATTGATGGCTTTGTATCGTATGAACTCCCTGCCTTGGCATCACCCTTTGGCAGAGCAAAAGGGGGGTTGTTGGTTTTGATTTCAGTCAAGTTACCAATTTTGGTAAAAAAGCATGTATTAGTGGGGGCTCACTCCCAAATTCTATGGCTAGCACAAGAAGCGGGTAGAAATATCCTTTTGATTAATTTTTATAATAATATATTTGATGGTACCAGGCACACAGCAATTAACGACTTAGAAAATGCGCTAAGTAGTATTATGAATAATTTTAATGGTGTTTATGAATTTATTTTTGTGGGGGATTTTAATATTTCAGTTTGCCCCTTATCATCTCAGAAGTTATGTGGTGTCTACGATCGTTCGGGGGATGCCAATGTTCATTTTCCCCATAATCTGTATGGAGAAACTCTGAACAGTTTTCTGATAGATTATGACATGGAAATTTTGGAAAATGGAAAGAATGACTTAGGAGAAAGTCTACCGACTTTCAGAGGGAGGGGGGCTAATACTGTCATTGATTTTATGTGCATGTCTTCTAACCTAATCCCCTTGTGCTCAGAACTAATGGTGGTGGATGTTATGCTAAGTGACCATAACTGCTTAACTATTGAAGCCATGATCTGGAAACCTGCCCCCGTTTCCGATTCTGGTACTGTTGTTAATATTGAACCCCACAGACCCAATGGTTTTAGGCTGAGGTGGAAAGGGGATAAAGCCGAAATAACATCTGACTCTATCATTAACAGCTGTATGACAGAAATCACGGCGATCCTTGAACAGGAAGAAATCACAGCTAATAGTATTGATCACTTTGGCAGAATTAACGCAATCATCAATAAGAAGTTCACTAGAGTAGCTGGGCACAAGAGTAGACAAAAAAGGGGGTGGTTTGACCATGCTTGTTCTACCGCCCGGAAAGACCTCAAAGAGGCCTTAGCAGTTAAACCTAGAGACAAGAGTCTGGTGACCCAACTTAGGCTGGATTACAATTTGACCCTTAAGCGCAGAAAGGCTGAACTCCAGCAGGAAGCGTGGGATAATCTTAGCCAAGCGGCAGAATTGAAGAATTGTACATTATTTTGGGCGACTGTGAACTGTCCATTTCTTAAGGACAAGAAGGTACCGGAGCTAACATCTAACGTGAGTAAGGAATCATGGATCCAACATTTTTCCGTTATTTTTGACTCTGGCAATGGACCGGTCCCCTCTGGAGATGGTTGGCCTATTGTTGCCTTAAATATCACCATACCAGAGGTCATGGACAGTATTAAAGCCAGTAAGGGAGGGAAGGCCCAGGGACCAGATGGGGTGCCTATAGATGTGTATAAGACAGCCCCGGAGATATGGGGCCCATTGTTGGTAAAAATTTTAATGGAGCAATTAGTCATGAGATACCGTCAACATGGGCTGAATCAATAATTGTTCCCATCTTTTTTTTTTTTTTTTTGGGGGGGGGGTTCAAATTTGCTTTATTGGAGTATGGTACACAGCTTGGGTTGCCTACAACCCGGAGGCCGGCAGCAGGAGAGGATGAACAGTACACAGCCTTGAAGCCGGCATCCCGGAGGCCCGGCGGCACATTATAGACATATATGATGCTGGTTCCGCAGCCGGTGATGTAGGACAAGCAAGGATGAGCAGCAGTCGAACAGAGTTTTTTTGATCGAGAGAAGGTTCTCTCCTTTTTTGTTGAACAGTAACCAAAACATCCCAACTAGGTAGCAACAAAGAGGCAGTGCATGACTGTGTAGTAGTAGTAAGTGATAGTGGTGTAGCGTGGCAATTCGAGCAGGCAGAGGTGTGTGGGGGATCTCGTGTCCAGGACTCCTATCCCAGTGCTGTAAAAGTCAGCAGAGGTCCATCTTAGGAAGGTGCAGGATGTCCCGGGAATGTCGCCCGCCGGAGGTGTGAAAGCGTGCTGTGGGTGCAAGATAGGGTGTACATGCTCAGAGAGGAGGGGGGGACAGGTCAATTAAGGCAGGCCAGCCTAGAGCACCAAGGAGTTTGTAGGGGTATAAGGGCGCATAGAGACGAGGAGGCCCAAATGCCGCAGCAGGAGCTATAGGTTACGGTCTAGGAGAGAGCCCAGGGTGCTGAGGAGTGACAGGTTGGCCGCCTGACTGTGCATCGTCATCCGAGCGCTTGAGCAGGTAGTGCACCAGAGGATCCCAAATATCCCTCGGTCGACACGAGAGAGGTAGCAGTTCAGCAAAGGTAGCATGCTGATCTTGGCAATATGTCAAATCTGTAAGCCAGTCCTTGAACTTGAGCGCCCTTCCCCTGCCCCAGCGGCACGCAACACGTCGCTTGGCCAAGAGCAAGGCAGTGTCAACGAATTTCCTGCAATCTCTGGGCACTTGCATCGTGTATCCAAGGATAGCTATCAAGGGGTCCGCAAGGATCGCCTCCCCCACCATCTCCGCAATAGCCTCCATCACCTGTCGCCAGTAGGGAGCAATCTGGGGACAGTCCCATGCCAGGTGAAGAAAATCAGCATGGTCGGCGCGACAACGCTCACATCGGTCATTATCAGCCAACCCGAATCTATGCTTCCGTACCGGCGTGTAATACATCCTCTGAAGGAATTTGTAATGGATAATTTTCAATCTGCTGCTGGCAGAGATGCGGGAAGTGAGTGTACAGCAGTGTTTCCACTGGTCATCTGAGATATTGATGGCAAGTTCAGCAGACCAGCGTAGCCGAGCAGTGGAAACCGGTTCTGGAGCAGCACTGCGGACCTGGCGGTAGAGCCCAGAGACCAAGTGGGTCCCGTCTTGCGATCCAAAGAGGAAGTGTAGTGGTGACAGGATCTCAGGCTCATGAGGGTAGTCAGGTAGGATGTCACGCATCCCCGCACGCAGCCGAATATAGTAAAAGAGCTCAAGGGGGGTACGCTCATGCGTTTTAAAGAATAGGTCCGCGGACTTGAAATGACTCTCATGGAACAAATCACCCCAGCAGGTGACAAGCAGTTTATCACAGAGTTGACGGAAACCCAGTTCTGATAACAGGGAAAGTTGTGGATGATAGGTGAGCGGCAATCTGGGGGAGTAGGGCAGTGGGCATAACAGTCGCCTAGCGATGCGGCGCCATGCATCTAATGTGCAGGAGACTGAGGTATTCGGTGTGGTGATGGACGTCTCAGGACAGTGTGCAGGCCGTTGAGCGGGAGTGGGTGCACGATCCAGTCTTCCACCGCTATATGCGGCATGAAAGGAGTAGGAGCCATCCAGTGGTAGGCAAAGTGCGCCTGCGAGCACTGGTAGTATGTTTCGAAATCGGGGACATCGAACCCTCCCCTGTCGTAGGGAAGGGTCAGCGTCGACCATTTTAAGCGGGGGGATTTGCCGCCCCAGAAAAGCCTGAGCAGCTCCGTACGGAGTGTCTTGAAGAAGAAAGCACCAGGGAAGTAGGGGATATTAAGAAAAAGATACAGAAAGCGGGGTAATATCACCATTTTTATGAGTGAGGCTCTCCCAGCCATGGAGAGTGGCAGGGATCTATGACAGAATTTCGACAGACAGAATTTCGACCTACACAAATATCGGCGTAATTATATCGATAGCAAAAATATCAACGCCCTATGTACAACAAGGTAAGTACCAAAATATCGAAAAATTAATATCGATGTAAAAAATATCGTTGTTAAATATATCGATTTTTTTAAATTTAAAATAACATTAAAAAAAACTGTAAATAAGACTTAATAATTACTTAAACATATTTAAATATATGTAATAATTGTTAAAAAAAATAATAATACATATTTAATTTAAAAAAAAAAGAAATCATATATAATATATAATTACTTAACAATAATTACTATTCCCACTCCAGTGGGTGCAACAGTAGGGAAAACTGACCCTGAACACTAAAAATACCCCTTTACCCAAAAACCTAAAACTGACCCTGAACCCTAAAAATACCCCTTTACCCATAAACTGAAAACTGACCCTGAACCCTAAAAATACCCCTTTACCAAAGAACTGAAAACTGACCCTGAACCCAAAAAATACCCCTTTACCCAAAAACTGAAAACTGACCCTGAACCCTAAAAATACCCCTTTACCCATAAACTGAAAACTGACCCTGAACCCTAAAAATACCCCTTTACCAAAGAACTGAAAACTGACCCTGAACCCAAAAAATACCCCTTTACCCAAAAACTGAAAACTGACCCTGAACCCTAAAAATACCCCTTTACCCAAAAACTGAAAACTGACCCTGAACCCTAAAAATACCCCTTTACCCAAAAACTGAAAACTGACCCTGAACCCTAAAAATACCCCTTTACCCATAAACTGAAAACTGACCCTGAACCCTAAAAATACCCCTTTACCAAAGAACTGAAAACTGACCCTGAACCCTAAAAATTACCCCTTTACCAAAGAACTGAAAACTGACCCTGAACCCAAAAAATACCCCTTTACCCAAAAACTGAAAACTGACCCTGAACCCTAAAAATACCCCTTTACCCAAAAACTGAAAACTGACCCTGAACCCTAAAAATACCCCTTTACCCAAAAACTGAAAACTGACCCTGAACCCTAAAAATACCCCTTTACCCAAAAACTGAAAACTGACCCTGAACCCTAAAAATACCCCTTTACCCAAAAACTGAAAACTGACCCTGAACCCTAAAAATACCCCTTTACCCAAAATTAATTAATATTACAAATAAATTACTTCCCACCCTATTCCCCTATAAACCCACAACCCGCTCCAGTAGTAAAACATATAATTTAGTTAAAAATACACATAAATTATCATTTAATTAATCAATTAATCAATTAAAATAAATCATTGCCAATTAATATTTAATTGCAAAATAAATTAATCATTGAAAAATAATTATTTAATTACAAATAAATGACTTCCCACCCTATTCCCCTATAAACCCACAACCCGCAGTGGTAGTAAAACATAATTAAGTTAAAAATATACATAAATTATCAATTAATTAATCAATTAATCAATTAAAATAAATAATTGCCAATTAATATTTAATTGCAAAATAAATTAATCATTGAAAAATAATTATTTAGGTACAAATAAATTACTTCCCACCCTATTCCCCTATAAACCCACAACCCGCTGTGGTAGTAAAACATATTATTTACTCTTATATATTTTTAAATTATAAAAACATATTAAACACATATTATAACAATTAATTTAAATACTTAACTTATATTTCTAACACATATTAGTAAATCGAAATTACTTACATCGATATATATGCTATCGATATTAGTAATTTCGATATTACTTACCTTAGGGTCGATATTCTGGCCATCGATATTCTGGACATCGATATTCTGTCCCATCGATATTAGCAACTCGATATAAGTGTAGGTCGAAATTAAAAACTCGATATTTTGACTGTTTACCGAGTGGCAGTGCGATCCATCTGTCGACGGAGGCAGTCAACTTAGTTATGGCTACTCCATAATTGGATCGTAGCGTCTCGTCTTTATCGCGAGAAATGCGGATTCCCAAATAACGAAGATCATCGCGACACCACTCCAAAGGGTAATCGAGAGTGGAAGGCATGCAAGAGGAAAAAACTGCGACTTGGACCAGTTGATGTGAACACCCGACACCCCACCGAACAGGATGAATTCCCGAAGTAGGGGATTGAGATGCGTCTCAGGATATTTGACGTACAGTGTGATGTCATCCGCATAGAGGGATACATGAATTTGCCGCTGCAGGCATTGCACCGCTCCCGCTCGATGTAACTGTCGTAAGCGACAGGCGAGTGGTTCGACCGCGATGGCAAATAACAGAGGAGAGAGTGGGCATCCCTGGCGGGTGCCTCTTGTGAGTGTGATAGGATGTGACAATCGTCCATTAATTAGTACCCTCGCTGTGGGGTCCGTGTATAAGAGGCGAACCCAAGATAGGAACAGTCTAGGGAATCCCATGCTAGCCAGGACCGAAAAGAGGTAGGGCCACTCGATTGAGTCGAACGCCTTGGTGGCGTCCAGGAACAAAGCCGCTACAGGGGTGTCGGGGTGGACCGTGCGAAGCAAGGAGAAGAGGGTGCGAAGATTATGGGACGTGGATCTGCCCGCTACGAAGCCAGATTGATCAGGCAGGACAAGTCTGGTCATTAACAGTGATAGGCGAGTGGCCAGAACCTTGGCGAGTATTTTAACATCGCAGTTTAGGAGGGAAAGTGGGCGGTAAAAGTCACAGGAGGTGGGGTCTTTATCCGGCTTCAAAAGGGAGGTGATCACTACCTCACGCATAGAACAGGGGAGTATCCCATCAGCAAGGGACTCTGTAAAGACCTCGCGGAGCACGGGCGCCATAATGTCAATGTAGGCTTTTTAAAACTCGGCCGGTATGCCATCGAGCCCCGGAGCCTTGCCATTTTTAAGGGACATGATGGCCTCGCGAACCTCGTCGAGCTCAAAAGGTGCTGCAGGAAACTCCCTGTCCCCATCGCTGAGCCAACATAACGCCACGTCATTGAGGTACGCAGCGTATGGCGCGTCTTCCTCTGCCGTGGAAGTATAAAGTGAAGAGTAATGTGTTGTGAAGGTGGACAGTATCGCATCCGAGTCTCTGATAGTGGTACCGGACGCATCAGTAAGCTCTAGTATAGTGTTATGCACCCGTGATGGTCGTGTGATCGCAGCAAGCACTTTTCCAGGCCTGACCCCCTCACAGTATTTCCGGGCTACCCAGTGTTTACCCCGATATTTCGCCTCCCTGGCCGCCTCCTCCTCATATTTTGATAGTGTCTCCCTAAAGGTGGCGTGCAAGTGTGGGTCAGCATCTAACGTCATGCGGAGTTCCAGAGCCCGCAGGTCCCGTTCCAGTGTGGTGATGGAGTGTAGGATATCACGCAGTACCTCGTGGCTTTTAGAGATGCAGTTGCCCCTGATAGTGACCTTGAAAGCCTCCCATATGTGTTCAACTGACTCAACCGAGCCCTTATTTCTAGGAAAGAAATCCGCTATCTCCTCTGCCAGCTCAGTGCAAAAAAGGTTGTCTAGAAGCACATCAGGGCGCAGTCTCCACTGCGGTCGCGGACTGTCCCACCCAGGAGTGCGGAACTGCAAAGACACAGGGCTGTGATCAGAGTAGGTTCTAGGCAGATGGTCCACCCTCAGCAACTCTGCAGCAATTTCCCTGTTAACTAGAAAATAGTCTAAGCGTGCCCATGTCCCGGTGTGAGAGGTGAAGTGTGTACCCTCCCGTCCAAGAGGATGTAGGTGTCTCCAGGCATCTAATAGTCCGCCCTCCTCTACGACTCCCTCTAATGTCTCTCTGGCCTTGGGCTTGTAGGAGCCAACTCCATCTGCTCTATCTAGGGGGGGTACCAGCGCTAAGTTGAAATCTCCACCCCAGACGATGTGTCGCGCACCAACAGCCACAATCTTGCCCCAAAGTGTGGAAAAAAAAGGCAGGTGAATCAACATTTGGTGCATACATGGATACAAATAAGTAGACGTCGTGGCCCACCCTGCCCCACAATAAAGCATAACGGCCCTCCCTGTCCACCGCCTCTCCAAATCGTTGAAAAGGCACTCCGCGGGCAATGAGCACCGCCACACCTCTTGCATAAGTCGAGTATGAGGAAAAAACACGGGCACCAGCCCATTTCGTCGCAAAAGAGGCACCGCCCTGTCCGGGCAGATGCGTCTCCTGCAACATGGCAACCTGCACATGATGTCTATCCAGGTAGGCAATAACATTTCTGCATTTCTTAGCATTATTCAATCCCCGGACATTCCATGACAAGCATGTGAGTCGCGCATTTGCATTCAAAACAGCCATGGACATAGCAACAATAAACGCGATAGCGCCCGAGGGGGCCTCATAATGAATCCACACCCACCCCACCCGCGCCAGGACATACACCAGGTTAGCAAATATACACACAGTCTAAGCAACGTGAGCCTCTTGAAACCCATCCCCCCCCACCCACCCCAGCATCCCAATCATGCCAGTAGCCATGGACAACCCCCTCGCAGTCCCCCCCCCTACCCTCTCCCCCCCAACTGTAGTAGCACAAACAGCAAAAAACGCAACAAGGCAATGGGGAACACCCAATAGGGGTATAGCATAGAGCGCGCACTGCCACTACCCGGTCCTTAGCTCCAGAACTGTACCGCCCTCGGGGAAGACTAGGGCCGAGAAAGTGGTCCTTGGTGTACGTTACCACTGGGGTGCAGGGTCCGTGCAGGTCCATCGTTCTCGTATCACCCCAAAGTCCGAGCCGCTGCGTGAGAGCCAGTCGGCACGGACAATATTCTACTCAAAGCACGCAGGGACAGTTAGTCATCGTGTTGCGCCGGAGGTAGGTCAGCATTCTCCTGTTCATCTGCAGAAGCATTTTCGTCCCTGCGCGCCCTACGTATCGTCTTCAGGAAGTCCTCTGCTTTTAGCGGGTTGGTAAAAAAGCGTTGCTTGCCCTGATGGGTAACTCGGAGCTTCGCAGGATACAAGAGAGCATAGTCTATTTGGGCCTCCCGCAGCTTTTTCTTCACTGGTAGAAACTTGCGTCATTCGTCCTGAACCATCGGTGTGAAGTCGGGGTAGATGGAAAAAGTAATCCCGTTATACTGCAGTGATCTTTGAGTCCGGGCTGCTCTGAGGGCAGTGTCACGATCGCGATAGATCAAGAGCCGAGCAATTATGGGCCTAGGTGGCAAGCCAGGCTGGGGCATAGGCGCCAGGGAGCGGTGGGCCCTCTCCACAATGAACTGAGGCGAAAAAGCTTCCTCTCCGATTGAGCCTCTGAGCAATTTTTCCACGTATAGTTCCATCCTACCCGTGGCTGTGGACTCCGGCACATTCGTTATGCGTATGTTGTTCCAGCGGCTGCGTGCTTCCAAGTCCTCGCTCTTTGCCGCTATAATGCGGAGTAAATTGTCCATTCTGGCCAGCTGCACCGTATGGGTCGTGGTGACATCAGTATTATCGGATATTCGCTGCTCCGCGGTCGTAATGCGCTCCTCATGGCGGTCGACCTTGTGTACTAAAGCGTCCAGTCGAGCTGTGACCCCATCCACCTTCTCTACGACAGTGGCGAAGCCCTGTCGCATCTCTTGAATCAGGCTGGTGAGGTCCACATCAGGGGTTGGAGGCGGGGTAGGCTGCGGAGAAGACACGCTAGGCCCCGAGTTCATCTGTGTCGATTTGGCGCCTTTACAAACGCTGTCGAAACTCAGCTTGGGCTGGCGATTCTCGGTCCGCCCCATGGCAGCGTCTGGAGGCGACTTGCAGGCCAAGATAAATAATGGCAGGGCAGTTCTATGTGAGCACAGGCCTTCCAGGGATGGTACAGCCGGCAGCGGGCAGGAGAACGCGATCACGGTGTGGCCCAATAGAATGCAGTATAGGTGCCGTCAGGGAACAGCGCTATGCACCCTCCAAGCGCTAAAAAAGTGTAGGTGGCCGTTCAGCCAGAAGCACGTGGCCGTAGTGATGGTCACTCGTAGCTCAGGGCCGGCTGGGGAGAAGCCCGGGTACCGGTGTCCACGGCAGGCAGCTGGGTCCAGACCAGCAGGGCAGATAGCGGCGGTTAACAACGAGGCAACGCGCCCCACAGAATAGCGCCGCACAGGGGAGCAGCCTAGGGCCTCGGCGCAGGGAGGACACGCAGCAACCGCACAGCCGACAGTATTGCCGGCTCCTGATATGATGCAGGGGTCCGTAGTTGGGAGATGCGGCTCGCGATGGTGGTGCTCAGCGCAGGGGGGCCGGCCCCGACTCCCGGTCAGCAGGTCCGACGGCCTGCGCTGCACAGGCCAGGATCAGCAGTGAGGCGGAAGGCCGACACAGCAGTCCGGGGGATCCGCAGCTCTACCCGCCGTGCAAGGAGCAGCCCCCCCTCAGTGCCAGCGAGAATAGCCAGCGGTGGCTGGGGGAGGGGGGGGACTCAAGGCGAAGTCTCCAGTAGTCGCCTACCTGCGTGGCAGCCCCCGCACGCCGTCCCGGCAGGATCGCGATGGCAGCGGTGTGATGCGGCCTAGAACCTCGTGGCAGTCCCCAGGGTCGCATGGACTGCAGCGGCTGGGCATCCGCTCGCCGCAGCTCCAGAGCGAGAGTCGGGCAGATTTCAGCAGCTCGCAGCTCCGGTTCTGAAGCACGCAGAGTCCCCAGATTTGGATCGAGTGTGGAGAGCGATGTCTGGATGCAGGATCCAATCTTTGGTGGTGATACAGCACCCCGTGGCGCAGGATCTATGGAGGATCATTTACCAAGGAGCGGGAGCTGCGTACCTAGGCAGCCATTCCGCAAGCGCGCCCTCTAGCGCCCCCAATAATTGTTCCCATCTTTAAAAAAGGTGACCGGGGTGACGCAAAAAATTACCGGCCAATATCCTTACTGGATTCATCGATAAAAGTTATGAGCCGGGTCCTTTTAGTCAGATTAGAGGAATGGGCAGAGACCAACGGGATCTTAACCGATAGTCAGTTTGGGTTTAGGAAGGGTCGTGGCACCATCGAGCAATGCCTGAATTTAGAACTTTTGGTAGGGAAATATACCCAGGCTAAAAAAGGGTCTATTTATTTATGTTTCGCTGACCTAAGCAGCGCTTTTGATATGGTAGACCACGCTATACTCTGGGCCAAACTGATCGAAATTGGAGCCCCTGAAGGCATAGTCTACTTCTTGGCCCGCCTGTACGAAAAACTATGCACCAGTGTTCGGTATGGACCTAATGGGGAGTGTACGAGCAAGTTCAGGATCGGAAGGGGAATAAGGCAGGGGTGAGTTTTAGCACCCCTGCTCTTCACACTCTTTATTGATGAGGTGGATTCTGTTCTACAAACAGTTGCGGCGGACGTCCGGAGAGCTAACAACCTTAACATCCCTGTGTTACTCTATGCGGATGACGCCGTGCTGTTGTCCAGGACCCCGTTAGGCCTCCAACGTTTGATGGACAGGTTTGTACAGTTCATCAAAAGTAGGAAGCTGGTGATTAATAGGACAAAAATCTATGTTATGGAGTGTGGGACAGGACGATCTAAAACGAGACTTAATTCCCATTATTCCAGAGAAGGTGAACCGGTCCAAAAAGTTGATAATTTCTGCTACTTGGGGATTATATTCTCCAAAAATGGTAATTGGGATATAGAACATAAAGCTGTTAAAACATAGATGACGAGGAGTGCTAATGGGGTATTTGTATTTGCCAAGAAGTTGGGGAATAGGCGTATTAAAGACATGTTAAATATTTTCCAATCAAGATGTCTTTCCGCGGCCCTCCATGGGGCCGGAGTATGGGGAGTGTCACCAGCCGGGAGTCTGCAGGTAGAGGAGAATAATTTTCTGAAAAGGCTTCTGTGCTTACCTAAATCTACCTCTAATAACTTGGTACATAAGGAATTGGGGATCCAATTTTTGAACGACATGATCATGTTCAGACTAAGGGTGGGCGGGCAGCTACGCTCCGTGCTTTCTCTTATCGTGTCAATTGTATGGGGAACTGCGGAAAATCTTCTTAAAGCCTATGTTGAAAAGATTTGGAGTAAGAACAATTAACAACATAGGACATTGAGATGGGCAATTCTAGATTTTTTTTATTGAATTTGTACCCTTCAGAGGCGAATCCCACTATAATTGTATTCACCCTATTCAAGTGCCTATCCAAGTCATCATCTGTCAGATAGTTGTCATCCACAAATGTTAATGCTTCACCATCATAGGTTTGTAGTAACTCTGTTACCCTTGCTGAGAATAACCCAGGACTATTCTTGAATCCCTGTGGTAGACAACAGAAGTGACGCTCTGTTAGGGGTGATTTCACAGCAAGCAGCCTGTCCTTTCGCAGCCCATTGAATCAAGCATGTAAAATGTAAAAGACTTGGTGAGTTCCCTATTTATGTACCACTACTCAGCATCTATGTGAATTGCCTGGTGTTGGAACAATGCAGATTCAAAGTTTGTTATACATCATGGTTTTACCAATCCTTCATTAATCTATGCTGCCTGTCTTCAAGATTCCATATGCAAAGCTTGGTTTGCTGGCAGTCTTCCTCACGGGTAAACAGACAACTCCTTTTCCACCATTTACACGTGTAGTAAGCCGACCCCACCCTCGAGCGCTTATAAAAGGCAGCGCTCTTCTCTAAGCGGCGCTTGTGTTCGTCAGCGTCAACTCAGCTCACCTGTGCTCCAGCGTTGTCCAGTTTTGACTTACCAGCGACTTTGCCTGCAGCGCTCCTCGGCCGAGGCAGCTCCAGATCCCGGACGACATCCGCTTCTCCCCGTTTCCCGTCTTCCCTCACCTCGTCCTTCTTATGCTATTCCTTCCGACTCGAGTCCCTCGGAGACCCTGAAACACTTCCCGACACCTAAAAAGAAAACAGAGAAGAGTAAACAAACCTCAAGAAAGAACTTAAGAACTGTAAGTACTTACCCAGATAATACAAGAGTAAAGACGCTTTGCCACAAGAGACTTGATTTTACAAGAGCAAATCCTTGCACAAGAACCCCGGACAATAGACTTTAAAGAACGGTTCTTCTCGTGTATTTTATGCTGGCCGTCTTGATGGTTACGAGACAGAGACCGTTAAATTACCTGTGTACATATTAATGTGAGATGCTGCGTTGGACAGCTTTGTAGGGGTGCAAAGAAAGTAAGCAAGAAAAGTAATTGGGTTACATTGAATGGCAAGTAGGCTGCATGTTTTAGCTTATGTGTCTGCTTTCTTTCTATCGCTCAGAGTTTCCTTAGGAAAGAGAGGAATATATCTTCCCGAAAGCGCCCTATCTGGTGTGAGAGAAAACACCAGATGATAGAGGTACATGCATGTTAGACTTGTTGCATTGAGAGATTGAAGTTCCTGCATGATTATTGTGTAAGTGTTACAGACATAAGTAGTAGAGTAATGTGTATTTTCCTCTCATTCTTTTGTTGAAGACAACGCTCCACAGACAAGACCCTCCTCGCTCATCATTATAGAAGACAGAGGAATAAGAAGCTCACAAGAGTAGAAAGGAGCAGTGTTTCTCTTATTTTTTGTTTTATCCACTTCCCCCTTCCCTTGGGTTTCTTTCACTACCACATATTGCAGTAGCTGTGTGGTGGGATTGTGGCTTGAGAGAGGGTAAGAATAATGGTCTCATCCTTTGAGCAGAACTAACTGGAAGTACAGGTGAGTGAGACTTTGACACGCTCTGTCCCCATAATTGAGAAAGCAGTCAAATACCTACTTTCTAGGCAAAGTTTTAACAGAAGAAACCATTAGAAATATAAAATGTGGTTTTATATTTTTTACACACAATGTTATTCATTAATGTTGCACTGTGTGCATTTTCTACTGCAAAAGTTGAGCAACAAGAGTTTAAATGTCTGTAATCCAAAAGTAGATGATATGTATTTTCTGGTTTGGAGACAGGAAACAAAGGATTGTTCATCGACATGGTGCATGTTTCAATCACCCACCGGGAAATTCAAGTTTATCTAAGATCTCCCTGACCTGTTTTTTAGCTTCTTGCTTAACTGGATACTGCCTCTGTGCAGTTGGTTGTGATTTTAACTGGATTTTATGGTGAGGAGAATCCTCATCCCATCCTACATGATTTTTATATAATTCTGGAGCCTGGGCTACTGCCCATTTTCTGGCATAAGTATATTTTAAATGAATTGGAATGTGGTTGGAGAAGGTTGGCATAACGATGTCTTCGCCATGTGGGCCCTCCCTGACAAATTCTGGTGGCCAATCTTTTTCAGCTAGAAGAATGTCATAACCCTTAGATGCTCACTCCCAAAAGAGTGCTCTCCCTTTTCTTGGTATGTCTCCCTCCATCCGGAGTGTTATTTCATATAACCTATGTGGAGAACTAACCCTGGTATCAGCAGTTTCAACTTGAATGTATTCATTCAAGTCCACTGTCTCCAGAAGATCCTTCAAGTTCTTGCGAGCTATGGTGATTTCTGCTGCACTGTCCAACATCGTTTGAGCCCATTCCCTGTTCTTGAGTTGTGTCCTCAAGATCCTCTCATGTCTGATGTTTAGACCTGCTACTTTCTTTTTGGTGAATTGAGTTTTCTTATTTTTTGAACATGTTGATCGTCTTTGGACTTCACGCTTTCTTCCTTGTGTTCTGACCGTCCTCTTCTTTTGGATTTCTGTGACAAAGTCTGAAAGGTACGAGAGGAACGTGTATCAGTATCTTGATATCTATCAGGTTTTCTCAAATTATCCCCATTCCTGAGGGTATACCTCCTTTCAGAGGGCTCCTTTTGAGGAGACCTACCTAGGGATTGAGAACGCTTCTCTTTAGAAGTTTGTTTATTGTTTTGCCACTTCTACATAGAAAGAGTAGTAGGACTTTCAGATAGTTGGAGTTTAACTGGTTTTCCACCCAGACTGTCTCTGCCTAATTCTTCATAGGATTTTTCAATTATTCTGGCCAGTTCTTGTGGTTGCTCAGTTACATCAAATTCCCTTAATTTCTGGTGGATCGCCACCGATGCTTCTTCACCTTTAATATTAGCTAATATTATTGCTGAGACCTGTTTGAAATATTTCAGTAATTTCATATCTAAATTTAATGCAGGCTCTGTCCCCTATAAATTTTGAATCTGTTTCAGGACATCAGGTATTACCGCCATAGACGGAACACCTTGTGTTTTTGTGTAGATAGTAGCAAAGACTGTATCCTAAGTGTTACAGTCCTCCAGATGTGGGGCGATCCCCATTGGTGAACAGATTGTTAAAATTCTGTGTTTCTCATGAGGGGTAGTATTAGGAAATACTGCTTCGATTTGAGTAATTTTTTGAGCTATCCAGAATGGAATTTGTTCCCTTTCTGCAGGTAACTTACCAATGACTGAGTGTAAAGTCTGTGGTGTAATTTTATTTGTATTCCCCTGGTGAGGGGAGTGTTGTGGAATCATTATTAATGGTTGGACTGTGATAGTCCGCATGACGTATTGAACCAATTGTCTATGGATTTTGATTAAATCTTTACATTGAGTTAGTAATTCCGCATCTGACATTTTATTAATGCCAGGCTGTGGTGTAAAGCTGACTAAAACCGGCCATGTTGCTCCTGGTCTAACTAGTGGACCGAGCCTGTTAATGTGATTTATATGTTTTAGGGCACCTTTAAACCACAGCCCATGCTCCTGGAGAGTTAGTGGAATTTCAATATCCTTGAAAGGAATGTATTCCTCCGGTGGTTCATCTTCTTTGTAGAAGTGAAACACATGAGTTACTGGATTTGCTTCTGGAAAGACTATCCATGAATAGAATACCACTGTCTGGTGATATTCATGTGCCTCTATCACAAAAACTACCCTACCACCTCTCGATGTTAGGCCATTTTTTATACGTTTTATAGTGATGGTTTACCTTAAATTCATAGGAATGCTTATAACATCCTCGTTGGTTTCATTAAAACCTGTTGTGTTAAAAGCTGCTGAATCAGCCGCAGCTCCACCGTTCTCGGTGTTGTTGCCGTTATTCGACATTGTTTAATGAAAATTGCAGAGCAAGTTTCAAGGAAACAAAGATAAGGTGCACAATATTTTGGAACACTCTATGCCTATATAAGGGCATGAATCGGGGAGAATTCATTCAGAATCTAAAACGCCATACATAGAAGGCCGCACTAGGAGCCCCGAACTGCCTGAAGAACAATGATGAGCTGCATGTTTAATAACAAGGGAAGTTGGGCGGGTGGAGAACTTGGAACTGATTTGGAGCACCTCGCCTTGCCAGTGTGCATTTATGCGTTTGTTGCCTGTTGTGCCAGTTCCCCTTACTTGGACCATATTCCTCCCATCAATATATATTTCTGGGGTATCAGTGTATAGTGTCTAGTATAGTGGTGGTTGGGCCAGATGTCTCAGTGTCGCTCTTCAAAAGCATGGTGCAACTCATCCGGGTCAGGTGTTGATGCAAGTTGGATTGACGGGTGCACCTGCTGCTGAAGCCCTGAGAGTATCACTTCCCAGTGTGTAGTGATTGGAATTTTCCTAAGGCCTATGGTTTCCTCACTGCAAATGTTTGCTTTCTGCCCTAGCTCATGCGAGCGTGGAGTGTTCCAGGCTTGGAAATGTGGGGGATGAGGCGACTTCCAGCATTTTGTGATTACCCATTTGGCTGTTATTATGCCCAGATCTAAAAAATCGAGAAGTAACCTTGGTGTTACGTGTCCTGCAAAATGTATGTAATACGTATGTGGGCCATTCTAAGGGGATCACCCTTTCAGTGCAGTGATGCAGCCCTTCCGCTACCTCTCTCCAGTACACCCCAAGGCTGGTGCAGCTCCACAACATGAGTATTGGGTCTGCGTCTAAGACAGAACCCGTGGGACAGGCAGAATCAGTATTATTAAAGTATCTGTTGATTTTAGCAGGTTGTAATACGCTCCATGTGCAATATAGAATTGGATCTGCCTAAACCTCATGCTCCTAGGAATCTTAACTGGGCTGGCCAACACTTGCCCACATTCTTTGTCCGAGAGCTGTCTGCCTAGGTCTCCCTCCCATTTGTGTCTGAGGGGATCCAAATTGGCCGCTGCATTTTGGCGCAGCGAAGCTGTGAGCCACCTCATCAGGTGCCTGCCTTGCCCCATTACGTGGAAGTGCTGTATAGTAAGGTGTGTGGGCAATTCGGTAGTTAAATCACCCCATAGTGCTGTGAGTGTGGCCAGGAAGGACAGATGAAGGAGAAATTGACCCGTAGGGAGTCCGTCTTCTTCTATCAGCGTCACGTGGGGAAGCAGAGCACCGTCGCAGTAGAGCTCTCCAAGGGTCCGTATCTCTGCTGCATGTCACTGTTACAGTTCTATTGTGGAAAGGGTTCCCTGCCCCTTAGTAGTACCCTCTAAAGAGAGAGTGGGGGCATAGGGTGTTGTGCTCCGGGTTATGAAGAGACTCCTCTTGTAGCATCTGTGCGCTATGCTTAGCCATAGAGATTCTGGAGGCCATACACCGCACCGTGGTGAAAGAGCAGGAGAATCTGGGATTGTGTGAGCGGTGGGTGCATTGCCGCTGTGTCTTCACATTGACGATTCGCCATTCATCTGTCCACCCAATGGAGCTGCGCTGCCAAGAAATAGTGCTCAAGACATGGTGCCACCAAGTTCCCCTGATCAGTGGGCAGGTAAAACATTTTATTAGCCAATCTGTGATGAAGAAGGGGGATGGGCAAGTTGGTGAAATAGTACAGGAATCGCGGCAGTGCTATCATTTTCCCCAGTGCAATCCTGCCTGTCATCGCTAGAGGAGATCTACTCCAGAAGTGCATCTGGATGTGATGGCAGTTAACATCCTACCGAGGTTGCCATCAAAAAGAGTAGTCGACAGTCTGTATATCTGGATGCTAAGGTAGTGGAAGGTATCCACAATCCACCTTACCCTTACTCCATTCAGCACCAGGCCCGGATGAGGGACATTTGCACTATAGGCGTAGAGATTTGATTTGCCGACATTTACTTTTAGTCTGGATAAAGCTGCGATTTCCTGTCAGATGTGGGCCAAGTTGTCCGGAACATTATTAATGTCATGAAGGTAAATCAAGAGGTTGCCCGTGTACAACTACACCTAATGTATGCCATTGTCCAAAAGTATGCCCCCTTGCGTGTGCATCCTTATCGACTGTGGTTCCATTGCGAGTGCGAAGAGAAGGGGGAAAGAGGGCAGCCCTGTCTCATCCCTCTCCACACTGGAATCCCCCCGAGTTGTGAGGGCCCGTCTTTCACTGTATCAATGGATTTGTGTACAGCAGCCGGACTGTTTGCAGACAGGCCGGAACTAGTTTGTACTTTTCTAAAGTGAAAGTGAAAGGGAATGGAAAGCTTTTTCAGGATCTAGCACAAGGCAGCCCACCCTTGGCCATACATTCGTGAAGTGCTGTGAGCTGGCACAAAACCATTTTGGTCTACGTGCACCAGTGCAGGAACCACCTGAGCCAGCCTATCGGCCAGCACCTTAGCAAGTAGCTTATAATCGGTTTTGAGGAGGGCGAGGAGTCTGTAAGAGCCCATGTCAGTTGGGTTCCAGTCAGGTTTGGGCAGTGGGATCACATGTGCCATGCATAGCCGGGGGGAGCCATCCCTCATCATCAGCCGCCGCATAGAGAGCAAGTAGCTTTGGTCCTATTGATGCCCTGTATCTTTTATAGTACTGTGCTGGTAGTCCATCTGGCCCTGGAGTCTTTCCAGTTGCCAGGGACGAGATTGCATCCTCAACATCTTCGAGCGTGATCAGCTCGTCTAGCATGTCGCTGTGCGGCGACTCTACCTCAGGTAAGTGGATGTGATCAAAAAAGCTGTCAAAGCATGGAGTTCACAGCTGCAGTGGGACTGATACAATTTGTTATAATGTTGTGTTAGTGCCTCATGGATGTCGCGTTGTGTGTGTACTAGAGCACCCGTGTTGGTTTACAGCGCTTCGATGGGTTTACGGGTATTCTCTTGGCGAATTAGCTATGCGAAATGCAACTTGCCCGATCGGCCGTGGCATGGGTATGAGCAGTGTGCACTGTGTAGTTGTGGCAGTGAAGGCGATCTAGGAGCTCAACATGTTGTGTGTGCAATGTGCCCAGGTGCAGTTTATCCCTGCCTTCACCTTCCCTATCTAGCTCATACCGCAGCTGCTGTTTTTCTATTTTGGCTTAATTTGCCTACGTATGTTCCAGGTCATACCCATACAGTGCCCTCTTGTTGAGACCTTGAAGGCCTCCCACTCCCCCAATGCATTTTCTGCGGTGTTTTCATTGATATCAAAGTATGTGAGTAGGGCTGTGCCCAAAGAAGAACGAAAAGCTTGAGTCCTCCAATTCCCTCAGGTTGGTGTCTCTACTTGACATTAGTGATGTAATATGTGACGTCATCAGCAGTGCATTGCAGGCGCGCAAGTTATAGTGAGTCCAACTAACTATAACATGGGAATTTCAATGGTTTTATGTCAGTAAAACTTCCAGCCAACTATAACTGGTGGGAAACCTATGGTTTTTTCAGTGAATTTAATAGGTTTTTTAAATGCAAATTCGTAACTATAACTGGTGTGAAACCTATGGTTTTTTCAGTGAATATATATATATATAGGCACAGAGTGTGTTTCTTATCCTCTGATCAGAATTAGTTAATTATCATTTAACAGAGCTAACCTGGGCCATTTTGCCTGGATTGTAAAATGTGTCAATTATCAGGGAGAACTACACGTGGTGATATGTCTCTCCTTTTATTCTGACTCGAAAACTCATACGAGCGCACAAATCAAGCAGCCCTTCTAGCCCCAATCTGTCCCTTTTCAGCTGCCTTTGATAAATCTGTGGAAGGGAAAATCATTAGAATATATTTGATGGCCAGTGTAATGCCCAGGTGTGTTCATTTTGCTCTCAAACAGCATGACTACTTGTTTTAGCTTGGTCATCAACTTCCAGAGTGCTGGAGGAGTGCCTAATTACGCCTCACATCTGGAGAAATTTATCTTAATGAACGCTGTAATTAACTCTTTGCAATCACAAGTACTATTTCCATGTATGCGATGGTCTTCCGACTTGCATTTACTCCGAAATCTAGCTGCAGGTCAGTGGGGTGGAGTGTAAACAGATATTGTGCATTATGGGCTCATTCATATCTACTGTACCAGGACCCCAGTGGAGCGAGTTCTCTGTGCATCCCACCTCTGCTTCATCGGGTCTGGATGAAGACAGGCTTTTGCTGAATGGAATACAAAATTAGCATTCTCGATAATGAAACCTGCACTGGCATAAATCCTTCTTAAAATGCATTATGCACTAATGTATTGCAAACGAGAGTGAACCTGGAGCTGGACCCACGCAGAGGCAATAAGCTGCCGGATGATGAATTACACAATCAGAAAAAACATATGTGCCTAGCAAGCTGATCACCATCCCAGGAAGTTTTTAGGAAACAGGCATTAAGGGGTCTTAACTTACAAGTATGTCCATTTCGTTCTGTTGGTCTGACGACTTCAGCATTTGTTAAGTGTCATTTGCACAGTTCGGAAACTGCTGCACAGCCGTCTCACTCACTTCAAGTGCAAAAGACTTCTATGTGAGGCTTTTGTGCATTTGTTCGTTTAGTTTCCAGGGCTCTCATCTCATACGTGTCTCAAGCATTAATGGTATCAGGGCACATCTGACTAAATACTAAATCCGGCCAAGCATGTCTCTGGCAAACGTAATCAAATAAAAACGGAGGTAAAATGAACATTAATAGCTGTCTCGAAATGGAATACGTCATGCATTCCATCTATGTTCATGAGTGAAAGAGTTCGTTCATTCATATAGCACTAAAGGCATCCATCAAATAGGACGAAGCAGGCAAACATTGATGACTTTCGTTTCTTCCAAAGGTTGAGGACAAGACTACATAAATGTACACTCACCATGTTGTCGCATAGCACTTCTAGAAGTGTGTTAATGAATAGTTGTATGTATCTGGAGTTCAATTAGAGTAGACATTCCCTATGTTAGGCATGACTTTTATATTGTAGACACTGAAGAGACCTCTTGGCTGTTGTAGGAAGTGGGTGTAACACCAAAAGGGAGCACACATGGGGCTTAGAGTTCGTTCATTGCTTACCACTGATTCGCTTGTCATTCTCATGTCCTCGCTTCTATTTGGTAAGCACATGCCGGCTTCATTTCCTATGTGTTTGTTTGTCCCTCCCATGGAGCATGAACCAAGTACTGCTTCCTGTCAGCATTCAGCGTCCTTCAACTGTTCACACAATTTCGTAGGTACTTTTAAAATATTTGTGTTGCAGCATTCTATACGAGTAAATGTGTTTGCAGGCCACTACCTCATCTGCATCATTGCTGGTCCCATCATTATTTTTCCTTGCTCGTTTATTGTTTGCCTTGCTTTTGTTGCTTGCTTCATTGTTGTTGCTTTTCCCATCATTGTTGCCCTGTTCCTATTGTCCCTATTATTATTGCTTTACCTGACTTCCCTTAAAACACGTTGTTGCTTGCACCATAATACCCACACCTCTAACTGTTGCTTGCACTGACACTTCAATCCCTCCCCATCCTACTCCCTGCATTGTTGCTTCTCCATCCCCTCCCATGTTGTTTCTTTTCCCATCCCCTTCCACCAGGGAAAAAGCAAGCATTGGCAAAGCCAGCAAGTCTCACCAGTGGAGAGTTGCACCTAGAGTGCTCTTCAGGCTGTCTTTTTCATGGATTGTTGAGATAAAGTGCTGGTGGTGGCATGCTAGTTATTGTGGATTCTATCACTGAACAGATCTTTTCGTGGTTCGGGTAGAGTGTAGTGCCTTTTCAGCCCACTCGTGTAAAGTTCCACTTTGTGGCACCGGGACCCTTATGCTGCTACCCTTTATGCATGTCAAGTGTGTGGATTTGAGGTATAGTTTGTTGTAAGACACTATGTTGAGGTTGATAATATGGTTACCTGGGATCAGTAGTCTTCATTTTGTGGTACTAGTAGTTTGAAAGGACCCCCCCATGGAGGTTGGAGTACTGTTTACCTAGACAGTGGACATGTATTGTCTATATTCATAATGCTGAAGAAAAAAAACAGACAATGGAGACTTGTATAGTCTTAGAAATTCTTTGAGGACCTTTTTATTAGAGAATAGTTATGTTATGTTAAGTATTCTTATATAGTGCACAGCTGCCTCAGTGAAGAGGCGTTCCGGCGCTGATAGCAGTGTCAGAGGAGGAGCAGGGGCTAAGCCAAGGAGAACAGGTGAGTTTTGGTGGCCTTACAGAAGGACAGTAAGCAATCCATATGACGGATCAGAACAGGGAGGGAGTTCCATAGTTTCGCTACGAGATACCGGAAAGACCGGCCACCCACTCTAAGGCGCTTCACAACAAGGACCACAGCCAGGTGTTTCCCGGCAGAGCATAGCTGATGGGTGGGAACATATGGGGTCAGGAGATTGGACAGGATCTCGGGAGAAGAAAGCTTTAATATTTTGAAGGCCAAGCATAGTGTTTTGAATTCGATCCTTTTGGCTATCAGCAGCCAATGCAGGCGGTATATTGCACCCATCGCGGAACACATTCTGGGGAGCCTCAACAGGACTCGGGCAGCTGTATTCTGGACTCACTAAAGACAAGTCACTTCTGCCTTATTGGCGCCTAGCATGAGCGAATTAGAATAATCAAGCCTAGATAGGATAGTTGCTTGGACTATTACTTGGCGAGTAGGTGGATTGAAGAAACCCAGCAGAGGCCTCAGTCCCCAAAGGAGTCCAAAACAGGTGCCTGCCACCCTCTTAGTATACTCCTGGAACCCAAGAGTGGAATCGAGCCATAACCCAAGATTTTTCACCACCAACTTCCGGATGGGAGCACTGCCCAGGGTCACCGGCCATGATTACGTGCTCCAAAGCCCTTATCTCTCCCCACCAACATCACTTCAGATTTATTAGCATTAAGCTGAAGGAAGTTGGTGGTCATCCAATGTGCGACCGCCGCCAGACTGTTGGATCTTTCTCTGACTCAACCCACAACCACGGAAGCGAGGATGGCCCCACTCCTCTGCCTCTGCTCGGAACGCCACACGCAAGTCAGTACAGCGTGACCGCGAACCGGGCAAAGGGAGAAGGTAGGAAAAAGTAAAACAAAGAAAGAGTAAAGCCAATGCTCTCTCTATGTTACAGCACTGCAGACCCTCTTCTGTAGCGTAGGGAATGGTCTTCTAACCTGCAGCCATAAGAGAAAAGAAACACAGAAGAGGAACAGCACATTAACACAATGCCCAGTGTTCTTTCACCTGAATCCTTGTTCTCACACCATATATATGCCCAACACAACCCCAATCCCCTCCTTACTTGTGTAACATAGCAGGATAGTCCCAAGGAGAGCGAGACTCCAATAGCTTTACAAGGACCAAATCCTCGAATTACTCTTTATTTTCGAAAAGGGGAAAAAGTCATAATTCTGACAAAAAACCCCTGGAAAAACTAGAAGTGCAGATCACTGCACTATAATCTCCAAAATAAATCAAGATAACTGTGGCCACAGACTAGGCGCGCTTTCTAAATAAAGCGCTAAAAACTACACTATACGTCGGGTACTCAAAACCCGGAATTAGCTTTACCGCGGTTCCCTCGGCGGCGAGGCAAACCCTTGAGCCCAAACACGAATCTTCAAAGTACAAAAACAGTTAGTACTCGAGCTTCACAACTCGAACGCTCCTCTTACGCTTCCGAAGGTTCTTTCTCGCTCGGGAAGACGACCGGAGTTGCACCCATCCGGGCCGCTGACACGAAGCCTCGTTCAGCGGAACGCCGCCTCCAGCCAGGTCGCGTCGTGAAGAAACGTTTTCCCACACGGTCACAAGATAAGTCCTAGACTCGCAAATCACACTCCAGACGCATGAAAAACGCCAACAAGGTAAGAAACCAAGCACAGAGCCCAAGTGCTGGCATCCTAAATCCAACTGAGGGAAAAGGGGCGGGGGTACCGAAAACAAGGAAACAGAGAAAGGACACCACAGGAAAGTCGAAAGGAGAGAAAAGACTAGAACATAGAGGAAAGAACTGACTAATCCCTAACAGTACCTCCCCTCAAAGGCCTCCCAACCGGGCGAGGTTTAGACGGGTGACGAAGATGGAATAGTCTAACCAATCTAGGAGCATGCACCCCGGTAGCAGGTTCCCAAGAGCGTTCTTCCGGCGGATACCCTTTCCAATCAATCAAGTACATCAACCTCCCTCGTCTCCTCCGGGCATCAAGAATAGCATTGACCTCAAACTCTACCTCACCTTCAACCATCACAGGAGGGGGAGGGGGCAAAGTCTGATCGGTGTCTGTATATGGCTTCAACAATGAAGTATGAAACACCGGATGAATGCGATATTCATCCGGTAACTCCAGCTTCATAGCAACCGGATTGATCACCTGAGCTATGGGAAAAGGACCCACAAACCTAGGCTGCAGTTTCCTAGGGCCATCCAGTCTCAGATTCCTAGTGGACAACCACACCCGTTCCCCTACTGCATAGGACGGGGAAGGAATCCTATGTTTATCTGCCTGTCGCTTCATGTCGTCTTTGGCCTTTACCAGATGTTCCTTAGCCAAATCCCATATCCTGCTCAAAGCTATTCCTAATGAATCAACAGCAGGCACATGACCAGTAGGTTGAATAGGGATTGCCCTGGGATGAAACCCCATAGAACAGTAAAAGGGAGACATTCCCACTGCGGAATGAAAGCTGTTATTATACGCGAATTCCGCAAGAGGGAGGGCTACTACCCAATCACAAGTTAAAGAAGTCAACAAACACCTCAAGTACTGTTCCATGGTTTGATTGACCCTCTCCGTCTGACCATCGGACTGGGGATGATACGCTGATGAAAGGCAGAGTTTCATATGGAGAGCCTCACCTAACTCAGTCCAGAACCGGGACACAAACTGAGAGCCCCTATCAGACACAATGGCTGAGGGTAACCCATGCAATCGCACTATGGATGAAACAAATACCAAAGCCATTTCCTTAGCCGTGGGTAGTTTAGGTAAGGGGATGAAATGGCCCATCTTTGTAAAGGAATCAACCACAACAAGAATCACTGTGCAACCAGATTTCAATGGCAAGTCTGTTACAAAATCCATACTAATCATATGCCAGGGCGCAGGGGGTACAGGTAAAGGCAGTAACAGGCCAGAAGGACTGGAATGAGATGGTTTACTCACAGCGCATACCGGACAAGAAGCTACAAACTGCTGAACGTCATGTGTCACTGACTCCCACCAAAACCACCGTAAACAAAATTCCCTGGTTTTATTGATTCCGGGATGCCCAACCAAAGCAGAAGAATGACACCATTCCAACACTAAATCCCTTAAAGAGGGTCGTATGAACAGTTTTGTGTCATGATACAACAACCCATCTCTCATAGCAAAGGAAGGCTGGGAAGACCAAGGAGTTAAATCCAGTCCCCTCAACTTGTCTTTCACAGTGGCCACAAAATCATCCAGTGAAATACTCCCCACTATCTTCTCAGATGGAATAAAAAACCCTGAGTCCTTGTCTGTCCCCCACTCATTCTGTTTAACATGGATGCGGGATAAAGCATCTGATTTCAATTGCTGAGCGGCAGGCCTGTAGGTGATAATAAAATCGTACTCATTGAAGAATGAAACCCACCTCATCTGCCTGGGAGTAAGGGCACGAGCAGACCGAAAGAACTCAAGATTCTTGTGGTCCGTGAAAATGGTAATGGAGTGGCGGGCCCCCCACAAGTGATGTCTCCACTCTTCGAAAGACAGTTTGATGGCCAGCAATTCGCGTTCAGCAACCGTGTAGTTTCTTTCTGCAGGCAACAGGGTTTTCGAAAAGAACGCTATGGGGTGCATAAATCCTGTTTCAGCATTCCGCTGCGACAAAACCCCCCCCACAGCACCCAAGGAAGCATCTGCTTCAACAAAAAAGGGTAACGCAGGGTCGGGATGAACCAGGACGGGGGCTGAAGTGAACCTTTCTATCAACTGATCTAAAGACATTTGAGCCACATAAGACCACACAAAAGGAACACCCTTTCGCAACAAAACAGTCATGGGGGCCACTATCTCCGAAAAATGGGAGATAAACCTTCGATAGAAGTTTGCGAATCCTAGCAACACCTGTACTTCTTTCACATTTTTTGGCGCTGGCCACGTGGTAATAGCCTCGATCTTCCGTGGATCCATCCTAATGCCCTCAACCGAGACAACAAAACCAAGAAACTCTACCCTGTCGGTATGGAATGTACATTTCTCAGGTCTCACAAACAACTGATGATCTTTCAAGGTCTGCAAGACCTGCCGAACGTGTTTTACATGTTCCGCATCCGTGTTTGAAAATATCAATATGTCATCAATGTAGACTATCACGCTCACATCCAGAAACTCCCTCAGTACCTCGTTGATAAAAAACTGAAAGGCAGCCGGGGCATTACACAACCCGAAGGGCATAACACAATACTCATACAGACCGAACTTAGTCCGGAAAGCAGTTTTCCACTCGTCGCCTTCACGGACACGTATGAGATGATATGCCCCTCGGAGGTCTAATTTTGTAAACACCGTCGCATGCCTCAGCTGATCGAGCAATACAGGAATCAAGGGGAGGGGATACTTGTTCTTGATAGTACCCTTATTGAGCGCCCTATAGTCCACACAGGCGCGGAGACCACCTTCCCGTTTGGGAATAAAAAAGATAGCTGAGGAAGCGGGAGAGGAGGAAGGACGAATAAACCCCTTAGCCAACATCTCGTCTAAGTACTCCTTTAAATGCTGTTCTTCCGGACCAGATAAGGCGTAGATACGACAACAAGGTAGGGTGGCCCCAGGAATCAGGTCTATACGACAATCAAAAGAACGATGGGGAGGCAAGTCCCTCGCTCGCCCTTTGTCAAACACCTCAGCATACTCCACATAAGCTTCCGGTATCTTCTGCACGTCACACCTCAACCCATCTCCTACCGCACAGGATAGAGGAGTAACCCAATCAGTGGCAACTTTATAACAACTCTGCAAACAAAAGACTGAATCAAGTGTCACCGTCCTTCGAAACCAATCGATGCGGGGATTGTGGGATTGCAACCAAGGAACCCCCAACACAACACCAAACGAGGGGGCATCAATTAAATCAAACCCAAGGTACTCCGAATGTCCGTTATCGCATATCATACACAAGGGCTCAGTCTGTCTAGTGATAGTACCTGAGGACAGCTCTGTTCCATCTATAGCCCTCACAGGCTCAGGTTGATCTTTCATAATCCAGGGCACTTTCAATTGTTCCGCTAGCTTGATATCCATGAAATTGCCAGTGGCCCCAGAATCCAATAATGCTGACACAGGAGTCCTATGGCTGTTAGAAATCACTAAGCAGACAGTGATCATAAAATGTTTGGGGACTCGTTTGACTATGCCAGAAATCTGGTAGGAAGGGTTAAATCTATCTCTCATCACCAACTCAGCAGACGGTTGCACACAAGCTACCACTTTCTTTGATGACAAGGAAGAAGGTTTAACAGAGCAGTCCCTGGCATAATGTCCTCCTTGCCCACAATACAAACACAAATTATGTTTTCGTCTTCTACTTTTCTCTTCGGCAGTGAGGGGGCCTCGTACGCCACCAATTTCCATCGGTTCAGGTGTTGTCCTACTCTCACCGGGGCTCTTTACCTCTCCTCTCGTTGGAACCACACGAGAAACCTGAAAGCGGTTTTTCTCACCTCTCCGTTCTAGTAGCCTATGGTTCAACTTCACCACAAGATCTATGAATTCCACACAATCTTCAGGAGGATTCACCACCTGTGAGACGATATCTTTCAGGTCTTCTGACAACCCTTGGTAAAACAATGAGGTTCTTTTATCCACGGGCCAATGGGTTTCGGACACTAACCGATTGAACGTGGATACATAAGTCAGTAGATCCTGCTTTCCCTGTCTCAATTTCAACAATTCTGCGTCGCTAGCTTGCATAAAAGCATGTTTTGCAAAGAGACAACGCATCTGCTCCTTGAAAGCCACATAATTATACAATACAGGGTCATCATTGTCCACCAGTGGCACTGCCCAAGAGGCCGCAGTTCCCGCTAAATAAGATATGACAAAAGCTACTTTGGAAGAGTCATTAGGGAACGACGCAGGTCGACACATAAAGTGCAAATGACATTGGTTCATAAATACACTGTACTTACTGGAATCTCCAGTAAACCTTTCTGGAACCGCTAATGGGACAGGGGTGGGAGTAGTAACGTTAACAGTTAAAGGGGGATTACTGGCGCTCGCACCCCTATCGAAATGAAAAGTGGCAGGTTGTAATAAAGAAGGTTTACCCATTCCCCAAACTGGCTCCTTAACCTTCCCTGCACTCATCTCCTGACGTAACCCTTGGTTCTCTTGTTGTAATTCTTGCACCTTAATCTGAAGGGCATTAACAGCCCCCATCAGTTCCTGCACTGTAGGGACCCTTTCTTCCAACTCATTCCCATCCTCATCCATTCTCGCTCGGGTGGTGTTAAGTTCGTGGGCTTGGTTTTCTGTTGGATCTTTCTCCGACTCAACCCACAACCACGGAAGCGAGGATGGCCCCACTCCTCTGCCTCTGCTCGGAACGCCACACGCAAGTCAGTACAGCGTGACCGCGAACCGGGCAAAGGGAGAAGGTAGGAAAAAGTAAAACAAAGAAAGAGTAAAGCCAATGCTCTCTCTATGTTACAGCACTGCAGACCCTCTTCTGTAGCGTAGGGAATGGTCTTCTAACCTGCGGCCATAAGAGAAAAGAAACACAGAAGAGGAACAGCACATTAACACAATGTTCTTTCACCTGAATCCTTGTTCTCACACCATATATATGCCCAACACAACCCCAATCCCCTCCTTACTTGTGTAACATAGCAGGATAGTCCCAAGGAGAGCGAGACTCCAATAGCTTTACAAGGACCAAATCCTCGAATTACTCTTTATTTTCGAAAAGGGGAAAAAGTCATAATTCTGACAAAAAACCCCTGGAAAAACTAGAAGTGCAGATCACTGCACTATAATCTCCAAAATAAATCAAGATAACTGTGGCCACAGACTAGGCGCGCTTTCTAAATAAAGCGCTAAAAACTACACTATACGTCGGGTACTCAAAACCCGGAATTAGCTTTACCGCGGCTCCCTCGGCGGCGAGGCAAACCCTTGAGCCCAAACACGAATCTTCAAAGTACAAAAACAGTTAGTACTCGAGCTTCACAACTCGAACGCTCCTCTTACGCTTCCGAAGGTTCTTTCTCGCTCGGGAAGACGACCGGAGTTGCACCCATCCGGGCCGCTGACACGAAGCCTCGTTCAGCGGAACGCCGCCTCCAGCCAGGTCGCGTCGTGAAGAAACGTTTTCCCACACGGTCACAAGATAAGTCCTAGACTCGCAAATCACACTCCAGACGCATGAAAAACGCCAACAAGGTAAGAAACAAAGCACAGAGCCCAAGTGCTGGCGTCCTAAATCCAACTGAGGGAAAAGGGGCGGGGGTACCGAAAACAAGGAAACAGAGAAAGGACACCACAGGAAAGTCGAAAGGAGAGAAAAGACTAGAACAGAGAGGAAAGAACTGACTAATCCCTAACACAGACCGTTCCTAAATTTGGTAGCACTATGCACAGGATCATCAGAGAGGGCCACCACCAGCTGCGTATCAACGGCATACAAGACCATGGTCAAACCATAACCTCTTGCCACTGCAGCCAGGGGTTGCACGTACAAATTGAAAAGTACGGGGCTCAAGGCCGAGCCTTGAGGGACCCCCTGCTTGATGGAATGGGCACGGGAGAGAAAGGGTGGGGCAGTGACCTGGAATGTTCTGTCAGACAGAAAAGATTGAAACAAATCCAGGGCCAAACCCACCACCCGACCTCCTCTAAGCGATGTAGGAGGATCCGGTGAGAGACCGTATCAAAAGCGGCTCTTAGATCGAGTAATATCAGGGCTGCAGTCTGTCCCTCATCCGAAATGGTCCGCAGATATTCAGTCGCTGCCAAGAGCACAGTGTCAGTGCTGTGGCCAGGGCGGAAACCATTCTGGGAACGGTCCAAGATGCTAGTGTTATTCAAAAAGCTTGAGAGGACGTTATTGGTGTGGGTCTCGGCAACTTTGGCTGCCCAAGGCAGTAGGGATATGGGGCGAAAGTTTTCCGGTTTGGTAGGGTCCAGTGAGGGCTTCTTCAACAAAGGGACTATAATAATAATTATGGCTTGCTTCCATACCAAAGGCACCACAGCTGTGGTAAAAGAGGAATTGATTACCTGACACAGAGGTGTAAGGAGCGCAGGCAAAGAGTCCCTGAATTGGGTCTCAATGGGTCCATAGGGGAGCCAGACTTAAATTTCAGGCTCAGTGTGAGGAACTCATCCTGGGAAATAGGAGGAATGCCTGTCAGATTGAGGCTAGGGGGAGCCAGAGTGGCAGCAAAATCTGTAAAGGATGTAGGAAAGGATTTATAAATGGTTTCCACCTTTTTAACAAATAAGATGGCCGGGTCCTCACATTGCTGCCCAGACGTGATCACCGGAATGACTCCTCACTGAGTAATGCCATTGGGTTGATGTTGGGTGGGTTGAGTATCAGATTAGAGTTGTTAGAGTTAGGAAAGTTCCCAATAAGATCCTGCCCCTTTTTGGCTTTCCCTGCAACTTCATAAAGGCTGATTACAGTGAAGTGCAGAGCCTTCACACTTCATTGTGCTTATATTTTTGATAGTCCGGCTTGAAGCCAGATTAATCACTACCTGCTGGTAGAGCCATCACTTTCCACAAAGACTATGTTGGTGATGTAGCCAGAAAATTACATTTGAAAGGCTTTGCCTGCAATGTAGCCAGAAAATCAAATTTAAAAAAACAAATCTGAACTGGTTCCTGAACATTAAAATGTGGATCAGCTTCCGTGATTTACAATTTCTGATTAAATGTGGAACCCAAACCATTCCACTTGGTTCTGTTCTATGTTCTTCTTGACCAAGGAGAGGAGTGATCTTAGAGAATTCAAAGAACTGCTCTGATCTAGGGCTCAAATAAACAGCACAACTTTTCCTTAATCTTACATTTACAAATTGTTTCCAGAGGGCCTCAAACTTCAGGCCTAATGTTAGGGGAAATATGCATCAGTGCTGCATTTTTCTTTCTTTTACCTTCACATGCAAGACACATGTAAGGCAGATTTCCATGTGAAAAAATCCCTTCCTCCAAATCCCATCTAAAACGGGGTGTCAGTGTAACTTTCCCACAATTATCAATCCAGTTCCTTCTACCTTGTTCGGGTGTAAGGCTTAGAATTGCACTGAGTGTGGGAAGATCATTTGTTTATGAATACCCACAACTAGCGTTTTGTGGGTGTTTTCCACATTGCCTGCTACCAAGAGAAAACACAACTCACCACCCTGCGCTCACATCTGTAACATTTTCATAGCTTTCAATCAGATGTTTAATCACTTCAAGACTGTATTAATTAGGTCTAGGCAAAATTTTAGTCATGCTGGAGTAATCGTAGTCATTTCAGAAATTACATGATGCGAAAATACCAACATTCTCCAGTTTGAGCAGTTAAGAATAATTTGGGGCAAAAATCCTACACCACGGATACAGGAACAACAAACTAAGAGAGAGCAACTGGCTTCTGATGTTCACTTCCAGTAGTATTAGCACCAAATGCATCCTCAAGCCAATTTTTATTTCAAGGGTACATTGTGCACTAAGTAAATAGCTTTAAAAGCTGGTTTACACTTATCATATAATTACACATATTTATGAGTAATTGTGTTGCAATTATGAGTAATTACACTTGAGTAATTATACTAGAGCGAAATATTCCAGTTGCACCCACTCCTAGTATCAATAAACCATGATTTATAAATGAGGGTCTGGAATTTGGCAGCCAAGATTTCACACCATGCCAGCCTACGCCACTCCACTTTATAACACTCCACTGTATGCCACTCCACCCTACACAATTCCACTCTATACTATTCCACTATATGGCACTCAAATACATGTCTCTCGACTCTACTCCACTCCGCCCTATGCTATTCCACTCTACACCACTCCACTCAACGTCATTCCACTCTACGCCATTCCACTGTTCACCACTTCACTGTTCGCCACTCCACTCTATGCCCTTCCACTGTACACCACTCCCTCTATGCCAATATACTCTACGTTTGTCCACTGTACACAACTCTACTTCACTCTATGCTACACCACACTATGCTATCCCAATATACCTTACACCACTGCACGCCAATCCAGTCTACACCACTCCACTGTACGCTATTCCATTGGGCGCCACTTCATTCTACACTATGCCACTGTATGCCGCTTCACTCCATGCCACTCGACTGTGCACCTCTCCACTTTATGCTATTCCAGTGTTTGGCACTCCACTCTACGGCCCTCCACTCTGTGCTATTCCGCTATATACAACTCTACCAATGAGAAAGGAACTATAGCAAGCATTCAATTTGTATATGCCATCTTGTTTTAGGTGAAAAAGATATTAGGAGCAGTAGCAACCATATGTACATGACTAAAAAAGTCTAGACTATTGTAGAATTATAAACATATATATATATTATTTTGTTTTTGTTTTATAACTTATTTTTCGATCATTAACATCAATGCATCAGGTTATTCAACAATTATTTCATTATATTTCATCACATAAATACACATCAATTGACATAAAATTATAGAAAGTAAGACACATAACAAAAAACAAAAATTATATATTGAGGATATGGTCGATACTATTGAGGTAGGCAATGCGGTGGATGGGAGCACTCAACTCTACACCACTTGACTGTATGTGATTCCATTCTATGGCCCTTAACTGTATGCCACTCCACTCTATGCTGTTCCAATCTATGCTCCTCCACTCTACGGCACTCCACTCTATGCTATTCTACTATATGCAACTCAATTTGATGCCACTGCAGTGTACGCCACTTTATGCTATTCCATTGGACACCATTCCACTCTACACTATTCCACTGTATGCCACGCCACTTTAAGCTATTCCAGTGTAGGGCACTCCGCTCTACGCTACTCCACTCTACGACATTCCAATATATGCCACTCCACTCTATGCTATTCCATTTTATTGGGCTTTACCACTTTGCACATTCATTTTACATCAGTAACACAGTATTCAAACTTACAGTTATTAATGACTTTCATTGCAGCTGCAGTAGTGATAGGGTGACGGGGGAGTGGAAATGGGTGCAAGGTGTTTGACCCTGCTGTTCATGTGAGGGGATGTGGTTGACTGTCCCCTTCTTGTGCTAAATTCTATGCATAGTGTGGCCCTTGTAGGTGGAAACGCATGTGAACTATTCAACATCTAACTATTGGGTTTCTCTGGGAGTAAATTGGTAAGGGGAGAGGATGGGCTAACATATGCTTATGCTTTATGATTATGTCATGGGGCGTAAGTTATGGCGTGTGTTGACTTGCAGCTGTAGTCACAGCTCCTATGACAGGTATTATGTTATGTGCTGATGGCAGCACAACAGGTATTCTGCAGGGTCTGACGACACTCTCTGTCAATCCCCTTGCCGAGTCACTCCAGGAGGCATACCAGGCAAATCGCCAGCGTATGCTTAATGAGAAAATCCCCTCATACACTAAGAGCACCTTAGCGAGTCCGACACATAGTCGATAACACTCACTTAAGAATAACTTTTAATCATTGCACTCACTATCCTATGGTCCTGAGGAAAGCCAGCATAATTAAGGCACTGGCTGAAACATGTCAACCTACACTGGAAGTATGTGGTCTTATCTTCACCACCATAATGTCCCACTGCCTGGTTTTTAACCGCCCACGGAGACCCAGTCATTAAAATTTAATCTACCCTCGGGTACTGGGATCACCCTAAGCCGTTTTAATTTTCACTGCTTCACTCACCACACTGCACTCTCAGTAACATACCAGCTCCACTGTAATCAGGCGTTGTAGCACACCCAAGACACGATAGGTGTCACTGGGTGGGCCCGATGATGAAGCATGCCACCAACTAGGTTGGTGGCTGCGGGCTTCATGAACACCTACTAGGTGCCTGCTGATAAATACAGCCTAGAGTCCTATATAGGTCACCCTTGGCTAGTCCTTGTTGATACCATATTATGTTATGTGCCCCTGAGTTAGTCAGCTGTGTCCTAGGTACTGAAGCTTTCGTTGTTTGCAACAGACATTGTTGAAGGTGAGCTGCCCATTCCATGGTGATGCAGTGTCACGGCAACCACCATATCTCCTCATTTCTCAGTACCTCCTCTTCTGCCATGCCTCATTTATTGACAGCTCCCCTCCAAGCTACCATCGGGGGCCCCTCTACGGCACACTAGTAATAGGGCAAGCGATGCAAACCGTGTCTGAATGTTATATTGTTTCAACTGCTGGAAAACCCGATCGAACAGGCCTTCCATGTGTCTATGTCAGGCCGCCTGTGATTTCCCATAGTATTGTATGGATTGTGCCCAAATAGGTTTGTATGATGTTGAAGCCGCAGAACAATGTTTCGAACGTGGCGCTGGGGGTCTGACACTGTGGACAGAGATATTGGGTGTCTGAGTAGAAATGCTGGAGTCTCTCTGGTGTGAGGTGAGCTCTGTGTCGGATATAGAATTAGATGCTTTTAAATTGCGTTTTATGGGATACTTCCTTGGAGTGCTCTAGGGTATTTTCCCAATCTGAGTCATATAGTGGGCACCCAAAAACCTCCTCCCACATTTGCCTCAGATGAGTAAGCAGCACACTCCTTAGTTCTCTGATTGCTTTGTAAAGCCAGGTAATGAGGTGACACCCCGGTCCCATATTTAATATTGTGTGTTGGACTGGATGCGTCAGTGGCTCCCCCTCAGCCAGGCTGCTTACAGTGTGCGACTATTTGTCTGTGAAAAAGGAATTGTACCTACGGAAGTCCATAATCTACCGCTAGACCATCAAAGATAAGTAGGTGTCCATCTTCGAACAGGGACCCTATCTCGAGGATTGAGTGGTCTGTCCAAACTGGCTTGGTTTAGTCTGTATGATCACCATTTCCTGGATAGGCCCGCTAGCGATTGCAGGGGGTTATATAATTGTCTCCCACAGGATAGGCACCAGATTCTTCTCATACGGGAACTGATCACTGTGACTTGCAGTGGGTGTGTGGGATCCAGTCGGCGGGTGGGTAGGAGTAGGCAGCATAACATGGGGATTGTCATGTGCCCAATTTTTGAGCTGGCTTCCACCAGTCCTCTGCCAGCTGTCCACCAGGATAACCACTACAGCTGTGCAGCCAGATAATACACCTCAAATATTGGGGCTCCTAGTCCCCCCTGATTAAGCGGCAGCTGCATCTTGCTCAGGGCCTCTCTGCGGAGGACCACGCAACATATTAGCGAGATGAGCAGGGGTCCAGTTCCCCGGAAGAAAGAGTGGTGGGGATAGTCGGAAGATTGGTTAAGTGGTAGCGAAGGCGTTCCACATGACGATATTTGCCGGGGCTATTCTTTCCACAGGGGCTAGGGACAGGGTCTTCCATAGGCCAACTTGGGCTTGTATCCCTGCTAGCGCCCTATGGAGGTTGCCCTAGGAGAGATCCAGAGGAGAGTGATAGAATCTAATTACTAAGGGTATTGATCTCTCCAAGTCACCAACGTTGATTGTTAGTGGGAGTGGGGGGCTCGGGAGTTATGGGGTATATAGTGGATTTTGCCCAGTTTTCCTTTATTCTGGTGACTGCCACAAAATATGTAAGCGTCTCCCAAATGGGTGTGAGATCCATCATAATGTCCCATACGTACAATAGCAAGGCATCAGCATACAGTGACACACTGTTGGTGGTTCCTGCCATGGGAATGCCCCCCTCCCTGAGGCGTGTTGCCAAAGGCTCCATTGTTATAGCAAAGAGGAGAGGAGACAGTGGGCATCCCTGACATGTGCCCTGTTCCATTAGAAAGAGTTCAGAAATGAGGCGGCCCAGGTGCATTCGGGTGGACGGTTTGGTGTGCAATAGTCTTGTGTACACCAGTAGCTTGGGGCCTACATGTACCCGCTGTAGCACCGCAAACAGATAAGGCCAGGCCAGGGTGTCAAATGCCTTCTCCAGGTCAGGCACCAGGCAGGTCACCCGGGGATACCACCCTTGTACAGAGTCATGGACATGAAGCAATCGCCTGATGTCGTGGGATGTGGTTCTACCCGGCACAAACCCACAGTGGCCGGATGTACTAATGTTGGGAGAATTTGGGTGTACCGATCTGCCAGGAGCTCTCCGAGTATCTTGCAGTCTACCAATAGCAGTGTGATTGGTCGGTAGGATTCCAGACGTGTGGAGTCACGATCTGGTTTTGGGCATGACACCATAATAGATTCATGGAATGAGCAATGGAGTTCTCCCTCGTCTAACCCCCCCGTACATTTCCTTGAGTCTGGGTGCCAATTGCGCAGCAAATGTTGTGTAGTATTCTACTGGCAGGCCGTTGTGACCTGGGGCTTTGTTTCTCGCCAAGGACTGGATTGCCTGTTTCACATCTGACAAATTTATTTGTATGTCTAGAGTAGCCTGATATACTGGGTAGATCTGTGATGTAGTCAGTTAGGTTAGAGCAAATTTCACGATTTCCAAACTTTCCTGTTGAGGGGCTGTGTAGACTTTGGTGTAATACGTTCGAAAGGACTGCAGGATATCCACTTGTGTGCAGACCGTGTTACCCATGGGGCCAGTTATTTCCATAATTAGGCATGTGATTGTGTCCTGTCCGATGAGCCAAGCTAGTAATGCACTGGACCAGTCCCCTTGTCAGTGGGCTCTGGCTGCAGACACTTTAAAGTTATATCTATGTACGTTTGTTAACACCTTTAAATATATAGTTTTGACCTCCACGACTTGAGTCACAGATGCTCGGCCAATGTCCCCCTCCTTAATCAGGCTAGCTAGCTTTGTTTCTGTGGATAATAGCTTGCGTTCTAGGGTCCTTCGGACCCCTACTATCTGCCTAATACAAGCACCTCGAGTGACCACTTTAAATGCATCCCATTCTAGCAGCCTAGAGGAGGCCGAGTGAGTATTCTCTGCTAAGTAATTCTGAATGTTGTATTTTGGTTTGCTCCTCAACTAGAAAGGATTGGTCCCACAATCAGTACGACTAGGCCTACTTAACACTCAAACAACTCCACTCATGCCAATACAGATACCAATTTACCCTCTCATCATGATCACGCATGCCACTAGATATGACCATATATTTTATTTTCCTTGGTTGACTTGTATCATTTTATCAAAGATTATCAAAATGAAGTATTCATCTGTTAGAACATGAATTTTTTACAAACCATTAAACAACACAGATACACAATAAAATTATTAAATTAAATAACATGCCTTACAACAATATAACTCGAGACCGCAGCCTGTCCGTTCTTTCCTCCGTGTGCCTTAATTTCGGGTTTTGTTTGTTAATTCCTAGTATTGTCTTAAAATATCCTGGTAGTGTCTTGTCCATTCCTTTTTCTTTTGCTTTACACCTCAGTGCCCATTCTTTCACCGCTAGCCCCGATTCCAGTTCCCTCTGTCTCTGCGGGCCGCCGCCCTGTCCTTACCCGATCCCACCTCCCATCTGCTCATCCCTCCTCCCTCCTCTAATTATTGGCGGCCACTGCGCCTGTCAGCAACCCAACGGTGACCAGCTCCAGGAACCCTGGATCTACGACCTTCCATCGATACTACCTCGCCGCTCTCCTCGCCCTCAACCCTGGAAGGCCCACAGACTGCCAACAAGCCTCACCGAAGACAACCCATGGCCAGTTCTCCTGCCTCCACTTCTGCCGGACTTTTACTACCACCCTGACCCTCACCACCATCAACACCAACACCGACAACACCCTCAGATGCATCCTCCTTAACGTACGCTCCATACACAAACACACCATTGAAATCTCGAACCTACTCGACTCTCTCTTGCCTTCTTCATGGAGACCTTGACCAACACCGCCTCCGCCCTTGACATCAACACCACCGTCCCGAATGGATACAAGATCAAGTGGAGGGACCGCCCCAACCACCCGGAAGGAGACCTCGCCATTGCCCACAAAAGCACCCTCTGCCTCATCACCTCCAGTGAAACCTTCCCCTTTGCCAAACACCTGCATTTCCAGATCCAGGCCAGCCCTAAGACCAAACTCCATGGAACACGCAGCTACAGATGCCCTGGCCCCCAGTCACCCTTTGCGACCACCATCACTGACTTCATCGCACCCCACTCCATCGCATCAATGAACTACATACTCATTGGAGACTTCAACTTCCACTTAAACAACCCCAGCGACCCCAAATCCACCATCCTTCGCTGTAACCTCTCCAACATCGGACACAACTAACTAGTCACCACACCAACCAAAGAGCAGGACATACCCTTGACCCCATCTTCGCTGCGGAAAACAGCGTCTACTTCAGTTACACAATCCAATCACCTTGGACCATCCACCACTGCTTGCACTTCACTTTCAACAAACCCAAGGCACCAAGACCAGCCACCAGCCCCCCATGTAGAAACTGGAGCAAAGTCACCGACGAGCAACTTAACCTCGCCCTTTCCAGAGGCATCCACACCTAGGCCTCCGACGCAAATGCTGCAGAAAGAGGACTCCACACGTGGATCTCCAGCTGCACAGAAGAGCTCACCCGCTACGCAACCCTGGCAAACAACGCCCCAGAAAAGCTGCCTGGTTCACCACTGACCTCCAAGAAGCCGGGCGCACGTGTAGACACCTGGAAAAGAACTGGAGGAACTCCAAGACAACCAATAACTACATCATCTACAAGGATGCCATGACAGACTACCACAACCGAATAAGAACAACCAAGAACAACCCTGACTGCGTTTGCATCTCTGCGCTACTTGTACTTCTGCTGTGCTCATTGCCGCCTTGCCTCCGCTGTGCCCCTGACTGCGCTTGTATCTCTGCGTTTACTTGCCCTTCTGCTGTGCCGTGTGTTTTCTGCCCGCTGTCCCCCTGATTCCATTCTTGTGCTGTGCCCCTGTTTAGCCCCCTGCCTTTGTTTGTGTTTTAGCTCCCTAGCGCTTCAGCCGCTGCTCCACCCTGCTCCCTGCCGCTGCTCCACCGCGGCCCCACCCCCTCTCCTTCGGTTTCCCTCTACCCTCTCCCATTCGCCACCCCGCTCCCACCTCCCAGCTGCTCCTCCCTCGCTCCGCCCCCCCCCCACCCTCTACTTATGGCAGAGTCCACAAGTACGTGCAGCGTTCACGTGCAGCGGGTGCACCGATTGTGCTCCGAAGGCACGCCAAAAGCAAGCCCGTATACGCCCGTCTACGCCCGTCCGTGCCTGGACCGCACCCAGTGCCAGACCCCCTGGTCCCTGCAGATGCCAACCCACCCGCCGGACTTACGACGCCGCCACCCTCAATGCACTCAACACCGGCCGGATCCCCGGCTGCCACCGAGCCACCCCAGGACGCGCCCACAGACCCTTCACCTGCCTATCCTGCAAGTTCTCCTGCATCTCCGGACCTGCACCGCACCCGCCAAGTCGAGCACCAGCAGCAACCACCTGAAGTGCATCCTGCTCAGCACCCGCTCCATCCACAGACACGCCGTGGAACTATGGAACCTGCTTGACACCACATTACCAAACGTCGCCTTCCTCACGTAAACTTGGATGAACGCCTCCTCCCCGCCCGACATCGCAGTCGCCATCCCAGAAGTATACAAGATCACCCGGAGAGACCGCATTAACCAGACAGGAGGAGGCATTGCCATCGTCCACAAGAACACCATCCGCATCACGACAAACTCCGACGACACCACCCCAGCCGCCGAACATCTTCCCTTCCAGATACACACCAACCCCAAGACCACACTCAGAGGCACCCTCATCTACAGACCCCCAGGACCCGCACACAATTCAGCGAAGACATTGCAGACTTCATCAGCCCACACGCCCTCCCCTCCGCTGACTACATCCTCCTAGGGGACCTCAACTTCCACCTGCAGAACAACAACTACAACAACACCACCACCCTGCTGGACAACCTCGCCAACCTCCGGACTCAAGCAACTGGTGAACACCCCCACCCACTATGCCGGACACACGCTTGACCCAGTCTTCTCCTCCAGCAAGTACATCTCCTTCAGCCACTCCACCGTACTCCACTGGACAGACCACAGCTGCGTCCACTTCAGCTTCAAAAGGACCACGACTCACCACCACCCGCAACAGGTTCCCCGCAGGAGCTGGAACAAGATCACCACCGACCAACTCACCACATCACTGAACCAGAACCCTCCCGCCAGATCAACGGACCCCAACCAAGCAGCCAACAACCTCACACAGTGGATCACCAACTGCGCCAACGACCTCTCCCCCCTGAAAAACCATCCCAGCAGGCCCGGCAGCAAGAAAGCCTCCTGGTTCAGCGACGACCTCAAGAACTCCAAGAAGAACTGCCGTACCCTCGAGAAAGCCTGGCGAAGAAACCCGACTGCAGACAACATGACCGCCCTCAAGCACGCCACCCGCAAACACCACCAGCTGATCCACACCACCAAGAAGACAGCATTCAAGGATCCACTAGACAACAACGCACACAACAGCAAAAAACTCTTCAGCATCGTCAAATAGCTCTCCAACCCCAGCGCCGGAACCAACGACATCACTCCCTCACAAGACCTCTGCGACTCACTCGCCTCGTTCTTCCACAGCAAGATCACAGACATACACAACAGCTTCGGCGCACAGACCACGCACCCAACCACGGAACCAACACCCCCCACCACCACCCTCCGCGCCTGGACCCCGGTCAGGACCGAAGACACCATCCACACGATAAACTCCATCCACTCTGGATCGCCAACCGACCCATGCCCCCACCAGGTCTTCAACAAGGCCGACTCCGTCATCGCACCCCAACTCCGGGACATCATCAATCGCTCCTTCAACACCGCCACCTTCCCGGAGAGCTGGAAGCATGCCGAACTCAGCGCCCTCCTGAAGAAACCATCAGCAGACCCCACCGACCTCAAGAACTACCGCCCCTTCTCGCTCCTCCTGTTTCCTGCCAAAGTCATTGAGAAGACCGTCAACAGACAGCTTGCCGCCTTCGTCGAGATGAACGGATCCCTCGACCACTCGCAGTCCGGCTTCTGAGCCAACTACAGCACCGAGACCGCCCTCATCACAGCCACTGACGACATCCGAGCCTGCTCGACAACGGGGAAACAGCAGCCTCATCCTCATGGACCTCTCTGCAGCGTTCGATACTGTCTGCCACTGCACCCTAGTGCAACACCTCAGCAACATCAGAGTCCAAGAGATGGCACTGGAGTGGATCATCTCGTTCCTCGCCGGAAGAACCCAGAGAGTCCGACTCACCCCGTTCATATCCGAGGCCACTGAAGTCATCTGCGGCGTACCCCAAGGATCATCACTCAGCCCCACCCTCTTCAACCTCTACATGAGCCCCCTCGCAGCAATCGCACGCCAGCACAACCCCAACATCATCTCCTACGCCAACGACACCCAGCTGATCCTCTCCCTCACCAACGACCCAGCCACCGCCAGAATCAACCTACACGAAGGGATGAAAGACGTAGCCGAGTGGATGATGAACAGCCGCCTGAAACTGGACTCAGACAAGACGGAAGTCCTCATCCTGGGATCATCACCCTCTGCCTGGGACGACTCCTGGTGGCCCCCTGCCCTGGGCAGCGCACCCAAACCAACGGACCACGCACGCAACCTGGGCTTCATCCTGGACTCCTCCCTCTCGATGACCAGACAAGTAAACGCCGTCTCATCATCATGTTTCAACATCCTACCCATGCTCCGAAAGATCTTCCGATGGATCGCCACCGAAACCAGGAAAATGGTCACCCAGGCACTCGTCACCAGACGACAGGACTACGGACACACCCTCTACACCGGAACCACAGCCAAACTGCAGAAAAGACTCCAACGCATCCAGAACGCCTCCGCACGACTCATCCTGGACATCCCCCGACACAGCCACATCTCCGGACACCTGAAAGACCTCTACTGGCTCCCCGTCAGCAAGAGAATCACGTTCCGACTCCTCACCCGCGCACATAAGGCCCTCCATGACCTGGGCCCCAGGTACCTCAACAACTGCCTGACCTTCTACACTCCCACGTCCCCCTCTGAAGTCGTCCGTTCTACATCCTCCTGTTCCCCCCGGGGAGACCGGGCTCTCTGGGGAAGCAAATATGACCGAAACCGAGCGAGGTGTTTTGGAGCGGACCGAGAGTGACCCGTCACTACGGACTGTGTTGGCAGCCATAGGGTCACTTCATGTTTGCGTTGAAGCCCACATTTATAGAATGATAGCGTGTTTGTTTGGAATTGGGAAAATGGGACCGGACCTTGGTCCACTACAAGAAATGAAACGACTCGAGATACCCAAGATGGCCACTTCGATAGAGGAAGCAGACCCCGTACTATGGGAGGCGTTGGAGCCTCTGACCAGTGTTCTTGGGGATGAGAGCAAGCTTGATGCCGCAAATGGATTGTCAGGCCTACGATCGCTGCCGACTATGGAAGGACTATTTGATGCTCCCTTTCCGGAGACTCTTGATGGGAACTGTTGTTGGTTTGAAACTGTGTCACTCCCCTATACATCAGCACCGCTAAGATGGAGGACGAAACAACCTTGGGAATCCATGACGGTATGGGGAGTCTTTGGACTTAGCGGAGTTCTCAACACTTTCATCTCTCTGCTACGTCTCGGTTTGAACTTTGCTACAGCTTTTTTGTGCATTGACTATCCTGCGGAAACAACAGTTCGTCCGGAAGGGGCTCACATGTCTGATCGGAAGGGTCAAGGATGAGACTGTGTAATTGAGTTTGACATCGGGTATTACTAGACACGGGGTTTGCAACCATGATGCTTTTGGGAGGTTGGGCGGTGTCTGGAGTTTCCGCTGTTGCGCTACGTATTTGCAACTTAATAGATTTCGAGACCTTAGTCCGGGATTGTTGGCTTGGGTGGAGGGGAGGGGAGACCGGGGGCATGTATGAAGATGCCCTCCTCCATTTTCTACTATTAGTATTTAGTTAGTTGGGGCCACAGGCACACTGCTAGTTGGGGTTAGGCCATAGCAATATGCAGGGGTGCAGGGTGGGGGGATGGGTTTATTGTTTTGTCTTCTTTTTTGTCTTTATGGTTTCTTTTTCTTCACATTCTCTTTCACTTTCCTTTTATAAATATATTTGGTGGAGCATCCTGACTTCGTTGGTATTCCAGTATCTAGTGCTCATGCTTCTCTTATTATCCTGATTTTATGGGTGGGCAGACTCTGAGGGCTTGCGCTTAATGTGAATCGTATATTGTATTGTGACACATCCTGTTTCTCATACATTAGCGTAGGCGTCTCAACCATTTCTTTATTGCTTAGTATCGATCCTGTATTTACGTCTGCTCGCCTTATTATTATGTCTGAAGTATGGCACCTGATATGTCTATTTCTTTCTTTGTTTTGAAACTAAATGAAAAGATTTACAAAAAAAAAGAAGCCCATGGCTGACCCCACCAACCTCAAAGACTACCGGCCCATCTCGCTTTTCCCCTTTGCAGCCAAGGTGGCAGGGAAAACAATCAACAGGGAACTGACAGGTTTCATTGAACGTTTCATAGGACATTGAACAGTCCTAGACCAGTCCCAATCCATATTCTGAACCAACCAGAGCACAGAGGCCCCCCTTGCAGACATCGTCCGACAACACCACCTTAACATCATATCCTATGCCGACAACACCCAGCTCATCCTCTCCCTCACCAAAGACCCCACCACCGTGATACTCAACTTCCAGAAAGGAATGCAAGAAGTCGCAGTCTGGATGACCAACAGCTGCCTAAAACTCAACGCAGAGAAGACTTAAGTCTTCATCATTGGAACCACCCCTTCAGCATGGGACAACACCTGGTGGCCAACCACCCTCGGAAACCCCCAACCCCCACATACTACGACAAAAATTTCAGCATCGTACTCGACTTATCCCTCGCCATGAACCGACAGGTCAATGCCGTCACCTCCAGCTGCTTCAACATCCTTTGCATCCGCCACAAAATCTTCAAATGGGTCCCCCCAGAGTCGAGGATAATAGTCACCCATGCACTCATCACCAGCAGACTGGACTATGGTAACGCACTTGTTACATCCTGGTAAGGAATTCCAGAAGATTTAGATAGGTTACAGATGATAAGTTTATTCTTCTTAGATGGTTAGATAGGTTTTCCAGTATATAAGTAATCAAAGCCACACCAGGAGCATCCTCTCTGCTGCTCAGCCCAGGATCCAAATGACAGTCCACTCACAGCATACCAAACATTCCAATGACATCACATTCACACTAACATTCCACTCACACTGGCTGAACAGCAGAGGCAGAGAAACAGGGAAGATGTAAGGTTAAAACCTTAGATATAACACACCTTCCCTCTTTATAAAATGAACAAAGAGAAAGCAAATGTAAATAGCAACATTGCAAAAACATCACAGTATCATCAATAAAAATTGCAGTAGAAAGTTTGCAAATGCACATAAGTATGAAAAACATACTAAAAAACAAGCAAGGTGAAATGTGACGTAAAAATAAGCAATGAAGGAAAAACATGTAATAAAGTACAAAGTGAGAACAGTATGAAAAATAATACAGCATGAAAGTAATACGAAAATAGAAAAGACACACATCTCCTTCCTTAGCAGAGAAAAATTGAAGTAAGAAGTTTCAAAAGGAAGGAAATAAGTAAAAGAACGGAAAAGCAACTGAGAAAATTACATAAGCAAGAAGTAATAATACCGCAAAACTAACAAAGAAGTAATGCACAAGTGTGACCACCACAACTACACCAACTGGCCAGGCTAGCGAGAAGTATGGAACCACTGAACACAGCAACAGGAAGAAGGAAACAAGGAAGAAATGAAAGTAAAGAAAGAAAACAGGTGGCGTACACCTAACACATCAACCAAAAGGAAGACACATAGGAAAGGTCTGCGATCTGCGTAAACTGTCCCACACCGAAGATAAAAGTACAAGCACACCTAAAATTAGACCACAAGTGAAAATTGCAGGGAAAGTGCGATCTTTGAAATTGAACAAGACAGCAAAGAAAATTCAGTAACACCTTAAATTAGACCACATAAGTAAACCTGCGTAGAATATGACAATTAAACAGTAAATATCAAGTACTCATGTAAAGAATCAGAGGAACAAAAAAATGCTTCAGGAAAATGAGATCTGGGTAAACTGAACTACACTTCAAAGAAGTTCAGTCACGCCTCAAGAGAGACCACGTATGAAACTGCAGGAAAATGCGATCTGGGTAAACTGAACTACACTGCAGAGAAATTCAGTCAAGCCTCAAATTAGACCACGTATGAAAACCTGCGCACTAAATGAAAAAATGCACTGTAAGTACCATCATTAAAAACATCAGAGGTAAAAGAAAGAATTGCTCCAGGAAAAGTGCGATCTGCGTGAACTGAACTACACAGCAAAGAAAATCCAGTCACATCTCAAGTTAGACCACATACAAAACCTGCATGCCAAGCAAAAAACATTAACAAATGCTTCAGAATAAAATGGCAGTACTACAGTAAAATAACAAGTGCATAAACACATTGTATAATTGTAATAGTATTAAAAAGCATAAGAGAAAACGTAGTAAACATGGGAGCCAAAAAATGAGAGTAAAACAGGTTACAAACTTGAACCAGCATAACGTGAAGAGAATCTCTGTAATTGAGGAAACAAAGAAAACAGCAAATTGTCTCTAGTTCGAGGGCAAGAGGAATGTAGACAATGTAATAAAAATGCCCTCTAATATACCTCCAAAGACCAAACTGAAAGTTGTAGGATTTTTGAAGAAGGTCTGCGCATCACCGCGCAGGAGATACTCACAAACTTAGAATAATGCTGCTGGTTATGTTCGCTTCTTAAGCTGCCGAAGATGGTCTGAAGAGTGACTTTTTTGTAAACGTAATAAAATTTAGGCTTGTAGGAGTAGAAGTAGTGAACTCCAAAGTCTGTCTGCTGCAACAGAAAACACTCATACCAATTGGAACTAGAAGGTTGAAAAGGTGAAAAAAACGGGAAACTTAGTCCGATCATGGCGTTGCTGGTTACTTGAAGAAGAGCGTGCTGAATCGTGGCGTTGCTGGTTATTTGAAGAAGAGCGCGCTGATTGCATGCAAAGCATGTAGTTGGCAAACCGTGTATAAACTGGAGACTGCGCATAACTACTGCGCACATGCCAAATACAAGATGGCGTCACGTAGGGGACGCAATGCCGGGTGGCTGCAGGCACATCTTGGCAGTACATCATGGAAGCAGCAGGGCGCTGCACGATGAGAGGACAGAGCTCGCGCTGCCACTAACAGACTTTGTAAGTAGGAAACGGTTTAATCAAATTTTATGGCGCAGCAAAGAAATGTAAAGGCAAAGTTTACAGTAACACAGCCCATCAAAATTGCGTCCTCAGCGATGTTGCACAAAATAAAACATGAAAGTTGCTGAAATTAAAACACAGGCATGGCTCACCCGAAAAGTCCTCCATCAGCATAATTTAGGCATTAGTTTTAGTTCAAAGGCATTACTTGCTGACAAGAATAAATCCTCATTCCTGCTCAGATCGCTCTCAATCTTCCGGCACAGAACAAGTAGTCAGAAAATGTGAACTGCTCCCTTCAAACAGCCAACACAGTGAGGCAGTAAGAGTCATCAGGGTCAAGTCGAAATCCAAATAAGGTGCCAGGCGCACAGCATGAATAGTGATTCTGCCAACCCAACAGAATTCACTGCCACAAATACTGTGAACCGAATGCCTCTTGATCTGAAGAAGAAAAAATCCGAGCAGGGAGCAAAAGCCCAGTCAATAGTAACAGAGTGTCAAAATTAAGATAGTAGATGTCTAAGGCAGAAGAAGTCAGGCAGGAGGAAACTGCAGCAAGGTGAATGGCAGCAATAAACAGACAGCAGTAACACGCCCAGTCAGAAGCAGGCTGTAAAAATCAGGAAGCTTATACTCTGTCAATGGCAGCAGGAATCAGGCAGAAAGAAGCTGGTTACAGGAAATCTACGCCTTGTCCATGGGCTGTCCGGTGAAATATGGACACTGGTGGGCCGGGAGGGCGTAAAATCCTTAAGTAGGTTCGTTTTGAGTAAAATCATGAATAAAAGTACCTTTAAGAAGCTTGAAGAAGGTTCTCACGCGTAGTTTTGATTAAACCTCGTCGCCAAATTTATGTTACATCCTGGTAAGGAATTCCAGAAGACTTAGATAGGTTACAGATGATAAGTTTATTCTTCTTAGATAGGTTTTCCAGTATATAAGTAATCAAAGCCACACCAGGAGCATCCTCTCTGCTGCTCAGCCCAGGATCCAACTGACAGTCCACTCACAGCATACCAAACATTCCAATGACATCACATACACACTAACATTCCACTCACACTGGCTGAACAGCAGAGGCAGAGAAACAGGGAAGATGTAAGGTTAAAACCTTAGATATAACAGCACTCTATGCGGGCATCAACAAGTCCCTACTCCTCAAACTGCAAATAATACAGAACACCACAGCCAGACTGATCCTCTGCATCCCCTGGCACAAATACATCAGCCAACACCTGGCTCCCAGTGGAAAAGAGAATCATCTTCAAGATCCTCACTCACGCCTACAAATGCCTACACAACAACGGGTCCAAATACCTCAATGACAGAATAAACTTCCACTTACCCAAAAGAAACCTGCAATCGTCCTGTCTTGCACTGGCAGAAACACAGCGCATCCGCAAAGACAGAGAAGTGGAAGATCATTCTCCCATATTGCAGCCAGGACCTGCAATGAGCTACCAGCAGACATCAGACTCACCCCCTCACTAAACACCTTCAGAAAAATTCTCAAGACCTGGGTCTGCGGCTGAACGGAGCGGCACCCCCCACCCTTCACCCCCCAGTGCCTTGAGACTCTCACGGTTGAGTAGCGAGCTTACAATTCCCTGATTGATTGAGTGACCACAGTCTGATCAAAATCCACCATGTGAGGGGGCAAGTCTGTTTTGAGGAGTCACCAACAGAGGGGTCAGAAACTCTGCTTGGGAGATACTTTAGTCACTAGGATCCTCTTCAGACATGAAGATGTGTGTGTAGGAAGGTGGAAGTTGACTATATGGTTACCCCAGTTTTTTCCTGGTGTTTTGCTGGTTTTTGACTTAGTTGGACTGGGACCCTGCTATTCAGGGCCCCAGTTTATCTGCTTTCCCTATAAAATGGGCTCCATGTACTTTAGGTACATACCAGATCGGATACTGGGTCACCCTTGTGAGCCCCTGTATAGTGTACCATAGGTACCCAGGGCATTGGTGCACCCTAGGCCTACCAGGGTCTGCAGCATATATTGTGCCACCCCTGGTTTGCCTTCCAAACTGACACCACAAGTCTGTTCACACAGCTTGGGTAAGGTGGTGAAATCACCCTTTACTTAGATATAGTAAACCTATATCTATATATATATATAGACACATATATACCTATAAGTCACTTCTATGGCAGGCCTTAACAATCCTGGAGGCAGAGTGCATGGTTTTATGTGAGAGGGTGCCCTAGCATGAGCTGAGCCCCTCTGCAGCTTTCGGAACCATCTCCTTATAGCTGTTCTATGATATAGCCATACCATATACTCTTATGTGCATTATAATCCTCGCGGTTAATGCTAACTTTGGCTTGGCTTTATCAAAACATGTTGTGTAAGGTGTCAAACACTTTGGAATACTATTCCCCCCCCGGGGGGGTAGCATTCCACCCTTCTAGAGGAAGAAGACATGTAGTTACTGGTTTACCAGGTTAAAGTTAAACAGAGCGTTAGCATCACAAAATGGATGCTGCTGCCACAGACACGAGTCTCACCTCCTGTTGCTGGATGAAACTCCGGCAGGGGAGGATTGGACAATAGTGCTTTCCAGGCACTGCCTGGGGCACACAAGGTGCCCCATGCATTTCCCAGTTCAAACCGGTTGCTGGGTCACTCTGCCTTAGCTCTGGCGCGAAACTGGACAAAGGGAAAAATGTGTAACCCCCTGACTGGGGTAGAATGTTTGCATTGTCAGCATTCCATCCATCATTTGTTTGCTATACCACTCCCACTCAACTCCATTGTACAGCACCTTATCCCACTCTACACCATTGTACAACACTCAACTCTGCACCGCTCCACTGTACTCACCACCCTACTATGTACTGTGTTCTCACGAAAAATGTAATTTCAGTTGTAATACGTGTTATTATGAATGCTATGATTTCACATGCTGCAAGTCATGTAATATGCAAGGGTACAACCAGTGCATGGAGAAGATGAGACCGTGTGACGAGATATAGTTCATAAATACAATACTGAGTTCATTATTCCCCTAAAATCCTGCTTTTATTTGCCAACTCTGAAAAAGAGGTTATGCTTTGCAGAAAAGTGCAAACGTTGATACTGCGCCTTAAGATTACTTCAGATCAAAAAGTAACAACCTCGATTTTTGTTATAAAATACAGAGGTACACTCAGTGATATGTGGATATTAACAACAATAACACTAAAGTACATAGGAATATATGATTATATTTTCCCAGCACAATTCCTTATCCTTATTCATGCTGGATGCAACCCTCCTCCATAGCCATGTCTCTAAAACATCTAAAATGGGAAAAAAATGGGAACGTTCTGGAAATATGCACATGCAATTAGTGCAAACAGAAAGGACTTCATCTTTGCTCTTTTCCTGACAGTGAGTTATTCACCAAGGCACGTGAATATTAAACACTGACCGCTACATTATATTTGCTTCTCTCCTGACAGGGGCTGATACACAAAGGCACATGAATATTAAAACTGTCCACCACATTATATTCCTTTTCCTTACACTAATTTCACATTTATGCAGCATGCGGTGCTTGATAAATTCAAGGACATCCATTATGCGGAAGTTGACCAAAAACCCATCAGATTCAGCCCACTTTGCATTTATTACTAATAGAGTAGAGGTAGATATCAGTCAGTCACGCTCTGAAATAGAAAGACAGTGATGCGTTGTATGAGGCATGCATCAGAATTAGCCACTGTGAAGGAAATACAGTAGGAGTAGATTAGCGTGGGTGGTGATGCTCTAATAATCCAGCATGTTTGCTTCTATAAATAACTCAATCCCTGTTTAAGATATGGCAGGGGTGAGATTTCCACTTCCAAAATTCACAGTAATGCAGATACTAGAACTTTCTGGAGTCAGAAATACATTGGAATTTTGACTATGCTCAGATGGGCTCCTAAAAAAGGGAAAACAACCATAGATGTTGGGAATACCATACACAATTCCCACAATAATGTTGCATTTTTTGCCTGTTACTCACCTGATAATTTCTTCATTTTGTAGCTGTTGAAAATGTATAGAAAAATAAGGAATGCACTATTCTGCATTTGTTAATATGGAAACATCAACCAATTCGCCCGTTGTGAACTCCTCATCAACCCTGACTCATAAATATGTGGTCAGGCGGGCTCTGAAACCTAGGCCCGAGGTCACTGAATGATAGGTTACAGGTGGATCAACCCCGTGGGTGCAGCAACACCACAATGGTCCAGGGAGATTGGCCTAATAAAGCACACTTGGCCAGAAGGGGTACATGTACTCCTAAAACACTATAAAGTCAGACGCCACATGAGTTAGTAACATATAGCCAATCAGAACACAGCACACACAGTGATCACGTTCTCCCCATGCTGGACTCTGGAACCGTTACCCATCGGCCGCATTGTGTCCATGCAAGGTTGAGGCCAACCTGTATTATTCATTATACAACGTATGACTCCAAAGGCAGCAATTCACATTCTTCACCATACAAGGAGTGCCACAAACTTTTATTGCTTGCAATGAACTGAAAATCAGAAAGTCTTAGATTTATTGTAAATTGAAACAGTCCTTAGACCCAGTGGCTGTTTCTGTTCTCCCGGCCGCTCTGTTCAATTAACCCCTTCACTGCGGCGGCTATTCCGCCGCAGTGTTAAGGGGGCGGGGCGGAAGAGCGGCGGGCGCATGCTGGTGACGGAATCGCTCCGTCACCAGCGTCGGTTGCGCTGTGCTTATGACGGAGCGGTTCCGTCACGGCCCCGCCTGCTCAATAGAACGCTCAGCGCAGGTGCGGAATTCTCGCCGTGCAGGAGCGTCGGGCGGGCCATGACGGAACCGCTCCGTCATCAGCACAGCGCCACTGCAGCTGATGACGGAGCGGTTCCGTCATCAGCAAGAGGGGTTACACAAACTGTTCCTGTTTTGCCAAATGCCTCTTGTCTCTTATTATTTTCAAGGTATTTAAAGTTCAAGCACCATTTTGACAAGCCACCACTGGAGATGATTGGTACCTCGAAACGTCACTGCTGCCAAAGGAAGGAGACCCTGCCCGAACTGATTCATATTTGTGCATCAAGGAAGGTGAGTAGACACTGCAATTGATTGGAATTTCGATTGAATCCGCAGGTGGAGGTCTTTCATGAAGCAGCTGTCACTAAGTTAAAGCATTTGGCGTATGGCAAACTAGGAAGAAGCATAAAAAGGAAACCTGAGCACAGTGCCACTGCCAGACTCTGGCTTATGACTTATTTTATGAGTCCTAGCTGAGTAGTCGCAAGGCAGCCTCGAAGGCGATGTCATGGAAGTCACCTTTTTTTTAAAGCACGCTAGGAAAGATTAATATTTATTGTATCGCCCTTTATGGCTCTAGGATGATATTTTTGTGTTAAAACCTTCCTTATTGGGCTGAGTTGGCACGTAAATCTCTTATTCTTAAAGGGTATGTCAGTGCTACCAGTTTCTTAAAACCCTTGGTATCTGAAAGGAGTGAGAGGTGTTGGTCGCCTGGACTGCTGGACGTGACACAGATCGTACACTTGGTCCCTGGGTGTGATACAGGGTGTGATTCAGACAATTCGGGAACAAGATTTGGGCCTGGGAAACTAGGAGTAACCTGTGTGTCGCCAAGAGGGGCCTGTGCTTCTCGAGTTATTCTTTTTTCAATACCTATTACCATTTCCTTAGTCCCAGAGCCGATTTTGGCAGACTATCAGGCTCACTTAGTATAGTGTATCGCATAGATCCCCCTGGGCACAGAATAGCATGCACTAGGAGCGGGCTAAGAGATTTTTGATGAAGTAATCAATTTTTTCTGTAAATTTTTGCTGCATTGGTAATGTACATATGATGTTATGGTGCTACTATTTATTGGAAATTGTATATAATTGATATCATGCAGATATTGTCCTAAGGTTTTATGTTTTTTCGCCAAGTACTGGACAAGAGAGAGGCATTACTAGAGTTATTGGCCATCTTCTGAGAGGCTCAGATAAATAACCCTACACCACAGATAGCAAGCAAGGTGCCAGCGCTTCCTCCACCATATTTAGGAATGGGGGTGCTCACACCAGCTCCCCCCTGCATTAGGCTATTCTAATCCACCAATAGTGGCAGCCGGGGGACTACCTACAGAAAGATAGACTGTTAGGCCCAGACACTAACAGGTCACCATGCCCAGATGATTCCAATGAAACCCAAGTCCCTCGCAAACGTCTCAAAAGCTCGACCCCTCGTCTACCATGTCCAACATATAGAACCTTAGCAGCAAGGAGAACATGCACTCACACTGGTTCATGTGAATATACACAAGTGACAGGGAGATTTATGGTGATTCTAGATAGTGACGCAACAAGTGGGGGTGAGGAAGGTTGCCCCAGTTCCCTGGGAATTGATGACAAGGATGAGGCTACAGGATTTGCCCAGGTAACCTACGAAATGACCAAGAGTGAGTTTGAGGGTAAAGTCTGGACAAAAGAGCGGCGCATAGCTCAGAATGAAGGAGGCAAACTAGACAAGACGAGAAACAAAGATAAGAGCCAAGGATAGAGAGAGAAAGAGCACTCACCGAGGAAACACAGCGAGAACACAGGGAAGTGTGCTCCTCACATAAGGAAGTCGGTGTTGGTAAAGGGCACCAATTGGGGATGAATTAATTGAGTGGCTTTTACCAGGGATCAGAGCCTCACCCGTCAACCAACATAGGAAAGGGGCTAACCAGACAACAAGAGACCCAGGGAGCCTGGTGCTAACCCAGCAAAGTCAAAGAAAAAATAAGAAGGCTCTTTTGTGCTCACACAAGGGTAGCAGCGATGAGGATGCATGCTGCTCTGCACAAGCGCACTGCAAAGGAGAGTTAACTCTAAGAGAGATAGTAGCAAGAGAGGAACATGAGTTCCATTGCACACCCATTCTGTCAACTACTGGCCTGCTGAACTGATGAAAGGGAACAATATGGAAGACCCTGGCCAGAGGAAGGATCATTTGAGCCAGAGGACCTGGCTATGGCAGATGAATGCATCTGGCATGGAGAAAGAGACCCCAAGTGGAACTTCCATACATGCAGGAATACTTAAAAATATGGGAGCACCATATAAAGGAGAAACTCGAAAGGCCACCTGAAGTACAAATGTACCCGTTACTGCAGAAGGGCATGTTGGGGACCATATATGTGCAATGAGCTCAGATGGCTAAAGAGGGGTTAAGGACAACGTTACCATTGCTAAATGAATTTCTACCAAAACTAACCCTTTTAGCAACACTAGAAATGGATAATGAAACACTTGAAATATACACATAACTCCTACCTCATATCATGCAGCTCTTTCTTTACAGTTTATAGATCACTGTGCCATATTAGCATTGTAACTTATGAGATTGTAACTTATGAGTTGCAAGTAACAAAATGAACACTGTGACAAAAGCCATAACACTCTGAGCTATACTCTTAAAATACAGTTCTGTGACCTGCATGCTCTTAGCAGCAGGCGTATTAACCCTCTGTGCTGCTTTATGAGGAATCAAAACTGCCCCTAGACAAAACTCTGATCCCTTTCAGGCTGGAACATTAATCACCGGAGGTATTTTGACATTTGTATTGTTGCCTGAAAACTGCTGGACACACCAGAAACTCTGCAGCAGGTGCATTTAAGCCCATAATATTTTGTTTAACACACCACCCTCTCTCCCACCGAGATCACAGTTTGCGGTTGTACCGGTTGCACTGCCCTAAAGCTGTGATGAGGTATCATTTGATCTGTACAAACGGCCAATGGGGGAGGTGCTTTGGGGGGGCACGGTAGGCTTACCAAGAGATATTAAAGTATTAGTTTGTGATGATAGCTGTAAATAGTATGTCTTCTGATTGAATGCTTCGGAGGTGTTCATTTAGGTTCTCACCATGGTCAAGCCTCATTCAACATTAAATGGAACAACCATTTCATGAATGACAGAAATCAGTGAATCCGTTATCCATACAACAAAAGAAAGAGGTTATCGCCAAAACAACTTCCAAATAATTACATTTGCATCCGCAAATTTCCTTAATATCCCTGGCAGCAAACAAGATGAACACCTGGGTGCTTAGAATTCATAGTCGTTCTGGCAACACATTACATTATACTGAATCTGCAGAACAGCTGCACTATTCATTGCAAAGTATGATAGTCCAAGTAACCTGTGACCCACACCAGGAAATGTGCTGCTTGTCTTAACCATAAAATCATAAATTTTGATATCTTTCCAAACTATTAGTATTTGCTGGAATATAGTTTTGCTTTTTTGGCTTAAGGCTCAGATTGTCTGTCTGGGTAATGCATTATTGTACGTAAGAAGTAGCACACAATGTCAAATACTTAATAGAACAATGGATTCAAAGGTTTTACATTTCTATTGTTTTTTTAGAATTTCCTTTAAAGGGCTTCTGATATGCTACGTATGAACAAAAGTGCAAATGAGCCAGATACTCAGCACAACATTCATAAAACGTCAGGAATGAGGAAACAATTAAAACTAAGTCACCCACACAGAAGTGTTAAAATCAATGAAAGTGGTATTTTCACACCTTTTACACTGTCAATTAACAGAATCTAGCTCAGCTTAGGCTTGGTTTTGTTTTGTTCTGGCATAAGGGAACAGGTTTTAGCTGGGTGGAATTGTTAATGCAAAATGTAAAACAATCAAGAAATAATTTAGCCAACAGGGTGCAAAACATGTTTCTGTTCAAACTTCCCATTTTATATAGACTCAATACCAATCCAGAAATGTTATGTGCAATAGAATTACAGCAACGTGAGTTCACCCCCTTTGGTCCATCCACATTTTTCACTTTTGATCACCTGGATTTTGGACCTATCCCGTGGGTGAGTCTCCCAACCTGGGTCTCACAAGCTGCAATTTGCCAGTAATTCGACTGTATGTGTGTACCACCTGTGTCCACCTTTTGAATCAAGGCTGCTACATCATATAGGGTAAGGGACACTGGACTAGTGACAGGTGAACATGTATGCACATGTGTGTACCAACACATGCATGTGTGAGACTACTGCAAAAGTACCCCCTGGTTGGTGTTTGTATATTGTCTTTTTTGGTATATGTACATGTTTCCTTTGCGGGGGTTACCTGTTTAACAGTATATTGTACGTACTCCTGAATTCTTTGTGGGAACACTGTTGGCTTTTATGTGCAGATATTTTCACAAAAAAAGTTTTAAAGTAAATAAGAAAGAAATGAATTATTTTTGAATATATAAAGAAGCTAAAATAAACAATGATGATAAAATCAATTCTGTTAATCTTGTCAATATGATCTAATTGCTTGTCGAGCCCATGTTGAACTTAGTCTAGTGGTGGTAAAAGAAATATAGGTCTTTTGGAAGCTCTTCATTGTATGCTTGGTTCTTCCCATCTTCTCCCTGACCTCAAATCATTTTCCCTTAGAGGGGGTCCCCATTTTTGCAGTTACACCCTTGTTATTGTGCATAGGTAGCCTGGGTAGAAGGTACTCTTCCAGTGTAGTTGCTGACCGGGGGCAGGCCTTATAGTATCTGTAGGTTTTAATGGAAAATCTGTAGCTCTTTAATGTATTTTACACACTGGTAAATTCTGGTTTAAAGTGCAATTTCACTCCCTTTAGGCCTGAGGGGTCCAGTAGGTGTCAAACTGGTGTGAAACATGCAAGCCAATTTTGAATATGCAGGTCTCAATAATATACATGTGCATCTTATGGATCATCAAGCATTGTCATATTTCTATGGTTCAGCTCAGAATCACCAGGTCTCCAGGTCTATTGTCCACCTGCTAGGCCAAGTTAATTACTCTGCTCACAAGGAGAGGGAACAAAAGTCTCCCTACACAAAGGGGACAATTATCAGTGATTCAATCATTAGGTGGAAGGGGTGGGAGAAAAATGTGCATAAGATAATTAGCTTATCATACTGCATCTTGGTTGCGAAAGCCCATGCCCACTGGACAAAGGTAGACGCTGAGATATTTGGAGCCAACATAGAAGGGGCTCCACTTTGAAGGTTTGGTGGGAAGACATCTGGCAGTGATGTTCAGCTAGAGAAGGAGCTGAAGCCCTCAGAGAAAACTTGACAGGATCATGTTGGATTACCCCAGAATGATGTGTAGGATGGTCTGGACAGGTATGGAGGAATTATCTGGCATTTTAAGATTGGCCAGTCCTGCCTTTCACCTAGAACAGTCCACCAATACATGTAACCCCTAGCAAGACCCTAGACCAGGAAGGTAATGCCAGCATCAAGGACAGCTGGAAGGAAAAGCCCCCTGATACCCCTGATGGATTAGGTACTTTGCCTGCAGCTGACCCTCAGGAGTAGATGGGTTACTCCAGATCCAGTGAGGACCAGTTCATGAATATCTGGAATCCACTGTCCTCCCAGGTGCCCTGCAAGACAGTCAGGAGTCTATGGGGCTTGTAATTAGGGGTAGGAGGGTACTCTGCTAGCTGCTATCAGAGAGGCTGTGAAAGATGCCCACACCAGCAGGAGAGGAGCCCCAGAAGCCAGGAGGGGGGGGGGGGAAACTGGGACAGCGAGCCAGCAAGATAGGCTCCCTGTACATTGTGCCCCTTTAGAGCCAAGAGGCCCATGGAAACGCTCATGGTGGCTAGATTCATCAAGAACAAAATGAGCCTAAGAATGAGAAAATCGGCCCAGTGAGGTTTGAGTTAAGCCCCCTGGAAGATTTGTCTATTTAAACATGCCTACTATCGAGAGAGCACGTGTGGCTCAGACATAACTTCCTTTCATTACTGCGCGGTGGGCGAGAGCACAGGGGTCAGCCCAACAATGTTTTAAATCGTTATGGGGGAGATGGGCATGCCTAGAGCTCCCCTCCCTGTACTCAGTTTGGCCCTTGGGACTCCATCCTGCAGGGCTCAATGCAAAAAGAAAAAGCCCTGTCTAGGCTTGTGCAGCCATCGCATATCCTGGGACCCAGAACCAAGAAAGTCCCAAGCACTGTTTCTGCCCCGGTGTCTTGGAGGTGTGCTGGTGGCACTGACCTGCAGTCTTCTACAGCATGAACTGCGACTGGGAGTACGAGAAGGCCAGCTCCCAGCACAGCACTGCACAGTGTTCGCCGGGTGGGGAGCTGACGGGGCAGCAAGGGAATCCCTGCACTTCTCCAACATCATACTCAGCTGTGAGTGTCTAAGGTGGGACCAGGGCACCCACTATATTACAAGTAGAAAAAAGGAAAAGCAAAAGAGAAGTTCAGTGTAAGTCTCGCTCATAAACAGCTGGAGACACGCTCATTAGCTGTTCACCTCTTGCCGGCTAGATCAACCTATACCCCACAAGAAGTCTGTATGAATATTTCTCTCCTTTGTTGTGCCTCAAGGAGGGGCAGCGGCACCACCAGTTTCACATATTTTGCTGGATGGGTTGCAGAGAGTGTCTTTACTTAAGAAGCCGAAGAGTAGAATGGTACAAGAGTATGAGAGGAACCACGGGAACAGACAATTTTTGCGTATGTGGTTGGTCGAGGAATCAAAGTGGTGAAGTTACCATCTGTGGTGCTATAACTAAATGCTTATAAGTCAGTAACCCCCTTAAACCATAAGAACACTGAAGTTCCCGGGTGCCTCGTTGGCCTGGAATAGCCAGCCCATGAGCCGGTGTGTAGAGTTGCTTGCTCTGGGACTGGAGTGCAGACAGAAGGAGAACGCTTCCATTGCTCTTATTGCACTGCATATTTGTGGAGCACCTGGTGCTAAATCATTCCTAGGTGACCTGATTATGGGTCAGGGTTTCATAAGTAGCATAGCAGCTACCGCTTTGTGATCTGTAATCTGTGATCTGTTAAAAGTCATCCTCTGAGCTAAGGTGCTGTCTCCATCCATGGGTAGCTGTGACCCTCTCTAGCCCCTCTGCCTCCAGGTTGGTGGGAAGATGCGGTATGGGCTAGTGGGAGGCTTCCTTCACCAGATGCAACGCTGCAAGGGGGCCTTCCCTTCTCATCCAGAGCCACCAGGTGCAGGCATGGGGTCACAATCCCTCACAGATCTTCCTTCGGACCCTTTAAGGCCAGAACGAGCATGAGCCAGTTCCCTGGAGGAAGTTGATGGCTTCCAACCCAGGGCCGGAAGGCATCAGACCAGGGTGGAGTCGGGGGCTCACTTGGGCTGAACAGCTCCTTCAATCCCTCGTAAAAGGCCTAGTCCCTGCAGATCAGTAGCAAGTAGAGCCGATGATTCTGCCCAGGGCAGAGTGGCACACCACCTGCAATGATTTGTAAGGCTTCAAGATGTACACCTGTTAGCTTGTCAGGTTTGTGTTGACAAAAACGTCATCAGTTATGTTTCATTCTCAAGGCTGATACAGCTGATTGAAGAGTATGGGTGTGCCAACTCAGTGAACCACGATGCAAGCCCGCCTTCTTAATTTGAATTAAGCCAATGTATCAGTTCATTAGTTTTGTGTGTTTTCATGTCAGGATTTCACCATAGGCTATTACATGAAAATATGAATTAAGGCTTTTGACTCCGATGGTTACAGATACACATGGGGCTTTCATGCACACCATCCATTAGTGTGTATTGTGACCTCCTTACAAGGCCTAACTTAACACAAATTGCAAGGAATTTCTCCATCAAACCCTGAAATGCTTAATACCGAGCTGCCACCAGCGCTCAGTACTTTCCTCGCAGCTATTTATTATTTACATGCCTGTTTAACTGGGCAATATAAATTATACATGCAATTGTATGCACATCGTTTATTACTCCACGTGCTAAAGGGTCCAGTAACAACCTGAAGATCTTCAGTTGATTGATGAGGTAGCAACGTGAGCAACAAGGTGGTCTTTTTTATTACATCTTCTACTAGGATGCAAACTTTCAAGTTCCCATGCTTAATACCTTATATCCACCAATACCCAAACTAAACGAGCCTTTCTTATTGTGGGCTTGCACCGAACTGTCTCTTTAAGTACTCCAGTTCTCCAGATGTCTGCATACTAGTCTCGTAAATACATTTTGCTTCATCTCGTTTAGTATCATCTCTCCAGTTCCCCTCTTTCCACCCTGAAGTGGCTTATAAAAACCCAGACAGGATTTGCTTTGTCCATTTTAAACGATGCCTCCTATTATATTGCTCCAGTGAGGCAGCTCAATGGTGGCACGCATGCACAGTGGTCCTTGCCTACTGTCCTTCTAATTTTGATAAATAGACTCTCATTGCATTTGCCAGGATTACCACCTTGGACCGGAGTGCGCATTGTCCGCCAGTGTAAATGATACTTCTGGATGACAGAGACCGCACGAATGTGAGATATTTTTGGAACAACTTTGCACTGACATTTGAATTGATTTTATTTTTACAATGGTCATTTGATGCAAATGTCCTAATTGCATCGATTAAATTGTGCAAATATTGGCGTGAAATGGGATCAGCAGTAGAGCAGCACTTTGTGTAATCTGGAAATGTTGCTGCAAAATGACATGGTTTATACTGTGCTGCAATTGCAGCAAGCACAATACAACAAGCGATGTTAGTATTCAGACGCTGTTCTACAAAGATGATTTGATTCTAGCACACTTACATCTGAAGATTTAAACCAGCAGTATTGAAAAAGTGTATTGCTGATGCTTCATAGCTTTAGTCAGAGAAATATTTGACTCTAGTCTTGACATGAAGACGTTGCGTTTAGCTGAGTCTGCTGCCCCCTAGTGATTCTTGGAGCTTTATTGTGCTGTTTTCTCGAGCTTTTAACTAGAGCGGCAGTGCGGCAAACCTTTCCTGTTACAAGCAATAACCCTTGGGCATGTGCTAATGTGGTGGGAATGGCAAAATGCCATGAACACCATATAGAAAAGAATACCCACAAAAAGAACTTCTGTTGTCTTTGGTCTTCAGGCATAAAAGCGAAACAATGTGTTAGTCCCACTGTACATGTAGAACAACATTGCAAGAACACTACCTAAAGACTAAAAACTGAAAGAAGGCGGAGATGCAGGCAGCAAAGTCGAAATAAAACAAAAACAAGAGTATTTTTTTATATTGGCTTATAGTCGATATTATTCCCCGAAAATAAAGAAGCAATAGCATTTTGATGTTAAATAGGGATAGGTAGCACAGAGAATAGATAAGCACTAGCAAAGTCAATAGGTCCGGAGCTGGCTGCCAGCCTTTTGTCTTTGTCAACGCTTGTTTGGTTATACCATTTTTTTTCATACGATGCTGTTGGCAGAGCTGCCGGCCCCTCACGAATATATAAAAAAGAAAAAGATTGTCTTATTTACAAAAATATTTTTGGGTCGCCGTAAGCACACATTGCGTGGTTGCCCCTAGAGGCAACTACTTTGTGTGTGGATGTGCTCCTTTTGAAAGGTACACAGTCAAGCCACTACACACAGTGAAGTTAGCCAGTGGCTGAAGTGGGCTGATCCATTGCCCCATATTGAATACACTACAACTTTTTTACCATAACTAAGGGCATATTAATGTCTCTAACTCGACATATTACTGTACTATTTGATGAAATACCAGAGCCCCCGGTGTGTAAGCACCCCATCTAGTTTTAGCATGGCATAAGCTTTACAGTCCATGCTGTGCTGGAACGCGTTGTGGTAATCCACAAAGGTTTTCTAAGCACCCCTCAGCCAGGCGCTTGTGATAGTCATCATCATTGTATGTGTTCTTATCATCTAATGTGCAAAGCAAGAAACATGCAGAAATGTATGCACATATTGGGCTCTGTGTATGTGTGTGTGTGTTTGCACGTAGCATGCACAAATTTATCATGCATAACATTACACACATGCAGTGTGGAAAGTATATTATCATATGGGCCATTTCCCCTTTAACCCTTTCGGTGCTCATGACGGAATGGTTCAGTCATGAGCACCAGTGCCCTCCCATGTGCTCATGACGAAAACCTTCTGTCATGCGGACAAGCGCACTGAATCCGTCTGCTGTAAACAGGAGAGGGATTTTCTGGGGTTTTTTGGCCTCAGGAGGTTGGCATTTTTTTCTTTCAATGTAATAATGATTGTGTGCATTTTCACAGTTTCTGTGCTCGTGGGGCTATCTCAGCCTCCCCCGAGCACCGAAACACAATGGGAGAGGTATCATTGGAAAATGGTGAATCTCCGCTTCCCAATGGTATACCTGCCCGATCCCCAAGCAGGGATCAACCCACTAGGCACCAGGGAGGGGGGAGCAGCCCCTTGGGCAAGGACCTTTGCTACCCGATTTCTAATGGACATACTCAGTCTTTCAGCCCCCCCCCCCCCCCGGGGGCATATGGGGCAGTACACATAGTCTGGCCCCCAAAGGGGGGCACAATGCACCATAGACACCAGGGATTTTTTTTAATGGGTCAGGGTTGGGGGTGCCCAGAATCAGCATCCCAATGACCCTGCCCTTCCCCCCTGAAAAAAATGCCAAAATCTTTCTGCACTGAGGAGGCAGATGGGGGCTATAGCCCCTGATCTGTTACCATTTTTATCAGCAGACTTTGAGGGCTTTGAAGCTGGGTGCTTCCCACAGAATCCAGAACTTTCCATCACAGAAATGTGAGGAAAATGTGCTTTTTTGTGTGCAAAGTTTGAGGTTTGCAGGGGATTATGGATAACAGAACCTAGTGAGAGCCACACAGTCACCCCATCCTGGTTTGCTAGGTTTCCCTTGGTGCTGTGAGCTAGGGTCCAAGATCCACAGCTAGGGACATTGCTAAATGGTCAAATGTGATGTGTCCACATTGCATTTTGGGATGTTTCCTGTCATGGGCACTAGGCCTACCCAAACAAGTGAGGTACAATTTTTATTGTGAGACTTTGGGCAATGCTTGGTGGGTGGAAGATTGTGGATCCTTGCAGATTCCAGAATTTTCCATCACAGAAATGTAAGGATTTTTTTTATTTTTACAAAGTTTGTGGTTTTCAAGGGATTCTGGGTAACCGAACCTGGTGAGAGCCACACAAATCACCCCATCTGGGATTCCCCTCAATGTCTAGTTTTAAACAAATTATAGGTTTGCTAGGTTCCCTTAGGTGCTGGCAGGGCTAGGTTCCAAAATCCACAAATAGGTACATTGCATGAAAAAGGTCAGTTTTCAATGGAAAGATGTGATGTGTCCACATTGCGTTTTGGGCCGTTTTCTGTCATGGGTGCTAGGACTACCCACACAAGTGAGGTTCCATTTTTATTGGGAGACTCTGGGGAATGCTGGTTGGGTAGACGTTTGTGGACCTCCATAGATTTCAGAACTTTCCATCACAGAAATGTGAGGAAAACTTATATTTTGTTGACAAAGTTTGAGGTTTGCAGGAGATTTTCGGTAACAGAACCTAGTGGGAGCCACACAAGTCACCCCATCCTGGCTTCCCCTGGGTACCCAGTGTGTTTTAATGTGTATAGGTTTGCTAGGTTTACCTAGGTGCTGGCTGAGCTAGGGCCCAAATTCTCAGCTAGGCCCATTACAAAAAATGAGTCAGTTTTCACTAGGAAAATGTGATGAGTTCACGTTGCTTGTTGGACCATTTTCTGTCATAGGAACTAGGTACCATTTTTTTCAGGAGGCTGAGGGGAACACAGAATAGTAGACCAAGTAATATTACCAGTTGACTTTCTTTGCATTTCTGCCTTTCAAATGTAAAGCAATGTGAAAAAAGAAGTCGTTTTGAAAAATGTCCTCCAATTCACATGCTTGTATGGGTACCTACAATTTCGGAGATGTGCAAATAACCACTGCTTCTAAACTCTATCTGCCACATGCATCAAACTCCCGTTTTGCGTTTCCAAATTTGCGAATTTTACCGAATCGCAAATATGGATTCGCAAAACGGGATGCATCATAGAAAGTGCAAAATATTTCCGATTCGGTAAAAATCACAATTTTTACCGAATTGCAAATATTATGTGACTTCAAAATTGCGAATTCGCTATTCCCATTGATTCCTATGGGCCAAAAGGCCCATAGGAATCAATGGAAATTGCGAGTGGCACTTAGAAAATTTCATGGGTGCAGGGGGGGGTCCAAAGGACCCCCCCCTGCACCCCTGAAATGTGTTTTTAAATGGATGTTTCACACACACATGTCCTAAGGACATGTGTGTCTGTAACATGACATTGTTTAAAATGTAAATTAGTACATTTTAAACATTTTTCGCAATTTACCACGAGGTTCAACCTCGTGGTAATTTGCACTTCCAAACCTTGTTCTCGCAATTTGATTTCAGAAAGATGCATTGCATTTAAGGAATCGCAAATTTGCGATTCCTTAAATGCAATCGCATTCTGGAAAGTCGCAAAATCAGCGAATTTCATTAAAAAATAATGATGCATCTGAAAAAGCATTTTTGGAGTCGCAAACGGCCGATTTTAAGGAATCGCACCGTTTGCGACTCCAAAAATGCTTGATGCATGTGGGCCTTAATTCTGTTCCCATTTCGGAAATATATAGGTTTCCTTAATACCTATTTTTCACTCTTTATATTTTGCCAAATGAATTACTACTTAACCGGTACACAATGAAAAACCATTTGTGAGATGGAGCTCAGTTATTGGCTCTGGGTACTCCAGATTCTTGGTGAATCTAGAAGTCCTATATATCCTTGCAACCAGAACAGTCCAGCAGACATAACAGTATAATGCTTTATAGAATTTGCCATATTTAGAGGAAGTGACAGGTGAAATATTGGTACAAATGACTGTTTTTCCCAATTATATTTCATTTTTTTAATTTAAATTGTTAGATTCCATAAAAAACCTTAAAGGAACTACACAAATGATCCCTTGCTGAATTCAAAATTTTGTCTACCTTTCAGAAATGTATAATTCTCCAGGATCCATTATTTCTTTTATACCTATTTCTACCACTAACTGGAAGGCGCTTAAAAGCACAAAAATAGGAAAAATAGGCAATGCCCAAGTACAATGCCAAACCTATGTAGAAAATGTTGGTTTCTGATATAAGTCTGCCTGTTCCTGAAAGCTGGGGAAGATGGTGATTTTAGCACCATGAGCCCTTTGTTGATACCTTTTGAGGGAAAATATTAGATGCTTACTTCTGCAGCCCTTTTTTCCATTTTCACTTTAAAAAAACAAAGATTTGCTGTATTTTGGCCAATTTTTTTATCCCCTCCAGGGGAATCCACAAACCTTGGGTACCTTTAAATTCCTCAAGATGTTGGAAGAAAAGGATGAATATTTGACGTGGATACCTTATGTGGAGAAAAAGTTGCAGGCACCTAAGCGCGAACTACTCCAAATAGCAAAAAAAAACGCTTAACACAGGGGAGGGGAAAAGGCCTAGCAGCGTAAGGGTTTAATGTTAGAGGAGGGGTCTTGGACCCGCTAATAAATATGGGATGAACACACAAATATTCATAAATGTTGGGGTCAGGTAAAGTCTGGTGCTAAAATGGGGCACACAGCACAAAACACATTTGTACCAGGTGTTTTCTAAGTCTGACTGCTTTTTAGGTCTCAGAGAGACTTATAGTACTCTGCAGGGCTTTAAGTGGGCCGGGTCTCAAGGGGTCTGATCACCGGCAGTTTTTTTCAGGGGCCCTCGAAACGGGTCTCAATCGGGCTCTGTTTTGAGCCCTGACACAGGCAGCCCGTTTTGCAGGCAGCCCGGACTGCAATGACCGCTGTTTGCTGTCACTGCAGTCCGGAAAAAAGTGCCATGGCTCAAAACAAAGCCTGATAGAGACCCGTTTCGAGACAGCACCAGGCACATGGATGTGCGCTGCTCACACTGCTCACTTCTCAGTAGTAGAGAAGTTACAGTATGACGTCATGCCAGGGGAGCGTTGTGGGGAAAGGGAAATCCTTTAAGAGTCATTTTCTTTCTGGATTTCCCTTCTCTTTCTGAAACTCAGGAGCAGCAACATTGTGGTGGGGTCACCAAGGATTTAATTGGAAGCTTTGTCAATATTATATACAAGTTATAGTTGCAGCTTATTTATCTTCTGCAAGTAATAACCATTGACAAAGCCAATATTACTTACTTATTGTAGGTATGATGTTACTTGTATCAAATATCTGGATGCAATGACGGAAACAGCAAAATACAAGTCGGGCGGCACACTATGATAAGCACAGATTTTTTGCGTAAGTGATTTAAAGCCACGCCCCTAATTACACTGGCCACGCCCCTTTGAGAGACCCCCCAGTTTTTTCATCCCACTTAAAGCCCTGGTACTCTGTATATTGGCTTCACCTCCCTGTAATTTCTCCTGGCCCTCGTGATTGGTTTAAGTTTGGCATTGCTGTTGTTTTCTGTTGGCTGTTTCCCCTATGGTCACTTCCGTGTAGTCCTGAGGCAGCGGTGCCTAACTACAGTTTCACTCCGCTTGCACTTAATTCCGCTTGCACTTAATTGCGTGCAGTGTGCCATCTGGTTGGGGGCGTGACCCCCCTCTTCTCCCTCATTCCACCCCCCCTCTCCCTCGCTCCGTGCAGCGGCTTGTTTTCTACTGACATCTTATGAGGCATTGCAAACATGCATACAATGTTTCATCAGTAAGCAGCTGCGAGCTTTCACAGAGCTTCCACAATTTGCGCGAGCTAACTCACCTTTTTCACACTGTTTACTGAATTAATTTATATTAAGCCGTGGAGATCCTCGGGATTGACCCCGGGGTCTCATAAATGCGAAGCATGCGTTCTACCACTGAGCTACACCCCCTTCCGTAGTGACGTGCTCAAATCAGACGTATTGAGGAAACAAAAGCGGCCGCGAGCTTTCACAATCAGTGCGAGCTGACTCACGTTTTCAATAATGTTTACTGAATTCATTTATATCAAGCAGCACAATGGTTTAACAGAAAAATCAAAATGTCTGGATTGTTCGGACACCTTGCACCTCCCACGGGGATAGTGTCCTGCCCCTTAAACACCCTCCTAAGTACTTATTTTTCCAATGCTCACTACAACTACGTTCCTTCCATTGTTTAAAATTGTACATAAAGCACTTTTTTGTGTTCCTTGGTGCCTCATGGCACTTCAATGATCAACTGCGCTGTGTGTGCTGTGGAGGGAATGTGCCTGGAGGAGTGACCCACATAGATATTCAATGACTGACTGGAAAATTGGGTGTGGACAGTGCGCAATTTGTGAAAATACACGTGCCAGGGCCCTCTTCAGGACGGCACTTCTGCATGCATCACTCATTGCCCTGCCAGCGCTCCAGGCTGCATTAGCAACCCCACTACTAACCATCACACTGCTACAAGTGTGACAATTCTGACTATTCCAGGCCTCCCAAGCTATAAGGGCAGGTATTAGTCTTTTTAACTTTATACTGAGTGAATAAACAACTGTTATGTTTTTTTCTATAGATGAGATAAACATGTCCACCACGTGGCAGACTGCAATGATGATAGCCGGTGTTGAGCACCGGAAACCATCGGCTCAAATTAAGCACTGCTCCGGTGCTTGTTTTCCTACCAGTTGCAATGCCTGTACACCCTGCGTAGACGTCACAGTATGCGTCTCTCTGGGCCCCCTTCCTGTACTATAACATAAGGCTTACAAATAATTGCACGTTTCCAATAACGTAGTGCTCGATGTTTGGGTTTTCAGCAACCCAATGCTTTCTGGGAGTTGTAGTCCTATTTCACTTCATTTGTTACACTTGAAGTGACACCTAAAACAATGATTTGTGAAAGAAAAGCCTAGGACCGGCGCTCTGCCTGATTGATGACATGGGGGTTATCTGATATTCGTAATCACATGGGCTGCAGCGCCGGGAGTTCTCTTCACACGCCTCAAAGCAGCAACATCATACAGGTTGTGTCCCCCGGCCCCTGACGACCGCAGCTCACCAAAGGCTAGTGTTCCCACCCCCCCCCCTTACACACACACACTAAGCCTCCTTCCTCAGACTAACCGACCCCCCTCCATTTATTCGATTCTTACACTAAGGCCCACACAAGCATTTGCAATGCAATAGGTCTTACATTTATGCGTGTTTGACCTATTTGCATTGTAAATGACAATGTCTTTTATTTATGTTTTGATTTTTCAGACATAAATAAAAGGCATTGTCATTTACAATGTCAATATTTTAAACTTGAGTAAATGCGAGACATATTGCATTGCAAATGCTTCTTTTACTTACTATCATAAAACATAGGGAATAATGTGGCAGTTCTTTTTGCTGCTATTTTGCAAGCATTCTTTCTACATTTTTCCCAATTTACTGGTGTACGTAGCTGTAAGAGGCCACTGGTGGTTAAGCATGTGCAAATATTGTTTTTGTATGTTTCAGCAGAAGTACCAGTGTCCAAATCACACCATTCGTGTCTCTGTTCCAGAACGAGACTGAAGACAATCAGCTATTTTTTTACCCGTTATTTCAGCCTCTCCCTTTTCATTTCATTAACACACTGCACTTCCCCATTGGAACATTTAATGAAAGGAAGCTTGTAAAATCAAAATACAATCAAAACTGAAGTCATTCTAGAGGTCTAAATGGATGCTTGATTATTTCTGCAAGGGCATATTACCATCATACAAAATGGATATTTTTTTGGCTTGAAAGAGTGATCACAATCATGTCACTCCAAATTATTTGTCAGACCTCTTTCCGAAGGAAGGGCCAACTGAACTGAAGTCAGTATTATCACAGCCTCCAATGTTTGAACAGCTGACTGCAGACTCAGTATTGTTCTCTTTCGCCTGTGGTTCATATCCATCAAATTATACATATGGGTCATTGTGATGCACCATACCAGGGCTCCCGGAGCCCTAAAGTTTTATTAACCATCTACACGGATTACATGAGAAATTGTGGAAGAATAAATAGTAAATCATGGAATATTTACAAATTGATCAGCAGTGCTAAAGAAGGCCTGGACTCTTCTCGGAGCTTTGCAAAGCTGAGGAGCAACAAGGAGTTTGGCAGAGCTGGAGCAAGGCTACCTACTGGACTGGTAACAAGTGAACACAGGCACAGAATTTATGTGCAATCTGGAAGAAGAATTCAGGGCTTTTGTTCAAAGAAAGAGGCTCATACTACAAGCCCCTATCGCCATAGGAACATCACTTTTAAAGACATATCTGTGTCGATGGGGGCTTTGCCCTAATTACGAGGCGGCGTTAAGCCATTAAATGTTGCCTAACGCCACTTTGTAAATCAGGCACCCCTTCATGCTTTACTTAGCGTTAAAGGGGTGGGTAATGGATGTTTCGGTGGGCCTTCCACCGCACCAGCCATTGATTTTGACGCTGCCCCATATTTATAATGGTGGAGTAAATATGGGGTAGCGTCACAATGAAGACCAGGGAAAGCATGGTCTTAACATGGTGAAATGAAGAGAAATGTGTAATTTCTCATTGCTTTGCTGTTTCTATGTGTGCTGCATTCTGCTGCAGACATAGAAACAGCAAAACACCAAGAATGATTATTTATGTGCGGGAAAGTGTCCCTCCTTACACATAAACAATCATTAAAAAAATGACGATTTGCAACTTCTATGTGTGTTGCACAATGCAGCACACATAGGAGTTTCAAATTACCATTCTGGATTGTTTATTTGCAGGAAGGGACACCTTTCTGCACATAACCAATCATTCCCTCAACCTAGGCAACCTTGCTCTATGGTGCAAGGGTACCTGCGTTGGCTTTAGGCAGCTGAATATTGCACCAGCGCAGGGAGAAATGCAGGGGTGCACCATATAATTGTAAATACGGTGCATGCCAGCATTTCTAAGGTGACGGAGCTCGGCGTTAGCTATTTTGGAGCTAACCCGCGCTCTGCCAATTTTTTTGTAATTATGCCCCAGAGTGTCTTATAGATACAACTTTTTGAAAGAGAAGTCAATGCAGTATTTTAAGATAAAGAGAAATTGTAGCGTGACAGTTCAATTCCAGGACGGGACTAGTCGTCCGCAACACCTGACCAGGTAATAGATGGCAAGTAGAATTACAAAGCAAGACAGCAATCAAGGCGTGAAAGGATTAGCATCTGAACTAGTGCTGTATAGGAGCATTCTGGAAGAATGTGTATGGTTCTTTTAATAATGTGAAGCATAATATATCAAGATAATATGAGTTTGTCAAGTTGAACAGACAATGTGCGCTGTCCATCAAATATGATTCCCAGATTGAGAGTAGAACTAGAGGGAGCTGGTGATGCATTCTCGCCCACCATCCCCCCACAGAGCCACAAGTGTAGGATTTCTAACTCCCTAGCACGAGGGACTCAATTAATGCACTAATATGAATTAGAAACTTAATTGGACTACAGCCCATCTAGCAGTCACTGAGCAGTACTGTACAAGAAGTGTTTCTGGTAAAGATCAGTCTCACAGATTGGTTGAAGGACACCGTGGAACACCTAACCATATTTTTATATATAAAAAAAACACAGCATAAAGAAACATGCGAGATACTTTAAATTCTTTATATTAAAATCCTTGTCTAGTTCATAAAATATGAACAGACTATGCTCAGAATGAAAAAAGGAATGTAGACATGCATGTCATAGTCAGTGAAAACAGTCAGGAACATTTCTAACATGGTTAGAGATTTCTTAACATCTAACCCCCTAAACCTATTTCTGGGTGCTATGCTAATTTTAACGGCAGCACTAAATATGATGGGAGGATGGGTGCGGTGCAGCCTGATCAAGCCATAGAGGGTGGTAGGCTTGTGTATTGATAATCATAATCAATTTTGTGTTTTGTGACAATTGCTTTGAAATGGATAGGTGCAGAGGAGAGAATCTCATCCCTTCCTTGGTGATGCTTCCTGAAAAACTACCAGTGATCTTGCACTAGAAATGCAAAGTAAGATATTCAAGTAAAAACAGTAACCCACATATATAAAAAAAAATAAACTCCCACCCTTGCCTCCCATAACTGGCCCACCCCCATCACCCAAGAAACCCAAAAAACAAGTACAGTGTCCCCATTTCCCAATTGTCCTTATCACCCTCTGCTCCCACAACGGGCCCACCACGCACCCTAAAAACCTAATAGTCCAACTTCTTGGTTTCCATGTGCCCCCCTACCTCTTACAACCATAGTCTCACCCCCTCTCTTCCAATACAAAATAGGCCCCATAGCCTCCAGTATCTTAACAAGGTCCTGCTGGCCATCTTCAGGTCCTCCAGATCCTGTGCAATTTTGTGGAGGAAGGCAGTAAATTGTGGTGGTGGTGGTGTTGCTACAGGGGGTGGCTGTGATCCTTGGCTAACATTGCTGAGCTTGCTCTTGCTGGCTGCCCAGGGCAATAGTGGCTATTGATGCCTCCTCCTCCTCCTTCTTCTTGAGGACCACCAGCTTGTGGTCTCCATTTTTCTGGAGGAGCAGCCGAGCACCTATCTCCCGCTGGGAATGGGCATAGAGGCTGGTCCTCCAGCAGGAGTAGCTAGATGACTAAAAGAAAGAAAGAAAGAAAGAAGAAAAGAACATTAATTGTAGCCTGGCTTATGAGGGCTGATTAGCCAGAAACCGGTCTAAGGATGCTTGTTTCCGATCCAGGGAAGACATGGCTTGGCAGTTCAGGCTGGACTGTTCTGCTGAGGCCCGGGGTCAGACTGATTTGCATATGGCCAGGTCTGGACTGGGGTGTCAGAGTGAGCTAAAGAATGTTGATGGATTAAACCCAGATCAGTTGACTGGGGTGAGTGCTTGCAGTGTTCAACACTTCATCCATTATTCCCTTTGGTATTGCTTTGTTCGCCCTAAATTGGCAGGGTATGCCCAGACGTAGGTTCCTTGCTCGCTTTGCCACTGGATTCAAGCTAGCCTGGCTGATGACGGCTGATTAGCCAGGAACCGGTCCCAGGATGCTTGTATCCGGTCCAGGGAAGACATGGCTTGGCAGTTCAGGCTGCAATGTTCCCATGAGGCACAGGGTTAGACTGATGTGCATATGGCCATGTCCGAACTGGGGTGGTGGAGTGAGCTAAAGAATGATGATGGATTAAACCCAGATCAGTTGACTGGGGGTGAGTGCTTGCAATGTTCAACACTCCGTCTATTATTCCCTTTGGTTTTGTTCTGTAACCTCGGCGCCTGAGGATGTTATTGGTGCCTTTAGCATTATCTCAGGCAAAATAAGTGACTTTCTAAGCGTCCTGGCTAGGCGATCTATCATTCAGTCCCCCAGATGGTTCGACTCTCCTTGTTCCAAGGCGGCCAGAAAGCTGCAGAAGGCACTTAGCAAATGCCCCAGGGACCCTATCCAGATGAGATCTTGCCGTAGGGAATATAAACTAGAACTTGTAAGACAAACATCTGCTCTAAAACATGAAGTATGGAGGGACCTAATCGATGCAAGTACGTTGAAGGACAGTTCAAGATTTTGGAAGTGAATCAATAGTCCTTTTTTAAACTCTGGGGAGGGGAGAGCGGTAGCTGCCGACATGACAGAGGAGGAGTGGGTTCACCATTATGAAGATATGTTTGAGTGTCCCCCTGAGTTAACCTCCTCACTACCTAGGGTGGTTGCAGATTCTGTCTTGGTTTGTAGTTGCTCTGAGGTAAAGGAAGGAATCTTGGAATTGACCAGTAGCAAAGCTCCGGGACCTGATGGTATCCCAGCCAACCTTTTCAAATCAAACCCAACCCTCTGGGCTCTGGTCCTTGCCGCAGTTTTGAATGCAGTGGCAAAATCCAGGTCCCTTGAGTTTTGGGCAACCTCAACCATAGTGGCAGTTTTGAAAAGAGGCAACCGTGACAGCACCCATTGCTGTAGACCAATTTCCTTTTTAAATTCGGTGGTCAAGGTGATGAGTTGCGTGCTTTTGGAAAGGTTAACAACTTGGACAGAGGAACACGCCATCTTATCAGATGTTCAGTATGGGTTTGCCCTGGAATGTCCACCATGGACCAATGTCTTAATCCATCCATGATCCTGAATATGTACACGGTTGCTTGCCCCAGTACGATCTACTTAATCTACTTAGCATTTATGGATATGTCTTCCACGTTTGTCCGTGTAAACAGGTGCAAACTCTGACAGTCCAGCCTTGCTATTGGGGTAGATGACAATATTGTCTCTTTCCTAGAAAGTCTTCATCAAGCAACCAGGGTGCAGGTCATATTTTCTCAGGTCCTTAGAGTCTCCCGCACTGTGGCCATAAAGCAAGGTGTAAGACAGGTTTGTTTACTGAACCCTTTTTTGTTTTATTTATATATCAACGATCTAGACAGTGCATTACAAAATACAAGGGTTGATTTTCCGCAGGTAGGCCACCATGGCCTCACGGTTTTATTATACACGGATGACAGATCCTTATATCCAGGACCGCCAGGGGGCTACAAACCCTGCTTGATTCATTTTCTGCTTTCGTGAGGGACTGGGATCTGTCCATAAATGATTAAAAATCTTTTGTGAAGCAGATAGGTACCCGTACAAAAAAGATCTTTCAGTTTAGGGTAGGTACGGCAAAGGTTTCCTGAACTGAGGTTTTCTCGTATTTGGGAGTTACATTGGATGAACATCAGAACTGGGGCCCATTAAAGTAGAGAAAGAGGGGTGACCTAGTGTGAGCAAATGCGACCATTTTTAATTCTGCTACCACACTAGGTAAAAGACCTATAGCAGCACTTTTAAAGATATATCAGGCAAAATGTGTCATGTTGACCACTTATGGCAATGAAATATGCGGGCACGTAGTTATGGAAGATCTGCAAGTGGCCAAGAACAAGTTTCCAAAGCGTTTACTTGGTGTCCCAAATGGGGCTTCAAATATGGTTGAGCATGAAGAACTGGGGGTCCCTGATCTGAGTGACACATTGGCCCTATGCCCACTAATCTTCTGGCTGAAAACATGGTGGAACGAGTAACTGTTACGCAGCTGATACTGAAAGAGTGCATGTCGCTGGATCAATCATATTGCATACCATGGCTTAGATACATAAGGGCCAGTTTTGATAGATTGGGCAGACCAGAATTATACACCAAACCAGAAATGGCATCTAAAAAAGAATTTGGCTTGGGTCAGGGAGTCTTTCTGTAGTCTAATGAAATTGGAGAGGGAAGAGCTAGATCTGCGGAAACCCTGTGTGGGAAAAATCATAATTTTGAAACATCACCAACTACAGAGCCTTATCTCTTGGGTTCTTTTAGCACATATGATCGTTTCCTGCTGACTAGGTTCCGCCTGGGTTTCTTCCATCTCCTGTTAGCGTTCCCCAGGGGATGCTTTAGAGGACAGCCTTTAGCATCCGGTGGCTGTGACAGTGTGTCTCCTCATGATTTGTTTCACTTGTTATTCTTTTGCAGTTTCTATGTGATCATCCGGAAAAAAATAATTGTTCCGATTTTAAGCGATTGAAATTAAGGCAGGCTCACCCAGCTCTAATCTACCCACAGTTGCTATCTGAAGATTTCGTCCTATTTGTTCTTAACTTTCTCAAATCTGCAGTAAAATGCAGGGCATCCTTCGAATAGATGGCAGCATTCTGGAGGGTAATTTGTTAATTTAGTTCCCTGCTTGCGATAAAATTACTGCCAGGATTGTGTGTCCTATCTAATCTTTGGCTGAACCCTTGACCCTAAGGGCCCAATGATCTTACTGGGTATTTTATTTATGAATCAATTTTTGGTATGTAATGAATTGTGTAATGGTTTTATTAATTTTATTATTGTTTTTATACATGTGAACTTTTATGGTTTTACATCAGTAAACCGAATAAAGTTGTTTGATTGATTGATTGATACATACATATGCATGCATACACATTGATATATTAATACATAAATAGATTTTTTTAAATATATAGATCTAGAATCTAAATTACCTATTTTTATGCATATCAAGGTGTGCATATATGTATGTGTGATCTATGGATTTTACATCATAACATACATAAATACAATGTTATACATATACTTTATTATATAGATGATATTATAAATAAACACATTCATATTCATACATAAAATATATTGTATATATAATATATAGTGAATACTACGCATGTTTAATATATATTATATATTTATATATATAACTTGTATTTATAAAGAATATAATATCATGTAAACGTACCTGTGATGTAAATGCCTGAAAAGTAACACATATAAAACCCCTCACCTAGCCCCGCCACTTCGACACCGAAGGTCCAGCAGGTCTTGTTCCCAGACAAGAATGTCGGTCCAGTGTTGTGTCACCTGCTGCTGGTGTGGTGGCGCATGCAGCGCTGCACTCTCCCCCACAGCAGCCTTCGCTCTGCCAGGCCGGAACCCTTGCCATCATGAGGTGGTGATGGCGCAAAAAGAAAACTGAGCCGCCCCTGCATCTGAAATAACTTGGCTGTGTGTCACCCCCTCACGCTGCTGTCACCCATCGAGGATGCAGGACACTACAGCAGGGTTGGATGGGCCTAAAGAGCAAGAAAGATGAGGCGATGGCTAGGGATCAGCAGGCTGGAGTAAATAAAACGGTCGTGCAATTGATGTGTTCACGTTGTTTTTCTGCTCAAAAGATGTCACTGGCATCGCTTTTCCAACATGACTTGTGCTAGATGCAACTTGAGTAAATACGAGTTATCGTGCTTACTTTTTGGGTAATTCTACATCATTTTGCGACATGAAATGTAATTACGCAAGTTAGACTGACTCTTATGCAGAAGCACATGAGGTAAAACTGTGTATTTTCCAAATTCCAATTAACTTGAAATTCATTATTTTGGGGCATTTGCAGGCATCATTTGAATTGAGCATAGGCTTAGCTCTGTGAGAAAGTTACTGGTTTTGTTATGAACATTTGATAAAAGATAACATTTTACTTTGCCATTAAGTGTTACCGAGCAAAATATTTATGAGCTGTGTCGGTATCTTCTCTACATATCATTTCGTTTTCCACTTTGTTAGAACGCACTGACAGACTATTTAGCTATTCATGGTCACTGAAAATAGCTATCATCCTACAGAACATATGAGTCATTTTCTAAAATATGACGTTTTTGGACATGATTGTACTCGGTAAGAGAACCCTTATTACTTTATACAATATAGCAGCAAACCAACATAACTTCACTCACACTAGAGGCAGGGCACATGAGTGTGCCTGTTCCAGTGATCATTGTGATGTGCCAGGGTAACAGGACCGTTGGTCCTGTTTTGATTTCTGAGGGTCGTGGGATATCTTTCCTGTAAAAAGGGGATGTTACCTTCCACAAGGGCACTTTCACTGGCTTCTTCCTCAATGAGTTAATCGCTAAATGTTGCTCTCAGGTTGTAACCTGTAGGTCGCATTTCTCGGTCCAGGAAGATACATGGAAAGGGGCGACCACTCGGTCCCCCCGAACATATGGTGGAGTGCCCCGATCCCCCCGGGAGGCCATCTTGGGCGGGAGGCGAGTCTCGGCTGGTATGCCCGAAGCGGCGTAGCCGGGGCGCGCCTTTTCCCGCCCTGGAGTGGGTTGTCCTAGACGCTGACGCCGCCGGCCACGCCCCCGGAGGCAGGCGGAGGCGGGTTTACGCCCGCCCGAAGACGGATAAAAGGAGCAACAAGCCAAGAAAGCATCCTCTTGTTCCTGTGCTCTGAAGCTGCACCTCCCCGCTGCACGTGAGCTCGAGACGGAACGAAGAGCCAATTTTGAGCGTTGTAATTTTGTTCTTGTTTTACAGATATCTTCGTTGGAGAATGCCGGGCAAGAAGGTCGGAAAGCGGGTCGGTACCGATCAGATGCTCCGCATGCTCGTAAAGGAGGTAGCCGAGTTGAAGAAACAGATGGCGGTAAAGAACGGGGAGGGAGGCCCGAAGCGAATCGTCGGACCAGCATTGCCGGGAGTAGTCCCTAGCGGGAGAGGCAAGAGGTCCAAGAGGGGGGCACCTGGGGGGGAGGCCCCGGTTCCCGATACACCGATAGAGGAGCCAATCCCAGTTCCGAAGGAGGGGCATCCGATCCCCGTGGTAGTCACCCCCGTGAACGGGGAAGATATGCCTCCCGAGTTGGCTGCACAACTGGCAGCGTGGTTGGGAAAGGATAGTGAGGGCACCACGGCGGACGACGCCAGGGCAGTAATGAGACAATTGCGGGAATCTAGAGAGGCTGCGAAGGCACCATCTTCTGTTCCCCCACAGGTTCCGGTGGCTGAGATTGCAGCAGGCGCGAGTTCGGCAGCAAGTACAACACCTAGTTCAGGTAAGCGGCTACTGCCGATTGCGGGGGAGGGGTCTGTACCCTCACGAAGGGAGAAAGTGGCCCAGCATGTTCCACTCGATTTTGATTTCTGAGGGTCGTGGGATATCTTTCCTGTAAAAAGGGGATGTTACCTTCCACAAGGGCACTTTCACTGGCTTCTTCCTCAATGAGTTAATCGCTAAATGTTGCTCTCAGGTTGTAACCTGTAGGTCGCATTTCTCGGTCCAGGAAGATACATGAACAGGTCCACCCTTCTGACATCATAAATTGTGTGTTATCCCAATGGGTATGGTGACACCTGTTGTTTGTGGCACTATGAAATTATTAAATGATTGTACTATTGGAATAACAGGAAAAGAGTTGATCATGCAATGCTGTAAAATGTCACGTTCTGATTTGTGCAAGTGCCTATACTGTGTCACCTAAACGGCATCCCCTTATCTCATTATTTGAATATTATTAGCATACTTGTGCACTTTTCCTTTACGTTTCCTAGTTTTCTGATGCCTTGAATATTTTAGTGATACAGCTGGCAAATCGCAGCTGTTGCCCAGTCACTGCAGCACACCTGTGGCTGTGCCCCAAAGGGCATCTCTTGTCATCGAGGGGCCATCACTGTACAATCTGGCTTGGACCCCGGCCAGAGAGGGCCTCCTCTGAAAGGAGAAGCGTCACTCCAGGAGCTGCCTGTGAGAGAGCCATTGTGCTGCTTCTCTGCTTATCAAAATGGCTGTCTTTCTGTGCCCAATAAATGGGATTCATGGAGTCGGAAGCCTTCAAATTGCTTGATACAGCTATCTTTTGTCCTCAAAGGACTCATTCATTCAAATACAGCTTTTGATTCAAGCAGCACAGTTTCCACTAATTTGGGTTTTTATAATGCTCCTAAAATCGATAGGATAAGCGCAATTAGTCAAATAAAATGCCCATGCAGAACTTGTGTAATATTGCAACAAAAAAATACATGTATTATGTACATTCTGTAGAACAGTCATCTGCAGGAACATTTATGTGAAGTATGCACTTGCATACGAAAGTCGTGCAAGAGACATGTTCAATGTATTTAACATGGAGTTTCACATGTAGAACAGAGCTTTTGCAGCTTATGCAGCAGTCACTGCCTTGTGTTGCTCTTCAGATTAAACTTCAAGGGGAAGTGTGTCTTTGTGATTTGAATGGTAAGGCCGGCCTTTGTCCTACTTCACTGAATTGTCTTGTTTATATTGATATCTCTATGAAAGATATGGTTACGTCCTCAATTTTTTAGATATAATATCCACTTTCAAAATGATGCAATGAAGCTTTAGGTCGATTAAAGTCTGTTGAAAAGATATTGTCGTGGGTCAGTTTTTATGTAATTGAAATACATGTAAATTATTGCTGTGAAGAGTATGTAATGGTTTTAAAAGACTTTGGTCCAGATGTAGGAGGACCTTTGCAGTCACAAGTGGCCCGATTAACAGAATAGGACCATTTCTATCAAAGTCAATTCGCGATTTGGTAACACATTACAGAATCACAATTTGGGTTTGTGACCAAATACCAATTGGGTATTTGGAAGAGATGAGTTTAAGGCATCCCTAACAAATATGGAATTGGAATGATCTGTATTAATGACTTGCGACTGAATTCTGTTCACAAACAATTTATATTTTATCACCTCCTCAAAGGAGGTGGTAAGTCATTCACACAGAGAAGAGGTCCACTACGTGAATGTTCATGATTGTTGCAAGAAAACCGGGTTACATTTAAATAAAAAAATAGCTTTATTTAAAAGCAATTATAGACATGGGGCCATTTGTATCAAGATACCCATTAGCGATTCCCAAATAGCGATTTTTAAGAAATCGCTATTTGAGAATCGCAAATGGGTATGTATGTACAAAATCGCATTTTTTTTGCGATTACTTAAAATTCCTTAATTGCGATTAGCAAATTGCGAATCGCAATTAAGGAATACTTTCCCATTCATTTCTATGGGCCAGGAGGCCCATAGGAATGAATGGGAAGTTATCCTCAATTTGCGATTCACAATTTGCTAATCGCAAATTGAGAATAATTTCAAGGGTAAAGGGGTGTCCCAAGGACACCCTGTTGCACCCTGAAATATGCATGGGTGCACATGTGGCGCACATACATGCCCTAAGGGCATGTATGTGTGTCACATGGCACTTTGAAAAATGCAAAAAATTGCATTTTTCAAGGAATTCGCAACTTACCACCAACTAGAAGTTGGTGGCAATTTGCGATTCCTTAAGGGCATTTTGCTAAATTATTTTGCTACATACATTGCATTTAAGGAATCGCAAAATTTGAGATTCCCTAAATGCAATTGCAAAATAAGGAATCGCAAATTTTGCGATTCCTTATTTTGCACCACATTTTGCTTAATACATTCCATTTAGCAAATTCGCATTTGCAAAGGCCGAAATTCTGCAAATTTCGGCCTTTGCGAATGCAAATTTGCTTGATACATATGGCCCATGGTGTCCTGCTGACCTCAGCAAGCCAGCATCCCTGTGATGGCTGCAATGACCAGTGGGTCACCATGTGCAACCTGTGTCATTAATATTCATGATGAAGGTTGAATTGCGACACATTATTAATCGGTAATTTGCAAAACTGATCTATTAGCACATAGATCGCTTAACCACACTGGCCGCAAAAATACTGGTCGTGAATTGCGACCAGTATTTTGCAACCAGTTGTGCCTATATCTGTCCCTTTGTCTTAGTTAACTTTGGTTGTTAAAAAAAAACATTCAAAAATAGTTTCTAAAATACATTTTAATTGATGACGAGTCTTCTCTATGCAAATATGTTGCAAAAAAAGTAAGTATGAAAAGAACATAAATTAAATGAAATACACAAAACCTAATAATCAGGATTTACACCAGATATCGATTGCATAAAGTGTTTACTTGGGTCATGTATGCAACCTGTATTTGTGGTTCTTTTTTGTACTGTTAGATGCTGTAAAGATAACAATAAATGAGTAAATATTCTTTTCCTTCCTAGCTATTGTCCATGAGCTTCCTAGATGAAATTTGCCTATTCTAGGACAGTCCCTTCTTATGCATCAATTTTAAGGTCTGGCATCAGCCACGATTTTAATGTACATTTGAGGACTTTAAGTCAACCTCTTTCAGCCTTTGGCTTATTTGACTTAAGACCACCTTTTGACATTGTCTACAGCATATTGGTTTAGATGATATAAGTATTTTAGTCTCAATGTTCCGCTAGTGGCTATTTGTGTGCATTCTTACACCTATATTGGGGTGGATGGGTGGCTGTTTTACATCTGCACTCACTAATCACATTTTTTAATCACATTCAGTCCTTGATCAAGTGCATAGACTATATACAAATATACATTGTTTTGTTTTGTTTTTGTAAAAACCATATTTCCTTGGTGGTATTTACTCTTCACTGGTATAAGAACTCTTTCAGTGTGAGTGTACCCTGCAGTTCCTCTCCCCTACTTCTGAGAACAGTGGCGACTCCTCAGCTAAGGCAGAGGAGCATCACCCCACTGATCAAAAGGAAAAATAAAATGTAAAAATATATTGTAATTATGATTTTAATTTTCCTATTACAGTCAGTGGCTCTGTTTCAAGCAGGGGGGCTGCCTAGAGCAGAGGGGAGGAGTGGCGGCACTTCACCCGGCCAAACAGCCATGTTCACTTTGCATACTTTTTTCATTACCATGTTTTGAACACGTTTGTCTTTCTGTTTCCTTCTGCATGAACTTTGCCTCCTTTTTTACCCACTCCAATATGGTGAACTATTACTCTTTCTTTGACCATTTACCTCTTAGTCCTCTTTCCATGTCTCCTCTCGCTGGACGCTTTAAACCCTGTTGACCAGCGGTTCACTCTGTTGATCTTTTCCCGCTCGGAACTCCGCGGAGTTTGAGCGTAGTCACGCTGATGTAAGTATCCTACCTGGGGACGTTTTTTGAATCCGTTACCTGTGCATGTTTTACCTCGTCTTTGCCCTCACTTACTTGACCACTTCCGTCACGTCACCGACATTTTAATGTGTAAACGCTCCTACTCATTTTTCATTTTTCTGCTACCGCTTGTATATCACGGAACTTTGTTTCTGTCTCACGATGGCTTCATACACTGGGTGATTCCGGGCTAACTCGGGATACAGCTGATTTCTTTGACTCTACCCGCACTTCTCCCTTTTGCTTATTCCTTATGATCTCATGTTGATTTTTGTCTCTTTTTATATTATGTTAATTTAAAAATGCTTACAGATTTAGCATGTTTTTAGCCGTTTGTAACAGGAACAGTTAGTGAGTTATTTTTTCTGATTTTCTTGGAGAGTAATCCCCTGACAAAGGGCGGAGCCCGAAATGCATCGGGATATGTGATTTATTTGTTACAACATGTCAATGACAAAGACATTCTATGAACTCAGTTAATTCAATGATTTAAATTGAAAGTATGCACTGAATACCAACCAAATAAATCTTGAAAGATGGATGAAAAATGTTGTCGCTGTCGCATGAACTTTTGATCAATCTACGTGTTATGGACTAAGACCTGTTGGTCCCCCCTTGTTGTGCTCAGAGGTGCTCTCTCCCCAGAAGGGAGAGCTTTGTATTAGTTCCTTTGGATGTTTCACTGCCAGGCCAGACAGTGATTTCCTCTTGGCAGCACACTACACTCCTTTACAACCCTTTACCTTTGGACAATCAGCTGTGCGAGTTCCCTCCCACTTCAGTTATCACTTTTCGTCTGTCCTTGGATCTCAGCACGCCGTAATAATGAATTTCGATTCGGTCTCTGGCATGACCGATCAAAAGGCGAGTACATTTGCCTATACCACTGAGGACGCAGATAAAATATATGGTTTGATACAAGATGAAATCAATCCACTGGTAACACTCGCAGCGTGGAGAGTAACATCAGACAATTACTCTACTTGCTCAAGAAATAATCGAATCAGAAACTGCACACTAGCACCCTGATACGGTACCATCGTGCCCAATGGATCCCACGGGGCCTACGGGTCCCTTTGAAACCTTTACTCTGCAAAAACAACGCTAAATTTGTTGAACGATGGTATTCCATCCTCAACAAGTGCTCCCTCGACCTGATCCTCCTGATCGTGGAAGAAATATCTAAAACTTTGGAAGAACTGTCCCATGAGATCACTGGCGTAAAAAAAGAGCTGGACGAAGCCATGTCCATTGAAGAACTCAATAAAATGTTAGAGGACGTGAACACCCAACTGGATAAGCACACACGTGAAACACAAGAAAGAAAATTTTGGAAATTCAAGAGAGATACCATTGATTATAAGCTCGGCGAGGTGTACACTTGGGCAGAGGTGTATGTCCGCCGACGCCCAAATAAACCTTATAATCCTTTTTCCGCCAACGAAACATCATCTTCTGAAGAAGATAACAGACAAAGACCGACCCGCGCTACACCTAATGCCGAATCACAGACACCAAGCACCTCTACCGACTCCACGGTTCATTTTTTAGAATCAGGCCCAGATCAACAAAAAGATCCCGGGGGGGAAAAACCCGCAGAGGAAACAGAAAAAACTCCACCAACACCCAAGAGCAAAAAGACCAAAGGAAGACGATGAACCTGGATGACAACCTTGTTGTTAACATTTCTTCAATTGTTTTATCTACTGAAGAAATCAACACATTGCAGAAGGGTCAATCATTTGTTCCCATCACCAGAACCAACACCTTGGAACTAGAAGTCAGTGCCTTCAAATTGGTACGGAACATCCGACTCAGACATTATTTTCAAAACATCTGTCCGACCCTTACACAAGAAGAAGATATGCTCCGGGGACTGCGTCCTCATAGTTCTTTTCTGGCACCTCAAAGCCACAAAATCATCGACGCTTTTGAGAACCTAATCAAACAGGAAATACTGAACTTACCTTTTCAACAACCTCACTAAGAAGGAGAGAAACATTTTACAAAAGCTAGCTGACAATCCCACCATCACGTGTCAAAATGCTGATAAAGTCGGCGCCCTGGTGATCATGGACACTACTTTTTATGAACAACAAACAGAGGCGCACATCAGTGATTCCAACACATATGATGTCCTTCCGGGGGACCCCACTCAGGAGTTCTCCAAAAACTTGATCCAAATCCTCAATATGGCATTTGAAAATGGTACCATCAATGGCAAAACCAGAAGATATCTGATACTCATCAATCCGAAACCTCCTGTGCTTTATATGCTACCTATAATGCATAAACATCCTACCAAACCTCCCTTTTGACCCATTGTGTCCACCAGAGGTAGCATTCATGAGAACGTGGGTAAATTTATAGACAAATATCTCCAACCATTTGTCCTTGAAACTGAGTCGCACGTACGAGACACCACCGACTTCCTTTTGAAGCTGGAACCTATCATGAACGAACTGAGAAACGTTCAACTAATCATGTGCACAGTGGACGTTTGTTCACTCTACACCTCCATCCCTCATGATGGAGGAATTGAAGCCATCGAACAAGTACTAGCTTCATCCGATTTGGATCCTGATTTAAAAGTGTTTTTGATGCAACTCACTATTTTTACCCTCTATCACAGCTATTTCACGGTGCTGGACAAATGGATATTGCAATTGAATGGCACGGCCATGGGAAATTCGGCAGCTCCTTGCTACGCCAACATTTACATGAAACAATTTGAGGAGTCACACATTTTATGCCAAAACAGCTGGCTGGAACATGGAAAACTATACCTTCGTTACATAGACAATATTTTTCTACTATGTGATGGTACCATAGATACCCTCATCACCTTTCTTGGAACTTGGAATAACATCAACCAGAGAATCCAATTCACCTGGGAATACAGTGACAAATGTGTCCATTATCTGGACGTTGAAATACACAGAGGACTGAAAGATTGGTCCACCACAATCTTCCGTAAACCCACGGACAGAAACTCCACCTTACATTACAAAAGCTTCCACCGCGTTGGCTTAAAGAACAACTTACCTTATGCCCAACTCCTCCGAGTCAAACGCATTGTCTCCAATGAAGAAGAAAGTAAGAAAGAGATCACGATCACATTGGATCAATTAAAGGCACGGGGATACCCTACCCCCATACTTGACCTGGCAGTTGAGAGATGTGAGATGAGTATTAGGACTGCTTTATTGCAACCCAAACCCAAGAAACATTCTGACCGCATGGTTGTGGTCTCCAAATACTCCAAGACATCTAATCGCTTTCAACATATCATTCGCAAACACTGGCCCATGTTGACCATCGAACCTGACTTCAAGGGACTGTTTAACCAACCTCCCATGTTTGCTTTCACCAGAGGCAGGAATTTGAAAGAAATCTTAAGCCAACCCAGTAAACTTGACACACATATCACCTACACAGGTTTAAAACCTTGTTTCAACTGCAGTAACTGCAACAATTGTTTTCTTGGTAACACCACTAATCACCCCATGAAAGGACATCCGATCAAACTTCGAGTGAATGCAACTTGCAACAGTAGCAATGTCATCTATTTATTGAAATGTCCCTGCGGCAAATGTTACATCGGCCACACTGAAAGAAAGATCCGTGTCAGTATCTTAGAACATAAGAGTAACATTCGTACCCAAAACCTCAAATCCACTGTAGCTACTCATTTCCTTGAGAACAGACACACTGTGGCACAGTTAAAATACCAAATATTGGAGCAAGTCAAAGTTACTTCTAACAACAAGAACACCCTATTAAAAAGAAAGAACTTTTGGATCTGTTTCATGTCCACGATGGTGCCCCATGGGCTCAATGACCGCATGGAATTTCTTTGCTACCTGTAACCATTATCATGATTTTCCATTCTCATTCCTTCGTGTATCTTGCTTTCACTACGTTTTTCATTACCATGTTTTGAACACGTTTGTCTTTCTGTTTCCTTCTGCATGAACTTTGCCTCCTTTTTTACCCACTCCAATATGGCGAACTATTACTCTTTCTTTGACCATTTACCTCTTAGTCCTCTTTCCATGTCTACTCTCGCTGGACGCTTTAAACCCTGACGACCAGCGGTTCACTCTGTTGATCTTTTCCCGCTCGGAACTCCGCGGAGTTTGAGCGTAGTCACGCTGATGTAAGTACCCTACCTGGGGACGTTTTTGAATCCGTTACCTGTGCATGTTTTACCTCGTCTTTGCCCTCACTTACTTGACCACTTCCGTCACGTCACCGTCATTTTAATGTGTAAACGCTCCTCCTCATTTTTCATTTTTCTGCTACCGCTTGTATATCACGGAACTTTGTTTCTGTCTCACGATGGCTTCATACACTGGGTGATTCCGGGCTAACTCGGGATACAGCTGATTTCTTTGACTCTACCCGCACTTCTCCCTTTTGCTTATTCCTTATGATCTCATGTTGATTTTTGTCCCTTTTTATATTATGTTAATTTAAAAATGCTTACAGATTTAGCATGTTTTTAGCCGTTTGTAACAGGAACAGTTAGTGAGTTATTTTTTCTGAATTTCTTGTAGAGTAATCCCCTGACGAAGGGCGAAGCCCGAAATGCATCGGGATGTGTGATTTATTTGTTACAACATGTCAATGACAAAGACATTCTATGAACTCAGTTAATTCAATGAATTAAATTGAAAGTATGCACTGAATACCAACCAAATAAATCTTGAAAGATGGATTAATAATTTTGTCGCTGTCGCATGAACTTTTGATCAATCTACGTGTTATGGAATAAGACCTGTTGGTCCCCCCTTGTTGTGCTCAGAGGTGCTCTCTCCCCAGAAGGGGGAGCTTTGTATTAGTTCCTTTGGATGTTTCACTGCCAGGCCAGACAGTGATTTCCTCTTGGCAGCACACTACACTCCTTTACAACCCTTTACCTTTGGACAATCAGCTGTGCGAGTTCGCTCCCACTTCAGTTATCACTTTGCATATTCCCCAACAGTCTGTAATGCACAGCCTGGTGTGGGAAATGCACAGGCTCCCTATCCCCGTCTGAGCTCCGAACCACAGCACTCAGATCAATCACAACGCTGCATTGCAGCATTGTGATTTGCTAAGGAGAGCCTGGGAGCCTGGGTGCTTCCTGCTGCTTCGTGCTGTTAGGACCGGAGCCAGGAGGAAGGAAGATGAAAAGAACGGAGGAGAGGTGGCAGCCAGCCACTCCCAGGTAAGTGCTTTTGTTCCTTTTTTTTCATTCCCTCGCCCATCACCCCTGTCCGGTAGCTGCCACTACTGTATGAGAAGCTGCTCACTGTGATTGTATCCAGTAAATTGTTTCCGTGCTGCAGATACATTTCAAAATAAAAACATGCCTGGGCGTTCTTCTAACCTGCTTCCAAATGCCCAAGTATATTGTATCCTGTCACTCATACTGCCAATTCACTTCCTTTATTTGCTTTTTTTTCTGTAAATGTGACCATCGATGCAAAAATCGTACCATTTAGGGAAACACAGAATGACAGGTGGCTCATTGTAAATAGCATTGTCAAAATACAGCAAGATGAAGACGGTGATACATCAAATTATGTAAAAATTATACACACGACCATCCATATCCCTACAGTTGTTATGAGTTCACACCCTTTATAAATTAGTATTATCCTTCTGTGGTGTTAACCTGCTTTCAAACGCTCTGCAAAAGACCCCTCAGAGCTGTGGTGCTCATAGTACAGCCCAGCAGACCTTCCTTGGCGGCCCACAGACCTTGCCGGCAATGTACTGGTGTTTTTAAAAAAAGGGCCATTAAAAATTGAAGAGGGCCCCTGGAGTATACACTAGCAGCCCTCTTCCATTTTACTGACCACCTCTGTGACATCACGCATGGCATTGGCATGAAGCAAAGACCCTTAAAAATCAGCTGTTGTGCTTTCACAGCTGACTTTTAGGGGGCCTTTCGGAAAGCTTAGTACTTCCTTTTTAGCCAACAGCATCTCCACCTGCAGCTCTGACGCTGTCTGTAGCCTGCTCTCCCCTGCACTCTACGACGGTATCAGGAGTAAGACTTCAGCAGAGGGCCTCCCTGAATCGGGCCAGCCTGCTTCCCTCCTCGCCGCCCGGAGAACCGCTTGGTGCTCTACTGATGTCTGTAGCCTGCTCGTGCTTACACTGTCCGACGCCATTAGGACTGCAGGGGGCCTACCTTGATCAGGCCAGTCTGCTTCCCTTCTCGCCACCAGCAGAACCGCTTGGTAGTCCATTCACGGAAGGTTCGCAGAGTGCTTTCTGCTCGTTTTTCTTTCCTTATTCACTGCTTTCTTCTTCCCTTCCCTCATTTTTATGAGTGCTTTCTCCTTGCTTTTCACTTACTTCTCACTGTTTTCTCCTTCCTTCCTTCCTGTTTTCTGAGTGCTTTCTTTGCTTTTCCCTCCCTTTTCACCACTTTCTCCTTTTTTCTTCCCATTTTCAGAGTGCCCTTCCTTCCTTCCTTCCTTCCTTCCTTCCTTCCTTCCTTCCTTCCTTCCTTCCTTCCTTCCTTCCTTCCTTCCTTCCTTCCTTCCTTCCTTCCTTCCTTCCTTCCTTCCTTCCTTCCTTCCTTCCCCTTCCTTCCTTTCTTCCTTCCTTCCTTCCTTCCTTCCTTCCTTCCTTCCCTTCTTCCTTCCTTCCTTCCTTCCTTCCTTCCTTCCTTCCTTCCTTCCTTCCTTCCTTCCTTCCTTCCTTCCTTCCTTCCTTCCTTCCTTCCTTCCTTCCTTCCTTCCTCTCTCCCTCCTTCCCTCCCGTCCTCCCTCCCTCCTCCCTTTCCAGTGCTTTCTAAGCTTTACCCTCCCTTCTTATTGCTTCATCCTTTCGTCCTTTTTGTTTTCCTTCCTTTCCCTTTTCTGAGTGCTCCCCAGCATGGCCTTGTCTTTAGGACCGGGTGTCTGCTTTGTCTCTCCAAGTACTGTGCCCTGCCTCTTGGTTCAAGTCTCTTCCATGTCATTCGTCCTGCAAGTCTTTGCCTCTCGGCTTGGGTTACTTGCTGTAACACTCCACCTGCCTGTTTTTTTCTGTGCCACCCCATGTTTCGCTGGCTGAACAGCTTTGCTGCTATGGGACCACTGTTATACTGGCACTAGAGCCTAACCTTTTGAGTCTCCCACTGTGACATTGACTGAAGATCCAGTGGCTTCTTTACGTGTACCTTCTTTGTGACATTGACACTAAGACCTGCTCTTTGAGTCTCTCCTCTTGTCTTTAACCGTGAAGCTTGGTTCCTGTGACTCTCTCTGTGATATTAATGTTTTGAATAGGTGGTGACTTTATTTTACTCTAACCCCGCTCCTACCAGTGCGCCCCTCGGCCACACAGCAGACTGTAATTTTGACCCTGCGAGAAAGTTTGTGAGTACCCATGACTTAGAGTAACAAGACTGCAGTATGCAGCAGTCTTCAACATCTTGATGAGCTGATGTTGCAGAGACCATCACACTCCTGGCAGATAAGAAAGCTTTTAAATTCAAGCAGGGTGTGGTCGGTCCCACCCGCATAAAAGCCCATACTTGTGGTCTACCAATTCCTATCAAGGAAGCAATCAGGGTAAAATCACCTGCCCTTGTTGCCTTGGCGAACTGCTTAGATTTTCCCTTGCAAATAGCTACAGATTCTTCAAATTCTACGCATGAAGCAAAAAAAAGACAAACTCCAGAAAATATTGATCATTGACTTTGATATGTGTCAGTTTCCAAAGAAATAGCCTTGATAAACAGGAGTTAATTGAAAAAGGTGTACTACAAATGCCCATCACAATTACAGACTCATTGCAGGCCGGCCAGATTTAAGGCCGAGAGGTATCAGGGTTTGAGCTATTATCTCCACCTCCAACCTATAGCATTCTACTTTGAAGTCTTGAAAAAGGATAATAACCTGACAGACCTGCAATTAAGGTGCCCTTTCCCACAGATTTTCCAAGATTCCAAGGATGATTGCACTCATATTTACCACCCAATCAAAAGCAGGTGGTATGTGCGACTATATGCCACTATTGGAACTATAATTACTACCACTAATGTTACTTCTACTGCTAACAGGCTACACCTGCATAGCACCTTACACCATCACTGGCCTCTAGTCACTGAACTAAACCGTGTCAGTGTCGTGCAAGAGAGAAAGAAGTTATCCGGAGAGTACATTACTGAAACTAAAGGAGAGAGTTTATATTACTTACTTTATTATGAGCAAACTGCTCTAGAAAGTTGAAATGCCAAATCGCCTCGGTAGCACCTTTGTAGATACGCTATTTGATGGGATGGCCAGAAATGTGAAGTGTATTCAGCTTAGCATGCAAAAAGAAGAGCTTCTGTAGGCATGGACTAACAGACAAGGCAGGCCTAGCCCACGGGAGCACCAGCAGGCCAGCTGGGCCAGTTCAAAGGTTACCACAAGTTTCTCATATTTGTTCCTCTACTGGTTTTTTGATATGCTTTTTGAAAATTATTTTATGCCTTTGAAATTACGTTCATGGAATAATAGAGGTTTACATTCGCCAATTAAAAGACAGAGAGTATTATCCCACCTGACCAAACTCAACGCAGATATAGCTTGTATACAGGAATCACATTTATCAGCAGATGAATCTGCTAAACTGAAAAGGGGTTGGGTAGGTGAAGTTTATTTTTCCCCAGGTGATGATAAGCGTAACGGAGTTTTGATTCTGCTTCAAAAATCTCTTCCAATCAAGTCAATAATGCATTTTGCTGATACTTTAGGTGGATGGGTGTTAGTTAATTTCATTCTAGATAATGTTCCTATTTCCATTTTAAATGTTTATGCTCCAACGAGTGGTGATGCATCTTTCTAGAACTCCTTAGCACCGCTCATCACTCAACACTACGTTGACAAGTTCATTCTTGTGGGAGATTGCAACAAAGTTTTTGACCCTTTTTTAGATAGACATTGAACTAGTGCATACATTCCACATAAGTCACAAAAATCTTTCACTCAACTAATTGCACAATACAAATTTGCTGATGCATGGAGACTCTGCCACCCCACTTTGCGAGAGTATTCTTTCTTTTCACCCCCTCATCAAACTCAATCCCAATTAGATTATTTTTTTATTTCACATCATCTTACCCAATCCCTTATTTCTTCTGACATTGGCTCCATCTTAATTTCTGATCACGCCCCAGTTTCCATTGTTTCGGATGTATTACAAAAACCTACTTCCATTAAAAAATGGCGTTTTAATAATGCTCTCCTTCTTGATGCACAATTTGTTTCTTCATTTACAGCCTTTTTCCGTGAATATTTTTTGCTTAATCATACGGGTGAAATTCAATTTCCTGTAGTTTGGGACGCCTTCAAAGCGTCAGCCAGAGACTTCATCATTAACTATGTTTCCCGCAAGCGGAAGAAAGCCCAACAAGCCACTAATGACCTTCTTTCTAAAATTAAACAATTGGAGCACTTATATTATACTTCCAAATCAAAAGATTGCTTAAACGACCTCATTGCTTCTAAACTTTAATTTAATAAAGATTCCAAATATAATGCCTCTAATTTTCTTTTAAAATCTCCCGCCAAGTTCTATGGTGGGCAGAATAAGGCTGGGAAATTGTTGGCAAATTATCTAAAGGTAAAACAAAACAAAGTCAACATTGAATCTATTTATGGTCATGATGGGTTACTAAAACACAAGAACGAAGATATCCTACAGGAATTCTTACATTTTTATGAATCATTATATTCTTCTGAATCATCTTCGTCTGAACAGTCCATTTCCCAATTTTTGTCTAAAATTTCTTCTCCGTTCGATACTCCTCCGGACCTCTCCTCTTTAGAATCCGACCTTACTCAAAAAGATCTCCTTCAGGCCCTTAATGCTCTTAAACATGGGAAGGCTCCGGGCCCGGATGGCTTCACTGTTGAATTCTTTTCCTATTTTTTAAAATTACTCATTCCCAAATTACATACTCTTCTCTCTACTTTTCTTCAAACTGGCTCCGCTTCTGTATCTTTCTCTGATGCCCTTATTTGCATTATCCAGAAACCGGGTAAAGATCCACAGTATTGTAAAGATTATCGCCCTATTTCTTTAGTAAACATTGATTATAAAATATTTTCAAAGGCATTAGCACTGCGTTTAGAATCTTTACTACCTGAGCTTTTAGGGAAAGAACAATCCGGCTTTGTTAAGGGTAGACTGCTGTCGGATAATACTAAGCTATTTTTTGACATTCTCTCTAAGACCTCACACTATTCTCATTCTCTCGCAGCTATAGCTTTGGATGCGGAGAAAGCTTTTGATCGGGTTGAGTGGCCATATCCATTTAAAAATCTGAAATGGTTCGGTTTTGGTCCAAAAGTCTCCTCCCTGATTTCATTCCTTTATTCTCGTACTAGAGCAGCAATGTCGGCGAATGGTGGCTTATCCTCTTACTTTTCCCTGAAGAGAGGGGTTAGACAAGGATGCCCACTTTCCCCTTTTTTGTTTAATCTTGCTTTAGAAGCTTTCCTCTTGCGAATTCGTCAGAATGATAATATACATAGTTTCAACTTCCACAAATCTAATATTAAAATGGCAGCATATGCTGACGATGTATTATTATTTATCTCTCAACCAGATACATCCCTTCCAGCATTTTTATACGAAGTTCATTCTTTTGCTCAAGTATCTGGCTACAAATTAAACAAAGATAAATGCGAAATCTTGCCACTTACTAAAGTAAGTTTCAAGGATGACTTTTCTGCTTCGGGTTTTACTTGGAGCCCTAATACTATTAAATATTTGGGCCTTCATTTCCACTCCTCTCTTTCAGGTACAATCACTAAGTGTATGGACGATTGTGTACAGAAACTGACCACTCTTACTAACAAATGGCATCCTCTGTATTTGTCATGGTGGAGATGATTGGACACAATCAAGATGATGCTCTCCCCCATTGTCTTATTTACAATATCCAACATACCACTTGCTATTCCCTTGAAATACTTCAAGGAAATTAATTCTATTTTATCTTCCTTTCTGTGGGGGCATAAAAAATCTTGTATGTCCTTGTCCAAACTAATGCGCTCTAAAAGAGAAGGTGAGGTGTACTTTCAGAACTTTTCCTTATACCACAAATCCTTTCTCTTGACTCAAGTCTTGCATTGGATTCAAGATCCCTCGTCATCCTCTCCTCTCTGGCTGACCTTAGAACAGTCTTTAATATCTCCCTTTTCCTTTAAAGAATATCTTATATTTTCTCGTAGACCTCAGTCTTTATCTACTCCCATTCTTAAGTATACTTTCAAAATTCTTCCTTGCGTTCCTGTTTCATCCTTTTTTGATCAACCTATTTGGCATAACGCATCTATTGTAATTAACAGCAAGCTGACCTTTTGGATATCCTGGAGATCACGTGGTCTTATTTGGGTGCGTCAGTTATTCCACCTTAATCAGATCATTTCATTTACATTAGCCTCTATTTCCTTCAATCTACCTCCACCTTTCTGAGCCAAATATTTTTCACTGACACACACATTACAACGTGCTTATGATGCTTATCTTGCTGCATCTCCTTCATCAAATCACACACCTTCGGATATGAATTCACTGAATTCTTTACTTCTTAAACACTCTAAAGCTTCAAAAATATATGCTTTTCTTCACACTCTGTCCTCACCTCGCACTAAAAACAAGACAGAAGAAGCCTGGGAAAAGGATCTTGAAACCTCTTGGCCTATTGAACTATGGGACAAATTGTGGTTGAAGATTCGTAGGTCTTCCAGAGCTGCTAACACTACTCAGACACTATTTTTCATTTACAACCGTTTATTGTTTTCACCAGTAAATCTCAGCAAACACTTCCCTGATACCTCTGACCCTGTTCCTTACCATCCGCAGATCTATTTCATATGCTTTTCAGTTGTTCCCTTGTTCATACTTTTTGGAAGCAGGTTTGGTCTCAAATTAACAAACATTTTTCCTCCACTCACTCCTTTTCTTTATCTCACATTTTCTTAGAGAGTATCTCCCTCATTTGGGATCATTACACTTGTAGGGTTAGAATAATCGACTTGCTGTTAGCAGTAGCATTTCAGCAAATCACAAAAAATTCGAAAGATTTTTACCAAACTATCCTATCAGGCTTGGTGGTATGCTGTTTGTTACAACCACAGGTTAGACATGACTTTTGTTTACCCCTTAACCTTAGCTACTAAACAAAGAGAACTGTGGAGTCCAGTTACAGCTTTTTTTGACTTGAATGCTCATGGTTCTCTGTCTTTATCCCCATTACAACAAGAAGTTTCTAAACCTCCATAACTTCCTGTTCTTTGTTAAACATAGTACTCCTATTTTAATTTTTCTTATCACAATAGTGTATATTTAGTATCTCTTTCATTGCCTTATATTATACCAAATGCCAGTTTTGCTTATAATTACTCTCTTTTTTGATGTTTTATTTTATAGCCTGTATTATTGCCATTACTTATCTTGATGTTTGCTTTTGCTTGTTATTTTCTTTGTCTTAATTTGTAAACTTTGATCATATTTTTACAATAAAAAAATTTCTGAACCGCAAGTCACTGAGCATTCCTTCTTTAATTTTTTTCGTTTTAATCCTATGCAATTTAATCAATCATCAATCATAACACTTGTATAGCGCGCTACTCACCCGGCAGGGTCTCAAGGCGCTTGGGGGAAGGGGTCTGCTATTGCTCGAACAGCCAGGTCTTGAGTTGTCTCCTGAAGGCGAGATGGTCCTGGGTCAGCTGAAGATGGATGGGGAGGGAGTTCCATGTCTTGGCCGCCAGTTAGGAGAAGGATCTGCCACCAGCAGTGGCTCTTGGGATGCGTGGTACGGCGGCGAGGCTTGTTGAACGTAGCTGGTGGGTGGGCGTGTAGAAGGTCAGTCGGTCGTTGAGGTACTTGGGGCCCAGGTAGGAGAAGGATCTGCCACCAGCAGTGGCTCTTCGGATGCGTGGTACGGCGGCGAGGGCGAGGTTTGTTGAACGTAGCTGGCGGGTGGGCATGTAGAAGGTCAGTCGGTCGTTGAGGTACTTGGGGCCCAGGTCGTGGAGAGATTTGTATGCTTGGGTGAGGAGCCTGAACGTGATCCTCTTGCTGACGGGGAGCCAGTGCAGGTCCTTCAGGTGGCCGGAGACGTGACTGCGTCGGGGGATGTTCAGGATGAGTCGGGCGGAGGCGTTCTGGATGCGTTGGAGTCTTTTCTGTAGCTTGGCTGTGGTTCCGGCGTAGAGGGCGTTTCCGTAGTCCAGTCAGCTGGTGACGAGTGCCTGGGTGACCGTCTTCCTGGTTTCGGTCGGGATCCATCAGAAGATCTTGCGGAGCATGCGTAGGGTGTTGAAGCATGATGAGGAGACGGCGTTGACTTGTCTGGTCATCGAGAGGGAGGAGTCCAGGATGAAGCCCATGTTGCGTGCGTGGTCTGTTGGCTTGGGGGTGGCGCCCATGGCAGGGGGTTCACCAGGAGTCGTCCCAGGCAGAGGGCGATGGTCCCAGGACGAGGACTTCTGTCTTGTCTGAGTTCAGTTTCAGGCAGCTGTTCTTCATCCATTCGGCGATGTCTTTCATCCCCTCGTGTAGGCTCGTTCTGGCGGTGGCGGGGTCTCTGGTGAGGGAGAGGATCAGTTGGGTGTCGTCGGCGTAGGAGATGATGTTGAGGTTGTGCTGGCGTGCGATGGCTGCGAGAGGTCTCATGTAGATGTTGAAGAGGGTGGGGCTGAGTGATGTTCCTTGCGGAACGCCGCAGATGACTTCAGTGGCCTCTGATCGAAACGGGGGGAGGCGGACTCTCTGTGTTCTTCCGGTGAGGAATGAGATGATCCACTCCAGTGCCTTCTCTTGGATACCGATGTTGCTGTGGCGTTGAACTAGGGTGCGGTGGCAGACTGTGTCGAACGCTGCAGAGAGGTCCAGGAGGATGAGGGCCGCTATTTTCCTGTTTTCGAGCAGGGTTCTGATGTCGTTGGTGGCTGCGATGAGGGCGGTCTCGGTGTTGTGGTTGGCTCTAAAACCAGACTGCGAGGGGTCGATGGATCCGTTCGTCTCGAGGAAGGCTGCAAGCTGTCTGTTGACGGTCTTCTTGATAACTTTGTCAGGGAAAGGGAGGAGCGAGATGGGGCGAAAGTTCTTGAGGTCGGTGGGGTCCGCTATTGGTTTCTTCAGTAGGGCGCTGAGCTCGGCGTGCTTCCAGCTCTCCGGGAAGGTGGCGGTGTTGAAGGAGGCGTTGATGATGTCCCGCAGTTGGGGTGCGATGATGGAGTTGGCCTTGTTGAAGACGTGGTGGGGGCAAGGGTCGGTCGGAGATCCGGAGTGGATGGTGTTCATCGTGCGGGCTGTGTCTTCGGTGGTCACCATGGTCCAGGTGCGGAGGGTGGTGGTGGAGGGCATTGGTTCGACGGTTGGGTGCGTTGATGGTGCGCCGAAGCTGTTGTGGATGTCGGCGATCTTGCGGTGGAAGAACGAGGCGAGAGAGTCGCAGAGGTCTTTTGAAGGAGTGATGTCGTTGTTGCCGGTGCTGGGGTTGGAGAACTCCTTGACGATGCTGACAATAGACAATTCGAATTTCTCTGTGAGAAAATAAAATGCAAAAATGTTAGTGCCATTTTCCATAGTGTTAAGTCAAATGCTAAGGAACATCCAGTATACTTGGAGCTACGGCACTAACAGAGAGCTGCTCAAGAGTATTGTTTTAATGTTACTGTCAATGTGCTAGCAAACCTGAGTTATTGGCCAGCCTAACAAGAGTGATCAATGAACCTCCTGGGAGCTACAACTGTGCACCAATTGGCTCTCAACCAGTTGGCTCCCTACTGAGTGTGTTTTCTTTGGCCTTGTTCCTCTCTATGGTAATGGAATTCCTCAGTGACTTGCAATATCCTTATAATGTACGGCAGGAGGTACTTTACCGCTTATAGATTTAGGATGTCAAAAGAATAGTACTGAGTTCCATTCTACATACTACCAATACCGGGAATAATACAAAGTCTGCATCTTGATGTTACTGAAGTTCCACATCACTTACAACATCACTTCTAACTAGGTGCTTTTTTAGGTTCAGCTCAAAGATGGGACTATGTCTAACTTCTCACAAAGATGAGATGGTCTGTGATGTGGATGGTCCTATAACCTCTTCTTTAACATTTGTAATTTGGCTGGCTGTGCTTCCTCACAGTTCTTACTTCTCCATTAAAAAAATGCACCCCTGTGGGTTGTGAGTCCGAGTATTGATTCACAATATATAATCTGGCAAAATCAAGGCATGATTATAGTTTACAAAAATATTTCTCCATTGGGTAAAGTTTTTCTTTTATTAGCTCTAATGGGTCGATATTTTTGTAAACAATATTTAATAAACTATATTTTTGGCAGATGGTATTTAAGCCACATTTTAGAAATACAGATTTTGATTGTTCAAAGAAACATAATTAAGATTTAAAATGTTTGATATGTTGTGTTCTGTATACTTCCACATCAGGGTGGCTGTACATAAATGGGCATGTGTCTATACCTGTACGTTTTTCATATAAATACGCTGGGCATACTTCCTTGATTCCAGTTCTTTGTTTGAAGAGGATACTTCTATATTTCTGTGCCCATGTCCTTATGCATCTCCATGTGTCAGTGCATGTAGAGTCTGTCTTGTTTTATATTTGTGTGTCGGTGCATACTTAAAGTGTAGCTAAGTCTACAGCATTGCAGGTCCTTCTTATTTCTGCATTCACCAAAGAAAAGTCAAAAATATTCGCATTACCAATGCTTGTTTTCTTATGTACAGTGTTAGATTAGTGCTCATACTACAAGGAGGTAAAAGGCTGACAGCCTGATTCATCAAAGTACCGTTTTGCGAGGCTCAAATAGCGAATCATAAGGAATCGCTATTTGAGACTCGCAAAACGGTATTCATGTAGGAATCGCAATATTAATTGCGATTCCCACTGATTCCTTATTTGCGATTAGCTAATTGCTAATCGCAAATAAGGAATAACTCCCCATGCATTCCTATGGGCCAAAAGGCCCATAGGAATGCATGGGGAGTCATTCCTCATTTGCGATTAGCAATTAGCTAAACGCAAATGAGATTGCGAGTACAAGGGTGCCAGGGTTTACAAAGGACACACTGTAGCAGCCCTGCAATGGAAATTAACACAGGTGTTGCACACACACATGTCCAAAGGACATGTGTGTGTGTAACATGCAACTCAGAAAAATGCATTTAAATGCATTTTTCTGAGTTTTCGCAATTTACCACGAGGTTTGACCTCGCGGTAAATTGCGGGCCGAAATTGCAATTTCGCAATTGGAAAATGGATGATGAATTACATTTAAGGAATCTCAAATAGAGATTCCTTAAATGTAATTCCTCGCAAATAAGCGAATTAGCAAATATCGATTTTTGCATTTGGGATGTTGAATCCCAAATGCAAAAATCGCACTCGCAAAGGGCCAGATTCTCAGAATCTGGCCCTTTGCGAGCCGATTTAGGCTTCATGAATTAGGCTGTGAGTTCGGAAGGTCACTAGTAAAAGCAATAATGTATTCGATTCCATTGTGTAGAGATGCAATTCTGCATTCCTTTGGTTGCTTTCCGCGTGAATAAAACACACCTGTCCTCGTTTAAACAAAATGCAGTACTCCAACCGGGCATTGAGAAACCAGCATCCTGCCTTGTTTCACTCAACAGATTGTTTTCTGTAAGGAGAGTGGCGCATAGATGTTGTACAGCTCACTGTGAACAGCAGAGGGGAATGAATGTTCTGCAGACTTTCCTACATCCCATTGGTGCATTTCACACAAAAGCAGAACAGCTGAAGAGTTGAATTATTAATTCAGAGTTGGGGCAGGTTAAGCTGCGAGGGTTTGCAGAGTTTTATAGCAGCTCAATGCAGAATATATGACCCAGTTGAAGTTATTTGGAGGAAAATAAAAATAGTTATTTTTCGTGCTTTTACGGACTTACTGTAATAATAATCAAGAGATACGTCATGTGGCTTAGTTCACATTTCATTTCAATGTGTGCGCGCGTCAAATGATGTGGATTACCTACATAGATGACCATCAAGGGTGGCAATATGGCAGCAGAATTCGAAGCCGTTTCTCAGTCCATTGTGTCCCCCATTCTTCAGAACCCCAGAAAGCAGTTGATCAGGTGTTGTCCGATGGAGGGAACAGAGCTGGGAGTGTAAGAGTGCCAGAGGAGAACAGAGAAAACGCAGAGTGGTGCACACACCACCAGAGTGGAGAGGAGTCACAATGGTGGCCACAGCAATCTCAGCCTAATTAGGAATGAAATACTAATTTAATTATATTAAAATAAATTACTTTTTTACAGATTTATTAAAATAATATCAGCAAAATGCTTATGTTTACTTATTTTGCATTTAAAATTACATGAAGGTATGCAAATACTTATTGCATTCTGCAGTACACATAGAAGGAGCAAAATGCCATAAATTATTGTTTGCAGGAATGTGCCCCTTCAAACTCAAACAAACAAAATCATTCCTGCCAATGGTGCAAGGTGTCCCCAATTTTAGCAGCCTTATTTAATCAAATATTGAGGGATGGAGGATTGCCACCTGCTTTCTGGGATAATGCCTCTATAACCCTCATTTTGAAGCCAGGGAAACCTCCCTCGGATTGTGGCTCATATCGGCCTATTTCCATTCTAAATGCCGATTACAAAATTTTTGCCACAATATTGGCCAAACGGCTTGGCCATGTAGTGCATGATGTAATACACTCCAACCAAAAAGGCTTTATAAGAGGGAGACAGTTATGTGAGCTTACTTATGAACTAATAGGTTCCATAGATATGGCCATAAAAGAGGCTCTGCCTCTGTCTGTCCTCACGTTGGACGCCACCAAGGCCTTCAACAGGGTGAATTGGTTTTACCTGTCGGAGGCCTTGAAAAAATTTAACGTCGGGGATAGATTCCGTAGAGCGATAAACTTGCTATATCGAAGTCCTTCTGCTTCAATCCTGATAAGCGGGGGCCTAACGGAACCATTTAGGGTAACTAGAGGAACCCGGCAGGGTTGTCCCCTATCTCCCCTTCTTTTATATATCGAACCCTTCGCGCAAACTTTAAGAGACAGCATACTTATCAAACCTTTTGTTTTTGGTGGCTGGGATAAAAAAGTGACACTCTATGCTGATGATATAATGATTTTTACGACAAACTTTGACGAAGCATATCCAGAGGTCATTGACCTAGCTCTCAAATTTGGAAAAATCTCAGGCTATGAAGTGAATGCCTCTAAGACATAGTCAATGTCTTGGAACATCAACTTAATCGCTAACAATGAAACTTCAAGACCTCAATTACGATATCTGGGGATAAATATAGTTAAAGGCATTGACTCGATTGCTTCGTTAAATTTTGCCAAAAAAGCAGCAGAGTGCCGAAAACACATGAGAGACTGGTCACACCTTCCGCTTACTATCCTAGGTAAGGTTAATTTGGTGAAGATGTGTATTTTGCCAAAGATCTCATTTCTGTTTAATTCAATTCCACTTTTTCTTGATCCTAAGTTAATTTCAAAGCTACAGAGCACGATTTCTAGTTTCATTTGGAATAACAAGAGCCCAAGAATCTCTTGGAAAAAAATAAGACGCCGCAGAGAGAAGGGAGGACTGGCGGGACCTGATCTTCGGTTCTACGCATGGGCGTTTCAGCTCTCGCACTCACGCATGCTATTAAAAACACCAGCAGCGACAGGGGTGGGCCGCATGTTCTCTACCTTACTGAACTGTGAAGGAGTAGGACAGGTCGGTTTTTTGTTTAAATTTGGAGACCCTACATTTAAAAAAAAAAATTAAATTGAAGGTTTTACAGGGGATTTCATCCACGTGGTATAGAGTGAGGCACGCGATCAAATTGGGGTATTACTCAGGGAAGGCTCCTATATGGGACCTACCTGTTCCCCCTGCTTGGACAGAAGATGCACTTACACATCCACTAAGAGAGGCCGGAATCAGCACCTGGGAAGACCTGTTTATGGATGGATCTCTGCTTCCGTGGGATTACTTAACCAACAAAGTCGGGCCGAGCCTGTCGAGATTCAAATACATTCAAATCTCAAGCTGGTCACAGACATATAATGAGCAGTCAACTCGGATTAGCAGTTTACCTATAGGTGGTAATAGTGAATTAGTGACGTGCCTGTTGGACAGCCCACCCGCAAAGAAAGAAATAAACTCTGGTACAACAAGATCATAGAGGCAATAGATAGTAATTTTTGTCTACCGACATCACTATGGGCTGACTCAATGCCAGGTATAGACGTGGAGGAGCTTTGGTCAGCCTCTTGTGTTGTACTATGGGACCTGGTTAAGCCTGTGTGGCTCCGTAGGAACCATCTTTTTACAATGCATAGGGCATACTATTCCCCACAGAGGCTGACAAATTTTTCTTCAACAGGCCAGGTCTCATGCCCAAGGTGCGGGCTAGCCGCAGCATCTGACATCCATATGTTTTACGAATGTCCAAATATATCCGCATTCTGGGACTCCATTGGAAACAAACTATCCCTGTCATTGGGCGAACACATCTCCATTGACCTTGTTCTTGCGATCTTCGGCTTGAGGATCAAAGCCCGTAATGCTGCTTCTAATTTGTTATTTTATTCCATCCTGGGGGCACGCAGGGAGATCTGCAGGCACTGGAAAGATGTTCAGCCGCCCACCATGCATGAATGGCGGTCATCGCTTCTTCAGATTTCCAAACTTGACCTGGCCAGGGGGGGAATCCTAGTAGGAGAGCTTTTTGGACACTGTTAGGGTAGCAGTAATGAGCCTGAGTTTTTTTTTTTTTTTTCCCCAGGTCCCATGATTAATGCGGGCATTGCCTACCCTTGTATTCATGGCAAGAAGCCATGGCGCTTTAGGGGCCTCGGTATCTCGGGCACTATCTACCAACTAACAGCCCTAAGCAAGATCTTTCATGGCTTGTGTGAATGTGCTGCTGGGAACTGGCCTCCCCCCTCTCTTACGACATCCCTGCCAGCTAAACGCTGAGACAGTACAAAAACACAACCTAATCTTTTGCTCTGTGGCAGTTCATAGTTTTGATAGATTGGAGCCATGCACGCAAATGAGGATAAAAAAAAAAAAGAAAAAAAAAAGGATGCCTGTGCTGACGCAGGGGAAAGCACAAGGGTGGGCTTTTCTTTATAAATACGGTGCATCTCTGCATTTGTTTATGATGCTGCTCAGCACAGCTAAACTGCTTGCAGCGATGTGTTGTGCCATGTCATTGTAAATATCCTTCTTAGTGTGGTAGCACTGAGACAAGTGCACAGTGCTGTAACTGTGTGGGAATGATGATGGTGCTTTACTATTCCGTGGTACAGGACCGAGTAACGGACAGTGTCTGCTGGCTGGGTAACTTGGGAATTAACACCATAACCACACCATAATTGACTCTCCTTTTCCTTTGAACTCTTATCTTCCTTTCCCTTTCTTTTTTTTCCTTTTTCCTTTTCCCTCTCCTTCCCTTTCCCTTCCCTTCTCCTTGCTTTTCTTCTCTCCCCTTCCCCCTTCCCCATTCCCCATCCCTTCCATTCTTTTTAGGTCTTGCCTAGGGAGCGCTTGCACTGTTTCTTCTAGACATGCTGTATTTAGGATATGGGCTTGAAAAATGCCCATCTTTTTCATTGGTTCCTGTAGCTGTCCTTTAGAAAAGCTGGCTTTTCATTGGTAAATACACTTTTGGAATGTTCCCTCCTCTTGAAATTTTATATCCTCCCATGAAGACTGCCCCTCTCACATGTTCTTTCTGTTTAGGTTATTCATACTTGAAACTCTTTTTTTAGTTGGCCTGCCTCTTTGCTCATTAACTGTTCTGTTTACTTGTGCAATGAAACTTCGGTCGCTTCATTTGCTTGCCGTCCCTTTTTCTCCCCGTGCCTCCCCCTCATTCCTCCCACAACACTGCTTTGGTTGCTGCATGTCCCTTAATCTCCCCATACCTCTCCCTCACCCTTTCCACAACACTGCTCGCAGTCCCCCACCATCCCTCTAAGGCTGCTGCTCTTTTGCTAGTTTTTTGGTTACTTTACGCATAATTTGCAGTGCAGTGCCCACTCTTAATATCCCTTTACCATCTACCTCACCCCCAGCATGACACTGCTTTCCCACCCCAGAGATCGCTGCATTGAATTCTTATGTTATTTTACATTAAATGCTTTAATTTATATAGTGCCATGGGGGAGATTAAACTATCAGCCCATTATCACAGGATGTTGAGCAGAACAGGGATCCCCAGCTCACCAGTCGGCAGCTCTCACCACTGCACCATATCCTTTGCCTAGCCATGTTGCAGGGTGCAGTACCGTATGAGGCCAAAAGAGGTCCCAAGGGGCACCTAGTGACAGCTTGGGGTACTGCACCCTCACAACACAGCTTGATTTAACATGTAGTAGGAACTGCCATTTTCACTCCCAGCACTATGGCACCATTGCAGGTGTACTACAGAAAAAGAACACTATGGAGTTCTTTATTTTATTAAGTTGGGGAGGGCATATCTATTGCTTAGGTAAAAAAATATTGCCATTTATAATGCCAATAGCTCAAACTCCAACAAATGCGAGACCCATTGCATTTTCAGTGCTTCTTCTCTTTGTCATCATTCCTTTCTCAATTTCATTTTCACACTCCTTCTTTAGCTCTCCTTGACTTAATTTAGTCTTTCTTCTCCCTTCCTTCCACCGCTCCTCCTTTCTTTTATTTTACTAGCAAAATCCAAGTCGCCATTTCATACCACACAGAGCGATCTTCCCAGATATTACATCACTCTTTGCATATCATGCTAATAACGCTGTATAAATAAACGTCTGTCCAAATTACTCCACTACCTAGTAAGTACCTGCCACTTTCTCTTCCCTCGTAGCCAGCTTCATGCCATTGGCTCCACTGAAAAGAATAGAGTCGTCTGAGTTAAGCAATCCATTCTCTGCTTTTCATCTTCACAGTCCTAGAGAGTTTGAACGTCATTATCAATTCCTGTTTGATAAACACATATATACCAGCGCACCTTTAAACGGGTTGTTAATGCCTGGGCACTGCATACTTTAACAATTATGGATGTAATCAACAACAGACAAGCTTTCATATTTCACCTACAAAGCGAGGTGGATGAGCAGAAAGAAGGATTAGCATTAGCGATAATCATCAGAAAGTCGTAAAGAAACTTGAAAGCGAAAGAGCTACTTCATACAGGAAGCACAACCAGCAGGAAGAAAGCCCCGAGGGGCAATTCCAAGGGCATAGTGTAACAGTCAGTGCACTAATCCGCTTGAGCAAACACAGAACTGTCACTCCGTACGGTCATTCCCTCTCCGAATCCCTTTAATCCACGGTTATCAGTGCCAGGGGGGATTCCAGCTTCCGCTGTCTCAAGGCATCACCTGGCATTTCTCCAAAACATAAGGATAGGGGGACGTTGAGTCAGTGCAGGACAAGCAGATAGGGAGCATTCTAGAATAAAGAGGTGGGGTGGGGTGTTTAGGAAGAATATTGTTAGTGTTTATTATAAATGGGTTTAAGTCTTTCTGGAATTGTTTGCCAAGACAACAAACATGGTATTGTATCTAACTTTAAAATTACTGCCAACAGGAATTTCAGTAATAGAATAAACATTGCTTTTGGCTGCTGCTACTAAAAATGATGTGGCTGCATTGCAATAAAACTAAAACATGTTTTGCAATCCCTGCTAAGCAAAGATCAACACAAAATACTTGTACCTGACTCAATAACTTTCACCAAGGGCCATATCACGGGTGAGTGAAGTGTGTGAAATTTATGTTCTGAATTCCCTGTGAGTTTCACAAAACTCCCGAAGTACACACGAGACACTTCTCCAGTAGTTCATGTAACTTTACTACGGCAGGCTACACGTCACAACAAAGTCCTGGAAGATAGCCCCAGGGCACTGGCTTCTGGAAAAAATGTCCCCCAGTGAGATATTTTCTACTGAGACTAGTCTCCCTGACGGTAATCTTAAAAGGTCAGTGAAGGTGAATTTCTAGGCTCAGGTGACCGAAGTAAAGACTGTTTGTTCTTTTCTAGTCAGACATATTGGAATGCTCTGAACACCAGAGATAAGGCAGGCAGATCCTGATCTCAATAACTGACCCCTATTTAACACGTTGGTGCTGAAGAAGTCATGGGTATGAGTCCCTTGACAGTGAACTTGTTATTAATTGCTGAATAACCCTTTCTGTCCCAAGGCAACTTGGCATCCGTCTGACCAGAGCAGGGATGCCCATGAACGAAAATCCCAGCGAAAGGGAAATCATGTGCCCTTTAACACCCATGACTTTACTGGCAGTGACGTCACGTGACCTTTCATCCTGATGATAACTCAAGGAAGTCTTGGCACACTAGGGTTCAAAAAGTGCAAGATTAAAAATATGGAACGAAACCTAGTAACGGAAACAAAATCTATGCTAGTTTCCTACTATATATATATCAGACATTCTCTCTCTTTCACCCCTCTCAGTGCTTTCTTTCCCGAGGCCCTTTCTATGCATAAGCATCATTGGTGGTATCCTATGCCGAGTCATGCTGTTTTTAACTCGCTGAACAGTGGTATGGTAACTTGGGTCAAAAAACATAAGTCCATGGCGAAAAGATGAACATTCCTCAGCATACCACACAGGGCAAGAACAGCCATTTCTCGTATTTTGCATTTCCCTGGGACACTGGAGGTATTTGAGGCTGGTTTGCAAAGCAGACAGCCGCCGCTGGCATCTCTACAAGTCTCTAACTCACCATGATTTATTGCGGCAGGCACATTGGGACCACGAGAAACGGAGGAGGAGGGGAGAGGGGAGGGGGAATGAGAGGGAGACAGATCCGATTATGGGTAAGAAGAGGGAGAGAGGAGAGGAGCGGAGCGGAGAATGGCTGGATGGGAAAAAATAGAGGAGGAAGGAGTGGGGCAGGTTTGAACATACTTTAAAAGGATGCGTTTGATTCCCAGTCTGCCCTGACACCAAAATACTTTGATGTACAACTGCCTCTTACCATCCTCCCCAGACATTCCCTGCAGGTTGGTGCAGTAACTCACAGGAGTAAAATAAGTAAATAAATAAAACTATTTACCTTGTGCTCGCTGCATCGCAAAGTTCCACACAAAAGCAAATGAACAAAATAATTTAGCAATGGGAATTGGTAAGAGCCCCCTTTTTTACTTTTTATATAGCGCGAACAAGATCCCGAGGGATATCATAGCACTTTACAAAGGAAGGGAGGGCGGACTTGAATCCAGTATTGACCACAAGTAAGAATATACAACAGTAATAATCACATATATCCCAGACAAATAAATGCATAGTTTCCAGACAAATGACACAAGGAGAATAGTACAATAAACGAGTATGTAACAGTCTAAGAAACGGGGTGTACAATGCGGAAAAAAGAGCATAGACCCAGTATCGACAACATGTATGAATACATAACAGGAATACTTGCAAGTTTCCCAGACAAGTGAATCACAGAGAACAATAAGAAAAACCTGAATATAACAGGCTACGAAGGGGGACACAAAATGCAGTAAAGACGAGCAGCATCACATGAGGGTACAATGGTTGTAGGAACACTGGTTTCGAGCAAGTGATCCAAGCCCAAATTAAGGTAAACATGTGTTCATTAGGAATCTTTTGGCTTCAAGTTTGAAAACGACGTTGAAGAGATTCTGCGAACTTCCGGTGGAAGAGAGTTCCAAATCCTTGGAGCAGCGCCGGAGAAGGCTCGGAGAGTGGTTCTCTTTTTCTTAAGGATGGGTGGTTTCAGGAGGAGAGTGATAGTGCTTCTTGATAATCTCCCACCACAGGATAATTCAAGATTTTGGGTGTTTTGAAATGCAGGGCTATGTGTGCTAGAACAGCAATCTTTAGATGAATTTGCACTTCATAAGGAAACATTTAAGAGATTTTGGGATTGGGGATCTGTGCTCACATCGTTTGGTACCTGTGACCAGTCTGGCCGCAGCATTCAGTGATGCCCTCAGTGGTGCCAGGGTGTATTTGGGCAGGCCAAAGAGCGTCGCTCTGCCATAGTCCAGCCTCGGCAGGACCAGAGCTTGTACCACCTGCTTGAAGTCCTTTTGCAGAAGGATTGGTTTGATGTTTCTGAGTGTCCCCATGAAGTGATTAGCTCCCATACACACTTTGCTAATATGATTTTTCATATTCAGGTGTTTGTCCAGGGAGATTCCGAGAGATTTGGCTGAGTCTATAATGGGAGGGGTGCAATTGAAGGCAGTAAGGTGATTCAGCCAAGGGACTTGATTGGGGATGTGGTCGGAGGAGAGATGAAAAGGAATTCAGTTTTGGAGGTGTTCAGCAGTAGATGGTTCTCAGTTAGCCAGTTTTGCATAGCTTTTAGGGTAGAGTTGAGTGAGATGATGTTGTCCGGGGATGAGATTTTCAAATAAAGTTGTGTGTCATTCGCATACATATGGAAGAGAATGTTTGTGGAGTTTAGAGGATTAGCTAGTGGCTCCAAGAAAAGGTTGAAGAGGATAGGAGATAGGGCAGACCATTGGGGGATACCCATGAGTACAGGAGAGGGCTGGTAGAGGGAGTGGTTGCCTTGATTCTTTGTGATCTATGGTAAAGGAAGGAAGAGAACCATTGTAACACCCAACCTGAGAAACCCATCCTGTTCTTCAGAATGGGTAGGAGGTTGTCGTGGTGTACCATGTCGAAAGCGGAAGAAATGTCCAGGAGGATTAGGAGCCATGAGTCATTTTGATCAAGCATTTTTAAGAAGTCACATGCGTAAGAGACGATTCGGTACTGTGCCCCTTGCGAAAGCCGGATTGATGCTGGTCGGGGAGTTGGGGATTCTCTATGTGAGCACAGAGTTGGGATTGTATGTATTTTTCAAGTAGTTTGGCTAATGTGGAGATGTTGGAGATAGGGCGGAAATGATTGAGGTCAGAGTTATCTGTGTTAGGTTTTTTTAGAATAGGTTACACCTGCGCTGCTTTTAGGCAGTCTGGGATCGTGCCTTGTGAAAGAGAAGCATTTACAATCCTTGTCCAGGTGGGGATGAGTGCATTCTTGATTTCTTTGAAGATGGCCAGAGGCAGCGGGTCACTAAAATAGTTGGATGTATTGATGTTCTGAAGAATCTTGTTGATGTCTTTTTCACTGAAAGGAGTAAAGGTGTCCCATGTCGCATTATTCTTGGGATTCAGGCTGATAGGTTTGCCCTTTTCTGAGAGTTCTAAAAGCTTATCTTCGTTATCATGCTGTTATTCAGATCATGACCTCATGTTTCGAAAGTTGTATGTCTTCACACTATAGGACCAGTTTTGTCACAGAGTCACTGACAGGATCAGAATAGCTTGATTGGCAGAAATCCTATTGAAGAGGTGACCTAAACACATATCTCCTGAAGAAGTAGCCCAGACAAGGTCCTACTGAGGAAGTAGCCCAAACAGTTTGCCACTGAGGAAGTAGCCCAACATTCATACTGAGGAAGTAGTCCAAAAACAAGAGGATGAAATCAGACAAAAACCTTACATTAAGAAAAATACCTTTTTTTGGGTAGCACTGTGGAAGGTAAAGGGCATCCCTAACACTACCCAAGTTGTGCTCCAATTCCCTGACGAGCACTCCTTAAGTTGCAGCAGCCATTCCTTGATTTAAATGACCAGCTGTGTGAGCTGCTATGTTGCCAGGGAGGCCTGACTCCAGAGGATGGGCATACAAAGACCCAGAGGTATGTTGCTTTCGTATTCATCCCTGCTTCCCTGTAGTGACATAGGGGCTTATTTACAAGCCTCTTCCGCTACTGGTACACCAAAGTTTCCCATATTAAAAGTGAAGCACCGGTGGCGCAAGAGGTTTGTAAATAAGCCCCATAGTCTGCCGCTCTGCTCAGGCTGCGCCACAGTCCTTAAGCATCAAAAGCATATAGGTTGCCCTCACTGTGATTACTGGTAGCTCAGGCTATTGTCTCCCTCTGATGTTGCGGGCTGTGAATGAGTGGCCTCATCGCATCAATACTACCCTTGGAACACTGCAGTGATCACGCTCAACAGGAAAGGGGACCATCGTTGTGATAGCCTTTGTAGATTTTCCAGTGTAGCAGCTTGTCTGAAGTGAGGTTACAGGGCTGCTGTAGGGTTGGGCTGTGGGGGAGTGCTCGGTGAGAGAGAGGGCATCCTGCTTGAGCAGTGAGTTGCAGCAGGGCCGCAATCCATGTGCTCGTCGGAGGCTAGGAAGGGCTCCTCTCAGTACCCACCAATTGAAGTCTCCACTGCCGCAGCTGCTCGCCTGCAGTACCTCTATGCTCAGTATCTGGCAGAGGGTCTTCATGCTGAGTAATGGGCACCAGGAGCCATCAATTATGTCAGTGAGAGCTGATGCCTAGCTAATGGCCCAGAGACTGCTGCAGTGGGGGTCTCAGCCGCTGTCCAGTAGTAGGCCGGATTCCCTTGCCTAACAGCAGAGAGTGACCAGTTGTACAGCCTTTACAGCTTCCTACTTTGATTCTAGAAGGGGGGCTCAATAGAGGGTATCAGGAGGGATTAATATCTAGGGCGATCCCTGACCCCTTGAGCATCTGGAGGGAGCTCCCTAGCATGATGTGGACTTCTGTAGAAGTTTAAGTATCCAGCCTAAAGTTTCGCACTTACAGGAAAAGGTAAGCAGAGAGGTCTTTCCCTCTCCAAGTCCAAAAGGAGTCTGCCTCTCTAACAATGCGAGCACCAATTAGAATAAGAGAAGCTTCAGAAACATCCTTATCTCCACCCACACCACCAGGAACTAACCAAATTGTTACCTGAGAGAAGCATCTGTACCATCCCTTAATTTCCCATAGCATCCAAAGTGGGACTTTAAAGTACAACCATGAACATCCCCTCGTCCTGGAACATGTGAACAAAAGGCCTCTTTTGACCATTAGTTCTCGATGTTCACGGCCAAGTTCTTTCTTTCAGGCCTCAGTATATACAGTCTAATACAAACAATACACCTTTCTCTAGTTAACGAGAAGCATGATATTGCTCCTACCAAAGAAGAAAAAAATATACTTGCAAGGCTAAATGCATTTTTCAGCAGTCAATATGAACTTCGAATGTATGATTATATATGCGCACAAGTATAACTTTAACAATAATTGCAAAACATGAATAAAACAGGACATGATTACATGTTTCAACTGAACATTAGTGCCCTCATATATAAACCTGTAATCCCTATGAGGATCACATATTATTAATACATTTATGCTTCACAAACATTAAGGAAGTTATGACACACAGCGAATATAATGTCAGCTATGAGTATATAATTGCAATTGTAACAAATAAAGGGTGGAGCCTTAATTTCACTGCTCCAAACCCCCTGAGTGCGATTTTAGTCATCACAACACGTTATTCTTATCGGCTAAAACCAGCTTAAAACCTTGATATTTTTAGAAGGTTACATCTAGAATTTTCCAAATGTTTCATCACATCATAAAATCTACACTGACTCTCTTCTAGTTCCACATCCTTAATCTTTCGTCTTATTCCCCTTTCATGTTGCTCTTTCCTTTTTGCTTTTATACACTTGTACCCCTTAAGGATTACAAAGCAACAAATGGCAAAAATGGCAATGGGTACAAGGTGTTTCAAAATGATCCCAAGATCCCACTTCCCAAGTTTCCAAACTGCTTGCCTACTGCAGTAAACCCATGTTCAATCGTCTTTCAAGCACCTGTAGCTTCCGACTTCTCTAAGTCTCCCTTTAAGTCTGTAATGTTCTTACTGTATTTCTTAACCTTCTCACTCTTATCCGGAATATAATTACGGCATTGCTAAACTTTTAGCATCTTACAGGCTCCGCCCTCCTTTAAGAGACGGATACCTAAAGCAAGGCAGTTCTGCATCACCATAGATCTTATAGCTATCATTTCAGTGTCCATGGCCAACAATCCATTTGCTGTACTGGTAGCTAACTTAACAACTACAGTGGATAGTATTCTAATTGTGCAATCATTCAAAACCACTCCAATAGAAGGAATAATTGCACCAAATGTAACTCCAACTATTTCAGAAGCACTGCTGCTCGATTAGGATAAAAACTTGAGACATTTATCATTCAGGTGGTTTCCCTGATGCATTTTCGGGAAGAATATAGCCAAATAACATGTCCCATTACACCCTCAAAGCAGTGTAAAATATGCGTGTTTCCCACAAATATATATACATATTTTATATATATATATATATATATATATATATATATATATATATATATATATATATATATATTCACTGAAAAAAACATAGGTGTCAGGGGTGTTATAGTTAGCTGGACATTTCACTCGTATAAAACCATTGAAATTCCCCAGTTATAGTTAGTTGTACTAACTATAACTCGCGCGTCTGCATTCCACTGTTGATGATGTCACATATTACATCATTCATGACATGGTCAGTGACATCACTGATGACATCACTGATGACATCTCAAATGACATCACTGATGACATCACTAATGACATCATCCATGTGACAAGCTAATACACCTCCTTGTACAGTAGCATAACCTTTCAACACACATTATAAAATATGGAGTATCATGTTTGAAACCAGTGACACACCAATACAAGTTTCTAAAAACCTTCTTAGTGATTCCTACATCTATACACACATCTAAATATTTATGTATACATTCAGTCATACATGCTAACAAAGATCAATAGAATACTATTAAATACACTTACATTAACATTAAACACCAGCACACATCCTATTCACTTATGCAGAAATCCCTACTCACTTATGCAAACTATTGATCATACTTATGTTTATTAAGATACACACTTACACAAACACCACTTTATTTATTCATATGGTTAGAAAGTCATACTTAGAGTGTTATAAAATCACTATTACAAGTACACAGTTATCCATACAGTCACTCATACAATCACTGAGTCTTAGGTATACTTATTTATATACAACAACTGTCACATACACTGCCTTTTGTATTTCTAGTTTGTTGAACATGTATGATTGAGAAATATATTTACTCATCACCACACCCATAAAGAGGTTCACTCAACTAAACAATTGTTTCCACATACAGTCTAAACCTCATATATCTACTAAAGCAACTATTTACACATCTTTGGATAGTCACCTACCATCCACCCAACCACACACACATTCATTCACTATCCCATACAAATACTCACTTAACTAATTAATAACTAATATAGACTTTCACAGAGCTAGTAACCAACTTATGTAGTAGTTTACACAACAAGAGATACAGTGATACAGGTATTCACACAGTTTAATCACTATCCCATATATTTAGTTCGGTTTCCGCCATGCCCACGGCACCGAAACTGCGGTCTTAACAGCCATGGAGGATCTTCGCATGCGTGCAGACAGGGGCCAGCCAGTAGCATTAATACTGCTGGACCTGTCTGCCGCATTCGATACGGTCAACCATAAGACGTTGCTGCTGAGACTCAGGGAAGCTGGTGTGGAAGGCACAGCTTTGCTTTGGTTTCACTCTTACCTGCAGGACAGGAGACAGGCTGTCTCCCTCCCCCCATTTCAATCCGCCTTCTCACCTGTGCCACAGGGAGTCCCCCAGGGATCTTCCATTAGTCCCATCCTTTTTAATGTGTACCTTACACCACTGATCACATTAATTAAGTCATTCGGGTTAAAAACAATCAATTACGCAGACGACACCCAGCTCATTCTCTCCTGGGAAGAAGACTCCATCTCTCTGACCTCCTTCCATGAGTGTCTTAGAGAAACGGCTGGATGGCTCCATAGGAACTCTCTTCAATTTTTTAACTCCTCCAAAACAGAGGTTCTGTTCTGTGCTGGCACCACTCTATCTTGTCAGTTCCCGATTGACTTCTGGCCTCCTGAGACAAGAGAGAAACCTAAACCTGTTTCCTCGGTCCGCAACCTGGGGGTCATGCTCAATAACAAGCTGAGTATGGAAACCCAGGTTGCAAAAACAGTGGGGATATGCACGGCTTTGCTACGCTCCCTGCGAAAAATTATGCCACTTCTGCCTGCACAAGCCCGGGCGTTGGTAGTCAGGTGTACGATTCTGAGTCGCCTTGACTACTGCAACGCCCTGCTCCTTGAGTCCCCTGTCACGTTACTGGACCGGTTGCAGCGAATTCAATCAGCCGCGGCCAAGTTGGCTCTTGGCTGGTCGAGAAGGTCTTCGGCCACAGCGGCATTGGCCGAATTGCATTGGCTACCCCTAAAGCAGCGGGTGGCTTTCAAGTCCCTTTGCATTGTATTCAGGGCTCTGCATGGACTCGGGCCCAGGCCCTTGCAAGCCCTGTTTCAGTGGTATACTCCCGCCAGAGACCTGCGATCATCCTCGGCGTATCTGGTAAGGGTGCCCAGATACAATAAAGCCAGAACTGGGGGTAGATCCTTTAGGGTCGCAGCCGCCAAATTATGGAACAGCTTGCCCATTGACATACGCCAGACCCCCCAACTTCTTCCATTTAGGAAGCGCATCAAGACCTGGCTTTTCCCTTAGACCTCCCCGCCTCTACATACCTCGTTCTCTTTCTCAGTAAAGTATTCTCCAGCGCCAGGAAGCCTGCAAGGTATCAGCTGCGCTATATAAATAATTTAAAAAAAAACAAAAAAAAAGAAAATTTTGTGAGACACTTTAGATTCGTCACTTGGACAGTCACTCACATTGCTACTAAATCCTAATTTCAGACACTTATTCATGCACTTAGTCTTCAAGGCAGATTGATATATATATATATATTCACTGAAAAAAACATAGGTTATAGACCATATATAGTTAGGAATTTCGCATTTACAAAACCTTATTTTACTCACACAAAACCATTGAAATTCCATATATAGTTAGTTGCACTAACTATATATCGCGCACCCGCAATCCACTGCTGATGATGTCACATATTACATCATTCATGACATGGTCAGTGACATCACTGATGACATCACTGATGACATCACTGATGACATCTCACATGACATCACTGATGACATCTCAAATGACATCACTGATGACATCTCATTTGACATTACTGATCACATCACTGATGATATCATTCATGTGATAATACGATGAACCTCTTCAGACTCTAATATAACCTTAGATACAATCAGTGTAAACAGACACTCACAGACTGTCACTCATCCATGGAGTTACTCACACACCTAGTCAGTCATGCAAAGAATCAATCACACCTCCATTTCCTCAACTATGCAGTTATACAAACTTTACTTATTCAAACATATACTAACACATATTTACTCTCTTATACAATCCCTGATACAAGTTCACAATGATCCATACAGCCACTCACACATTCACTGGCTCTTATGCACAGTTATTTATATAACTGTGTGTGTTCCTGCTGCCGTTGGGAGACCAATTTTACTACTTGCGGAACCCGCTTCGCGGGTCCCGCTGCGCTGTTGCCGCCACCGGAGCCCAGGAGTCACAGGAGCCAGCTGGGTGAGAGAGCGTGCGACAGGGCTGCGAGCGAAGGAACCGGGACTCGCTTTCCCAGGAGTCCCGGCAATCCTCCGGCCTATCATCTGGCCCGCTCTCCCTGACCGCCCCGCCCAGCTCACCTTTAAAAATCCCCGCCTCCTATTGACATTGGGGTCGTTTGCTGTGTGTGTTCCTGCTGCCGTTGGGAGACCAATTTTACTACTTGCGGAACCCGCTTCGCGGGTCCCGCTGCGCTGTTGCCGCCACCGGAGCCCAGGAGTCACAGGAGCCAGCTGGGTGAGAGAGCGTGCGACAGGGCTGCGAGCGAAGGAACCGGGACTCGCTTTCCCAGGAGTCCCGGCAATCCTCCGGCCTATCATCTGGCCCGCTCTCCCTGACCGCCCCGCCCAGCTCACCTTTAAAAATCCCCGCCTCCTATTGACATTGGGGTCGTTTGCTGTGTGTGTTCCTGCTGCCGTTGGGAGACCAATTTTACTACTTGCGGAACCCGCTTCGCGGGTCCCGCTGCGCTGTTGCCGCCACCGGAGCCCAGGAGTCACAGGAGCCAGCTGGGTGAGAGAGCGTGCGACAGGGCTGCGAGCGAAGGAACCGGGACTCGCTTTCCCAGGAGTCCCGGCAATCCTCCGGCCTATCATCTGGCCCGCTCTCCCTGACCGCCCCGCCCAGCTCATTCCAGCCTTAGGCCCATATAAACCTTTGTATCCCGCTGCGCGGGAGCGCCCGGGGCGAAGCCCGGGCAAAGGGCGGGCCCTCTGAGGCCCTCGTGGGCCAGAGCAGGCCGGGCTGGGCCCACTCTCTAAAACCCACTCCGTGGGCTTGTGTTACAGGTTAGTTAATGGCTACCCTACCTGATGGGGGGTCACCTGGGAAGAAGGGCAAACTTCGCAATGGGTCACTAGACAATTACTTTCCCAAGGTACTGTCCGAGGGGGAGAAGGAATTGATCATGGCTGAACGCAGGGCTGAGCGGAGGCGTTCAATCGAAAGCTTGAAAAACAGATCCCTTATTGACTCTGCGTCTGTATCCTTGTTCACCGAGGGGGACTTAATCGACCTTGGGAGGGAAACCGTTAGTCAAGAAGGCTTCCCACTTTTACTGCGTGACTGTACATCTTCGCCTGGTATGTCCCTTGATCCTATTGTGATTGACCCCCCTACCCAGATCCCATGCCACTCTGCTGCTCCCCTGAAGCTTAAATCATTGAAATCCAAGCAACTAGTGGTTGCACAGACACACGGTCCACCACCAAATAAAAAAAGGAGGAAATTAAGGGCGGGACAAGGCAAAGTTAAAATTTCCCATTTAGACTTTGGCAAAGGCCCTAAATTATCTTCACCGCATGTAAGGGCTACCTTGGAAGTTGCAACTACTGTAACACCCGAGGCATTACCAATGGTGGCTACTCCGCTTGTTGAGGTCCCCAATATAGCAGTTTTAGTTAACAGTCAGGGGCCCTCATTTACAAACTCATTGACTCCTCCTCCACCTGTAGGGGATTTCGAACTTTTACTGAGGTCTCTGTTGCTACCCGTGATTGAGAGTCTTAGGAAAGTCGAAAATAGATTGACCTTAGTAGAGGCTGCCTTAAATAGTATGGCCACGGCGACCAGGGCTCAGGGGAGTGGGGGAACACAACCAACACCTTGCACTGGGGTCTCGTCTAGCGAGACTGTAAAACCCCCAGTAGCTACCCCCTCTGCTCTACTCCAGCCGTCTAAACAGTCGTCTCAGCATCAGGGAAAGGCGGCGCCTGCTATACATAAAGAAAATCCTACAACGAACCCGATCATTTCTGTAGCTGGGACAGAAGGTGGCCCCCAAAGGCCAATGACAAAGGCTCCCCCAGTAAACAGTAGCGAGAGACAGGGGGAAGGGGGACGCACCAGAGGTCCTTTTACTAGGGTACCTCAAGTGGAAATTCCACCTCAGGCGGTGCCCTATGTAGTAGTTATGACCGGGGTTCCTCCATTAGCAGACAATAAGAAGGAAGGTTATGGCCAATTGAAAAATAAAATAATTCATTGGTTGAGGACATTCAGGCCCATAGCCCCAAATGTGGATGGAGATATTGTACATGTTAGAAGGATCCCGTGGTTGGGTAACACTAGGAAAGATATTGACGGGGATCTAGTGGTGGTCAATTTTAGAGACCCCCGTGCAGTGGACTACATTTTAAACTGGCCATATGCAGGAGGAGGAAACTCTATTACACCTAGGCCCTTAACCTACTTTTACCCGAGGCCGGTTCCTTACCCCCCCAAACATAGGGAAGAGTCTTATGCCCTATGGCCCAAGCAGTTTGGTTACAATAGTACTCATCAGGTATTTGGCCAGCATCAGCTTTACCCTAATGGTCAGTCTGGTTGGTTTACGGTTCCACAGAGACATCACTTAAGCCACAATGGTGCAATGGAGCATCTTAGACCCTTCACCCCCTTAGATACTTTCAATAGGTTTTCGCAGCTTAGTGGCATGGAGGACTGCGATTGATGCTTACAGCCTATGGAGGAGGGAGGCGGTAGATATGGAGTGGATCCCCAGCAAGGAGGAATTATTTGTGACAATTCCCAGGAGGTAACCATAGATGACTCTAATGACATCCATTCGAATATGCCTCATTTTGATGCCCCGGGTATGTCTATTGTTGTTGATTGTTCTGAACCCGACAGGCAATTTTGTTGTGTGAGTAACAGCCACCAATCTAGAGGTGTGGGAATGGAGCCGGGGGGGGGGTGATCACGAAAGGGTACTCTCTAGTGCACAAGGGTTCTAGGGTAATAAACCTGATTTCCTGGAATGTAGCCGGGCTAAAAAGGAAGTTAGACATTCCTGAATGGCATGAATTCATCGAGAAGTTCGATGTCTGCCTATTTCAAGAAAGTTGGTGCTTGATACCAATTGATAAATCTGGCTACACTACCTTCTTTTCCCCAGCGATAAGTAGAGGGAAAGGTAGACCAGCAGGAGGTCTTTTAGTCTGGATAAGAACTGACCTAGATTGGGACATGGCCTCTAATGACACCCAGTGTAATGATTTAATGCACCTTTCTTCCAGGGGTCATATCGGGGGGATTAGGCTTGAACTTTTTAATGTGTACGCTAGAGGGGCTGCGGGGGATAATACTTCGGCAACCATATTGAGCCTTGATTCTGCTCTAGCTAATTGCCCTCCCTCAGCCAGAATCATGGTGGGTGGAGATTTTAATTGCACGTTCGAACCTCTTCTTGGTGATGATCCACTAGGTACTGAGGAGGACGACTCCAGGTGGTCTATCCCCCCCTTGACGGTACCCCCCATCCGGAAATGGTCTGCTAGGGCAATCCAACTGAACGCCCTCACTAGGGAGCACAAATTAAGAGCCCTTAATGGCAGGACCCGGTCTGATATATTAGGTGCAATGACTTTTAACAGGCTATCGGCCCCGTCCAGAATTGATTATATTTTAATGAGTGTTAGTATGTGGATGGACCTTATTGATATGGAGGTGGTACCCACCCAGGATAGCGACCACAATCCGCTTTGCTGCAAGTTTAAATGGGGCAAAATTAAAGAGAAAGGGATGAGTGCACCGTTGAAACTAACCAAAGAGATCATCCCCTACGAAAACAATCGTAGATTGAAGTGGGACAAGGCTCAGCTAAACGCAGACCAACTAGAGACCATTAAATTTACCATCGAAGCCCTGTACAGGGACTTGGAAGTAATGGATCGGGTGGTTGCTAGCCCTCCGTGCCTTTCTTTACAACTAGATTCTGCATATAAAGGCACGATAGATCAAGTGAGTCTTTATTTCACCTCTAAAGGGAAAACCCCCAGATTAAATAGGACTCCCCCCATATCCAGCAACCCATGGTATTCAACGGACTGCAGGGGGAAGAGGAAAAGTTTGTCAGTTGCCTTGCTCTCAAGGAATCCTACTCTGGTTAGAGCGGCCAGGAGGGAGTACTTGAGAGCAATTGCTCTGGCAAAGCGCGAGTGGGAGGAGGAGCACTGGAGGGAAATAACAGACGCCGTCAGCAGGAGGGACTCGACGTTATTCTGGGATTTAATCAATAGAGCTAGGCAGGGTAAAACCCAGCCTTTAGCAACCCATATAACCAGCCTGCAATGGTTCAATCACTTTTCATCTCTGTATGGCGGCAGTGAAGATACATCTGGCCCTTTGGTTGCTTGTGGGGAGGGAAGGGAGCCTGACGGGGAGACGGAGTGCTTATTTATGGCCTCCGAAGTAGTGGCAGCAATTAAACATTTGACGCCCAAAAAGGCAGCTGGGCCGGATGGGATCCCTGGGGACCTCTTGATTGCTGAACCCCTAGCCTGGGCAAATTTAATAGCCACCATAATGAATTTGTTAGTAAAGGGACACCCCGTGCCAGACTCATGGAAGGGTGCCGAGGTGGTCACAGTGTACAAGAAGGGGGCAAGAGATGACCCTGCCAACTACAGACCGATTAGTCTGATAGACATAATCCAGAAAGTGGTTGGCAGGGTCATTATCGCCAGGGTGGGCGACTGGATGGAGGAGGAAGGCATTCTCTCTCATCTGCAGGCCGGATTTCGCCAAAGGGTGGGCACGATGGACCAGGTCTTTCGGCTGTTTGGGATCTATTGGAAGGCAGTTACCATCAAGAAGGGGAGCCTATATATGGCCTTCATAGATCTCAAGACGGCCTTCGACCTGGTCCCCCGTGCTAAACTGTGGGAGATCCTGAAAAGTTTGGGCTTTCCTGGCTCACTCTTAAGATTAATTGTAAGACTCCACGAGGGGACATACGCTAGGATCAGATGGGGTACACAGGGCCAACTGACAGATAGGGTACCTGTGAGGAGTGGAGTCCGTCAAGGGTGTGTCATGGCTTCCACTCTCTTCTCCTTGTTTGTGAATGGAGTGGTGGACCATCTGAGAGGAGAAGAGACGGATGCCCCAACCCTGGCGGGGGAAAAGATTCAGACCCTGCTCTTTGCTGATGATACCTTACTGATAGCTAAATCCCCGATAGGCCTGCACAAACTCCTGCAGCGTTTCTCCTCCTTTTGCACAGAGAGAGGCCTAACTATTAACACCACCAAAACCAAATTGATGGCCTTTTCACCCGCCAAAAATTTTAAAAACAATTTTCTGCTTAAAGGGACTCCCTTGGAGTTGGTCGAGGCATTCGACTATTTAGGGGTCCGGATAAATAGCCGAATGACCTGGAAGGACCACTTAGCGAAAATGCTATTGGGCCACAAAAGAGTGTCGGGGGTGATCTTACGAGAGCACCGGGCATCAATTAGTAAACCAGTGTCCCCGGTTATGGCCATCTACGATGGCCAGATACTCCCGGCTGCATTGTACGGCTCCGAATTATGGGGGTTCGACAATGTAAATGAGCTAACCTGAGCAAAAAATAAGTTTTTGAGAGATGTGGTGGCACTCCCTGTTTCTACCCCGCTTATCCCCTTGCGGTTAGACCTTGGTAGACGGGCCCTAAAGGATATAGTGAGGCTGCGACCATTGCTTTTTTGGGTCCGCCTGAGAAGGACTAAGGAGTTGGCCAAATATGCTGAAGTACTGGACGAGCTAAATTTGAGGCTATTGGTCTCCCAATTGGGTTTGAGAGATATTTGGGAGTCTCAAGCGCCCCCGCCCAAAATGGTGATCAAGAAATTATATTGGGATTGGGTTCAGGCTGAAGCATCACGTGGTATAACAGGGGGTTCACTTACAGAGTCTTTTCTGGAGTGTAAGTGTGTAAGGAAACTTGAACCCTTCCTTGACTTGGTAACTAAGCCTCTAGACAGGGCCCTCTTTTTAAAATTAAGGTACGGTACCCTCCCGGTACGCGAATTTACTTCAAAATGGTCCAACCAGGGCGGCCCCTTGCGATCTTGTCCTGGCTGTGCGGCCCCTAAAGAGTCCGTGGCCCATCTTCTTTTTGCCTGCCCCGCGTATAAAGTGGCGCGGAAAAACTGGTTGAAACCAGTATGTAAAGGTTTGGGGATGAGGTGCCATCGCTCGGCCTTACGAGTGATTACATCGGATCTATCATCTACCCCATTGATATGCGGGGTGGCAAAGTTTTTAGGTAGTGCCTGGATTATTAGATCAAGATCTCTGGGAATGATTGCAAGGCCTCTACCTACCCAGAGTGGAGTTGTTTGAAGCTGCTAATTCTGAGTGCCTGGAGTATTTTTTTTTTGTCCGTGGTTTTATCAATTATGTCAGTGCTCAGTCGTATTTTAAGTATGGTCAACCCTTGTTGTTGCTAGTATAACTTGATGGAATGTATTTTAAAATGTATATTGTTGTCTTTTATGGTGATCAATTTACCGAATAAAGATTTATACTATACTACTGCTATACTTGGGCTACATCTGGGTGATATTTGGGCTACATTTGGGCTCTTTTGTCTCTGGTGGCCATTTTGGGAGACTGCATGTCAGAATGTTTTAATGAAATAGAAAATGATTTGAGAAGTCACTCAAAATGTGCCCTAATTTTTCATTCTGCAGCACTAATCATACTTTCTATGGCAAAATATACCCCCTCATGTTGTTTCTTTTTAAATTAAATGTTTTAAGAGTTACCACTTTATTCCAATCAAGATGGCTTCAGGTGTGCCATACCTTTGTAATAAGTAGGACTGTTAGCGCTCTAGTTGTTCTTTAGAACACTCTAGGAGGCTGCAGTAGAACACAAAGGAATCAACTGACAGTCTCTGTCCTTGCTAGATTTACATGTTTTACTGAGAATGTCAGACTTCATTTTCACATGACTGAGAAAGATAATGTGAATTTACAGAAAATATGCTTTCAGTTTAGCTTATAGATCCCCTTCCAAACCACTGTGTGAAAATCATGAGATATTAGTTTTCTTTCAAACAATATTCATGATATCACAGCAGAATGTTTTTTCACATGGTAAAATCACCTTAGAACCCACCACAATTCCTAAAACGAGTATGGTACCATCAACAAATGATTTATAATGTAACTAAAGTCCTAAAACCCTCTATTAACTACAATGCTTTTTAATGAGGTGCTATCATGTATATTGGTCCCAAGATGGCTGCCAACACTTCTTGGATGAAGTGCTGACAGCCAATCAGATCAGATGTGTGGTTAGGCTCCGCCCAGATATATATCTTTTTTTGAACCTAAATTACTCAAAATCCACTGGAGCACATATATTGAGACCTAGCAAAGGCACATCGGGCTAACAGTCCCTACAATTTTGCCAAGTTTCGTGCAAATCCATTCGGCCGTTCGAGCTAAAAGTGAGGCCAACCGCCCTATGGAAATTAACATGGGAAAAACGTGTTTTGGGACCCCCCTTTTTTCTCGGCCCCCCCTTGATGAAACCCCCCCAAATTGTCAGGGGCTGCTCAGAAACAAAATGTTCAATTTTCCTGAAAATTTCAGCCAATTCCGTCCACAAACGCCAAAGTTATTAGACATAGAAGTTTCAAAAATTCCATAGAGAAAAAATCCTAACTATATATACCTACTGGCGATCGCCAGTAGGTAATATATATATATATATATCTTCTACTCCTCCTTCTCCAGAAGAAACTTCAGTGCCCTTGTGGTCTGAGGTACGTAGGCAGCACCGTCCATTCTGTACACATTCACATACTGCAACACATGCGAGCCATCCGAAATACAGACCCGGCTTACCCAGTGGCACGTCATTTTGAGGACCAACACAATAAAGACGTAACAGGGCTGAGCTACTTTGTCATTGATCAAGTTCCAAAAAGTGTAAGAGGCGGTGATAGACTGAAAAAACTTAAGGCGTCTCGTATCAAGGTACATTCTTGAACTCAATTCCAAGGCCCCGGGGGGGTTGAACCTTGAAGAAGATCTGAGCACACACTTGTGACATGTTGCACAGCCCCATTAGAAAAGCTAGAAATGTCAGCTGTCCTGTAATAAGAAATCTAAGCTGAAACACTGCAGGTTAAGTCATTGAATGGAGAGTAGTGGTGACCTCAGCTATACGTTCTACATTGCATAGCAATATGTAAAAATGTAAAAAATGTAAAATATTCACAAAATGAATTGGTTTTAAATAAGGGCACTTTCACTCATTTCTCTCTTCCTTTTCACTCTTTTCTCCTTTTCTTTCACCCTTTTGTGCCCGTATTACAGACAACAGCGATTCAAATGCCCACTAGGGCAAGATCTCTGAAAACATTGACCACAAACCATTATCATGGGGCAAACAGTGCAGCCCACTATGGGCCTATTGTTAAACCTTTGTGCGATGCTGAGTAATTCACACGCTATGAGTGACTGGTTTTCAAATTTTAAATGAGTGCAATGCTTAAATGTTTAAGCCAGTTGAGTTACCTTGCAATGATTAAGCAAAAGGTTCGAACGCTATTGAATTTGCACTAAGCCATCGTGTTTGTATGTAAAAACTACCAGTCTGTTTTCACTACCAGTTGATCTGTAGTTTTAATCACGTGACTGTTTGGTTGCACAAGTTTCTTTAAATGGCGCTTGTTATTTAGTGAAGTATCGGTGATATATATATATATATATATATATATATATATATATATATATATATATATATATATATATATATATATATATATATATATATATATATATATATATATATATATATATATATTCACTGAAAAAACCATAGGCTATAGACCATATATAGGTAGGAATTAGCATTTACAAAACCTTATTTTACTCACACAAAACCATTGAAATTCGCATATATAGTTAGGTGCACTAACTATATATCGCGCACCCGCAATCCACTGCTGATCATGTCACATATTACATCATTCATGACATGGTCAGTGACATCACTGATGACATCACTGATGACATCTCAAATGACATCACTGATGACATCTCAAATGACATCACTGATAACATCTCAAATGACATCACTGATGACATCACTGATGACATCACTGATGACATCTCATTTGACATTACTGATCACATCACTGATGACATCATTCATGTGATAATACGATGAACCTCTTCAGACTCTAATATAACCTTAGATACACTCAGTGTAAACAGACACTCACAGACTGTCACTCATCCATGGAGTTACTCACACACCTAGTGAGTCATGCAAAGAATCAATCACACATCCATTTCCTCAACTATACAGTTATACACACCTTACTTATTCAAACATATACTAACACATATTTACTCTCTTATACAATCCCTGATACAAGTTCACAATGATCCATACAGCCACTCACACATTCACTGGCTCTTATGCACAGTTATTTATATATGTCTACTCTCACATGTACTGTGTTTTACATATGTACTTACTTTGACATGTAGCACTGAGATATCCATTCACTCACCAATACACTCATGCACACTGTCAACCGCCCATACAGCTGTTTCCACATGCACTTTTGAACCCATACATCTAGTGAATCAACTGCTCACACATCTATGCACAGAGTCATACACCCCCCAGCCACCCACACACACACTCAGTCTCCCATACAAATACTTGGGCAACCAATCAATAACCCATATAGTTACTCATATATCTACTGATCAACACATGCAGCAGTTTACAGAACAACAGACATAATGATGCACAAATTAAGACAGTTTAGTCACTAACCCATGCACTCAGTGAGACACATTTAATCACTCACTCATACAGTCAGTCATGCACCTACTAAATCCTTCATCCAGACACTTATACATCCACTCATTCTTCAATATGTAAGACATATTTTAACTTTACAGAAACATACAGTCACTGGATGTTGTCATCAGTGATGTCATCAGTGATGTCATTTGAGATGTCATCAGTGATGTCATCAGTGATGTCACTGACCATGTCATGAATGATGTAATATGTGACATGATCAGCAGTGGATTGCGGGTGCGCGATATATAGTTAGTGCAACTAACTATATATGTGAATTTGAATGTTTTTGTGTGAGTAAAATAAGGTTTTGTAAATGCTAATTCCTAACTATATATGGTCTATAACCTATGTTTTTTTCAGTGAATTTTCAAGGTTTTGTAAATGCCAGTTCCTAACTATATATGGTCTATAACCTATGGTTTTTTCAGTGAATTTCAATGGTTTTTTAATAGCAAATATCAAAAGCTGTAAAATGTATTCTTCTTTTAAAGGAAAAATATATTTTATATGTATTTAATATAATTTTTTTATGTATATATATTTTTTAACATAAAAATAATATGAACTATAAAATGATTTGATTGGTTATGACGGTCATATAGATAGGGATTTCTATTATCTACAATGCATCGTATAAAATGGCTAGTTTGGAATGTTTCAGGATTAAATAATAGAACAAAGAGGAGCTTAGTGTATGAAGAGTTGAAGATGTATAATCCTCAAATAGTGGTAATAACTGAAACTCATATACCCTATAAAGATAAGCATCTGTTGAAACAATTAGGATATGATATAATAGTCTGTACTAGATTAAATGCTTCAATTCGAGGAGTAGCGATCTTAAAGCAAAAAGGTTTGAAATGCGAAATACTTAAGACACTAACTGACAAAGCTGGTAGATGGGCTATAGCTCAGATAAAACTGGAAGGCCGGAAATACACAATATGTGGAATTTATGCATCAAATCAAGACGAACCACTTATTTTTGATCATATTAATATAGAATTGCTTGGATGGGAAGGGGAATTTATTGTTTTGGGCGATTTCAACTGTATTATGAATTATGCTTTGGACACAACTAGGAAAAATTCTTTTCAGAGAATGCGGAAAACTAGAGCAGCAATTTGGACCTAGCATCTAATCATTTTCTAAAAGACTCCTGGAGATGCTTAAATCATAAACTTGCAGGGTATTCATATTACTCGGCAGCCCATAAACTATGCTCACGCATAGACATGATCTGGGTTTCAGATTCCATCCTCAATCTCAATAAATGCTCAATGGCAATTTACCCAAGGGTAACTTCAGATCATAACCCAATTTCTATTACTTTTGAGATTACAACTGAAGAATCTTCTCCACGACTTTTCTCATTTCCAAGATATTTATTCTCTGACAATGGATTTGTGAGCCAACTTAAAGAACACCTAAAACAATTCATTGATATAAATATTCAGTCTAGTCAACCCTTGATAGTATGGGACGCCTGTAAAGCTAGCATACGTGGCTTTACACAGCAATATATATGGCGCCAAAATAAAGAACACCGAATCCTGAATGAGAAAAGGCTTGGTGAAATACGTGATATTGAACTTCAGTTATCAATGGCCTTGTCTGATGAGGCACTGATTTCAGATATACTTAATCTTAAATTAATCGAACTCAAAGTTGCACTTAAAGATCTTCTTAGAACTAAAAGCATTAATAAATTAAAAAAATATCAGCTTGATCAGTATGAAAATGCAGATAAAATTGGTAAACTTCTGGCTTATAGAGTTGCTGAAGATCGTGCACAGAACATAGTTAAGGAAATCAAAGGAGACAATGGTCAACTGGTTATTGATTCTAAATCCATACTGCTACAATTTAATTCTTACTATCAAGCTTTATATACTCCAGAATACGTAACCTCGGAAGATAATGTTAAAAAGTATATAGAACTTAACATAGTGAATGTCTTAAAATCACAGCAAACAAAACATCTAGAGGAAGACATCACAGTAAGGGAAATTAGAGAGGCTATTAACTCCTTAGCAACAGGGAAAGCAGTAGGGGAGGATTCTATTCCTCTGGAACTATATAAATGCTGTGCTGAGGAGTTAATACCTTTATTAATGGAAGTGATCCGGGCAATTGGTAATGGGCAACGAGCACCTAAATCTTGGAATCTAACTCAAATCATTTTTTTCTTAAAAAAGGGTAAAGTACCTCAAGAGAGGGGATCATATCGACCAATCTCACTTATTAATAGCGATGCCAAAATCTTTGCTAAAATATTGGCCATTAGGCTCGCGCCAGTTATGTCTCAACTAGTATCTTCCCAACAACATGGATTCATACCAAAACGCGATACAACTGCGCACATTAATATGGCCATTTCTGCTTTTGATGCTGCACGGATACAGTCCGCCCCACTCGGTATGATCTTACTAGATGCAGAAAAGGCATTTGACCGAGTGGGGTGGGGCTTTTTATGGCCAGTCCTACAGGCATTTGGCATTAATGGTCAATTTTTGATGTGGATTCAATCACTTCATGATAACCCAATGGGTAAAATATCTTACATGGGGAAATACTCTCCTATGTTTCCAATCAAGAGGGGGACAAGACAGGGGTGTCCTTTATCACCCCTGCTTTTTGCTCTGGGTATGGAACCTTTTTTAATTGCTCTCCAACATCAGACTTTAATCAACCCATTTTTTAATGGTTTAAATAAATTGGACATCACAGTATATGCAGATGATGTAGCAGTGTTTTCCTCGGATATACCACAAGCTTTGAAAGGTATTTCTATTGAAGCAGGCGACCGCCAGTAGGTAATATATGTATATATATATAATACTTATTTATAAGCATGGGCCAAAAATCTGTTGCGCTCTATCGAAATGTCAGGATTTTCGGCAATTTCGAGATCCGCGAATCTCGCGAAATTGCCGAAAATTTGCAAATTCACAAGCGGCGGATTTATTTTTATGGCCAGCTCACGCTTTCCCTGCAGCCCTGGCAGACCTACAGGAAGGGGTCCAGGCCAGGGGGTCACAAATTAGATATGTCAGTCGACTGAGAAGGAGAAGGTTGGGAGGTAATATGTGAAGCACTCGGTGCACAGCAGGGCCGCTCCTCCAAAATTGATGCCCAACAAAGGCCTGGTGGCCCTGCGCTCCTGCGCCAGCCAAGCTGTGCCACCGCAATCCCCTTCTCTCGCCCGGTGCTTGGAAGCCAACAGGCAGGCCTTGGATTTTATGCCACAAGAGCAGCGGTTTAGCGGGGGTGAGGCGAGGTGGAGAAGTGAGGGGGGCATGGGCCCTGAGCGTGCCAGGAAAGGCTGCAGCCAGATGCAAAGAGGCAGGAGTCCCCTTCACAATATCGCGCTACCCCTGGCCCCGCGGTACGCCTCCCACCCTCAACTCTGCCACCGGCTGCCTCCTGCAGCGTCCGCCCCACTCACTCTGCATGTTTTCAGGGGATGACACCCCTCCACCACAGCAGCCGACGCTCAGGGCCCAAGCTCGACTGCGCCCACCTGTCAGGCGCGCCGTGAGCAGCTGCCCAGTGGGGGCAAGTCGAGGAGGAGAAGCAAGGGGGGTGCAGCACCTCCGTCATGTATGTATGTATGAATAAACCATTTTATAATGCGCTCTATTACTTGGGAATATCCTGGCGCGATGGGAAAGAACGAAAGAAAACAGACGAGAAATCAACTTATGTCACACTCCTGAATAAATGGGTTTTCAGATTTCTCTTGAACTAGGCTACGCACTGAGTGGAGCGCAGGTGGAGGGGAAGGGCATTCCAGGCTCGGGCTGCCACTACAGCTATGGACTGGCCCCCTAATCTGGTTCACTTAAAGCGAGGAAGAGTCATTTTAAACAAAGAAGACGATCTAAGAGCTCGTGTGGGAGCATAGAAGGTAAATCTCTTCTTCAGATAGGCCGGTCCTTGGTCATGGGTAGCTCTAAACGAGAGCACCAGGGATTTGAATAGGATGCGTTGAGGCACAGGCAACCAGTGAAGGCTAGACATATGAGAGCGAATGCTCTTCCATCTCGGAACATTAAAAAGGAGGCGGACAACGGCATACTGGATGACCAGCAGACGTTTAACCAGGAAGCAATGGAAAAAATCTTCGCAACATTCTCAGAATAGCAAAGCAAGTCCCAGAAAGTTTCTTTATGTGATCCTCAAATCTGAGGTCCTCTCTGAACCAAATGCCAAGACTTTTTGCGGGCCCACCCATCACCTTAGGACTAGGAATATTCGGGGGCCACAGCGAGTTTTTGAAACTGGAAGGGAAGGAACCGTAGAAGAGGACCTCTGATTTGTCCTCATTACATTTCAGCTGAGCCAGAGTTAGCCAGCGAAAGACTGAGGACAAACAAAGCTGGACTGTTGTAGTGTCCAGATGGTCATCTGGCCACGTAAACAACAGCTGAGTATCGTCAGCATACCCTATAATCTTAGCCCTTATCATGGGGCCCAGATCGCGCCGAGGGAGGCCGTAGTCAGCCACAAGCAAGCAGGAGCCCCCGTCTCAGTATCACCCTGCACCTGGCCCCACGGTATGACACCCACACCCCTACTCCACCAACGGCTGCCTCCTACCACTTCTGGCCCACCACTTGATGTATGGTTGGGGGATGCCACCCCTGCACAGCAGCAGCTGATGTCCAGGGCCCACTTTATGCAGCTGTAGTGTAGGAAAAGCCCTATACATTTACCCAACGAGGTAGCACTTCCTGATTAGCCACTGTAGACAGTGAGAAACAGTCTTTTTGGGAAAATCCGCGAGTTCACAAACTCGTGGATTTTTTTGCCGATTTCGCATAAATTTGCGGATCACAGATCCGCAAAATTCGCCCATAGTTACTTATATTATATCAAACCAAACCACATTCACTCGATGATTTCATCAGTGATGTCATCAATTATGTCATTTGAGATGTCATCAGAGATGTCACTGACCATGTCATGAATGATGTAATATGTGACATCATCAGCAGTGGATTGCGGGCACGTGAGTTATAGTTAGTACAACTAACTATAAGAGGTGAATTTCAATGGTTTTATACAAGTGAAATGTCCATCTTACTATAACACCCCTGAAACCTATGGTTTTTCAGTGAATTTCTAAGGTATTTTAAATGCTAATTCCTAATTATAACTTGTCTGAAAGGTACGTTATTTTCAGTGAATTTCAAAGGGTTTTTAAATGACAATTTGTAACTATAACCATTCTAAAACCTATGGTTTTTTCAGTGAATTTCAAAGGTTTTTAAATGCTAAATCATAACTATAACATATAACAACCTATGTTTTTTTGTGCATTTCAAAGTTTTTTCAAATAATAATTTTTAAATATATTTATTGTTTTTTTGTTTATTTTCTAACTACATTTTTTTATCTTTTTAATTTTAGAAGTACATGACACATATTTTTTATAATTTTTTTTACATAAAAATATTTTTTTCATTATTATATATTGTTCATAATATACTTGAATTATGATTATTTTTTTTTTGGAGTTGTGCACCCTTCGAACACCCTGCTTGTTTACTGCGCGAAACGTGTCTGCCATTTTAGGGTCACTGTCTAGGATCTGCGTAGGGTGTGCGACGGTTACAACTTTTCCAACGCGGTTGCTGTGCGACTTGTGCACGACGCTTGGCGCATACGCGAGATGTACGTATTACACGACGAGACGGACGCTCAGTAGCGCGTGACGTCATATGCATATGGGTCGCGGTGGGTGTGCGACTTCCGCAATTTCTTTAATGTTGGAAAACATATTTATATATATTTAATATAAATATTAAGACAAGAGATTATCTGAGGTTAATATAGAAATAATATTCTTTAACTTTCTTAAGAAGTACATCACTTTTTTTGCTATTTTGCGAAGTCACATTTGACGCGAGCACAATTCAATCAGGCTGCGTGCTGAGTGTGTGCATCCTACGCACAACCTACGCGCACCCCATGTGATTTCAAAAACAGAGATTTGATTGGTTCATTACACTTCCTATTGAAACTATTGAAGAACCCCACCCATTTTAATCACTCTTATTAGAACTTTTCTTAGGGGAAAACCTCCTGAGAAGATCTGCTGCTCTTTCTTTTTTGGAGAAGAGATTCATTTAAAGATACTATAGCTGCTAATCCACCATTATCCTCTGATTCAGAGAACTCATCAGAGCAAGAATTTGTTCCTGAACCTCCACCAAAGGAAAAATATAGCAGCGTTGTCTGGAAATTTTTCGCCTTTCCACCAGGTTTAAAAAAGGTGAATGCAACAAAAGTTACTTGCCTTATATGCAAGGAAGTGCTTTCAAGGGGAGACCCCAACAAAAAGTATTCTTGCGGAACTGCAAGTATGCGGAAGCACTTGCAATCTAAGCATCCGGTCAACTTTGGAAAGGAGGAGTTAAGCAGATTGAGAGAGGCTCCTCCTGCTTCATCAGAAGGCCCGAATACAAGTGAGCAACATCATCAACCTCTACTGTACACCCTGACATTTGTCCCCAATTAGGGAAACTTATAATGAACTGTGTAACATGTGGACAGCTGATAGCATATGGAGAGCAGTCGGTGGATCTGGTGTGTCGAGCTGTTGACCACTACGATTGTTAGATTTCTTTTCTCCTCTCCTCCCAGTTTTTAGTTCTCTTTTCCCAGTTCCCATTTTTTCCCCTGTTTTAAAAAAACAAAAAAATATACAAAATCCTTCAACCCCCCCCCCACAAAAAACAACAAAAAGAAAAAAAAAATATTTTCAGAACTAACTACACTGGTTAAAGAAAGATCTAAACTCGTATGCTAGTGTGTGAAAGTTAAGATGGATGTTTGTGTAGTGCATAATTGACTATAAAAATACATTTCTGATGTGTGGTGAATCCATACGTGCAGAATTATAAGGAAGTGCTGCAGCATGACACTTTGAACTGTTTAACTACAGCGTGCTGTGGTACTTCCGAAGAACAGGGGTGTAACATATGTACATAAACATGTTGCAACTTTGTGCTTCGCTTTGCAAAGCTGCACAAACTGCAGCCATGTGGTGATACAGCCACCCTTGCACAATGGTGCAAGGATGTACGTGTCATGTGAAGATTGTTTTTGTGCAAGACGGGACACCTTCCTGCACAAAAACAATCAGTAAAGGCATTTTTCTCCTTTAATATATGCTGTGCATTGCAGCATATAGTAAAAGTAAAAAAATGAAGAGAAGTGAAAACAATTTTCCTCTTTGTGCTTTGCTACACCAATAGAACTATGGTGTAGCATTCACAAACATGTCCAGATTTAGGATTTCTGATAAATCTGGAGATGTGTCTTGTTCTGTGAGTGTTCTGTGCAAACATGCACAGCAAAACCTATAGAACACCTTTTCAACGTAAAGTACTGTGTATGATGAGGTTATATTTACATGGAAAAGAAAAGGTATACAGAATGCCTTTTCCTCACTCTATAAACTAGAAACAGAGTTAATGGTTAGGCCAATTGTTATTATAGGAGTACATTTGTGTACTGATAACAAAGAATAACAAACATTTAAAAGTACTTATGTTTTAGGAAACTGATAGGACATAATTATATATTACTGAAGGGAAGGGATGCGATTTAATCTGACATATTGAAAAACACTGACTGATGAGGTTTAAGTTAAAGACTTTCATTTCTTTTAATTCTGAAATTATCATGACCTGTAAAACAACCATATTAGTCTATTCTGTACTATAACATATATCTTGCAGACAGGTGTTCCAAAGCTGTCCCCTATTTTATACCTATTTGCATTACAATTTCCTGACAAAAATCTAGTCCATCCATGTTCCTTTTCTTCAACTGTGTGGAAACACAGTCCATTGTGCATTTTAAGACTTACTAAAACTTACCTCAACAGTAATATACGTAAAAAACAGTACACATTTTATTCACTTGTTTTTTATAATCTAAATGGTAGTAAATTTGATATGTTAAAATTAAGATCTGTAAAAAAAAGAAAAAATTGTTATATTTGTATACAGCATATGCTGTGCTGTTACATTTTTAACAGCACAGCATAATTTTAACATTTTACAAAGTAATTTCTTTGCCTTTTTTGCTGTTCTCAGAATATATTGAATTTCACTAGAAACAGTAATTTCAATTGTACTCATCACATAACAGCGGGCAAAAAAAAAACCAATCAATTAGATTGTTTAAAAAAAAACAATAATACATCTATAGTAAAATACTGATAATACAAATCACACGTATATAAAAATTATTACTGCTAAGAAAATGTTATAACTTACATTTATAAACACTATAAATAATGCCAGTCAAAATTATACACCGGGACATTGTGCAATAAAAAGTCCATAATTCAAAGAAATACATTTCCTTGAGGCCAAATTGCATTTTTACACTCATTTTTATGTAAATTGTCCAATGATAATCCTATGAAATGATAACAATAAATTCCTCAGAGGCTGAATTATCTTCCTAAAACTTGGGCTTTAAAAATATTAGGTAGGAATTTGGTAATTCGAAAGGCAAAAGTTGTTTGAAAACGAACTCAGCGTCATTACAAAGACTCCAGCCTTTCTCACTTTTGAGATATACAGTGTAATGTCCAGATGGTATAGAAGGACTATTGTGGAAAATTATTGCTACTGCTACAAAAGTCCTTCCAGATATTGATAGTTGTGTAGCTACAAAATGTTTTATTAGTGTCCAATTTTCTTCCGTCAGCTGTACAACGTTGCATCATTAAAATGATATATTTTCCATGTCTTTGGATAAATACTGTTAATAACATTTCTGATTTGCATTGCCTACACTCCATGTTTTGGTTTGCAGTTTTAACTAATTTACTGAAAGACACTGATTTACAATCCTGTAATGTCAAATATAAAAATCTTTCAGTGTCTACATTAGTGCTACATGTATACATACCATTTTCACACTGATGTTCCCATTTATAACCAAGGCCAAAATATTCTCTATGTCTACTGCTTCATTTTCCAATTCTGTAAGCATATACATTTGAAACTCCTGAGCATCTTGTTGGATATTTTGTGTAAATTGTGTAGAACCAGAACATACATCCAATAGATTACGCACATCAGAAACGCTTTGTATTTTACTTTTATCTGTTCTCAATTTTTCATAAAGAGAATGTAACAAGGAATAAAACCTTTTTCCCGATTCTCCATAATTTGCTGTTGCAAACCTTCAAGAAAAAAAACAACATTGACCACTACATTAGCATAGCAGTTGACACCAGACCTATTTTCAAACTGAAACCAACAATCTCTTCAACAGTGTCCTTTTCCTTGTTGCTTGCAATCACATTATCTTGTTTTTTCCCCTTCTCTACACCTTCAGTACAGATTTCTTCATACCTTCTTTTTAGAGCAATCACACACTTTTCAAAAACAGGATATTGACCTAAATTAGGAGCATATGCTCTTCTTAACCTATTGTACTCTTTGACACAGTTGGCATCTGCAGTAATCTTAGTATCATCAAAATCAATCAAAAACAAACCAGATAATGTTCTGACTCTGGACAAAGCAACATATGCCATACCTTCTTTAAACACAGAATTTCCCGTGTTCACCAAAGCACTGTCAACACTTAAACCTTGAGATTTATGAATAGTCACTGCATATGCCAGAGAAAATGAAAACAGTTTTCTACAGACATATGAATCTTTAACAAGCAAAAATCGAACATAACAACCAATTTGTTTCACTTCTTCAATCTTTATTTTGATAATTAACAAAATCCACAACTTTGCCCATTGCTCCATTTACTAAACCTTTTTCTACATCCAAATTATGCCTTAAAATTATCCGACAGTTCCTACATGCATATAGATTCTTTTCTAAACCACCAGTTTTAGATTTTAATTTTTCTAAAGAATGCAATTTTGTCTACAATTTTTCAGTCAAAATAATAGTGATTCCTTCATGTTCTATTTTATCGATGGCTTCCATTTTTATTATTTCTTCATTTTCCAATTTCAAAAGTTGTTCATTAAATATAGAACACTCACGCAGTGTTGGCATTAAGCAGATTACAGATTTCTTATCTGCAATTTCCATGTATATTTTCTCAGGAACTACGTTTTCATTTGGAAACAAATTGGAAAGTAATCGAGTCTGCAAAGCTTGTTTGCCATGTTCTGTCAGTAGTCCAATTCTTATATCTTGGAGAATAGTTCCATAATCAACATCATTTGCCTGTCGCATATTTGTAATGAGTTCTTTGTATTCAAAATATGACCAAATGTTCACGTTTCCAACACTACCCAGAGACTTTCTGGTGTCTTTATGAGCAAGTGTTTTAAATACTGGTTGTCCTTTTACAGGAGTCAGTTGCAGTAGATCTCCAAAAACTATGACGTGTTTTCCTCCAAATAACACGTCATACTCTGTTTTAACAATTTGCAGCATTCTTAAATGCACAAAGGCAAGCATTAAGTTTGATACCATGCTTGCCTCATCAATAATGAGAAGTTTCATTTTCTTCAAGACTCTTGAAACTTCACAACAAGCTTCTCCAGATAGCTTGTGGTATTCCAATTTGTTTTCATGCTCTACTGGTAGCATTAGTAAATTATGTAATGTAATTCCTTTAATGTTGTGTGCTGACAACTCAGTTTGAGCACTGACAACACAAGACAAATGCGACTCAGTTGTTTTCTGTAGATAACCTGTAATTACTTTAATTAAAAACTTTTTCCTGTTCCAGCTTGTCCACTCACGTACATTCGGGTAGGTTGAAATGATGTACATGAGCACTCTTTCTTTTCATGTAGTAATCCCTAGTCAATCTATTGTCTCACTTGCTCATATATTTGTTTTTGCTCAACATTTGGTTGTTCTTCCAAGTTTCCTAAATTTGTTACTTCTTCTTGAGCTTGATACATTGCTGTTTCTATCTCATTCATGGCAATTTCTGCTTCGTTTTCAGCAATTGGTTCTACTAGTGGATCTTGACTCAGCGCAGCAGAACTTTGACTGTGTTGAGAACTGTCTAACAATCGCAGCTGCAATTGTAGCTTCTTGAACAATTTCATCGTTCAAGATTTTCACATAATTTGCAAAAGCACTGCATTGTATGCTATCTTTACAAGCATTAAAGGAATCTTCATAGCTCTGGAAATCTCCAAGTAATTCCAGTTCTGAACGCCATGGTTTGAATAGTTGTAAAAGAGCTAAATAGTAAAATTCCCTTTTATCAGCAGTGTCACAACTCGGCTTCCTGTGATTAATCAAATTTCCTTTCGTTTGTTTCACCAAACATCCTTTGGAACCAATGACTCCATATTTTCCATCATTGATGTTCTCTGTAGTATTCCTTTTAAAAGTTTTATTTTACAGCACTTCATAGAGACACAAGTTCTCGAGATGATGACTTCTGTTCAGGGTAAAATGTATCCAACATATTCCTTTCAAAATATCTGTACTTTCTGGATCTTTTGCTGCTAAATATTCAATTTCTTGTACAGATTTCAGTTCTTGATTTCGTATTGCTGCAAGACCTAGACTCACATAAATGATTCTTGTAGATTTGGAGTATAGACTTGCATATGATAACCTATCTGAACATTCATATGCTCCGATTTCTCGATGCGATAACATCTTCAAACTGAAATTGTATAATTTCTTACTTAGAGTCTTCTCGTGAGAAATTTCTTCCTACATTTCTTTCAATTCTGTCTTTTCTGATTTTATAATATAAGATGTTACATATTGAGCAACAACAATGGAATTGTCCGCAACATATTGAATATCCATGTTAGCATTCCACATGGACGAAATGGCTGGGTTGTAGTCATTTATGTATTTTGACTCTTTATTTCTTCTTAAATTGTAGGTATTTTTGGAAACTTTCTTGTGATAGTATGTCACAAAGTGTACATAAAACTGTTCACTCTTCCTTTCGATATTACAGGACGTGGAAATCCAAAACGACATTTGGTGTAGAACTTGTCCTTAGATTTGTACTTTCGTCAACTGTATTTTCCACATCGGTGGCTTTGGAATCGTAACACTTGTGCTCTTAAGTTGTTTTCTTCTGTGCTTTTCGGTACAGCACATGTCGCATATTATTCAATAAAACTCAAAACAGTATCATCTGCATCTGTTCCAAATTTGGGAGCGTCCTTAATCCATAACATCATATGCATATGAGGAGCACCTCTTGCTTGATACTCCTTTCTCCAAAAGAAATCCACAACTTCTCCAAGAGGAGAATTTTTTTTATTGCAGATAAAAGACATCATAGCCTCAAATCTATTATTTAAATACCTGCATACATTAACAGGATCCAAAGAGCACAATTCTCCAGGTGTCTTGTATTCAATGTGTTTTATATTCGAATTTGCCTCTCGAAGAAATTCTAGTAAATCATCCCAGGCGTACTCAGCACAGCTCAGGGTAAGGAACCATGTTGAAGTTCCTTATATCCGTAGCATACATTTCAGTGCTCCATGATGACGGAACCAATATTCATTAGTCCCACCCTGACATGCCATCAAATTAATAAGCTGAGATTCTAGATAATCATCTCTCTGGTGCACTTTATCCATAAAATTTTTTGCAGATACATTTTGCAGATGTATTCCAGATTTTAGAATATGGTTGACTGCATATGAAAGTCCAGACAAGTCACTTTCAAACAAAAGATGAAATATATGAGGGATACATTGTCGAAATCTTGGATCTTCTGCATATAATCTTGTTGTCCGATATTCAGACGCAGGAATCTGCAGAGGATGTTCATCATATCGTCCTCCTTTTCCAGTTGGGAACAACTGTGGAAAACAACGAGCTTCCAAGCTCTCTTCCCATACACTCATGGGACTTCCTTTTGCTTTTTTCAATTGGAACAAATCCATAGTGTTTCCCATCACTTCTTTTGAATGAAGTGGCTGCACACTGTAGTGTTCATAGATTTCTTCACATCTTAACATATCTACTTTTTCAATTTGTCCACTTGACGTTTCAGTATCTTCTGCTAAAACTATTTCTTCTTCTCCTATATAAATATTCTTATAGTATGTATTGTTTTTTATCAAATACAATGTTGCCTTTTGCACTTTCTTAACATCCACTAACTCCTGCCAGATTTTCTTATTCTTAGTTGGCACACCATTAACAAGAATACCTAGTGGTTCACTTTCTGCACTGTCTAAACCAATAATTTCAATATTTTTCTTTAAATCTAACGGTAAATACACAACTCTTCCTTTTAATCCTCTTTGTAAATCTGAAGGAGGCAATTTACCTGTTTTAGGATCCATACAAACAATAGCCTGAAACGGGTGCACACATTGAATGAGAATAGACTCATAGGTATTGAGACATGTCAGTTCTGGAGGAATATCAACCAACTCTAAATTATTATGAACAGATCTAGCAGGCATTCTATTCTTATCTAATTTGTTATAACAATATTTTCAAATATGCTGACCAGAACCCAAATGAAAACAATTCTCTACCAACAAATAATTAGCAAATTCCTTCCACTTATCATTATTTTCCTCTTCACTTTTTAAATACAGATCAACACTCCTAGTCTGATTTTTGTAGTGAGTTCAGTGACAACAAATACAAGAAAATGTTTGCCTCTCACCTGAAATCACCTTAAACTTTGTAATTTCATTTTCAAAATTGTTTTTACAACTATGTTCAACATTCTCTACAAAATGTTCTCCTATTATTGTCTGAGTTTCTTCACTCTCTTCTTCTGGACCAAAGTAACAAAACTCAATATCAGCACAAACCTTTTTCATTTCTGATACTGACCCAGGTAAAAGAGCACTGTTCAACTCATTTAACTTTAGTGCTGGACTTTTTGCATAATACAATCTTCTCACTAACTTCCGCATTTGAGTATGATGTACTGCCAACATCCTGAAATGGTGAACAACACTTTGACATTCTTTCCTAGAATTACAAGCCAGAGAATGACCTTGCAAACCAGTGTGTTTTCTCACTCTGCAAGGGTCTAGTCCTTGCAACACCTTTATATTTTTTTAACACTTTTTTACAATATTCTCATAAGAAATTACGTAATTTATCAATAGATTCTTTTTTTTAACAATTCTTTATTGAGAATTTTTTTACAATTTAGTCCACCCGCCCCCCAAATAAAATACCCCCAATACAGACAGAATTAATTACTAAACGCGTACATCATCTTGATGTTAGCCCAAACAAGAATAAATAAATAAAGAAGGCAATACAAATAAGATAGGAAAAAATAAATACAAGTAAATAAGAGATGTAAAAAAAAGAGAGCACAGAAAAAAACGCAGAACATTTACGTTACAATACTTAATAAGCATTACACATCCGGTCTCTCTATCCACTGTGTGAGAGGATGCCATGTTTCTAATCCTTTTCTTTTCTTCTTTAAACCCTTCATGCTACATATAGCTATTTCCAGGCTGTATGTGGCTAAAAGTCGTGCCCGCCATTGCTGAAATGTAGGTGGATATGGATCTATCCAAGCAGAAGTCAAACAAATTCTTAGTACAGCTTGTGAGACAAACAGCAGACCCTGCATGGTGGCGGGTCTAGCATTCCTATCTACCCCTAGTATTATTTCAGCTGTAGTGATCTCGATATTACTCTCAAAGATTCCAGATAGAAACGTAGAAATTTCTTGTCTGATAATACTTAGGGTTAGACATGTGGCCAGCATATGTATCAGATCGGCTTAGGGCATCACACATCGAGGACATAATGTGCCTTTACCAGTTCTCCATTTAGATATCCTATCAGGGGTATAATATAGTTAAAAGAATGTCTTATAAAATTGGGCTTGTAGTTTGGTGGACATTAAAGAAGAGTTTGAAGTTTCCAGTGCTTTTTGCGTTAAAGATTCTGGGATTTCTAGTTGATTTTGCCAATTGAGGATATGTTTATGTAAGTCATCTGGAAGACTTGCAACTAAATCCTTATATATTTCACCAATCCTAACACTGTCAGTTTGCACCACTGTTTCGATTGCTTGAGTCTTCGCCATGGCCCCGCTGCCACCCCCCATTTTTAAAATAAAATCCCTAACTTGTAGATATTTATAAAAATTGCGAGGTTCTAACCCAAATTAAATTTTTAAGGATTCGAATGACCGGAAGCCCGTTGAGTCATACAAAGAGCCAAATTGTGAGATTCCCAATCTAACCCATCGCATCATACATGGATCAGTGAAAATCTCCGAGAGATTGGTATTTCTATCCAGAGTAGTCTAACAGGAGAACCTACCGAGCCCCAAGAGTTTTCACACTTGATTCAAGACGGTTAAATACCTTTAAGTGTTTTAAAGTGCACTTTTTTGAAGTGACAATCGTATGTTAACCTCCACAAATGGTCACTTGCCTCATTGCCAAGAATGAGTTCCTGTGGGGTTGGGACGGACCAATCTGGATTAGACTCCTGCTTGGGGGTTAGGAGCATTCTACTATATTTGAGAATAGTAGCCCACCAATACATTTTAAAGTTGGGCAGCGCCAGACCACCTCTTTCTATGTGTAGGGTGATGAATCTTTGGGCTCTACGTGCTCTTCCATATCCCCAAATGGCCAGTGGGGTGCGGGTCATAAGAACTGAGTCGCACTGTTTACTATATTAGTACTTGTGATTTCTTTCGTATGATTCTGTCTCCTGATTGTTGCACAAATTTGCTTTACACAAGAATGACATTGGACCAATAAATACTTATTAAAACATCCTTTCCGCCATTCTGTGTATTTTCTGAGAATAAGCACGCACGAATGACTGAGCAAAAAGTCCTGTACTGTTTTCCATGATCCCTGTGGAATCGGGGTTGTCATGTTCAGTGTTTGCCAGAAACTGCCTACACCACTGTAAGATACAGGGGGGGAGTGGCACTGTAGAGCTAGCTGGTCTAATGGCTGACATATTCTATGGGGGTGTTGTGAATTGGTTTGGACACCAAGCCCTTAGTTTAGGTCATCCAAATTGGGCAGGTAATGGGGGTTCATAGGAACTACACAACAATCCAGCTTGGAAAAGAAACAATTGTCTAATTTTTATGAAACTGCCAAAAAAGGAATAAGAATAATGGGAGTATCAACATTTTAAATTAGGGCGATTTTATCAATTATTGGGAGCAGGAGATGCCTTCAGGTCAACAGTAAAATGTCAACTCTTCTTACACCTGGGTATTAATTATCGATAAAATAATCCTCTTGCTTTCCAGAAAAATTTATGCCTAGGTATCTCTTATGGGCTGCTTTACAGTTCGTACTCAAGAGAAGAGGGATCCTTTCTGGGGAGCATTAAAGAGTAGGCACTCTGTCTTCGACTCATTCATCATTTAGCCTCCTAAACCTGTAGAGCTGATTATAATTTTTAAATGCTTGTTTATATTGACTGCTGTGGGTGTTAAATACAGCACTGCATCATCTGCGTGCAGCATTATTACAGAGGCCCCTGAAATGGGTGTTAAAATCAGACTATTCTGATGAAGGACCTAGGCTAGGGCCTCAATAAACAGTGCAAATAACAAAACAGAGATGGGGCAACCTTGCCTCATCCCTCACTATAGCAATGCTTCCCCTGCCTTCTTGTTGTTAATGATCAATTAAGCACTCTTTCCCTGGTATAAGGCTGAGGTGGAATTTGTGCATTAGAGTGGAATCATATGGCTGAGATACCCGCCACCCCCTCTCAACACAATCCCCAAGAATGGGAATACGGAAACGGTTCTGAACTTTTGGAAGGCGGGAGGGAGTTACCCTCCCGGCCGTATTTATTAAAATATGAAACAAAATTAAAACATTAAAATAACAGTTTCATATCATGTACAATTTCATTTCCACATTACGATGTTTTTGGCTGACCTTTACACATTTCTAATACAAAGGTTCTCCTAGCCGATACTAACATCCTACAAATGCATTTTCAAATTGAAATTGTACATCCTAACGTTAAGGGCCAACGGCAAGGTCGTAACCGGTGTCAGATCCCTAAACCAGAACTCCCCCCTCACTTGTGAGGGGCGGCCGCACAGAGGACTGCACCTCATGTGCACATACCAATTTCCCTTGACTTGACGGGGGCCCCTGTTAACTCGACGCCATCTTAATGGTCGTCCGAGGACTCGTGTGAGGTGTCTAGAAGGTAGCGTAGAACACACCACTTACCACATCTGCCCGTAGCCCCTCCTATCCAGGGAGGGGCCTTGACCGCCTTCCCTTTCCTTTCGGCGTCCCATCCTTAGAAGGGACCGCCTCCCCGTTGAGGGGCCAATGGCCACCTCCCCCCGGGCGCTCCCATCCGTAATGGGTGACGCCCCCCCCTAGGGATCTTCCAATTACTGCTCACCGATCATGACCTTACCGCCCGACCAAAATAAATACGACAAACTAATTACTAAAGAGGAGAAAGACAATTATACATTAAGCAATTCAAAGTATGAACTCTCTAAAACATCACTGATCAATTCTGGTGCAACTACTTTTATTTAATAAAGCATACTGTAAAGAATTATCCACTTTATTGCATACCGAATCCAAACTTTTATTCAGAACAACCTGTAAGAAAAACAATTACCACGTCAAATGACTTTATTTCAAAACAACTTGCTGTCCTCAGGGGCTGGTGGGTGGGTCAAAATTGGCTCTTCGTTCCGTCTCGAGCTCACGTGCAGCGGGGAGGTGCAGCTTCAGAGCACAGGAACAAGAGGATGCTTCCTTGGTTTGTCGCTCCTTTTATCCTTCTTCGGGCGGGCGTAAACCCGCCTCCACCCGCCTCCGGGGGCGTGGCTGGCGGCTTCAGTGTCTAGGACAACCCACTCTTGGGCGGGAAAAAGCGCGCCCCGGCTACGCCGCTTTGGGCATACCAGCCGAGACTCGCCTCCCGCCCAAGATGGCTTCCCGGGGGGGTCGGGGCACTCCACCATACGTTCGGGGGGAACCGAGTGGTCGCCCCTTTCCAAACTTACCCCAGATGTAAAAAAGGCACTTCCAACTCACAAAGTTGAATGCCTTCTCTGCATCCAGTAAAATAATGACCATCGGAGCAGAGTCTATTAGAACCAGATTGATAAAATCACCCATGTACTGGGTATTCATGAACAGGGAGCGACCGCTGATAAATCCTGTTTGATCTGTAGAAAGCAATACTGAAGCAAACAGCCCAATCTGATTAGCTAAAATCTTTGGGCCTCATTTATGAAAAGTGACACATCGCTGCGTGAAAACAGCGATGCGTCACTTTTCACTGCGCCCTTCTTGCGAGACCAATGATGCGTCATATTTACAGTATGATGCATCATGGCGCAAGGAGTTACAGATGCGTCAGTATTTCTGATGTATCTGTATGGCGCAAAAGTGACGCATTGCTGGAGTGTGTCACAAAAGTGACGCAACTCCAGCAATGTGTCCTTTCACATGGGGCAAGCCCCATGTGAAAGGGCCTGCGTCCCTCTTATGCCTGCTGTGAGGCAGGCGTAAGAAATTGACGCATTTGTGTCCTAGAAGTGGTGCAGTGAAATCTTATAGATTTCACTGCGTCACTTCTATTATTATTATTATTGCATTTTTATTGAGCGCACAGCTACCCGGAGGTTTCCCAGCGCTTGCCTTGGAAACCCGTCCTGGCTTTTCCCTGTGAGATAGCCCCTACAGGGCATCCCAAAGGTGAAAGCCAGGCATCCCGCCGCAGGGGGCGGTTGTGGAGATTAAGCAAGCTTAATGCCCAGAGTTGCAGAGTGACAACCCATGATTAGAGCAGGCACCAAAGCGAGAATTATCGAGTCCGTGGACATTTGAGCTCAAGACCCTGCCGCGTCGGGAATTGAACCCTGGTCCCGGGTCTTACCTCAGCTTCCGGGTCTGCCTGCTCTACACCGTGAGCCACACTTCTCCACCTTCTATGACCCTGTCTTGCATCAGAACGCCCCCCCTGCATACATTATACCAGGCGTAGGTATAATGTAGCGCAGGGGTTTACAAAGTGAGGCATCTACCTAGATGCGTCACTTTGTAAATATAGTGCAACAAGGCACATTTTTTACGCTGCTGGTGCGTCACAAAAAGTGACGCACCAGCAGCGTAAAAGTGACGCAGGGCCTCATATGAGGCCCTTTGTGTATAGCTTATCATCGGTATTTAGTAAAGTAATCTGTTGAAACCACGTTGGGTCAGTTGCTAGTTTTCCTTTTTATTGGATATTAATCAGAATCTCTCTAAAAATGGAGCCCAGTGCCCTTCCACCTCATGGGAGATAATTAAAGAGAGCAGTGAGAGGTCCTAGAAAGCTAGCTGAATAAGTATTATAGAACTCCTGGCCTAGACCGTCTTTCCCCGATGCCCCGCCACTTGTCGACCTGTCTCTCTCTCTCTCTCTGTAATTGGATTCACTAGGCCTCCGGTGCCAGACACGAAAAATACAGACCTGCCACAAAATCCTCTAATTCCTGTTCCATGGCCACCTCTGCTCCTCCCATCCTATAGCCCGGACACAGGGTAGAATAATATTGATGAAAAAATGTGCCAGATATCCTCAGCCCTATCCATTAGCTGACCCGTGCTTGGATCTTTAACCTGCTGGATCAAGTTGCAGTTTTTGTTCTCTTTAGCCAACCATGCTAAAGGGGTCAAGGAATTTGCTTTGTGGACCCAAAGGGAGCTGTACAGGCCTGTTTATGAGAAGGCCCAATGTGCATATACGTAACGGGATTTTTTTTTGTATGTATTCAAAATGTGAATCAAGCACTTCTCAAGGGGTGTGAGCTAGTGCTGGAAGAGAACTTCATACATCTCACTCCAATTTAGAATGCCTGTTTAATCTTTCAATATTTCACAATATATAGAAACAACATGTCAGGCTGGTGAACAAGACTTTTTTAGAAGTAAAGGGAATGATCTTTTACAGTAAGGCAGAGCGGAGGGGCACGACTGCCTCCCAGCGGTGTGACAAAACTTGATGGGGACCCCATGCAAGGTACATAAAGGGCCCCACCATGCTCTGGGTCCAGTCCGACGCTCTCAGCGCTGGGGCTTGCCAGTGCTGGAGGGGCCTTTTGGAGCTCAGGGGCAGAGGGTTTTTATATGCCACAACCGCCCCTAAGACAACCAGAAATGATTTGGACGGTATGGGTTAACAGGCTCTGAACAAATCCGCAATATTCTCTGTTGAAATCTGTAGTTACCATAGTGGTGACAGGCACAAGTAATGCCCTGTCTTTGTTAAGTATAAGTCAGACACTGCAATATGTATTTGTGCTGATGTGCAGGTGAGAGGAAGTGCTGCGAACTCTGACAGATGTCTGCACAGCGGCCTGCGTCTCTTAAAATCAATAATCTAAAACAAAATATTGATCATAATTAAGTATATAATGGGCCAATGCCTAGCAAACGGCACAATGGCAATTATCAAACAACTTTCACATGAATGAAGTCATGCACACTTCTGTTGCACTTAATAAACAGATTTTGCAAATCTGTTTACGACTCCAATACTACTACAATATTTTTAGAAGACACGTAAAACAGGAAGCATATTCAGAAACAAATATGAGTAAAGTAAAGCATAAAACTACGACATGACAGTAAAGTAAAAAACAAAAGTAACTGCAGGAGCCTGCGGCCATTGAAAGGACAATGCCCACAGACTGGATGCTGTACGAGGTCCATGCTTCATGTCAGGGACATAAACCTTGGAAAACAGCAGGAGGAGGCACGCTGCTGGGAGGAAGCAGGAGGTGTGACCAATAAGGGAAAAAAAGGAAGCGAGTGTGACATGGAAGCCAACCAATAGTAAATATTTTTAAGCAATCGGTAGGCTCTGAACCCGTTTGGAAGCTTTTCGGTTGTTAACAATATATTTCACGGACAGCGCGTGCACGCTGCTCAGGCAAAACCAAAAAACAAGAGTATCTATAAACTCACACTCTGATGGTTTACCAATGGCAGATGAGACTTGATACAGTTTCCAATGAAAAAGAGGTCCTAGTTTAGAGTTGAGTGGTAGGAGAAAATATCACAGTGTTCAATCCAGATATCTACTGGTAGAATTCCCACAGTAAAGGGATAGTATTCTGGATAAAAATCTATCTCTGCATTCTCCCCCATATTCAATAGTTCCTTTAACTGTATGTCAGGTCAACCAAACAACTGTATATCAGGTCATAAAAGTTGTAATTAAATACATTGAAGGTTACATAAAGTTATCTCATCTAAGTATATTAACTTACTTTTTAGCTGGAGGAGTACGAAGGTAAATATTTTGACATAATCTGAAGTATATTTCTGATTTGGGAAAATTTTGCAAACAAAAAGTTTCTTGCTTGGATAAAAATCTTTGAGACATTTTATTTCTTATAGAAAGCGCTGTGAAATTCAAAATAAGTATTTTCTTCCTACCCAAATATTTTGATTTCTCGTGGTTCATTAATAATTATCCCTATGGTTAAACATCAGCAAAGAGAGAGGACTTTTAGATGCAATAATTATGTGGCCTTCATAATAAGAAAGAAATTCTGTGTTGTGGTAGCTGAAATGACCAATCTCGCTGTTTAATGGACCACTTTGTACAACATTGCTTTTCTATTCAGCAAATGTTATCATACCAGACTCCAGGTGTGTTTTCCGCCTGCCACAGCCACAGGAAACCATATACCTGCATGCAATCCACACACCTTACACAACAATGCGTTTTATTCACTGAGGCTTTAAAAAATATGCAGGACTAAAAAAAAACAATTCTAAACAAAATTTAGCAGAAGTCTTCCCTTCCTGTGTGTCTAATATGAGTATGAAGCTAACAAACGTTAAAAATGTGCCTTTTCACTGGAAGTGATTTTCAATCATGCTTTGTGAAAGGTATGAATGCTACATATATCACTCATGGTATAACGACATTAAAGGCCCAGTTCAGACACACCTTAAATTGTAAGTGAAGGAAAATTAACCGAGCACCTGGAGAAAAGAATCACTGATGAAGGCATTTTGACTCTTAAATCGATACAGTATGTGCGCAATTCCATAAACATGTCTCCTCTCCCACATATCACCGTAGCTTTTTATTTTGACGGTCTCTTGGTCGATCATTATCTCTGGAGAGAGATGTAATACAGAGGCCCTACTTTAATACCGCGCATTATCTCTTAACAACAATATGTATTGGCTCTAATCACTTCTGTATTGTTCAGGAAGTGTGGGTGTTTTGAATTCTCAATGGGAAACTGAACTTACACGGTATTTTGAACATTCTTGCCTGGTTTACTCTCCAGCAATCTTCCTTTTTTTTTTTTTTTTAATTCTTTTTATTAAAGGATTTTTACATATTTACCACCCTCTGGAACCCAGAGGGGGCGTGGAACAAATAAACAATACAGCATATCCATGGAATATTCATACCATACATCTTCGTATAACATCAACATAGAATAAATTAAAGCTTACTTTTCAAAACAAAATATATCATCAATCATATTGAGGATTAGCTCAATATCCTATAGCTTATATACTGATTTTGACATCCTTTGTGTGCATTAAATATACACCAAATATTATCAGTTATATACAGTTTATATACAATCTATATACAAATACAGTTTTATATACAATTCCTATATACATCATCCTTCTTCCTTCCATTTCGTTATAGCCTCCCATATTTTCAAGCCTAGTTTCCTCGAGTTTTTCCCCCTTCTTGAGTAGATTGCTCTTTCTAAATTGTGTATACTCAGCAACCTGGCTAACCATTGCTGGAATGATGGTACCGTTTGATCTAACCATGCAGATGCTATACATAGTCTATACACTGCCATAGCAATGAAGATACAATATTTCCCTGCTTCATCTTCAATACTACCATCTGTCCCTAGTAATACAGTCACGGGTGTTAAATTAGCAGCTATTTTTAATGCTCTCTGTAGAAACAATTCTATTTCTTTAAGTAGTATTGCTAGCTTTGGACACGTTGCGAACATATGGATAGCATCCGCATTTGCACTCATACACCTGGGGCAATGTATACCGTTTGTTGCTCCCCATTGTGCTAGTTTAGCCGGGGTATAGTAAAGCCAGTACAAGGTCTTGTATTGTTGTGCCTGTAAAGATGCAGAGCACAAAATATTTATCCCTAAGACTAATGAATCTTTAAAGCAATCTTGTTCTATACCCAGCTTCACTGACCAGCTTTCCCCCCATTTATCCATGTCATCTGTTCTATGCTCGTTTAACTCTGCGTAAAACCTTTTGATAGTGCAATCTACTCCACTCTCTATTATTTCTAATATATTATTTTTTTCAAATCCTCTCGTCCCCCCTCTTTTGTTTTGTAGGAAACTTCTTACTTGTAAGTATTTAAAAAAATGGATTCTTGGCAAATTAAACCTTTTCTGTATTATTCCAAATTGTTTCATCCCTTGTGTCCCCATAATATCCCCCAATTTTATTACTCCATTTCGAAACCACTCTCTATATATTGAATCAAAAAAGATATCTTGCGGAAATACCCTATTATCATATATCCTCGTATACCTGTTGAATTTACCCAGACCAAATTTTTTCATAAACGCCTTCCATAGCTTGTGAGCTCCCACCATCGTCTTAAAGCGCGTTCTTTTAAAGTATAGCGTGTCAAAATTTTTCAAAAAAATATTCTTAGTTTCTTCCCCCATCAAAATACCGTATATTGCTAAAGACCCCAGATGATCCTCTCCTTCTGCTTCGGCTCCACCTATTAATCCTGTCATGTACTGTAGAGCGGCAGCCCAATAATAAAGCTTGATATCTGGTAGTGCCCAACCTCCTCTTTCGCGTGGAAGTGCCAGAAATCTCGCCGCCCTTCTAGTCTTACCTTTGGACCATATAAACTTGTTAATCATATTCTCAATCTTCTTAAACCAGACATTGTCAAACCATAGGGGAATTGTTCGGAAAAGGTATAAAAATTTTGGCATAATTAACATTTTTATAATATTTACTCTTCCAACCAAAGTGAGATGGAGATTGTTCAATCTGTCCAGCTCACCCCCTACTTTCTGTATAATAGGATTAATATTTAGTTCTACTATTTTTTCTAATGCTGAGGCTATAGTTATTCCTAAATATGTTCCTGTCACTGCCACCCTAGAGTCCAGGCATGGTGCCTTGCTGTTTTTTATAATTTGTGTTTTTCCAGTGTTCAAGGAATACCCAGACACTTTCCCAAATTCTTTCGCCTCTTCTTCCACATATCTTATAGCCTCTGTGGGTGATGATGTTATAACCGCCACGTCATCAGCGTATGCCAGAATCTTACACTCCCCCCTAAGTGTGACAATTGGGGGAATATGTCTATTTAACTCCAGTTTTCTAATTAACGGGTCTAGATATATAGCAAACAGCAGAGGAGAGCATGGACACCCCTGCCTTGTGCCCCTCTCAATTTTTACTTTGTCCGTTAACCCCGCGTTAATTCTAATTGCAGCGCTCGGGTCTCTGTATAGTGTCTTTATCGCTGTCAAAAAGCCGCTGCCAAATCCCACTTTTTCCAGAACACTCCATAGGTATACCCATGACACACGATCGAAGGCTTTTTCAGCATCCAATAATAATACCGCAAATGGATCCCCATTAGCCTCCGTCATGTCCATAAGGGTAATTAATTTCCTTACATGATGCGTGGTCCCCCGCCCTGGAATAAAGCCATGCTGATTAGTAGTAACTAACGGTGTTATTACACTGGCAAATCTGATTGCCAATACCTTAGAGTAGATCTTCGTATCTGTATTCATAAGGGTAATTGGTCTGTATGACCCTGGGTCAGTCGGTATCTTTCCTTTTTTGAGGATAACCACTATTTCAGCCTCAGACCAAGTATTCGGTATTGAGCATCCCTTTTGTGCTTGTTTAAAAGTATACAGCATATCTCCTGCCAATTCCTCCCAAAAAACTTTGTAAAATTCTAACGGAATCTTATCTGGGCCAGCAGCCTTTCCTGCTGGTAAACTCTTCATAGCTGCTTCTACTTCCTCTAATTCCAGAACAGTGTCTATCCTCTGTTTCTCTGTTTCTTCCAACTGTCCCCCCTCATATTCATTCAAATACTCCATTATGTCTTCATGATCTTTTATTTGACTCTCAGAATAGAGCTTCATATAGAAGCTTCTGAAGACTTCCCTTATTTCTTGTACATTGGTTACCATCATCCCTGAGATATCCTTTATTGCTTTTATCTCACCAAGAGATGCCTTCTGTCTAGTTCTGGCTGCTAACATTTTACCAACCCTTTCGTTCAACTCATAACAATTCTCTCTATTTATTGTATATTGTTTCGCAGCCCTTTCTGCTATGTACTCTTCTGCTGCCGTTCTTAATTTTACAAGTTTCATGAGTGGGAGGTCTACTGGGTCTTGATTATGAATTCGCTCTGTCCTATTAGTTAGTTCCTCCTCTGCCGACAACAACTCCCTCTTTATCTGCTCAGATCTTTCCTTTTCCTCTTTCCTTTTCCTAGCGCCAAAGCTAATAGTCTCACCCCTTACTCCGGCCTTAAAACAATCCCACACTATCCCAACAGATGCCGTTTGTCTATTTATATTCAAGAACTCAACTATCCATTTCTTCATATGCCGGATATATGCATCCTCCACGAGCAATGCCCTCTCGAATGTCCACTCAGTAACCTTCCTTGGCGTTTTCATACCTTTCAAAGTGACGATGAGAGGGTTGTGATCTGAAAAAAGCCTTGGTATTCTTTCAATCTCTGCCCCATCCATACGTTGAGTACTAATTAAGAAATAATCCAGTCTAACGCTTATCCTATGAGGTGATGAATAGTATGTGTACCCATTTTGTCCCGGGTTCAGAGTATCCCATACATCTAATAATCCGTTATTCCTAGCTAGATTACATACTGCTTTAAAAACTCTTCTCTTCCTCCCTTTGTATTTAACTGGGGGTCCTAACCCCAACCCCAAACCTCCTGCTCCATTGATGTTAAAATCTCCCCCTATCAATATGAAGGGTGCCCAAGTTGCCAACTCTATGTCAATTTCCTCAAAAATCTCCGGGTCATCCCCTGTAGACCCATAAATAGACCCAAGGGTGACCCATGTTTCTCCAACCATACACTCGACTAAAGCCCATCTACCCCATACATCCTCCCATTTTTTTCTAGTACATATATTTCTTTGCTTTGCCATCACAGCAACCCCCCTGTTCCTAGTGCCCTGCCTAGAGTGTGCTAAAACCGTTAGCCCTAACTGATCTAGAAGCCTAATTTCAGATACCTGTATATGTGTTTCCTGTAATATTAAAAAGTCCAATCTTAATTGTTTAATCAGGGTTGCTGCCTTCTGCCGTTTTACCCTGTCATTGAGACCACATACATTCCATGTCATAATACGAGTACTCATCCTGGGTTTTTAACAAATATAGCCATAGATTTAACCATTTTAAACACAAAAAAATTGACACAGTTTGTTGCCACGACTTTATAACTCGCAGATTTTTCTTCCATTTTATTAATCTTTTTATTCCATAGTATCTCTTGTGTACTATATTCCCAACTACCTTTATGTTCCTTGCCCCCCCTGTGCCCCCCACCCCTAGCCCCCACCCTGACTGTCCCACCCCCCTACGGGCAAATAGGTCCAGAGGACCTATATATGACAGCTGTGTCTGCTTGGATCCCGCGCCCCCCTGGCCCTCCCCGCCCCCGTTGTCTACTGTCCACTGAGAAAGAAAAAAAACCAAATGTGTAATTTTTTACTATCTTTCTACATACTATATACATCAGAATACTAAAACTGTTCTGTCACTGTATCTACTTCTCAGGGCTATACCCTAGATCCTACTATCTTTTTGCCAAAAGGTCTACCACCAGTTCACTATCCCCATGTGATTGGGATTGTGAATGAGTGTGCGAGTTCTTTTCTTTCAGCCACTCCAAAAATTCAGCTGCCCTAATTTCTGAATGGAAAATTTTAAATTGGCCATCTCTTACCACCTTCAGTCTACTAGGATACAGTAAATATGCCTCACAGCCAATTCTCTGAAACGGAGTTATTAATTCTCGCAATCTCCATCTACGCTCTACCGTCGTGTGACAAAAGTCTGGTCTGGCAAAGAATTCTACCTCTTGATATCTACATTTTGTCTGTGGCCTTGCTTTCCCCATTATCTCTTCCCTCAGCAGATAATTGCCCACATAAATTAGAATTGCTCTAGGTTTATTTGAGCCAGCCCCCTTCCTCTGTACAAATGGGAATCTGTGAACACGTTGGATTTCTGACTCCCAGTCCCAACCTTTTATGTCTGGCAGTGCCCCCTTAAGGAGCTCTATTGTGTAGGTCCTGATGTCTTTTCCTTCTCTTCCTTCCGGAATACCTAAGAGTCTTACATTATTCCTCCTCTGCCTGTTCTCAAACTCTTCAAGCTTCCATAAGACATCACTATTAGTTCTTTCTTGATCTTGTCTAAATTCTTTCCAGCCTTTCATTTCGTCTTCCAAATTCCCTGTTCTTTCCTCAACTTCCGTAAGTCTCCCTGCCAAATCTGTACATGCCTTGCTTACTTCCCGAAGGGAGCTTTGTATTTTTTTACTTTCCTGCCTGGCTCTCTGACTCTCTACCCTCGCCTCAGTTTGGATTTGTTTGAGCATGGAGAAAATCATTTCAAGCCCCTTAGGTGAATCTTGGCCTTGGGGATGTGACTGATTAGAAACCTGGGTATGGATCTGGGTCTGAGTGTCAGATTGCCCTTGCCTAGCCCCCTCCTCAGTCCTCCGTGAAAGACCCGTAGCTTCATCTATGCCGCCAGTTCCCTCTTCATACATCTGAGAGGTGGCTGCGTAATCCCAATCTAGCCTTTTTGCAATACTAATAGCAGCTGGGCTTATAGATCCTTTCGCTCTTCTCCTTTTTTTGGTCAGGACTTTTGGTTTACGTTTTAGAGCTATGTCTTGTACAGAACCTGATGTAGTAGTGGTCCCCGTTTCCAACCCAGACAGTGTCAGATCGCTTCCTGAGTCTGCAATAAAGGGATCCGACTCACCTCCCCTGACCGCCCCCACCTCTTCCCCTTCCTCTTCACCCTCATTGACGGAAAAAAAACATTCATCACTAGGAGAACCAGTTATGGTTTTTGCTGCCTTAGGACCGCTGACAGTTATATCCTTCATGTTATTGACACCAATATCACCATTATCTTTGCCGTTACCATTACCACCATCATCATTTCCGTTACAACTTCCTTTTCCAGCCTCCCCTCCATCTGAATGCATACTTCTACTACCCTCCTGGCCGTTTTTCCCTATTATAGGTAGGTTGATAACAGACAGCTTCTGAGTGTTAAGGCTACTTTCCCCCTCTCTTATCGCCTCAGTTAATGCCTCAGTTAAAGTCAATATGTTGACTGCATCAGCTCTGGGAGGTAAAACACCCTCTCCGACATTCTCCTCAGCATTGTGTTTAGGTCTGTTATCCCTCACGCTGCCAGAGGGCTCATTAGTAACAGTGACAGCGACCACACTGCCCTCTTTAGCACACCCTCTTATGTCCTTCTCCAAAAAGTTCTCTTCCCTCTCCTGAAGTAAACTTCCTTGAGACAATTCAGTGTTTTTATGCGCTTTTTCAGTCAAAATAGTCACGTTTTCAGCCCCTATCAAAGCACAGGATACCGGGAGAGTGCTATCTGCCACTTTCGCTGGGGCGCCATGCTCAGGGTCAAAATCGCATTCGGGCACATAATCCAGTTCACCTTCGTCTTCTAATCTCCCAGATTGTGTCCTTTCTATTTGAGTTATGGCCACATTAGTAGCCAGCGCCTGAGAACTAGAAACAGTAACAGGAAAAAAGGCCTCTGAGACTAACGGCTGCCTCAGGCTCCCCTGTTCTGTTAATTTTCCTTTATTTGCTTTAATCACAGCCCCTTTTATTTTTTCCTTTTTCTTTTGTTTCTCCCCCACAAAGCTGCCAGCCTCCTTACTTCTCACAGCAATCCTTCCTTGCTCAGCAGTACCGACTTCTTCCTGGGTGCGTGTCAGTTTTTTAGCTCGAAGGTTCGCCGCTGGTGCATCAGACTCGCTCCACGCCGCTTTCTCCTCTCGCAAAGCCTTCGATATTTTTGGCGCCATCACACGCCACGCACCTGATAGCGCTGCTGCTACCAAACTCTGCTGTCGGAAACGCCGCTGCCTCCGTGACTGCCGATAGCTCTCCCTCCAGGAATCCGCCTTCACCATCAGCTGACACGCATTGTCCAATACACGGGTCAGCACTGCATCCGCCGCCGCCGGGAAGGTTAGTGCCTCCGTGAATGCAAAAAACCACATCGGCTGGCTTTTCTCCTCGTCCCTCCTTGTGTCTATACTTTCCCTTTTTCCAGATCCGCTAAATCCACCGCAACCGCCGCCAGTACAGAGGATAAATACAATCCGATGCTTTTTTTTTCCAGCGTTTTTTTAGCGTTTTCTGCCTCGTTCACCTCATTGCTCTACCTCGGGACAGGGAGCGACAGGGAGCACGTCCTCCTCCTACAGACTGTCAGCGGCCATCTTGCCCCTCAGAAAGTACCCTCCAGCAATCTTCCTTACCCTGATTCTTTCCTCCTTGTCCCAAGACGCACTTACAAAGGCGCTCCCTGTACAATCTCCTTTCTGTGTCTGTGAACCCCTTAGACAAACTAGTGTCTTCCTTATAATTCCCAATCCTACCCTTCTCCTTCTAGGACTTTAAAAGTCCTTTCTACTGACTGTTGATAAAAGATCTCCGGTAAGGGCCTTCCATCACCTTCCCCTGATGTTAAAAGTATTGTAAATCAGCGTATCAATATTTAGCTAAGGCCTAATTTCAGGATCATATTCTTACCCGATCTCATTTTGGACACCTACACGGGATATAAAACAGCCTGCAATTTGAAGGTATAAGTATCTTTTGGTATTGGACAGGAACTTTCGCAAAACCTTTGTCATTTTAACCTTAAGGTCGCTCTTGATACTACAAATCATGGACTACTTTGTAACTCTTCAGGTACTATAGTATCTGCTGGGGAGATCATTCTTTACTTAACTTTCTTTCCATATATTTGGCACAGCTAGGCAGTTATCATTAAGGTTCTAAACATATACTTCATGGCATGTCTTCTGTACTTGTACATCTGTTATCTATGTTTCATTGATAATCATTGAAAAAGTAAAATTACTGAGTCAGCATCACAATTGTCATCTGTAAGCTAATGGTACACTAATGTGACCCTCATTAGGTAAATCTCGTTTCTGCCAACCAATTTGATCCCACCTTGAGATAAAGTAGGAGTGAACCATATCCATGAGTAGCCACCACTCAAATGTATTTCATGTGATTAATGTATTATTAGATTAAGGTGGAGTACTGCATATATATTAAATGCTTCACATATAACAGATGCAGCTTATAAATGTATGTTCATAGCCATGAAATTATTTATCGTGTACTAATGAAGTAAAATGTGCACACTAATGTTTAGGAGATTCATGAGTAACAAGATAATATGTTCATTTGAGAAAAAGTTTATTAACGATTCTGCTTTTGCATTCTTCACATGTTATAAGATTTCGTTTTAAATGCATTTTCATTTTGTGCTTTTATTTGCAAACTACTTAAAAGAGGTGGGTGACCCAATATACCCTTGCAGGCTCGGGCACATAAAGTGAAGTAAAAAAGTACCGGCAAGGGAATTTGTTTCAAACAAATAGATAATTTACAGAAGTCAGGCTGTATCATGTACACATACATTTATCTGACCAAGCCACATTGGGATCTGTGCATGATTTGTCTTAAATAACCTTATTTGTGAGAAAAGTAATAGACAATCAAATAAAACAATAGCAACACGGGAAATCTTTAGAGAAAAAGATTCTTTTATATATGTAAATATTTAGAAGTTCAAAGGGTACAGATCATATCACATATTTGATCAAAAATTTCAAATGCCTAAAGGAATAAATGAATTGACCTCTCAAACATTTGAATAAAAGTCCAATCAAGATGAATTAATAACAAATGACTCCAATTGTTCTAATAGTGAATATCAAATGCGTGATTAGTAGCCAAAGTAGAGATGGACTTTAGCAGTCGACGTTTCGGTCTTATGTTGTTAAATCGCAAGATCTTCTTCAGGACAACATATATTTGTAACGGTGACCCCTCCAAGGGCATAGTAATGGCTGAGATTCCCCAAAATTAGTGCGCACGGAAATTGATACCGCCACTGGTTTTTCACAGGAAAAATAACTGTTGTAATTTAAAACCACAAGCCTTAGTCGAAAAAAGTATGGGACCGTTGGAATTATTCTTTGTTCTTTGGTCTCAACTCGTCTGATCTAAGGGCTTTACAATACAGCTTCTATTGATTTTGCAGCATTGGTTGATCTCAATCTTTGAATCTCAAAAAAGTGCTCATACATGGACGAGAGTCCAATCACGCCTTTTTCGGCTAGGCGTGATTGGACTCTCATCCATGTATTTTTCCTGTGCAAAAACCAATGGCGGTATCAATTTCCGTGCAATATTTACTATTAGAACAATAGGAGTCATTTGTTATTAATTCTTCTTGATTGGACTTTTATTCAAATGTTTGAGAGGTCAATTCATTTATTCCTTTAGGCATTTGAAATTTTTGATTAAATCTGTGATATAATCTGTACCCTTTAAACTTCTAAATATTTACATATATAAAAGAATATTTTTCTATAAAGATTTCCCGTGTTGCTATTGTTTTATTTGATTGTCTATTACTTTCCTCACAAATAAGGTTATTTGAGACAAATAATGCACAGATCCCAATGAGGTTTGGTCAGATAAATTTATGTGTACATGATACAGCCTGACTTCTGTAAATTATCTATTTGTTTGACTCAAATTCCTTCGCCGGTACTTTTTTTCTTTATTTGCAAACTAGCGCACCTTGAGGATTAACGTGTATTTTAGCTTAACTTAATGTGCCATTTCATTTTAGCTTAACGTTGTTACATTACAAACTCATATTGCAGTTTTGCGTTCTGATTGTGTTTAACCTTCACTGTAGAATGTTTAGTTGCATTTTGTTTCCACTGATGGTGTGAGCAAAGCTTTGCTAGTTAGCCTAAGGGAGTTTTGTTTTAATAGCTAGCAAGGTATGAGAAGATGGAGTTGGCTGAGATAATCAAAGTGATGAGCGGGAAGAGGAGTTCCCATGCAGGAGGAGAAGAATGGCCAAGGGTGAACAAAATTGTAACTTATTGATCTTGGAAAAGAGGTGATAGGGTCCAATTTGTGTTGAAGGATGGGAAAATGCCTCAGGAAAGGAATCCCATGGCATTGTCTGCTTTGAATACGATTGTGTTGCACCCTCACAGAGGTAGACACAGGTAGCCAGGTACAGTTTTGTAGACCTATTTATTGGTTCCATGTAAATATGTACAACAGTCCACATTCCAGTTGCCAGCACCTATTCCAGCCTCACCAGTAGCAGCCTCCCTGCTGCTCAGCCCATGTCCAACTGTCACCCCTCATCCACACAGGCACGCAGGCACCCTGGCATTTCATTCATCACAGTCACACCAATATTCCATTACCATCTCTCACTCTGGCTGAGCAGCTAGGAGATAACTAGGCTGGATTACATACAATGCCACTTAAGAGGATATAACACTATCACCTTCCTTTAAAAGAAAATGAAGTGTGAGAAAACATGGGGGATAACTATAAGCATGAAAATATAAAAAAGAAGAAAACATTCCAACACAGGGAAACAAAGCTAAATACCACTTCACAAGGGTTGAAACACTGCATAATACAAAGGAAGGAAAAATATTGACAAGTATGATGAAATCAAAAGCAAGCAATATCCCCATCCTTCCCAATAAACAAATTCAAAATGTAAAGAAGGGTGGACCACACCCCAGGACAAACACCAGAGGCAAACAACAGGCAACAAGGTTGACCATCTGTGATCAGACACAGGACAACCACGCGGTTCAGATAGTAATCAATGAGCAGGAAAGCAACATTGCTTACAGTGTTAGCGAGCTGCAAAAGAAGTCCAAAACGGGACGTACCTAGCCCCGCGGCTGACCTGGCCCAATAAATCCAAAATAGCGGCATGCAGTTATGCCTGAGCCGGATGGCTCCCGGCGTGTGCATGCCCCAAACAGTGCCACACAGCAACAGACGGGGAGGAGAAGTGGGAGTATTGGCACAGTGGATCAGAGTGCAGAGAGTCACAGAAGATCCACAAGGTTGCCAGCGCATCTTACAGGTGCAGGTAAGATTGCGCAAGCCAAACGGCCCAAATACGAAACCAGGCTTCATATAAAAAAAAAACAACAGCCCAAATAATTCTCACCATCAGCTCTCCATAGGTGATCTCCATGGGTTTCAGTAAAACCCATCCGTAAAAACAGTCAAGACACAGACTGTTGTGCCCGACAGTCATTGTTGAAATGCCGCAGACTGCATAAACTCCATAGTGTTTGGACCGACAATGATGCTTCACAAACCACAGTAAATTTTGTGAAAAGTCCAACACAGACTTCAACATTTAGGAGGATATGACAGATTGATAATATGCTATGCTTAGTGTGGGATGATCATCTATTCTGTATTTTTCTCCTCTTAGGAGAGACATCCAGAGACTTTGTAGGTTGAAGACATATGTTTCTGCATATGTGGCTTTATGCTACCTGACCCAAATACTTGGAGTGCTTCTAATGAAGACTTTGGCAGCTGACACATTCCTATTTTGAAATCTAATGCTTGTTAGAATAGTTGGTCCTTGTTAGAGTAGTATATGGAAAGACAGGACTAATGTTTTCTTTTGAAAATCATCTTTTAACTCAATCCCTTTTCCTCATTTTTTTGCTTGACAATAATTGAATTAATGGTGTATTTCCTTCCGTATAGGGTAAATCTCTTCAGGAGATATGGACACGTTTTGTTTGTTCTTTGCTTTCATATGTTGATGCTGATATTGTTCTATGCAAACTTATTTTTTATTTGTATGAGTAAAATCTTACTAATCCCATTTTTAGTTGTGATCTGGGTCATATTGTCACCCTATTGGTTACACTGTCTGCGGAAAATGATGATTGATCATGTTTAACCTCTCATGCTACTATTGAAAGACAGACCACCAGTGTAAATGGGCCGGGGTTCTCGCAAGTGATAACAGAGCTCCAACAATAGGTAGTAGTGTGAGTAGAAAAAATCATTTTTATGTCATAGTTCACAGACATAATATCGACAACAAAAATATCGAGGTGGTTAAATATCCAGTTTAAAATATCGAGTAGACAGAATATAGACAAGACAGAATATAGACTACAAAAATATCAAATAGAAGGACAATAATATCGAATCAAAAATATAGAATGGACAGAATATCAAATGGACAGAATGTAGACAACAGAAATATCGAGGGACAGAATATAGACAACAAAAATATTGAGGGACAGAATATAGACAACAAAAATATAGATGGATAGAATATAGACAACAAAAATATTTTAGGTAAGTAACCAAGTCAATTTATGGTATTTAATTTTTGTGTAATATAATTCTGGAGCGGGTTGTGGGCTTATAGGGGAATAGGGTGGGAAGTAATTTAATTATAATTAATTAAATATTTTAAATTATTGGTATTTATGTACAATTAATTATTAATTAATTATTGATTGGAAATTAATTATTTTTTTATTTTTTATTTTATTATTTTATGCAAGGAAATACAGTGATGAAAGAAGACAAAAAAGAAGATAAGCAATTCAAAACATAAATATAAGATTACATACAGACTCAAGAAAGCAAAGGAAGTGAAATCCATTCCGCAATAGGAGCCCATATTTTCTTTCCCAAAGCCCTTTTTTTAGCACCCTTACACTGATAAATAGCAGACTTCATATTGTACATAAACAATAATTGTTCTCGCCAGTTGAAAAAAGAAGGAGGTTCAGAGTTGATCCACTCCCTAGTAATGCATGCTCAGGCCACTGCCATGCAAATGAAGAGAAAACAAGTTAGTGGTTTAGATCTTGAAGTACTAGAATCTGTACCTATTATCAGCAGCTCTGCAGCTACCCTGATATCACAATTGAGAACAGAAGAGAAAAACATTTTAATTTGATGAAAAAAGTCCCCAAGCTTCGGACATTGAAAGAACATATGAATGTCGTTAGCTGCATACACACCACAGCAGTTAAATTTCGTTCCCACCGTCGTACTCCATTTAACAACTTTGCTAGGGGTGTAGTAAAGGTCATGAATACACATAAAATGTTGGGATTTCATCATCCCGGTAATTAAGATTTGTTATGTTATGTTATGTTATCCTGATTTATTGAGCGCACAGCTGCCCCAGCAAAGGGGCGTCCTGGCGCTAGTGCAGAACAAAACCGGACAGGAGGTGGGAAACACAACACGACGGCAACAAGAACTAAGGGGCTAAGGGGAAAAGAAAAGTTTTAACCGCCTTCCTAAAAGCCAGGAGCTCATCGATGGCACGGATGTGGACGGGCAAGGAATTCCACAGTTTGGCGGCAAGGACTCGGAAGGAGCGGCCGCCAATCCTGGATCTCTTGAAACGGGGAACAGTGGCAAGGTGGAGAACAGAAGACCGCAGAGAACGAGCTGGAACATAAGGAGAAATGAGTTGCTGCAGAATCTGAGGAGAGGAAAGCTTAAGGATTTTGAATGTCAAAATCAAAGATTTAAACTTTATTCTCTGTGCCACCGGGAGCCAATGGAGATTAAAGATGGTTCTCCTAGCTGAACAAAATTTAGGCAAACCAACCAGAGCCCTGGCGGCAGCGTTCTGGACGCGTTGGAGACGGGAGAGCTCAGCCTGATTGACTCCAAGAAAAAGAGAGCTGGCATAGTCTAATTTAGACAGAATCAAAGCTTGCACAATGAGTTGACGTGTAGGAGCGTCAAAGTATTTGAAGGTGGACCGAAGCTGACGCAAGATTCCAAAGCAAGATGCCGCGGTCTTTTTAGTGTGAGTGGAAAAGCTCAGTTGGGAGTCAAACCATACCCCGAGGTTTTTGACTTCAGTGACAGGGGTAGGGGTAGGACCGAGCTCGCGTGGCCACCAGCTGTCACCCCACAGATGAATTTGTTTCCCCACAATGAATACCTCGGTTTTTTTAGGATTCAATTGTAGGAAATTATCATTCATCCAGTGGGCCACAGATATGAGTCCCTCACGGAACTTGGCTGCCTCGAGATCGGAAGCCCCACTAATCGCAACCGCAAGCTGCGTGTCGTCTGCGTAGGACACGATGGAGAGGTTCCCACGCATGGCGACATCAGCCAGCGGCTGGACATAAAGATTAAAAAGAGTGGGGCTTAAGGCCGATCCCTGGGGGACGCCCTGGGCAATCGCATGAGGTTTGGATTCAAAGGGGGGAGTGATGACCCTGAAGGAGCGATCAGATAGAAAAGATCTGAACCATTCAAGGGCCAGCTTGTCCACCCCTGCCTCAACCAGACGTTGGAGTAGAATGTCATGGGAGACAGTGTCGAAGGCGGCACTTAGATCGAGGAGCACAAGTGCCGCCGTGTGACCTGAATCCTCTAACATGCGAAGATGTTCAGCCATATACAGGAGCGCCGTCTCGGTGCTATGGCCGGGCCTGAACCCATTCTGCGAGGGATCTAAAATATTCGCAGAATGGAGATGTTTTGCTAGAATAGTATTAACATGGGCCTCAGTCAGCTTAGCAGCCCACGGGAGGAGAGAGATGGGGCGATAGTGTTCAGCTTTTTTAGGGTCCAAAGCAGGTTTTTTCAGGATAGGAATTACCTGCGCCTGTTTCCAGGCAACTGGTACAGAGCCAGAGGACAGTGATAGATTAATAAGTTTACAGAGCGGAGGAAGGCAGACGGAGGATTCTCTAAATTGTGAGGGCCGCAAGGGATCTTTCGGGGAACCCGATTTCACCCTAATCGCGAGTTTGTCAAACTCCTCCGTAGAAAGCTCCGGAAGATAAGATAGCGAGAGAGTAGTTTTAGAAGTGGCTGTGATACGCTTCCGGGAACCTGTAGAGCTGGGAGAGGCTCGATAAATTCCTTCCACTTTATTGATAAAAAAAGCGGCCAAATCCTCACAGTGGGAGGCAGAGCAGATCTCAGCGGTAGAGGCTCTACAGGCAGTAAGATCTTTCAGTGCTTTAAAGATAAGTTTGCTAGGGTTGGAACTAGCACTGAATTCACGTTAGAAGTAGGCGGCCCTGGCCCTGCAGATGGCTCTATGATAGATCTTGATGGTGGCGAGGTACAGAGCTTTCCTAGCCGGGTCATAAGACTTGCGCCAGGCTCTTTCGGCTTGTTTGCAAGATTTTTTTAAAAGTCGAAGAGCATCATCATACCAAGGACTGGGATGGCTGCGCTGTTGTTTAGTCAAGGCATGAGGAATGAGCTTGTCCAACGCATTAGTGAGCCAGCGGCAGTATAGATTATAGCCGGACTCCACATCCGTGAAAGGAGCCAGAGGGGCTTCAGCTAAAAGCAGATGGAAATCATTGAGTTTCAACTTTTTCCACGGGTGCCTAGAAATAATAGGAGCAGGGGCAGCTGCAGGAGGATCTTCAAGTGAGAGATGACATTCAATTAGGTGGTGGTCAGTCCAAGCCATAGGTCTAGGAGGCAGGACTTTGACCGATGTAAGAGAAGTAAAAAAAGGGTCAAGGGTATGACCACCAATATGTGTGTCATGAAGAACTAGTTGAGAAAGTTGGAGAGCCTCCAGATCAGCACAAGTGCTACTGGCCGCAGAGGGACAGGGGGAATCAAAATGGAGATTGAGATCCCCTATTATGTTGAAATTGGCCGTCTTTAGGGCCAGGGAACTGATTGCCTCAGGAAGAGCAGCCCTGAAAGCAGCATCAGGGCCCGGGGGTCGGTAGATAAGTAAGCCAGAAAAAGAAAAATGCGGGTTAGCGGAGACAGAGAAGTAGGCACTTTCGCAACCCACAATATCCATAGGTTTCCATGTACAGGGATACCTAGTTTTAATAGCGGCAGCAATGCCGCCCCCTCTAGAGTCGCGGTTAAGAGTATAGATGGTATACTCAGGGGGAAGAGCCAAGTTGATAGCAGCAGAGGCATCATTGTGAAGCCAGGTTTCCGACATAAAAAGAATGTCAGGGGCTTCATCAAGTAGATCGTGGACCTCAAGATGGTGTTTTACCAAAGAGCGAACATTGAGATGGTATATCTTGAATATTGTAGGTTCTGGAGACAAACGAAGAGCGGGGCAGTGAATAGAGATCGGGATAGGGGTAGGAAGCGCAAAGGCGCAATCAGGGCATCTAAATTTCAGACGCTAATTTAACAGATTCTAGAACATCAATATCAGGGATCCCTAATTTGCTAACCCATTTCGATTGACAGTACTCTAAGTCATCCCCAAATTCCTGAATCAAGCATAAATAAAGGATACCTATCAGAGTTTTTCTATACAAGTGTTCCATGAGGGGGACTTTGTTCATACTAACATCAGTAATAGATGAGGAGCTTTGCAGAAAACTGTGAATCTGAAGGTATATAAAAAAATGATTTTTAGTTAACATAAACTTATCCTGAAGTTCCTGAAACGAGGCAAGATGGCCTTTAATATATAAATCACCCAAATAGCGTATTCCTTTCTGTTCCAATCTAATAGTTATTAAGTCACAGAAAATCGTAGCTGGTAGAAGACCGGGAGCAAATATCGGTGTATAGGCATTCAATTTGCTTAATCCCAAATGCTTCCGAACTTTTTGCCACACACCAAAAGCTGCCTTTAGCGTCTTAAATTTGATTTTCTTGTGATAACTAGGTTCAATCACTTTAAGGAAGCTGGCTTTAGCTTTTTCACCTATGACCATTTCAAAAGTAGAAGGTGTTTAGCAGAAGGGAATACAGGCACTGTCACCAATTATCAGTGGGGAGATGTATTAAAGTGTTGCCACTAGGTATTAAAACATAAAATATGGGACATTCCACCCCCCACATTCTTTTCTCAAAATCATTTTTTTATGAGCTTTCCAATGTCGCTTGTAGCCCCACAAAAATCTGGATGTGGCCCTTTCCAAGTTTTTAAAGCTTGAAGAAGGAAATTCTAAAGGTATTGTACGGTACATATACAGTACCTTGGGTAAGATTAGCATTTTTAAAATATTAAGTCTGCCATGCAACGATAAATGCAGGTGGTTTAAACGCTCCAGCATAGAAATGATTTTAGTCACTGCAGGGTTCATGTTTATCTCAGGTATATTTGCTATAGGCAATGAAATTTTAATTCCAAGGTATGTCACCTCCGTAACCATGGAAATATTTGTAGGAGGATTATCCCCAGAACATAAACTTTGGGTTTTCTCCAGATTAAGTTTATAATCGTAGAAAGATCCGGAAAAAAAGGAAATTAATTAAAATATAATTGGTAATTAATTTTTATTAATTGATTAATTGATTATTATATGAATTTTATTTATTTATTTTCTGGAGAGGGTTGTGGGTTTATAGGGGAAAAGAGTGGGAAGTAATTTATTTATAATTAATTAAATATTTTAATTTACTGGTATTTATGTACAATTAATTGTTAATTGGAAATTAATTATAATATAATTGGCAATTAATTTTTATTGATTGAATAATTGATAATTATGTGAATGTTATTTATTTATTTTCTGGAGCGGGTTGTGGGTTTATAAGGGAATAGGGTGGGAAGTAATTTAATTATAAATAAATAAATATATAAATGTATTTGTATTTATTTACAATTAATTGTTTATTATTTTTTAATTGCCAATTAATTAAAATATAATTGGTAATTAATTTTTATTAATTGATAATTATGTTAATTTTTTTTCCATTTATTTTCTGGAGTGGTTTATTGTTATTTGTAAATATTTTGTATTAATAGGTAATTATTTTTTTAGTAATTAAATACATTTTATTATTTTAAATTGAATAATTATTATAATATCTTAAATTGGGAATTAATTTTAATTAATTTGTAATTGGTATTAATATTTAATTTATTTTCAAATATATATGAAGTATTTACTTTCCCTACTGTTGCACTCACTGGAGTGGGAATAGTAATTTTTACTCCTATGCTATCCAACGCTTTCTCTACTGTTGCACTCTCTGGAGTGGGAATAGTAATTTTTACCCCTACGCTATCCAACGCTTTCAATACTGTTGCACTCACTGCAGTGGGAATAGTAATTTTAATTTCTATGGTATTCAATGCTTTCCCTACTGTTGCACTCTCTGGAGTGGGAATAGTAATTTTTACCCTCCCACAATCCAATGCTTTCCCTACTGTTGCACTCTCTCGAGTTGGAATAGTAATTTTTACCCCTATGCTATCCAACGTTTTCCCTACTGTTGAACTCACTGGAGTGGGAATAGTAATTTTTACCCCTACGCTATCCAACACTTTCCCTACTGTTGCAATCACTGGAGTTGGAAGAGTAATGTTTACCCCTATGCTATCCAACGCTTTCCCTACTGTTGCACTCACTGGAGTGGGAATAGTAATTTTTACGCCTACGGTATCTAACGCTTTTCCTACTGTTGCACTGACCGGAGTGGGAATAGTAATTTTTTACCCCTACGCTATCCAACGCTTTCCCTACTGTTGCACTCTTTGGAGTGGGAATAGTAATTTTTACCCCTATGCTATCCAACGTTTTTCCTACAGTTGCGCTCTTTGGAGTGGGAATAGTTATTTTTACCCTCCCACTATCCAACGCTTTCCCTACTGTTGGACTCTCTGGAGTTGGAATAGTAATTTTTACCCCTACGCTATCCAACACTTTCCCTACTGTTGTACTCACTGGAGTGGGAATAGTAATTTTTTACCCCTACGCTATCCAACGTTTTCCCTACTGTTGCACTCTCTGGAGTGAGAATAGTAATTTTTACCCCTACGCTATCCAACGCTTTCCCTACTGTTGCAATCTCTGGAGTGGGAATAGTATTTTTTACCCTCCCACTATCCAACGCTTTCCCTACTGTTGCACTCTCTGGAGTGGGAATAGTAATTTTTACCCTCCCACTATCCAACGCTTTCCGTACTGTTGCACTCTCTGGAGTGGGAATAGTAATTTTTACCCCTAGGCTATCCAACCCTTTCCCTACTGTTGCGCTCTCTGGAGTTGGAATATTAATTTTTACACTCCCAATATCCAACGCTTTCCCTACTGTTGCACTCCTTGGAATTGGAATAGTAATTTTTACCCCTACGCTATCCAACGCTTTCCCTACTGTTGCACTCACTGGAGTGGGAATAGTAATTTTTACGCCTACGGTATCTAATGCTTTCCCTACTGTTGTACTCACTGGAGTGGGAATAGTAATTTTTACCCCTACGCTATCCAACGTTTTCCCTACTGTTGCACTCTTTGGAGTGGGAATAGTAATTTTTACCCCTACGCTATCCAATGTTTTCCCTAATGTTGCACTCACTGGAGTGGTTATATTAATTTCAACCCTCTCGCTATCCTACGATAAAAATATTGTATATGTTTTGTTAATAATATGTATATATATATATATATATATATATATATGTTTTGATTTTTTTTTTAAGTTACATTAATTATTTAATAATTTTATAATTTTACATTTATTTAATTATTTTAGTATGTTTAAAATAATTAAATTTATTATTATATTACTTTAAAATTAATTTTAAGACATTTAAAAAATTCGATAATTTGACAGTCTATATTTTTTACAATCGATATTTTGGAGTCGATATTTTTGTACTTACCTGTTTGTAGATAGGCAGTCGATATTTTGGCATTCTATATTTTTACCTCGATATTTTGGTAGGTCGAAAGTTTGTCTGTCGATATTATGTCAGTGATCCTTCTTAACATTATCCACAATACCCCAATATCAAGATAATACTGAGTTCATAGATGTGGGTTTGGATATGTCCTGCTATTACAAAACAATTTATCAGTGCCAGTTTTACAAATTATTCAAAAATGTCCCTTTGCTCTATATGTAGAATTTATGGTTCTTGTTCTTCGTTTGGTCAGTCAGTGAAAGGCCAGGACTGCAAGCAAATATAACATCGTTATTTCAACAGTCATGACTATTTATATCTACAGAATATAAAACCTAATTGTAAACTTCACAGGCCAAAAAGTATTAACCCCCTTCCAAAACACTCATGTGGAAGCCACTTTTCCCTTACTCCTTAATGCCAACAGGCTGACCAGCTTTGTGATACTCAATAAATACAAATGGCCTGTAGAATGTGCACAAAACAGAAATGACCTGAGGTGAACTAATCTACTTTTTACTGTAAGTAAGCTAATATCACAATGCAAGGCTTGCTCAAGACATCTTTGACACATCACACGATGGTAGCTTAGCAGCAGGCATTTGGCCTCAACATATTAAAAAGTAGCAAACCTTATGGATCCCTGATTGGACAAATATTACATATCTTCCAGACAGCATTTACAGTCACCACCACATTACATTAGCCCGGAAAGTCCCAACTGTCACAATCAAAGGACACATAGGTAGCAACATCCCCACCCCCTTACACCATGCAGGTATCACACAGTGTTGGCCTCCGCTAATTGGCCTGGTGTTCATTATTTGTGTAATCTGCTGAGAAACTATTTTATTTTCCTGATTTTACCGGACATGTATTGCATGTATTGTGACAGCTTCATTGTGGTTTTAGAGAATAAAAGATTGTGGGAGACTTCCTCTTGTTGGACAGCTGCTTGCTTTCTGTCCCCGTACTGCACCTATTATAATAAATTTACTCTTTCATCATATGTGCTGACAGAGTTTGTATTTATTTCATGTAGGATTCTACATTTGGTGAAGAATGCAACTCCATGATTTCTGAATTGTGCTGCGTCATACGGCCTTCACCCTTATGGGAAAGTCCGAGGTCTGACCACGATGCTCCTCAAAGTCTCTCTCTCTTTATCAATACTGGGGCTGTATGCATCCACCGGCCATGAGTAGTTGTCACATCTCTGTCTGCTCTTGCTCCACCTATTCCTATGTTGCTCTCAGCACATAGTGATAGATGTCGTAACTGTTGTCATGTTCTCTCTCTTTTGCCACAGCTTTGTTTCTGTGGTCATTTATTTTTTATTTATTTATTTATTTTTGGAGTTTTATATAGCGCTAGCCTGACCAGAGGGTATCGGAGCGCTTTACAACAGTGTTTCAGTGGAGATATTTAATAAAGGAGTATCAAACAAAAGGTCGGAAGTAGACAGGTGCGGAAAATTCTTGAGGTAGTAGTAGAGTATTGAGGTGGCTTTGTTGCATGCAATTGTAGAGGTAGTTCAAGGGTGCTGCAAATTCTTGAGGTAGCAGTAGAGTATTGAGGTGGCCTTGTTGCTTGCATTGTTGAGGTAGTTCAAGAGACCTGAGGACGCCTCGGTTTCGGCTGTGGTGAGTCAGATGGAGAGGAGCCAAAGCGGGGGTAGGGTTAGGCATGGGGGCGGGGGTTATGCCTTCGGGTTGGAGCGGTTGAGGAGGAGGGGTTTAAGGAGCATTTTGTGAAGGACGGGATCGTTCTCATGTCTGCTGGGATGGAGTTCCAGATTTTGGGTGCATTTCATGCGGTTGATTGTTTGCGTGCTCTCATGGGGATGAGATGGAGGGAGTTGGAACTCCTGAGGTTCCTTGCCTGACCTGCCCTTTTGAGCTTTTGAGCCAGGTAGTCTGGTTTCCCTGTGTGTAGGGCTTTGTGCGTGAGTCAGGCTGTTCTGAAGTACGCCCATTGATCAATTGGGAGTCATTTTAGCTCTCTTAGAGCAGGCGAAATGCTGTCATATTTCCTGGCTCCAGTGACCATTCTGGCTGCTGCATTGAGGGTTGTTCTGAGGATAGCTTGGTGGGTTTTAGAGGGGCCGATTAGGGTTGCGTTACCGTAGTTGAGTCTAGATAGCACCAGTGCTTGGGTGGCTTGCTTGAGGTCTTTGTTGGGAATGAATGGTTTAATCTTGTAGAGAAGCTTTAGGTTGAGGAAGGCGGTCTTTGCATAATTTATGATGTGTTTGGTCATATCCAGTTTGGGGTCAAGGGTGATTCCTAGTGATTTTATGGAGTTAGCTAGGGTGAGGTTGCCGTTTAGAGTTTAGAGTATCCAGAGATTTATGCCATTCTGCAATATGTGGGTTCTCTTCTTTGTTGGAGATCAGAAGGATCTCTGTTTTGTCCTCATGAAGTTTAAGGTGATTTAGGGACAGCCAGTGATGAATTTCTTTTAGGGTGTTGTTTGGTTTGAGGATGTCCTCTGGGGAGGAAGTTTCCAGATAGATCTGGGTGTCATCAGCATATAGGTGGAAGGGGATATTGGCAATTTTAAGTATGGAGGCTAGGAGTTCCATGTATATGTTGAAGAGTTGCGGTGAGAGAACTGAACCTTGGGGCACACCCCTGTTGATGGGGTGAAGGTCGGAGGTGAAGTTTTTGATTTTTATCCTTTGCGATCGGTTGTGGGGGAAGGAGGTGAATCAGCGGAGGACCATCTCATCGGCACCCACCCTTTCTTGTAGGGCCTAGATGAGAAGATGGCGGTCTACCGTGTCAAAGGCTGCCAATAGGTCAAGGAGAATGAGTCCACCTCATGTATCCAGGGAAAGTTCATTGAGGGTTATCACGTGGAACATAGCGGGCCTAGCCTCCAAGTTAAATACACCCGCATGGGATGACTTCCTTAAACAAGGCTATGACATCATATGCCTACAAGAAACCTGGGACAGAGCTGAAGTATATGTCGAGGGATATACCTCCTTCAACGTGCTGGCTGTGGCTTCGCAGGCTGGCCGAGCCAAGGGGGGGTTAGTGACCCTGCTATCCACAACATTGACCGAGTTCTGGGTCAGTAACCATGCAGTTTTTGGAGATTATGCTTCCGTTTTGCGCGTGGCCCATAATGGACATAAAGACTTAATAATAGTGAACTTCTACAACAACATCGCCGGCCATAGACAGGGGTTGTTCATCTCTGATATCGAGCAGGCCATTGATGCAATGTTATTAAGCTCCTCTAAACCAGCTGTAATCTTGTGGGCCGGAGATTTTAACATCAAAACGTGCACTTATGCACTTAAGGGGGCTTGTGGCCATAGGGAGGAATACTCAGGAAGGGAAACTACATGTGTTTTCAATCATTTTCCGCACAACATCCTAGGCAGTGCCTTGAATAACCTACTGGCCAAATATGATCTGGAACTTCTTGAATGTAATACGAATGCAAACAATGTCAGATGTCCAACATTCCATGGAAGGAATAGCCAATCCTTTATAGACCACATCATTGTATCCAGCTCTGCAACATATATAAATGTTTGGGTAATCGAACAAACGGTCAGTGACCACAACAGTGTATCGGTCGAATTACTGGGCTGGGGGTCAAAAAGGAACTCCTATGGTCAACCTATTCAGAACATCTCCGCAGGAAGGCCAAATGGGATGAGGGTGAAATGGACAAAAGTTGACCCTGCTAAAATTGTCACCAATGTAATTACTAACTGCTATGGAGAAGTGGAGTACTGTCTATCCCCAACACCATGCCCAGAAACTTTGCTGTCTAAATTTCTAATCATTACACAAACCGTCGAGAAATCACTGACACGCAAATCACGGGAGCCAAGAAAAGTTAAGACAGTGTGGTTTGATGATAATTGTGCCCAGTCACTAAAAAGGCTAAAAATTTCGCTAGATGCCAAGCCGAGAGACCCCTGTAAGATAAGGGAAGAGCGTTACAATTACAAAATCGCACTAGCCACTCGGAAGAGAGAACTACAGGACGAGGCATGGGCTAAATTAGACCAGGCTGCGGAAACAAAAGACCATAAACTCTTCTGGGACACTGTAAATAGCCCGTTCTTAAAGAACGACAACATTCCCGAACTTACTTCGCATGTCAGCTGTCAAGACTGGATTATACACTTCACTGGGATTTTTAACTCTGATTGTTCCTTTGATTGTACTTTGACCACAGATCCTAATGTTTTAACTGTAATGCCAATCAATTTTAAATGGGAGAAATTATTGTTTTCAGTATCTTTAAATGAGGTGCGGGATGCTATAGAGAAAAGCAAGGGGGGGAAAGCCCCGGGCCCAGATGGGGTCCCTGTGGACTTTTTTAAATCCAAGATTGATTTATGGGCCCCTATTTTAACACGCTATTTCAATGCTGCTATTGAGGACGAACTACCTACCTCATGGGGTCAATCTATTTTGGTGCCACTTTTCAAAAAAGGTTCAAGGGCTGAAGCACGTAATTATCGCCCAATTTCCCTTTTGGACTCGTCACTAAAAATACTGAGTCGCGTGCTTCTGGGAAGATTAGAGTCCTGGGTCGAGGACAATAATGTCCTGTCACCAATCCAGTACGGGTTCCGTAGGGGCATAGGAACCATGGAGCAGTGTGTGAACCTTGAGCTTATCATCGGCAAGTACACAAAAGCAAAGGAAGGGAATTTGTTCATGTGCTTTGCCGATCTAAGCTCAGCGTTCGATCTAGTGGAACACACACTGCTCTGGCCAACATTACTTGCTATGGGCGCACCCCCCGAAATCATTCATTTGCTGGCCAGAATGTATAGCAGCTTATCAAGTAAAGTTAGATTCGGACCGAACGGAGAATGCACCCCCTTTTTTAAAATAGGCAGAGGGATTAGGCAAGGGTGTGTTCTCGCACCCTTGCTGTTCTCCCTTTTTATAAACCAGGTCGATCAGTCCCTACAAGAGTCTTTTGCTGATGCCCCTATGATAAATGGTAAACAAATACCCGTCCTCTTATATGCGGACGACGCGGTCCTGATTTCCAGGACCGCGAACGGGCTCCAAAAGCTAATCGACAAATTTAATGTTTTTATTAAGGGCAGAAAGCTTAAAATTAATAAGGGCAAGACTATGACCATGACCTGTGGGAAGAAACTAAAGAAAAGTAAGTCATTCTTCCTTGATGGGGATAAACTTGAGTCTGTGCAACATTTCTGTTACTTAGGCATTACTTTCTCAGGGGATGGGAGATGGGTAAACGAGCAATCCTGTATAGGCATGAAGATGATCAGAAATACAAACTGTATCTTCAGATTCGCTTCCAAACTAGGGGGGCGTAGAATAAGGGAGATGATTTCCATTTATAATTCCAGGTGCATGTCCTCTGCTCTATACGGAGCAGGGATATGGGGATATAACTCGCAGATCGCCCTCTCCATTCAGCAGGAGGAAAACAAATACCTTAAACGCTTATTATGTCTTCCTGCTTCAGCCTCCAACAAAATCATTCATAGGGAGCTGGGCATACACCATGCCACAGACTTGATTGCACTACGCCCCCTCTCCCTCTGGCGATCCATTTGGGCTAAAGATGAAACTAAGTTTACCCAGGAAATAATTTTAGACTGCATTAAATTGGACCAGCACTTAAAAATCCCTTGGCTAAAACACATTTTTTACTGGTATAATTCCCTTTTTGGTCAAGATATTTTCAAAGACACCCCAACAGAATCAGTTTTAACGAAGCGTGACCTTAAATCCACCTACATGGATCATGCAAAAGGGATTAGAATGAAGGGGTATGCTACACAAAGTACTTTTAAATTGTACCTGGAATATATTTTAAGGACAGGATCCCCATCATACCTTACATTTGTCAGTATCAACTCCCATCGCTTCGTTCTGGCACGCCTGAGGCTGGGTATAGTCCACCATCTGGTGGCCTTCCCTACTGTAAAGAAGCCGGGGTCTTGCCCGTGCCCATGCGATGGGAAATCGAAACAGAGTATCTGCCACTTTTTATTACTTTGTAACTTTTATACTGGTTTTAGAAAGTTTTACCTAAAGCAACTATTTTTAGAATATAGTACGTATGACATAAGAGCTGCAATGCAACTGTTGTTTGACCTGTCGTCCCCTAATGTGTGTTACCGTGTAGCCACCTATGTTCTTAAATGCATCGGGCACAGGAAATCAATCATTATATGATCTCCGTTGGAAAAGACACCTATTGACCAACTGTGAGCTACTGCCAAACCTTTTGCATTTCTCTTATACATGAACTTTGGTTATTATTATGTTTTTAGATTCGGTTATTGATCGTTCCCTTGGTTCTGTACCTCTCTGGACTTATGCTTTTTAAACTTCTTGTACATAATTGCTGCTAAAATACGTAAGAGATTTTATAGACATTGCACTTTAGTTATCCTTGCACATTTTTGCACATACTATTGCACTTTATGCCCAGCTCAGGCCTCTCTTCGACCTGTACTACCTCACTTGGCATGTTTTGCACTAGATTTTAAAATTGCTGCTAAATACAACGTTCAATTTTTGCATATTTTGCACATACTACTGCACTTTATGCCCAGCATAGGCCTCTTGTCTAGTACCATCTTATTTGCATGCTTTGCATCAAACGTTTAAAACGGCTGCTACATATAAGTGATTATTCTATGGTATATAAATGTGATATGCTTTGCACTAATTTGCTAAATTGCTGTTAAATACTATGTCCAATTTTTGCTTATTTTGCACATATTACTGCACTTTACGTCCAGCATAGGCCTCTTGTTTAGTACTATCCCACTTGGCATGCCTTGCACCAAACGTTTAAATTGACACTACATTTAGTGATTATTTTTCTTTTTTTCAGGTTTTTACCTTGATTGGCTGAATTAATGTAATTGTTTTAGCAAGTTTCATCATTCTTTAATCTTTTATAAAAGTGACTTCAATTGTATTCATGAATGTTGCTATATGGTTGTACCTGTACAAACCGAATAAAGCATTTTGAAACGAGTAAGCAGCAGTGATCATTATCGAGTGACTTGCGGATATCATCTGTGATGTTTAGGATCGCCGTCTCCATGCTGTAGCCTTTTCTGAACCTTGATTGGTGGGGATCAAGAAGGTTGATGTTGTCCATGTGCTGAGTCAGCTGTGAAAGGATGCATTTTTCGAGAATTTTGGAAAGGAGGGGGAGATTGGAGACGGGTCTGAAGTTGTTCAGATCTGTGGTGTCCAGGCCTGTTTTTTTTAGTAGTGGCGTTATTTGGCCTTCTTTCAGGCAATCCGGTATGATGCCGTTTCTCAGGGAGATGTTGATGATTCTGCACCAGAAGGGGGCTTTTGTGAGTTTGAGTTTCTTGGTTAATTGAAAAGGTATGGGATCAAGGATGTGCGAGGCGGGTTTGGAAGTGGAGATTAGCTTAATAACCTCGGCTTCTGAGATTGGATTGAAGGATTTCCAAGGTGCCTGTATGTGCTTTCAGTTGGGAGTGGGGGCAGGTTTCGCAGGTGTGGTTGGTGGTGATGTGAAGTGAGAGCTCAAAGCTGGCGATGTTTTCGCACAGTTCCTTAGAGGCCTGGGTAGAGGCCACGGGGGGCTTAGTGGTTTGTTGTTTGATGATTTTGAACAGTTCGTTGAGCCTGTTATTTGCATTTCCAGGGGGGAGCAGAAAAAGTTCGATTTTCGTTATGTATGTGTTTCTGTGGCTCTTTTTGTGCATTGTTTGTGTGATGCATCACAGTTAGTTACTGGTTGTTAACCTTTGTTTTGACGCTGTCTTGCTGCCTCTCTGCATATGTGCACATTCTGGTATTTCTCTTTTGTTGAATATGTTCATTACTGTTTTCTCTAACATTTCCCTAGCTGTGGATCTTTGCTCCATCCCTGACACACTGTCCCCCACACTCCAAGTGCTGCAATCTGTGCTGTGATGTATCTGGTAGCTTTGTGTACAATCACTTGTGTATATCTCATCTGACACAAACTGTGCTCAACGGATGCTGATGGTCAGAGGTCCTTCACTTTGATGCCTGGGCAGCCATAGTCCTGGCTGTAGGTGTGTTTCTGAGTTTGGGATGGCATGTGGCCCAAGTGATTGACTTTAGTTTTTGCTCTGGAGGCTGTACCAGGTGCAGGTGACTGCAAGTCTTTGGGGTTCTTAGACATGTTTCATGTTTATACTGGCCAATAGAGGAAGAAGGTCAGCCTTTTGGAGAAGGCTGGGGTCCTTTTAACTTGCTTTGTCGCCCCAGTCGCCCATGGTATTAGCTTCTTCAGAGGGGTACCGCCTCGCATTTATGTTTTTAACATGGTTATGGATGCCTGGTCCCTAGGTGGTCTCTGGTGGTCTCCAGGTGCGGAATGCCCTGGTTGTCAGAGGGAGAGAGTTGTTCTTGGCTTTTTCATGTATAATTGGAGCTGATATTTTTTTCATGTTTGATAGCTGTTGTGCTTTTCTCTCCATATATGCTGTCTAACCATTATGTTCCCTGTTTGCTCATGTTCATCTAAATCTGGGCTTTAGCTGCTGATCTGCTGCCTTCATCCCTGGGTACCAGAGAGGACGGCCTCATACCTCCTTCTGCCTGCAGTGACTCTCTGGTAGAGGGCGAGTTTCTCCATTCCCAATAACTCCCGTTGCCAGTGATGACTCTCCAGTTGAGGGCCGAATGCTCCAGTCGGTGAGTAGAAAGGGGGTTAGCCAGTTTTGACCAGTGGGACACCACTTGGAGGTTCCTGAAGGAGGTGCTCCTTCTTCATTAAATGGGTTGTATCGAATGGTGCTCCACCTCAGTAGGTACAGGCAAAAGGTGCCGGATCATGGTTTGTGAGAACCTTGGTGTGGGCGCTGGCTGCCCCACTTTAGTGTAGCCAGAGGGCGGTGGGCTCCGGTGCACTGCCTCCTGCTGGATGGCGGTAGCGTCTCCAGCTGTGACTAGGTGTCCAACTGGTCACAGCTGGAGTTGGTATTCTCTGTGTTTAATATTGATGAAGTATTATTTCTAAATTGCTGCTATTGTTTGTCACGTGGTGTTTTCAGAGTCATTTTGATGATGTAGTATCTTAAGTAATGTGTTTATATTTAATGTTTGTTGTTCCTTTAAATGTAATGGCTTATGATTGATTCGTATTCCATGTTCGGAATGAATTCTCAGGATGACGCTCGGAATTTGCAGACCGTTGTCTGTTGGGTCCCTGTGGCATCCGGACAGTCGTGCCATTGTGGGCTCTATCTACCAGAGTAAAGAAGTATTTTTATAGATATGCTTTGTCAGATCTTCCTCAGGCATTTTCCTTCCTCACCCCTCCCACATATTTTGGTACCAGGAGCGGGGCGAGGAAGAAGTGGAGTGGAAAATAGTTTTGGGAAGTCTTCAGTGACAACCGACCGAAGGCACAAGCGGAAAGCAAGGCATTTTGACATTCATGTGCTTGGATGCACCAACGTGGGACAGTGAAATTGAATTCCACATCCGCAGCACCCTGACACATAGGCTTGGCAGCCATTTGGGATCCCTGAGCTTTCCCGTTCTTCATGCCACTCAGGGAGTTAATTTGAGTCAGTCCAGCCTAACACCACCAGTGCAGTGTTTTAAAGAACTTTGCATATTTTAACGCAATCGTAAACGGAACTTGCAGCATACACTTGATTTTGATCTGCACTATCCTGGTGAATTTTACTTATTTTTATTTCCTTATCAATTCACTTTGCCTTGCATCTCTCATCTTGTGAGCATCCAGCCTATATTATATCTTTACATCATGGCTACAGTACAAGAGGCTATTCTGCCTTATCCTTTTTTACAAACGCCAGGCAGATCTGAAATTAAATGGAAAGATTGGTTAAGGTACTGTGAAAATAACTTCACAGCCATAGATGCTTTTACAATTTACCAATGGTTCCAGATCCATCTGGAGAGGATACATCTTGGAATTCCTATTTAGAGTCTAAAGAGAGGATGTGCAAGCAATATGCAGATGAGGCAAGCGTACATTTGGAGCTGTGTAATATGCTGTATATTGTACTTTAAGCTATTGTGAGTATTTATGTGGAATGCTGTACCCATAATATTCTAAGTGACATGGTGTTGTTCTGAAGACTGCTTCTTGAAAATGTTATCATTCAAGAGAAAGCAGTTGGATGGACTACAGCTGAGTTTGCAGGCTGAGGTGTAAAGGATCTACATGAATAAATATCATTTGGATTAACTCACAACTGGATTGGACATATCTTTCCAATTGCGACGATTTAAAAGAACGCATGGATCTCACCTCAATGCTACCAGCACTTTTGAAATGCTCATTAATTTGGGAGCATTTTTTCCTTGTTTCCTGCTCCTCTTGAACTGAACTGGACTGGCTCCCCAATTGATTCTGGTGTTACAGTGACTTTATTTGGTATCGTATGAACTTGCATTTATTTGACTCTCTCTGAAGCTTCAAAGGAAGTAAACTTTGGCTTAGCGCGAGGTTGTTTATTCATTTTTTTTAAGGATGTGTCTACTAACTTAGCTTTGAAAGCAGCGCTTTTGTCAAAACGTGACATTTCTGCGCTTCACTTCAAATGGGGCTTTCTGCCTAACTCGCGCTACAAGCGTTTGTCTCTTTTCTTATTTTTTTAATCTTGGAAATGTTGAGCCAACGGCTCGCTGAACATTGTTGTCCTTCAAGAGACCCGATTCAATATTCTCTGCACGCTCCTCCATTAAACATGTGCCACGTTCCTGTCTCCACTGAGGTATACATCATATGTTACAACACACCGCTAACCTTACTTCATTTTGGCCTCAATGTTGAAAGAAATCTTATGAACACTAGACTGCTAACTACACTTCCTGTTAGGATTCCTTTATCTTGAATGATCCTTTGGAACTTTCCTCTCAAATTAGAATCTTCATTGTTCTTCATGACAAAGGAATGTTCTTTTAATCCTTGGAAGTTGTCTCTGAAGATTCTCTTTTGTTCTTTATTGTTAAACAAAGTAACAAGGAACATTCTTTTACAACAGTGGTTTAACCAGAAATTTCACAAAACATTCCAACAGAGTGAGAAACATTCTACTTTGCTCAACAATAGGGACAACAAAGTGGGAAACATTCTACCTTGATCAGTGATAGGCACACTTCCTAGTTTGCCTGTCTTCTCATCGCAATTTCAACATTATTTTTAAAAAAATGTGGAAGTTTTGGTTTAATACTAACTCTTTCATTACAGGTGTTCTTATGTGGTCGGTATTAGGCTCTCTTCAAAATTATTGGAAGCTCATCCATAACCTTATTTTACAGCTTTTTAAAAAAATGTATGTATGATCATTGTCTATTCCCTGAAACATGCAAAAAGTACCTCCTCCTCCATTTTTCTTGTTTTTCTTGTCTTCTCCTGGAGAGCCACCCATCCCATGGAAAAAAATGGAAAAATGTGTTTTCACATTACTCGCGAGTATGTGGTGTCTCGCTTAGTGCAGAAAGAAAAATGTCTCTTCTTTTGCACTGTCTATGTTCAGAAGGACAAGAAATATTTCAAAATCTTCCAGAGTTAACTACTCAAGATGCTGACAATCTAAATGATTACGATATCTGTCTTAGAAAACTGGATCTTCATTTCTTGCCAAAGGGTTCAACTGTCTTAGAAAGACACCATTTTGGCAAGTGCATGAAAAGATCAGTTGAGAATGCAGAAGGATATATCACAGAATTGAGAAAACTAGCCTCTACTTGTAATTTTGGGACACATTATGAAGAGAAGTTAAGAGACCAATTTGTGTTAGGCTGTACCTTAGACAAAGTAAGTAGACAGAGCAATGTTGGGCCAAAGACAATCCATCTCTTTCTGATGTGATCTCTATAGCTAAATTGTGTGAACACACCAAAGCATGTGTAGAAGAATTAGAAAAGAAGGATGAGGAAATACAGAAAGAAAGTAATATTCAAGTTGTAAAAAAGTTTAAGAATAAGCAAGGTAATGTTTTATATTCTCAACAGAACAAAGGAGAATGTAGTTGCCCACAACAAAACAAAGGAGCCAAAAAGTACAAAGATGAACACAATAGCAGTGATAGTTACAAAATTGAATCTATCTCAAGACAATATCAAGGTACTGTTATAGATGTGGTGAATATGGTCATACAGCAAATTTTAAAGATTGCATTGGTTGGAGAACCACATGGGAAAAGTGCAAGAAAAGAGGTCACATCTCAAAATGTTGTCGCAGTGGGACTTTCAAAAAGAAAGTTCAAGAAATCTCTTGTGATGATGAGTGTGAAGTAGAAGAGATTATTATGAAAATTAGTGATGGAGAAAAGATGGTCCTCGATATTGTGTTGATTGAGAATTTTCCAGTACAGATGTTGTTTAACTCGGGTACTAAAATAACTCTAATCCCTAAAGTGGTCTATGATACGTTCTTGTTCAAGAAAGTAGTTTTGCATAAAGCAGACATCAAAGCAAAAGGTTATGGTGGTGAACCTATTAGACTTTCTGGATTTTGTTATGGTAATATTGCTTTCAAATCCAGCTCAGCCACAGGGAAGGTTTACGTCTCTGAAAGAAGTGATTCGTTGGTTAGTTGGACTCTTCAGAAATATCTCAGAATAATTCTTGATCCCAATGAAACTTCATCCATAAAGCTTAAACAAAATTAATCAACCCATGCTCAATCTAGCCATGATTTAACTCTCAGTGGTGAATAAAATAAATTACTGCAAACCTCAATATCCTCAGTTGAGAGTGAATTTCCAGAAGTATTTAACGAACACTTATATTGTTTGAAAGGATATTTCCATAAGATAGTATTGAAGGAAAATTCCATACCAATTGTTAGCACAGTTAGAGGTGTTCCCATTAAAGTTAAAGAGAAAATGAAGATTAAAATTGCCAAACTCTTAAAGAGCGGTAATATTTCTGAAGTGGAGGCCACAGAGTGGTTGGCTCTAGTGGTTATGGCACTCAAAGCCAATGGAGAGTCCAGACTCTGTATCAATCTAAGAGAACTCAATATGTGTGTTGTCATGGACCATTATCCCTTGCCGAACATCTCGGAAATAATATCACTGTTGGGAGCAGCTAAGCTTTTCTCCTCTATAGATCTGGCATAAGCATACCATCAAATAAAGCTCATATTACTTCTCAACATCATACAGCATTCATAACGCCCTTTGGCACCTATAAATTCCTGAGGATGCCTTTTGGGCTAACTTCAGCTGCAGCAGTTTTCCAGAGGATGATGGAACATGTCTTTAAAAATTGTGATGGAAGAAAAATCTATCAAGACGACATACTAATATTTGGAGGCACTGAACAAGAACATGATAATAAAGTCAGAATGGTATTAAATAAACTCAAAGAAAATGGTTTAACGCTCAAAGCAAAGAAGTGTAAGTTCAATACACCCAGAATTGATTACCTAGGTCATACCCTCTCTGGGTCTGGCATTAAATCAAAAAAGATCTAGTGGACACCATCAACAACTTGGCCAGCCCCGCCAATAAAGATGAAGTTGTAAAATTTCTTACAGTGTCAGAGTATTATACCAAATTAATTCCCAACTTTGCCTGCAAAACACATACTATGCAACTATTGCTAAGAAAGGGTGTTGGCTTCACTTGGAATACTGAGTGTGAAAATGAGTTCAAACTCATTAACAGTTATCTGAAGCCTCCTCTTTGAAGAGCTTTGATCCCGGCCGGGATATTATTATCATGACTGACGCAAGTGCAACAGGTCTGGGTGCAGTCATGATGCAAGAACTTGATGGAGTGGAAGTAACCATTTTGTCCAGATGTTTGCGAGGGGCAGAATCTAATTTGTCGTTGGGGAAAAAGAAGACTTGAGAGCACTGTTCCCTCTAAGCTACAAGCATGCGGGCCCACACACCTATTTGAATAATAGCACACAGTGTCTTCTTTGTAGAGTGCACACACCACGAGAACCAAGTATTCATGTTAATCGCAGCGCTGCGATTAACATGAATACTTGAAGAAAAACAGACAATCTGCCCCCCTCTGCGCTCTGTTAAGAAAAGTCATGCAGCAAGCCTAAAATCACGACGTGTGCTTTCACAATCATTAAGGTAGATTAGTGATTATGAAAGCACACATCATGCTGTTGGGCTTCCTGCATGCTTTTTCTCAACAGAGCGCAGCAGTTTGTGTGCCTTTTTGAAAGTTTTCATGTTAAATGCAGCCCCGAGTGGAAGCATGTCGGGCCCTGCAATTATCATGAAAACTTTCAAAAAGGCATGAAATCTGCTGCGCTCTATTAACAAAACGCAAGCAACAAGCCTAACAGCACATTGTGTGCTTTCACAATCCCCAATATGTATTAGGGATTGTGAAAGCACACGTTGTGCTGATAGGCTTGCTGCGTGCCTTTTGATGATAGATAGGGTGACCAGAATTTTACAGCCAAAATCAGGAAATTTCACATGGACTGAAAAGGGACTACACATAGCTGCTAAGGTTTCTGATTGCAATGTGTGACATTTTCAAATATATATATATTTTTTATTGATTCAATCCATGTTGCAAACATATAGCATAACAAATATAATCAGAACTAACCAACATGTTAATACGTACAGTTAGTAATCGTAAAATAAGTTAGAGAGGGAAGAAGCGCTAAACAAATTTAATTGTATTATCATCAAGCAACCTAAATCAAAGGGCGTGGCTTGGACGCCGATCGGGATGGCGGCGTGAGCTTGTAGCTCCGCGCAGGGTCCCGCTATTTCTCCTGAAAACTACACCCGGGGAGACCCCTGATTGGCGCAACCGGTCTGCGAGGTGTTGGAGAATCACTGGAGAGCAGCTGAGAGTTCTTGGGAGACCACTTGTGCAGCTGAGACCTTGCGAGACGGAGCCGGAGGTGTTGCCCGGAGTGCCAAGAAAATGGCGGCGGAGAGGGACGATGGTCTCTAAACCGAAACCGAGGTGGACTGGCACCGGCCTGCGGAGTGGCCTGCCTTCTGCGAGATTGGAGCTCGGGGGTGTGCTGGCGCGGACTTGTGGGGCAAGGCTGGGGGCCTGGCGGTCAGTGATGGACTGGTGTACAATTTGAACGCACCCGTGCCCCTCCCCCGTCCCTGGCGACAGTAGAGCGGCGGCCCTGGTACTCCTGGTTCTTTGAGTTGCGGGCACAGTAGAGGCACTCCACCACGATAACTGTTGGTGCGCACCCCCCGGGCAGAGGATACCGGGCTTTAGAGAAGATCGGGAGTGTCCGTGTGACGACGACGGAGGCACCTAAGATGGCGGCTGCAGGAGGGGCAGCCATTATGGAGCAGGGTCGGGAGGACTCAGTCGCGCTCTCTCAGGTCGGTGAGGCCCGAGCCTCCCCACTGATGATGGAACAGGAGCAAAGGCTGAACCAGCGCCTGGATACTATTTTGGAGGCCATCACCTCGACTAAGGAGGCATTGCAGCAGGACATTGCGCAGGTCGCCACGGGGTTGGGTCTCCTGAGGGCGGATCATGCCAAGCTGGCGGATAAAGTTAAGGACCATGAGCAGCTGCTTCTAGACCTGAAACCGGCGGTGGTGACCGCGGAACATAAGATTACGGACGTCCTCAACAATTTGGACACGCTGGAGAGACGAGCGGAGGATGCCGAAAGTCGTAATCGACGGAACAACGTACGGGTCGTAGGCCTGCCGGAGAGAATTGAAGGGGAAGATGCAGTGGCCTACATGGAGAACTGGTTCCGGACAGTGGTGGCACCGGAGGGCCTCTCATCCTTCTTCTCGCTGGAACGGGCACATAGGGTGCCGGCTCGCCCACCGACGCTCGGCCGCCCTCCTAGGCCGATGGTGGTGAAGCTCCTCCATTATAAAGATCGGGACCTGTTAATTCAGAAAGCTCGAGCATCGGGCCCATTTGAGGTGAAAATAGCCGAGTCACGATTTTCCCGGACTATACGCAGGGAGTCCAGAAAAACAGGGCATCCTTCCTCGCGGTGAAAAAGGAGCTGAGGGAGGAGGGCATCCAGTACTCATTGCTCTTCCCGGCCAAGCTGCGAGTAATCCTGGATGGGAACACTCAATTTTTCCAGACTCCTGATGAAGCGTGGTCATGGTTGGAACTGTATCGTGCCGGCACGGACAGGACTGGCAAAAGTCAGCGAGAGAGGCCTAAACTGCTTCAGGTCCGGAAATCCCAACGGATCCGCTCACGTAACAAGCTTCAAAGAGCGGAACGGGAGGCTCAAATGGCTGCGGACAAAAGAGGGGCGCTGGCAGCGACGGCGAGTATCACAAGGTCGCAACAGGAGAGTGACCTGCTTGTATCGGACTCTGGTGAGGACGGAGGCAGGACCGGAGAGGAATTATCGGAGGCGGAGAGCTCGAAGGGCCCGGCGGTCACCCCACAGACGTCTGATGGGATCTTTAATGGCTGACTCATATATGGGACTTGTGACACTGTACTTATCGCAGAGACATATTCAATTGGTATTAGAAGGGCTGTCAGGTAGGGTATGGCATCAGCACTGCGGGATGGAAGGCGCGGGGTGCGGGCTCCGCCTGCCCGAGGTCGGCGATAACTCACCCCCTTGGGGCCCTTAAGGCCTTCTGTGGTGGCGACCACAGATTAGTCTGATGTGTGTTATGTTTAAGGTTTGGATCAGGGCTGAAACTGGGTTTGTAGGCTCTGTCCTGGGGAGTGGGGGTTGGGGAGTTTTTTCTATAATTCTTTTGAGGGGGGGCAACTGCTACGATGTGGGTAATGAATGGCTACACCTGAACTGGATCGTTATGCTTTGGCATGGGGACGTTACCTAACTTGAAATGCCTAACATGGAATGTCCGAGGACTGCGAACTATGGTCAAACGCCACAAAGTGCATGCTTATTTGGTGAGGCGGGGGGTCCAGATTGCAATGTTGCAGGAGACTCATTTAACTAAACAGGAATGCACTGCACTACAGAAGAGATGGCGAGGCCAGGTCTTTGGAATCACTTATTCCGCATTCGCTAGAGGGGTCCTGATATGGGTTCGGGCGGGCGTACCGTTCCAGATGTTGAATCAGCTGGTGGATCCTGAGGGTAGATATGTGGCGGTGGAGGGGAGGTTGTATGGCCGGGATGTGGTTTTGTGCTGTGTATATGCTCCGAATGTTGACCAGGCTCGCTTCTTTGACGGCCTGTCGTGCTCACTGGCCTCTTTCTTGGCGGGTCCTGTGCTACTGGGAGGGGACTTTAACTCAATCACTGATGTGGCATTGGATAGGTCTCACCCACCATTGGCTGATTCCCCAGTACGAAGACTAGCTGCACACAGGAAGGAGTGGCAGGAAAGGTGGGGACTTCTGGATGTGTGGCGGGAGCAACACCAGGGTAGTAGGGATTATTCCTTTTTCTCGGCCCTCCATGCTCTACACGTCAGGATCGATTCGGTCCTGTGCAGTGGCTCCCTAGCTACATTGGTCACTCATACGGAGTACCTGACCAGGACCATCTCGGATCATAATCCTTTGTTGGTGCATGTACAATGGCAGCGTGCGAGATCCGCGATTCCAACGTGGTGGCTTCGGCCCGATACCTTGGAAGACTCGGTGTTCAGTGACGCGGTCCAACGTGGCATAGACCATTACTTTGATGAAAATGAGGGGACAGCTAATAGTAGGTCCACTGAATGGGACGCGATGAAAGTGGTGGTGAGAGGAGTGTGCATGGGTAGGTTTTCGAATGCCCGAACATCGGTGTTGGATGCGCTTGTTAGAGCGGAAGAGAGGTTGAGGGGTCTGGAACAGCGTAGACTGGACAGACCGGACTTACAAGCCCGGTTATTGGAAGCCAAGGAAGCAGTGGCCAACAAAACGGAACGGCTGCGGAGCTATGATTATAGACAATATGCCATCAAAGCACATGCTGAAAGGGATAAGGTAGGCACGTTACTGGCCAGGCTCGCTAATCCTGAACTCAGAGGCTGCCCAATCTTGAGCATACAAAATGCATCGGGAAGGATGGTTTATTCACAAACAGCGGTGCTGGAGTGTTTTCGGACTTATTATGCTGAGTGATATGAGTGCCAACTGGAGGTGGAGGCCTGGGAGATCAGTCATTACTTGGGATCGATGCAGCTACCGGGGTTGGATGACGACGATGCGAAGGACTTAGGAGGGCCTATCACGCTCGCCGAGATCAGGGCGGCCATTAAACATATGGCGAGGAACAAAACGCCCGGGGTGGATGGCCTGCCAATTGAATTTTATCAGAAGTACGTAGACAGTTTGGTGCCTAGATTACTGGTGGTGTACGGGGAGGCTCACAGGCTGGGGAGACTGCCCAGATCAATGAGGGAGGCGTTGATAGTGCCATTGTTGAAACCCGGCAGAGAGGCGTCCGATGTAAGGTCATATAGGCCGTTGTCCATGCTGACAGTGGACTGCAAGATATTGAGCCGTATTCTAGCCACCAGGTTGGCTCCGCATATGACCAGGCTGGTGCACAGGGACCAAGCAGGGTTTATCCCTACGAGGAACACGGCGCTTAATATTCGTCGTCTAGTTGGGATATTGGACGGCACAACGGAGGAGGACGGTGACCCGGCGGTGTTATCTGTGGATATTGAGAAAGCCTTTGATAGCCTGGAGTGGGTCTACTTAGAGGAAGTCCTGGTGAAGTTTGGCCTTGGCGAGGGGTTTCGTAGATGGACGAAGGTGCTGTATTCTTCGGCCACAGCGCGGGTACGCCTGGGCACTCTGGTATCCGCGGATTATCCAGTTTGTAGAGGGACGAGACAGGGGTGTTCGCTTTCCCCATTGCTGTTTGCACTGGCGATGGAACCGTTAGCGGCACGTGCCAGGTCGGGAGTCATATTCGCGGGGATCGACAGAGGTGACCAGTCGCACTATATATCTTTGTATGCAGACGATCTGCTGCTGTATATGGCGGATGCGGAGCAGGCTCTGGAGGGGGCGATGGATATGTTGTCTGAGTTTGTTCGGTTGTCGGGCCTCAAGGTTAATTGGACGAAGACTTGTATCTTTCCGCTCAGGGCGGACACGCCGTGTCCCCCTTGTGGTATGGGGGTGGTCTGGGAGCCATCTTGCTTTACTTATTTAGGAGTCCGAATCTACCACAAGGCCACAAATTTACTGGAGGTTAATATTGGGCGATGTATAAGAGCACTGAGAGGCTGTATGTCCTTTTGGGCTACCCTCCCTTTGTCTGTGTTGGGTAGAGTAGCTCTACTGAAGATGGTGGCGCTCCCACGGCTACTTTATTATTTTCGCACGCTGCCCATTTGGATCCCACAGAGGATCTTTAGGGAACTGCGGACGATGATAATCGACTTCCTTTGGGGGCACGGTCGCCGTAGAGTGGCATTGAACACCTTGCTTCGACCCAAGCTTGAGGGGGGGATGGCGGTCCCCGATTTTGAGTTGTACTACTTGGCTGCGCAGCTTCAGGTTTTCACGCAGCACGTGGCTCGGGTATTCAGAGGGCCAGAACACGAACGAGAGCACGGCATACCACGCCATGTCCTGGCTTATATTATCATGCAGCAGAAACTGGGGTTGCGAGGCCTCACTATGGAGGAGAAGACGCTCAGGTTGTGTTGGCTAAGGAGTTTGAAGAGAGCGAGGGCGTCCCGACCGTACGCGCCGGAGATACCATTGGGAATGTTGACTGCGCTGCCGCATGGGGGCGATTGGTCTCCACTACTAGAGTGGGAGGAGCTGGGACTGCAAGTGGTGGGTGATCTGTATGTTGATGGGATGCTGGTCCCCTTCCAGACGCTGCAGGAACAGTTTGGGTTGCCGGAGGGGGGCTTCCTCTTGCATGCGGCTGTGGTAGCGGCGATGCAGAAGCACTGGAAAGGGGGGCTCCTGGAACCGGAAACGACGATGGCTTGCCAGTATGTTGTGATGGCCGCAGGTACATTTAAAGCGGTGACCTGCCTCCATAATAGGATGCTGCATGAGGGGTTGGATCCGCTCCTGGGCCTGAAATCGAAGTGGGAACTTAGCATAGGTAGGCCCATTCCGGACACGGTGTGGGGTCATATCCTTAAGCGTACGTGGAAGGGTACAAGGAACGCACGCTTTCAGCAGGTACATTTTTACGTTCTGCACAGGGCTTACCTGACCCCGGAGAAGATTAAACGGTATTTCCAGGTGCAGGAAGCGAGATGTCCGAGGTGCCAGGCACTGGAGGCTGATATAGATCATTTATTATGGGGCTGTCCGAAGATGGAGCCTTACTGGGCGGAGGTTGGGGAACTCCTAAATGTAGTGAACGATCGGGAGGTGGATTTTGACATGGCGGCATGTTTGTTGCTCTGGTTCCCACGCACGAAGAATACAAAAGTGACGAGTAAGTTCATTGATCTGGGGCTGATACTGGCGCAGAGGGAAATCACTTGGCATTGGAAGTCCAGGGAGGGACCGTCAGTGAGGAGATGGGTGAATGAATTGCTGAGGTGGTCCGAGTGTGAGAGTGTGCTCCGTATGAGACAGGCAGTCAAGCTTGACAATGAGAAGAGCCTAGAAATGGCGAGAGCGTGGGAGATGATAGTCCAGGTGTTGCGAGATTCCATGGTGGAGGATGAAGACTGAATTACTTGGGTATGTGGGCTCCATGAGGCTTATGAGTATAGAAGCATCAACTGATCTGTAGCAAGACCCATAGTAGCATTAGGAACATGGCCCACATCGTTAGCAGTTGCTGGGGGGGGATGGGGGTTGTTTTGGGGTTTTGGGGGGGGTTAGGCCCCGGGACCCAGGCCGGGAGGCAGCAGCGATCCCCGGGGTTGGACCTGTCCCAACGTGACGGGAGAGCTTGGATAGACGACGGGATAGAGACAGGGACACATGGAACTGATATGATAGGGGCCCACCATCGAATGGACTGGGGGTCAGGATTGTGAGTACCGACTGTGTAACTGGAATGTTAGTGCATGCTAGACGGTGCTGTGGGGGGGGGTTAGGTGTTTATTGGGGTAAAATGCGGATACACAAAGAGGTTATTGACCAATCGTCCCTCAGGGATGCTCACTGTGATGTTCTTGCTGGAGGTTTGGATTACTACGCCGCCCGGCCTCTGGGATACGGGCTGAATGGCTGTGTACGACCTGTGGTTTATTTGTCCATGCGGGGGGACACCATGAGTGTGCTGGTTGATTTATTATATGCAATGGTTTCTAATTCTGCAATAAAAACAAATTAAAAAAAAAAAATCAAGCAACCTAAATCAATTATCTATTTCATATAATGTATCATAGACTTCCATATCTGAATACCAAGTTTTTGGCCTCAACTGATTTTACAACATATAGACTGTATTCCATATTAAAGACATTATAAAACTTTGCCCACCACATCTCAAATGTGGGAGCCTCTCTTTGCAGCCAACATGAGGCAATACACAGAGCAGCAACAGCAATGAATAATGTTTAAATTTGTACATTTGTTGCTCATCGGAGCCGTTACCCCATATCCCTAATAACATCATTACCTTCGTTATTGACATAGAAATACCTCTGACTTCTTTCAAAAATAATGCTATTAGTCGCTTAAACTGCGACAGTGCACCACATAAAAAAAAAACGTGTACACTATCTGCACGATCACACTGACATCTAAAATATCTACCATTGTTATTCCCACCCCATTTCATCATGCGTTCAAGTGTATGATATAGATCAAAGATGGCCTTAAAGCTCTACGCTTGTATATTCGATGATAATAGTTCAAACAGATATTTTCAAAATTTCAGTGCAATTATGAGTGCATTTCAATGACTATGAGTGACACTTTCTTGAGAGCAAAATCAGCCTTGCTCTACCCGGTACTCTAGAACGCCATTCCCAATATGGACCAACCTACTCCACCCAGTGCATTCAAACACCACACAGCCATTATAATTAACTCCATTCCTATCCACCAAAACCAACCTACTCCTTCGCAGTCCATCTTAACCACATTCACATCCACAGTGCTTAGCTCACCTCTGCCAAGCAAGACTCGGGCCAAGTTGAGATGGGGCTAGGGGTCATTGGTGTTGCTTTGCTGAGTATTGCAGGAGAAAGGCCAGGCCTGCCCTGGCCTTTCAGGACTGGCCTCAGATTGTATGGTGCTCCGATATGGGTATTACATGCAGCCTTTGGTCTGTGTTAGCAGGGAGGGGCTGCTGCCTGTGTGTCCTAGGGGCTGCATTGAGTCCGAGTCCTAACGTAAACTGCACTGGGTAGCTCTAAGCCTCAGCTAGCTGTCACCCAGGCCGTGATGGTGACCCTGGTGCCAGTACACTGTAACTGTGTCATGCGATTAATATGGGACATGTGGTAAACTGTTGTTCAGTCAACAACTGAACAACATTCAGCAAAACTAACCTGTCTGAGAGGCTGCAGGGGATTGTGGAAATGAGCAGGTAAGATTTTAATTCAACTATTTCAGATAGCCATCAAGGGCTGCACCACACTTTCTCAGTTTCCAACACAGTCTACCAAGGGCCTGCAAGTGACTGGCATTGCAGGCTGTACAGGAAAAAGCATTGATACCTGAGCTTTGTTTATTTAAATACCACAGTGCCTGGATTAGCAGGGGCCATAGGCATATTAGGGCCGCGCGGGTCGGCACAGCAATGTGCAGTTCCCACTGCCAAATGTATACTGACTGCCATGCCACATGCTCTCACAGCAGGTGACAGGGCACCTATAGCTAGGTAAGTCTATCGGACATTGGGTGCAGGTTAAATCAAGCAGACACTGATTCGCTTGCGTTGCCACGTGAGGTTAATGAAGCTGAATGCTGCGCCAGCCCACTATTGGTGAAGTTGTTACACTGTAGCCCCTAAAGCCAGTCCAAATCTAGCTGAACCAACCTTGCCGGTGCAAGCAGGGCTGACCACGCGGTGCTAATTACCAGCTGGTACTGGCCTTGACACCGGAGTAGGATTTATAAATGATTACCTTTGCATTTCAGTGCATTGATGATGACCACCACACTAAAATGCGTTAGTCTAAGCCTGATGCATGGAAATTGGATGGCTGCAAAAGGCATGCATGAAATGCAGCAGGAGATAGAAGGAATGTTCTGTGGTTGGCTAAGGACGGACACAAGAATGCATTTTCTCAGATTCAATTGTTGTGCAATCTTGAATAACACAGACACCTCCCAGGGATTTAGCATTCCCATTTGACAAGTGACCGTAAGGGACACATTGTTACATTAAAAGACTTTTAATGGAGAATATATGTTTGTTGTATGTTGCAAACCTACCTTAAGACCCTTCTGTGGTGCTGTATGTGTAGAAATAAACTGTCTTTTCACTTTATTAAGCAAATGTTTGAGCGATATTTCCAATGATATTTGGTGCAGCACCCACACACGCTGTTGGGTTCTTGGCGCACATAGTGCTTATTTTCATTACAGCTCCGGGTTGGGAAAGGTCACGGGGACCTAATTAAATAGATATGTTAGGTAGTGGGGTTCACGCAGCCCCCTTCCCCATGGCCAATTTCAGCCCTGGAGACTGCACCTCTCCGGGACAGGCTAATGTAAAATAAGGAAGCAGCACAGCCCCCCTCCCTAGGCCATTTCTTAAACCTCCCTGGGGCAAGACCAGTGTTAATCATGGGAGGGGTCCAAGCCTATCTCCCTCCTGGGCCTATAATGGCCCTGAGGACCACCACCTCCCCGGCGTCAGTTCCAATTACAAAAGGGGGAAAAGGGCCATGTGGGCCCCCTCTTGGGCCATTTTTAGCCCTGGGGACCACCACCTCCCCAGGGCAGGCAATGCAATCAGAAAGGAGGGGGCCATATGGCCACCTCCTGGAGTCATTAATGTCCCTGAGGACAGCCACCTCCCAGGGCCGGCTCCCTATATCCTGAGTTGCCCACTCTTGAGACATAGATGTTTGCTTTCACTTGGCCGTAGCTTTCACAGCTCCAGTCAAACATGAACAAACAGTAAGTTCGCTCTCAGAGCATGGGAGCAGGAAAACTGCTCCCACTTGCTGGGAATGGGCTTTCGATCTGTTTGACTGCCCGCTGTCATGTGGGTAGGAAAACCGATGAAAAAGTTGCTCCCACACACAGGAGCAGCTTTTTTACTGCTCCCTGCACACAGGAGCAATGTTGGCTCCTGATGAGAGAGGAGAACTTGTGGGGACCACAGGGCATTGGGGCTCCCCCTGAAGTCCCCAACAGAGCACACTAGGTGCTCTGGGTGGGCTTCAGGGCACCCAGAATCAAGTGCCCGGGCCCCAGAGAATTAGGTCCCCGGGCAAAAATCACCCCAGGGTATTTTCTGATACTCTATTCCCTTATTTAGAACAATCTGTGATTGAACTCAATTGTTTAAAATAAAGATTTGTATTGTCCACATGTCGCATGTGGAACATAGTTACTATTCTCAATCACAAAGGTACCATGGCAAACAAAGTTTTACCTTACTATTAAACCTTCTCCTTTGACTAGGAAATTATGCCTTTATTTATGTGTTTCAGTAGAGGAACACGTTTGCAAACTCTGACTCAGTGCCCCCTCCCAAGCATGATTTGTTTAAGTCTTGCTGACTTAATAAAATGAATATATTTGACTTTATATATCAACTTTTGTGTGTCTTTATACTTTTAATGTTTAATGGTTTGAATAAACCAAAGAAAATAACATACTTTAGTAAAAGGTAAAAAAATAATAGAATATTAGCAATTGCTTTCTTGCCAGAAAGATTGTGTTAAGATACGGTTAGCTCATACCTAACTCCTTTGATGTAGGGCCTGTGTGTGATTAATCCTTTTAGACTATACTTTGAGAAGCAAGTTTTATCTAGCTTTCTCCGTTGTATTGAATGTTCTGGTGGGAGGTTGAGGCTGTCTCATTCTGGACGGTTTGTAGTTTTCTAGTGAATTGCTTGGCAATCCTGGCATAGAGGGTGTTCCTATAGTCCAACTTACTGGTGACCAGGGTGTGAGTAACAGTTTTTTCAGTGTTGCTTAGGAGCCATTTGAAGAGCTTCCTCAGCATCTTCAGGTTGTGGGGGCAAGATGCAATGATGGCATGGACTGTACAATCACCTCAAGTTTGCTGTCAATGATTATTCCGAGGTTCCTGGTGTAGGTCCTAGATGTGGGTATGAGGTCAGTAGGCCACCAATTCAAGTCCCACAGTGAGGTGTTCTTCTCGTAGATCACTACTTCTGTCTTGTTGGTGTTGAGCTTGAGGCAATTGGCTTTTATTTAGTTTGCAACTTTGATCATGCAAGGGTTGAAGTTATTTCTTGTGTTGGCGTCGTGTCCTACAGGTAGAGTATCAGTTGCATGTCAAACGGTGTGGGTCATGTCCTAGAGGGAGAGTATGAGTTCCATGTCACTGGCATTGGAGAGGATGTTGAGGGTCACGTTGGCCAGAGGGATCATGTATGCAATGAAGAGGGTAGGGCTGAGCAATGCAGCTTGAGGCACAAACAAATGAGGTTGAGGACTTCCGAGTAGCAAGGTGCCAGCTTGTGTTCAAGGAAATGAGTGCTGCCTTCTCTCCTCTGTTAAGGTTAATTTCTGTACTGTGGTTGGGTCTGATGCTCTACTGCGTGGTGTTGTGGAGCTGGTAATTGTAGAGGTGGTCAGTGATACATTCATTGATTAGTTTTTCTAATGCATTTGCGGGGTGAGGTAGGAGAGAGATGGGTCTGTAGTTGGAAATCATGGCTAGGCCAGTGAATGGTTTCTTGAGCACGGGCATGAGAGTGGCATGTTTCCAGGTGTCCAGGGATGTAGCTGAGTTGATAGAGGCAGTGAGTATGGGTGTTAGAGTTTTGTTGATTGGTAGGAGGCCTTTTGGTGAAGGTGTGGTGGGGTCAGATAGAGCACCAGAGTGATGGTATTCATGGTAGCAGTGATTCTGATGGTGGTGACAGAAGACCGCAAGGTCAGAGTTCACTCATCAGCCATCATGGGAAGTTGAGCTGCGACAGCGACAAGGTCCAGTTGATGGTCAAAGTTGCTGTCTATGGAGGTGATTTTAATTCCAAAAGAATTCAGAGAGCTTGTTGCAAAGGTTGCTGGAGGTGGCTGGGGGGGCTGTGAAATCTTTGATGATGGAGGTGATTTCCTTGCTGCTGTTAGTGCTGGTGTTGATGCGAACTGCATGCACTTGGTGTTCCATATGTTCTGGTGGTAGCATCTGAAGGCTACCGAAGGCTGATTGAGAGATGCCTTTATCTGTGGTGTCTTGATTGGTTCTATATTTAGTTACAGTTACTTACAGTGGCTCTGTGTACCAGATGGTCTGTAGTCGGCCTCGTGTCATTGGGTTGTGTTTGAGTGGAGCCAGGGTGTTGGCGCATGTAGTGATAAAGCTGTTGAGGTTCCTGATGGCTTTTTGCAAGTTGCTTGTGTGCTTGAGCCAGTGCTCGGTGTGGGCCGAAGCCCACTATTCTTCTGAGATCCTTTTCCTGCTGTGGCGGGCAGTTCAAGTGGTTGTAGGCCTGTGGGGATGTGGATTGGGTATGCTGAAGCTCACAAGGGTGTGGTATGAGCAGGTCATAATTGGTCGCTTGTCATCTGTAATGTTACTGATTGAGGAGAAAATTGGGTTCAATAAGTATCTTTTATCTAAAAGGGCAGTTGAGTTTGGGTCATTGATGCAGAGTCCTGGTGGTCTGTATTGAGGGTTCTGCCCAGGGAGGGGTTGGCTATGATGCGTATCTTGAACAGGAGGTGTTCTATTTAGCTGGTGGGGTATCCAGGTAGGTGGTGCAGCTGGTGGTAGGATGGGATTTATCACTTGCTTGGGTCACAGTCACCCAACAACATCCTTTACAGAGGAGTGGAGCACTTATAGTACTTTGACTTGTGGGGATAAAACCATTCTGAAATGTATCTCACTGCTAAGCTGAAAAGTAGCACGCTATCAGTGCTTTACTGGTGTCATGTTCAGTTCTGTGCACATTGATTTGTTTCTCTTCTTAAATTCCATTGTTTGGAAATTGTTTATGTATGTACCATATGCCTCATTATGGAGACGCTATTGTGAAGACTGTAATGTGCTTATACGCTATTCTTTCCCCTTCATCCATTTTCTTGACACTATCATATTTTTTTCACATTGAATTACAAATGCTGATCACAATATCTCATTGTAGTGTGAAATTTAGAACCTAAAGTGCTGGAGGCCATGTCTTTTAGGTAAGCTTCAGCTATCTATATGGCAGGCCTGTTGTTTAAAGTATATAATATATATATAGAGAGTTGGCTTTGGTCAACCTTTGCTCATGATTGGGTGTCTTTGTTGTCCATTTCAGTGGTCTGCTCTTGGTTCAATGGCTTTCCATCATCTGTGTGTCCTTCCCAGGGGTTTTTTGTTCACACAGTGTTTAATTGGATGAATTATATCCTTTCACTGTATACTTACCTATATCGAGGTACTTCACCAGAATATGTTTACTTACTCTTTAACCCTTTTCCCTCTTTACTCCCCAGTTATTTTTTTTTTGCCTAACACCTCCCCAACGCTACCTGTGCCATTCCCCAAACTGCTCCCTATACTACTGAGTCCTTCTTTTTCGTTTTATTTGTTTTACAGTTTAACTTATCAGTGTAACATTGCCATCTGCCATGTTAGAATGCTAAATGAAAATGCCCACCACCATCACCATGCAGGTGCATGCACATCTCTCAACACATGCTTCATGACTCATGCATGTGCATGCATCACAACAGAAGCATGAACATTGGCTGAAATACTGGAGATAGTTTTCTATAATAAAACCCAACTCCAAGATTGCCATCCATGCAGGCATATACATCTTGCCACATGTGTGCACATGCAATTAGAACCACCATTGGCAAAGCCAATCTGGCTTACATTTTAATGCCAGTCATTAAAAAAAGTCTAGCACAATGAAAACACAAACATTAAACCAGGGGTCTCCAGTCTTTTCTGTAGTGAGAGCTATTTCTGATCAGTGAAAATCATTGTGAGCTACTGAAGGCCAAACAACTCGCACATTGTTACCGGAGACCCCCATGCCCAGCTTAATTCACTTTCATCCTAATGTCCAAAGACCCCATACTACGGTCTGAAAAAAATACTTTGACTGGGGCACTATTATAGGTTGTCATGAGTGTCAGTGAGAGCGTGATCTTTGGGGATGTATGAACATGTGTGCGTATGAGTGGGATATATGTGTACAGGTGTTGAATGTACTTGTGGCACAGGACATACCTTTTGTCGTATGTGGCTTGCTACAAGTATATCACAAATGGGAGAAATGTAAAGTGCAAAAAAATATTCAGCAAAAATATGCAGAACATGAAAAATGTTCTGCTCTTTAAATTTCTCCAACTTAAAACAAAAGCTGTATTTTTTGTATTTATAAATATGGCATTAAATCGAGAAAATGTATCAAAATGGTTAACTTTGCTTATATGAATTCCGTAAAAAGTCATTTAAATTTTCTCCCATTACCAACTATCACATTTACAAACACCAAACACCTTGCTTTTAGTGGCCTATGGACATGGTGCCTTATTTGTAACAGAAAAATACATTTGTTTAAATGGGAGGAATTTTAAGGGAATAAGCAGGCCTCGTAAAACATTAAGACATATTTTGCTTAATTGAGACATTAATACTTAATGTCTCATAGAAAAAGTTTACTTCACGTTTCTACAATTTGGAAAAAATAATTATTTTTCAGTTATAAATATGCACAGTGTCTGCTGGTCATGGGGAGCTAAAGCCCTGCTACTTATAAATGCCACACTTTAAAATGAGAGAAAATGAACGTAACTTTTCATTGACATTTTCTCATTTAAAAGCTTTTAGAACCATCATTTTGTTCTCACCCTCCAATATTGAGTCTGCACTGTGCGGTCACTGTTGGGCTCCAACTGCACTTCCCCTGCAAGACTCTCGCAAGGTGGTCCAGGAGGACCAAAACTACTAGCAACCTTAGCGCAAGAACGTGCCATAAGAGAAGGGCGCCAGCCCGCAGCAGGTTATAGCCGCAGTCACTGTTGGGCTCCAGCTGCTCTTCCCCCACAAGACTCCTGCAAGTTGGTCCAGGAGGACCACAACTACCAGCAACCTTAGCGCAAGGACGAGCCATAAGAGAAGGGTGCCGGCCCGCGGCGGTTGTAGCAGCAGTCACTGTTGGGCTCCAGCTGCTCCTCCCCCACAAGACTCCTGCAAGTTGGTCCAGGAGGACCTCAACTACCAGCAACCTTAGTGCAAGAACGAGTCATAAGAGAAGGGCAGGCCCGTCCACGACCGTCGAAGCCCGTCGGAGGCTGGGCTGAGCCCATTCCCTAACATTTGCCCCATTTTGAAGAAACTGTGCTTTCCTGTATCCATTTTACTCTTCTCTCACTTTGGTGAGGGTGTGCTGAATAATATTCCTGCCTTTAACATGAGTAAAATGAAGGGACAAACAGAGCAACCAGGGGGTGATGTTGTCGGCACTCTGGATGCCTTTCTAATGAGGGGGGAGACCGTCTTAACTCATGAAATAGAGTTTACAGAGCAAAGGCTTTCTTTGGACTCTTTTATTACACAAAAACGCTCCTCTCTTGGCACCATCAGTATGGATGAACCCCCCTTGAGGTCTCCAAAACAGTATGTCCCTAACCCAGTCATTGTTGCATCCCCTAACTCCGCCCCAAGTGCAATATCGACCGGAAACATACGGCCAAGACAGCGCCACCTACGTTAGATCCTAGCAACAGTGGACCCCGAGTCAAAAGAAGAAGGGGGGGCGGACCTCCAAAGCAAAAACCCATGAAAGGAACATGTGCTGGGTAATGTATCAGGACAGATGAACAAAAAGTGGGACAACCTGTACCAGTTAGGTGTACTGACACTGCTATTTTACCCACACACTTGGTCGAGGGTGACTTCCTGAAGAAGGTAGAGAGTATGGTTTCTGTACTATTGAATCCTCTCCTGTATAACCTATTGATAATTTAAGAGAGGCTGACATCAATGGAGGCTGGCTGTAGATTGCATCATACTCTTGTATATAGAAATCAGACAAATGAGTTACAGAGGTTGCCAGCCCAGATACGGGGCTCAGGTATTTCATCAATTGAGGAAACAGATAGCCATTTTCCTCACCAGGCTCCCTGGCTGGCAGTACCACCAGGGGAGTCTGCTACACAAAGGTGGGGGACAGTGTATTGGAGCAGCATCAGACCTTGGGTAATCTCAACCAGGGAGCCACCCCTAACACCCAAAACACATCTTCCACAAGGTGAACATCAAGGAAGTATGAGGGATCTGAAGAATCTATCCCCTTTATCAGCTACTATTAGAACTAGCCATCCAAATAACCCCCAAACAGATTCAAGGGGGGGTGACGATAAAGTAGCCAACCCTGGGCAATATACTAATAGTGTGAGGCAAACATCTAACAAACATCACTCTCTCCATCTTCCCCCAACAGCAATGCCCCTAGTGATAGTATTGAGAAATCTTCCATCTTTGAGGGAGGGTCAAGTTGAAACAAAAACCCAGGTCATTTATAAATCCCTTCATTGGCTGAACTGTCATGCAGCGGGCACTGGCTATGGGGGGGGGGGGGCACATCTAACCAATCAAATCATCATAGCCAGAAGGGTAGGGTGGTTGGGTGTTTCCCCGAAAGTGACAAAGGGTGATTGTGTTGTGATTAATTTTAATAATCTCCTTGCCCCAAAACTCCTCTTAGACCACCTATGTAGAATTCCTCTTGTTGGGACACAGATTACTGCACTATCTCTGGGTTACTTTTTCAGGCCCCTTTCACCTTTGGTCTTGGAATCGTCACTCTACACAAGGGAAAACCCAGGGAGATATAACCAGATGGATAACCAGGGAATTTCCTTAGAGAACAGATTTGCCCCGCTCTCAGGGTTACAAATGTGCGACTGACTACCTGAGAACAGGCAGGTGGGGCAGGCTTCAATGCCCACAGCGGCTCTTTTCAAAGACAGCAACAGAGATGCGACTACTACCCCCAGTAAGAACAATAGGGGGTATTTAAATGTACTAAGAATAGTATCATGGAACATCGCAGGCATTTCAAATAAACTCAGGGATGTCCAATGGCTTATTATATGGCAGGATCAAGATATTTCCTGCCTATAGGAGACCTGGGCCACAGAAGAGATTTTCATAAATGGCTACCGTTCATACCAGACAAGGCTATGCCGTCCCGCTCAGGAAGAGCAAAAGGGGGCTTAATAACCTTGATTTCAAACACATTAGCAATAAAAGTAAAGATGTTAGAAGGAACCTCCCCATACTTCCATCTTCTCATTTTAGAGCTGGCAAATCAAGACCACTGGCTCCTAATAAATCATTATAATAACAATTTTGGTTTAAATATGCATAAAGCCTTGGAGGGAGTGAAGAGTGTCAACCAATTTTATCAAACAAACGGCTGTCTTAAATATCATTTGATTTGGAGACTTTAACATCCATCCTTGCAACCATAATTTAGATCGGATCTGCGGTGTGAAGGATATGAGGGGCAATCCTGTCCATCACTTCTCACATAACACTTATGGAAATACTCTGGTTATGTTAATTTAAATTAGAAATATGCTAATGGTTAACAACCTAGTCACTACCAGTGATACTTTGCCTCCAACATTTCACCGGGAACATCCGGAATCAACCATAGCTTCATATTGGTCACAAATCCCCTAAATACCAGGTGTAGCAAAGTAAATATTCAATCTAATGGTTTTAGCGACCATGCAATTCTATTCCGTGAAAATTATACAGAGGGCTGTGACAACCTACCAGAAAATTGGACAGCCAATATTAGCCAGGCGAAATGGAAACCAACTAAAGTGGACCAAAATTGATAAAACTAAGGTGAAACCCAAAATGATCAGGAATGCCCTTGATAATATTAGTAACTGTCTAGATTCTGATAATCACCCCCAATACGTGGTATCTTCCTTTGTAGCATTTTTAGAATGCATAAGGAAGACACTTTTAAAATTAAAAAAGGATAAGGGCTAGTTTGACTCCCTTTGTTAAAAAAAAAGGAAAGCCCTTACTAAAGCTTTAGGCTGTAAACCAAGAAACACCTCTGGAATTGCCATGCTTAGTAGGAAATATAAAATGGTTAGAAAAAATAGGGAGAAGGCACTAAAGGAAGAAACCTGAGCCAAATTAGAGCAGGCCTCAGCTTTAGGCAATTCCAAGGAGTTCTGGGCAATAATAAATGGCCCCCACTTTAAAACTCCTAAGGATCCATCACTTGATGTTAACGTAGGAGAGGAGGAGTGGGTGGCTCATTTTAAAAGTATCTTTTCCTCTATTGACTATCCAACACCTCCTGTGTGTACTACTTCTGGAAACCATCTCTTTTTTTTATTAATGAAGTTAGGAATGGGATAGAGGCTTGTAGCACCGGGAAAGCCCCCGGCCCGACGGTGTTCCAATGGGTTTTTTCTTTGAGAACATGGATATATGGATGCCTCTATTAACCAATGTTTTAAATAAAATTGCTATAGTTGACCCCCGGTGTCTTGGAAAACAAGCATAATCGTCCTGATACACAAAAAGGGAGACAAAGGTAACCCTAAAAATTATAGACCAATCTCTCTGATCAATGCGACAGCCAAACTTATGTGCCGCCTTCTTTTGATGAGATTGGAAGCATGGGTGAGGAGCACGAACATCTTAATGGAGTCCCAATATGGCTTCCAAGAAGGAAAGGGCACAATAGACCAATGCCTGAACCTCTCATTGATTATGGACAAATATGCAAGAGCGAAGGGTGGGAAGATCTATCTTGCTTTCATAGATTTATTTTGCAGCCTTTGACTGTTTGTCCCACCTTAGACTCTGGCAAATAATGGAGGAGATGGGAATATATCAGGCAATAGTTGACTTTATTAGACAGCTATATTCTGACGCCTCCTCTTCAGTCGGTTATGGGAAGAATGGGGAGTGTACCCCACCATTTATGGTCTTAACAAGGGTAAGGCAAGGCTGCATTCTTGCACCGTTTCAATTTTCCATCTATACCAATGGTGTGGGAAAACACCTTTAGGGCGAAGCCCTAGACGTCCCTGTCCTCTCTAATCATCAGTGGCTACCGATTCTGGCATACGCTGATGACGCCATTTTGATGGCCCGAACTGGGTTGGAGCTCCAGGGTCTTATATCAGCCTATGTGGCTTTTATGAAATTACTGGATTGTAAGGTTAATCAGACTAAATCTTTTGTAATCATTGCAGGGGCAGGGAAACTCGACAACACACCTTCTTTCCTTATGGATTCCCACAAAATCGATGTGGTGGACTTGTTTCCCTATCTAGGAGTTCTTTTTGATAAAAATCAATCATGGTCCAAACTGTTAAAGGGAAGAGCAATGGGAATGCAGAGAAGCTTAATGGCGCTAAAATAATTTCTATTAGGTTGGGAGCCAAACCTTTAATCTCAATGAAAAAGATTTATCACGCAAAAACAAAGGCGGCAGCTGTGTATGGGGCAGGAGTATGTGGGATGGCCCATAGTGACTCCCTGCAATGCATTGAGAATATATTTTTTAAGTCTTTTACCTCTCTTCCCCAGTCATACTCTAATGATGTGCTTCACATGAAACTGGCTCTACCATACATTATGGATTCGATCAAAATGGCACCACTCCTGCTGTGGCTTTCTATTTGGCATAGGGACACAGTCCCTCTTACGTAAAATTTAATTACAATTATCTTAAAATAAGACAACTACAGGAGAGTTAGGTGGCTAAAGTATGCAGAGTCGGAATTAACAGCAATTGGTTTGTCACCTTTTTAAAGATCCACCTACCTGCAAGTCCCTAACAAAGCAGACAATGGCTTAGATATTCATCTTGATGGCCCAATATTTAAGAAGGGAAAAAAAATTCCAAAGTCAAACAGCTCGCCTGTACGAATTAACTCCAGTACTGGATGAGGGAAGTTACTTGTACCTGGCTGATGTCACACTGCCACACCACAAATTCATTTTATTAAGATTTCGTCTGAATTTGATTCCACTGATGGTAGGTTACCCAGGGAAGAAATGTTAACATTCTGAACTTTCCGTGTGCCCATGCGACAATCAATCCCCACAAAATGGTCTTTATGTTTTATTTTTTTGTGGTTTTTATAGTCAGGAAAGACACAATTTCATCGTACCGATTTATAAGCGTAGACACCAGTAGACTACAATAGTTTTTTCAAATCTTGTCTTTTCCGTGATATGACCACTAAAGGCCCTGCTTTTATATTAAAAACAGAGCGTTGGACTATACTATTTCCAGCTGAAAGGCAATATTTCCCTCCATGTGTTCCCATACCTGGTGTCTCACGCAGGTTGGTGCTTACTTTCCCTCCATGTTAAAGAACAGTAGATGTTTCAGCACCCAGGCTATTGTGCTGCATGGATTGGGTTGGTGGTATTATACTAGGTTTTGGCGCCCCAAGGGAATATCCACCCTTCTAATTTCTAGCTCACTATTGCGTGGTTGCTGACGGTGCTACAAGGAGAAGAGAACCACACTTCCTCTTCTAGATTAGGCAAGAGCCACCAGATACTTGAAACTCCTTAGCACACGTTTTCGTATTATACTTCAAGTTATACACTGTGTTTCCACCACACATCAGTCATGCAATCACTAATAATTAAGATCCTTGTTATTCAGGCTTGTCGTTAGTTGTTGTTTATTTCAGGAGACGTCACAGCCAACACGTGTTTCGTCGGTAGGGAATGTAACCCTCGACTGTGATGCAGTTACACTGCATCACAGAAAGGCAGCGGGGACTGAAACAAAAGCACGAGAGCAGCAGCGAAAGCTGCCATATTGACAACCGATACTCCGGTTACAACTTGTGGAATATTTCATCACGAGCAAAAGTCCCCTAACGGAACCCCTTTGAGGGTTGGAAATATCACCTCAACAAATAAAAAGAGACATTTCGGAGAATAGCCTTGAAAAAGTCGAGGGTTACATTCCCTACCGACGAAACAGGTGTTGGCTGTGACGTCTCCTGAAATAAACAACACCTAACGACAAGCCTGAATAACAAGGATCTTAATTATTATTGATTGCATGACTGATGTGTGGTGGAAACACAGTGTATAACTTGAAGTATATAACACGAAAACGTGTGCTAAGGAGTTTCAAGTATTGTGCTGCATAGCTAAATACATATAAGGTCCCAAAGGCGAGACCGATTGCATTGCAAATGCTTGTTCTTTCAATGTTCTGAATATCAATGAGCCTCTTTGGGATCTATGGATCATTCACTGGCTCCACAGATTCAAAATCACTAACAGAGAAAAAATCTCCTGGGGCCAATAGAATCTGAGTATTCTTTAAACTCTTGGATCCGCGGATATACGCTGAAATTTAGATTAGTGTGCACTATTTTGTTAACAAATGTAATCACTTCATGCTTTACCCAAGCCCTTCTATAAATACTATTTTTTTCAAAAACCACAAAACGGATTTACACCATCCCTACAAAAGGCACTTGCTTGAGTAAAGTTCTACCTTTGTGCAAAATTTGGAGTTGTGGCATTCAGTTGTTTTGTCTCTATTAAAGAAGAAAACTTCCTATGGGAATTAAAATGGGACATTACATTTTTGGGAACCACCTTTTTCTAGGGCCCGATGTATCGATTACAATGAAGGACTGGAAGTAGATACAAAATTTTGGGAAGGTTTCATGCAGATTGGCACTAAAATAATTAAGAAAATGAAACAAGTGTCTTTCTTGTTGAAACTCTGGATCAACCATAACTGCATTAGTGCTAACACTACCAATGCAATATAAATATCCCTCTGCATGTAAGAGTTCCTCTGGCATGGTTGTCTGACTCATAGCACTCTGAATCTCATAGAACTCTGAATCTGGATGATTCTACTTTGTCATAAAGAAACTATGAAGTGTGAGAGACACCGGTCTGTCCACATTTTCTCCTAAGGGGGTGCACTGTGCATTATACCATTGGAGCTAAGGATATCTAGTCAGTGTGTCCACCATAAATGATGAGGTTCATTTATAGTAAATCGGTTTAACACCCTACAACGTAAAAAATCGAATAGCCAATTTAGGGAGTTTTTTTTGGGTGAAATATGCAGAGAAGCAACCAACATACTTAGAAATCAGGGGTTCCAGACGCAGTGCGTATTGTTGATCATTCAAGAGAGTAGTTAAAAAATGTGGAAGTAGGAGAAAAAGGTATATGTGGAACCGAGCACGTTGGCGCGAATGTTTATTTGAAAATGTATTATCGCCATAAGTGCTGGGTCTTCATCCCCTTCTTTCCCCTGTAATGCTGAGCCCTTTTTTATGCCTGGGGCTGTTCATGCATAATTCTTCATACCTTTTTACCACAAAAGATATTCAATTCAAATTTGCACCATTTTTCCCACAAGTTGGGTAATGTCATGGTTACCACGGTTTGTGTCTTTTAATGGTTGGCACATGGAAAATAGTCTAAATGTAGCAATGTTTTGTTTTTATTTAGGGACTTTTAGACCCGGCATCATTGGCATGGGCTTCCCCTGTACTTTTGCCTTTGCCTCCTTTGTTTTTGCTGTGTGTTGGACGTTGTTTTGCTGGTCTAGATGCTTTGGGCACTTTTCCACTGCTGTTCAATGCCTATGTTAATTTTTTTATGGATTGGTGAACCCATGATTGGCATATTTGATTTACTAATCTGCCCCTAGTACAGTGCACTGTGAATGCCCAGGGCCTGTAAATCAAATGTTGCTAGTGGGCCTGCAGCACTGATTGTGCCACCCACATAAGCAGCCTGTAAATATAACTCAGGCCTGCCATTCCAGAGCCTGTGTGCAGTCTGCTACTGCCATGTCTACTTGGCAAGTGCACCCACTTGACAGGCCCTAACCTTTCCTTTTAATACATGCTAATCACCCCTAAGGTAGGCCCAAGGTACCACTGTGGGCAGGGTGTAGTGTATGTGAAAGGTAGGACATACCCTGATGTGTGCGGCATGTCCTGATAGTGAAATTTCGTTTTTCACTATTGTAAGGCTATCTGTCCCCATATGATAGAATTGGGAGTTTGCTTATAACATCTTATAAGCATAACTGCCCATGGGAACAAGATAGGAAAATAAAGTTTGATATGTCTGAACTCAGAATGTTAAGAAGCATCTTTTAGTAAGGGTGATTTTCACATTCTGGGTTTGAAAATACCACTTTTAGAGAGTAGGTATTTTCTTGCCTAGCCATCCAGTGGGCCTCTGCTATGTTGTGTATTGGCTTTAGAGTGACAGGGGCTGGGGATGTGCATTCTGATGAGACAGTGGTAAACTGCAAGTGTTTTGCAGCCGCAAATGTGGTTGCAAAACAATTGTACACGGCATGGTGACTAGACGTTAGGAAGGGATGCCCCTCACTAATTGCAAAATAGCATTTGTACATGCCATTACCCATTTTTACTGTCACAACCAGGAGGATTACTTGTTTGTGGCTGCAAAAAAATGTTGTAAATCTGGCTAAAAGAGATTTACTGTATAAAAAGAGGGGCCCAGACTTTTAGATCACTTTTGGGAATCAAGACGCACCTTTGCCAAGGAGAAGAGCTGGAGAAACTGAGGAGGAATACTGCCCCTGCACTGTTTGCTGTCTGGGTTTGGCCTGCAGTAGCTACTTTCTGCCAAAGGAAAGGAAGTAGGACTTTCTGTTTGCTGTGTCCCCTGCTTGAGGAAGATCTCCAAGTGCTTGAAGAAGAGCTTGCCTCCTGTTCTGAAGTCTCAGGGACACAAAGATGTCACCCAGCTCCCCTTTACGTCCTTGTTGGGAGTTTTGACCTGCTAAGAGGTGTCTGAAGCTGTTCTGGGCCTCTGTAGGTTGTTCTAGCTGTTGGCAGCTGGAAAAGCAATGCAACAACGAGAAGTGTGACACATCCATACGTGTTTCCGACGCATCACTGAAGAATCCGAGGCAGCGCCTGCCTGCGGTTCGAGAAATCGCTGCACGCCACATCGAGTGCACCAGAATCCGAAGTCCGAGACCACCGCACTGATTCCAATGCAAACCCTGCTGTGCGGCTGCAAGAACCCACGTATCCCCCTGGATTGTCGGATCGCATCAAGGCACCAGTCTGTCGCATCGTTGGGGGATGCAGTAAGAAACCGATGCATCACCTACTCTCCAGTAAGGAACCGACGCATCACCTACCCTGCACAGCAGTAAGGAACTGATGCATCACCTCTCCTGGAGCAAGGAACCAACGCATCACCTTCTACGAGTGTAAGGAACTGATGCATCACCTTCCCTGCGACCCGTTCTGTTTGTGTGCACAACACATCCAAGTTACTTTGTGTGAAAAGTGTGGCATCTGCAATTTGCTTCGAACTGAACTATATCTACCATTTGAAAGTCATATGTTTATTACTGTATTGTGGATTTTTGTTGTTTTGGTCTTGTTTTGGTTTAGATAAAGATTACTTATTTTTCTAATCTGGGGTGGTGTTCATTTGTAGTTTTTTCACTTTTAGTGTTCACAAATGCTTTACACACTGCCTCTGAGATAAGCCTGTCTTCTTGTGCTAAGCTACCAAGGGGGCGAGCAAGAGTTATTTTAGAAGTGTATCCCTCCTACCCATACTGGTCCCTACCTCTGCCAACTAGAAACCCCCATTTCTAACAGGCAAAACAATGCTGTGCAAGAAAGTGTGTGTTTTTCTAAAACTACTATCAACAAAAGGTTTGTTGTACTAAGATCGTCTTTTTCCCTGTTTTCCAGAAAAGCCAGAGTTGTAAAGAATAGTAATTTTTTTAACCATATTGGTTTGCAATTTATTAAGTAGTGATCTATAGTTCTTGGTTTTGGGGTTTTCTGTCCAGAAACCTATACGTTTCTGAAAAGTAGACTAAACTCTGAATTTAGCGAAGGGCCATTCATGTGAATTGATCATGATTTTCCAAATAAATGTATTGTGAAAAATAAAATAGTGGACATAAGTAGTAAAAAAAAGAAGCAGGTGACAACATTTTCACCTGCAGTATTTTGCCCCAACAGTTCTTCTACAAAAGTAATATTTGTTACGTCTGTCAGGATATTTTCTTCATTGGGATATATAATGTTTGTGAGCTATCAAAGCACACGCGAGCCATCAGCCAATGATTTTTTTTATCATATACCTACAATACATCAATTTATAAGATAACATCTAATGAAATAAAAATGTCTATGGAGGGAAACTATATATTTTTGTAATTATGCCAAGAAATCTGAGTTTTGTAACTGTGGTTATTCCTCCAACTCTGAATTTGGGGTTACTTATAAGAGTCAGATAGGCTTTTTGCAAAATGATTTATTTCTTGCACACGGGCTTACATTTGGTAGCTACACATGGCTCATGGCAAGACAGTGACCAACTAGTGTACATCAAGACTTTTCCTTTTAATTTCAATCTATCTGGGGATGGGGCTAGCTATGGTATTTGAGCCTAGGGCTGGCCTGCAAACTGGGTGAGCTACCAAACATAGGGGGTCATTATGATAGCGGATTTTCCGCATCCTCGGGGCCGGCGGAAGCCACCGCCGGCCCCGAGGATGCGGAAAATCCGCAGCGGACTGACCAAAGACCCACCGCCAGATTAGGATGGCTAGTGGGTCCTGGTTTCCGTCCGCAGCTTTTCCGCCGCGGTCGGATTACAACCACGGCGGAAAATTTCTAATATGGTGACGGTGTCTTCCAGACACCGTCCAACATATTAGGATGTGCAGTAAAGTATGCTTTTCCGCGCCGGGTTTTCCGCCGCGGAAAAGCATAGGGAGCTTCACTGCGGGGGCCCGTTGCGGGCCCCCTAGGTGAAGGGGGGTGGGGGGTGCACATGGGGGGTACCTATGGTACCCCCCTGCATTTGCATGCAGAAAGCGGCAGGCACCGCGCGGTGCCTGCCTCTTTCTGCATGCAAATGCAATGCGTGCCTTTTTAACATTGCCGCGGGTGCAGCTTGAAGCTGCACCCGCGGCAATGTTAAAAATAGAGGATGTGACCGCCAGGGTGGCGGTCACATCCTAATTGCACAGGAGGGAACTCCGCATGCCATGCGGAGGTTCCCTCCTGCTCTGGGGTCGCGGACGGACGCAAGTCCGTCCGTGATCGTAATCGACCCCCTAATGTGGGTGTGTCCTGATATCAGGAAAAGTCGGCCCACACCCCATTTCATCAGCTGAAAACCATTCTTTGGTGTATAATGGGCTTGCTGCTCTGTGGTGGGTAGGTTGGAGTTACACCTACCAATCTGCTCCTAGGTGTCAGAAAGTCCACATGACACCAGGGTTTGGTACCCATTAATGGAATGGAAAGGGGGCAACAAGTCTTCAGATCAAGCCTCGTCCCTGTGCAAAAGAGTTTCACGAGCAGGGCACTGGGGGGCACTGCAGTCCATATAGGATGATATGGACCTCTCTTCCCATTGTTCTTTCGCATATTTTCCCTGTTGTCTAGTGGTTTTTCCATCCGCCCGGGCTGGTCAGATGAAGAGTAAACCACCAAAATCTAGGGAGGGAGCAGAAAGACTGTGAAAGCACAGCCTGATGCCAAAACAGGCTGGTCCACATCCTTTTCCTTTAGAAAAAAAATCCTTAGCATTTAGTGTGTTTTCTACTCTCTTAGTGTGGGCAGATTGGTGGTAGACCTCAGATATGGACCCCCCAACCCCAAGGGGCATAAAAATGGCAAGTCTGCAAATATAACTTTGATAATATTTGCCGCACAGATTCTTGTGAAAATATGTAAGCTTTGGAACATATCCTATTTCTTTATGGCTGAATCCCAAATCAAAATATGTTTTTCCTAAATTAATGTCTAGCATTTCCACGGGTTCCTGTCACTATGCCTGTGGGTGCCGTTCAGAGCAACAACATAAAACATGTTTAGTTTTCTTTGTAATACATGTTTGGTTTTGAAATATATCAACATTTCAAGTGCAAAGAAAGACATTTCTACATGATAAAAGCTATATGTCTTAGTGACTGAAATGCACAATGCTTCCAGTTCGTTTTATTGACATCTTTCTGAGTAGAGAATGAATGTTATCATACTAGAATCCAGATGGTGGTTTCTGTGTATCTGTTGTGCCCTATCTGGTGATAAATAACAAAAACCCTTTTACACTTTCACTAAGGGCAGTAAACATTATGAACCATTCTAGGATGCTGTTTATAAATGTCTTAAAAATCTGCTTTCATCATGTGTGTATAGTAAGACTGCAGAACTGGCACCCCACACACCCAGATGCACACTCTTTCTGTCTCTCTGTCTCTCTGTCTGTCTCTCTCTCTCTCTCTTTCTAAGAGGTAATTAAGTTGGCTTTCTTCACTTGAGTATAATAAGACTGCAGAAATGGCATCACACGCAGACATATGCACATGATCTCTCTGTTTAATTCTATGTGTAGTAGGCATAGATTGAGGCAAATCTATCACGATGAAACAAAGCTATTTATCTTTACTGTATGTTAATGGTAAGGATATCTTAGATTAAATACCAAGGCCCGGATTTATAAAGGGCATGCATCACCATTGTGCCACTCACGTTGATGCAAGGTGACACACGCCCTTAGGTTACATTTATTATGCTACACAGAGCAGAGTCACTGCCTTGTGTTACTCAGCTCTGGAAAGGGGCTCCATGGGTGTACTATGGGTGGAGCATGGCCCCATGATTTTGTGCACATCACCAGATCTACTAATACTAGAAAACCTGGGAATGCATTAAAATGCTATGTCTTGCCAAGTGAAGCGTAACAAGGAGAACTATTGTTATTTCTCCTCATTTGTTCCTCTTTCTACAGAGTGGAGGAAAAGGTATGAGGGAATTGTTTTTGTATAGGAAGGGGCATCCTGCCTTTAACACAGGCACCTTTGCACCATGGCGCAAATTGTCTTACTGTGTTGCGTTGTGCCAAATGTTAGTAAATTTGCTCGCAGGTGTGTTTCAAAAATGTTTAACAAGAGGAGCCAATCAATTTTCTTTGGAAAGGGGCAAAACAAAAACAAATTCTGGATGAGTGAATAAAGGTTGAGCAAGTTAAAAGATATATCTTGCTGGGGATCCAATTTCAAGAGTGTTATAGTTGGAGTTCCCACATCAATGTAATAATTCCCACAGTTGAGCAGGCCTTGCGAAGAGTCCTGTGGTTTGTCTGAGTTTCAGGGTCAAATTCTTATGGTCAGGGACTAATGACCACCCCCCTCCTATCTTGTGCACCACCACCATAAACAATTAAAGCAATTGGACATACAACCATTTCTTTGGAAGGCGGGGGTCTCACGACCCCCGGGCCGTATTTATTAAAACATGAAAACAAATATAAAATTTGAAATAAACAATATTTACACAAGCATTTTTGCGGGTAAATTCAAACTTAGATTACAATCTATGTAGACAGGTATCAAAGGGCTAACCTTAACAGATGGTTAATACAGAGTGTTTCCTAACCGAATCTAACATCCTACTTATGAATTTATTCTGCATATCCTAACTTTTGGGCCTACGGCAAGGTTGCTGACCGGTGTCAAATCCTTATTAACCAGCTACGCCCTCACGTATGAGTGTGCATGCGCAGAGGACCCGTTCACTGAGAGGGTACTTCCCCCTCTCGGTTACCCCCCTACGCTCCATGAACTCCATTAACCAAAAAGGGGGGCCCTTGCACTCTGCGCCATTTAATGACATCATCGTGCACGTGCGGGGTGGCTAACCAGCCCAAAGAAAGCGTGACTCCCCCGACCCCCGCACCCATCCAACCAAGAAGATGTACCGCCCTGGAGTTCTAGGAGAGACCACTGGCCCCTCCCCCTGGGCGACCCCATTCAAGAATGGTGACACCCCATAAGGACCTTAAATTGGCTGCTCACCGATCATGACCTTACCGCCACAGCCCAGCATAGTTAACCGACTATCTTGCCCCCCCTAATCTTCCCCCTCAGAAAGGTCATGCCTATTTAGAACCCTCCCAGCCATGCTAAAATGTTCTCCAGAAAATGTTGTTGCCTGGATCAGTCAGGTGGACCCCATCTTGCAAGAAGAGATGTTCCCCCCAAATACACCCATGCGGTATATTCTGTAGTTGAGTTGACCGAAATAAATTCTCTATCTTGTTGTTGATCCTCTTTACCGAGTGATTCCCCCCCTCCATTTGAGGCTAGGAATCATCTGAGACCACACTATGGTACAACCTTGGCCTGTTCTAACTAGCCAGTTCACCTCTGCAATAAGCTCTTCCACCAGGACCCTCCTGCCCAACTTCACCAGATCGTTGCTACCCAGATGTAAGATAACCACTGTGGGCGGCGGGGTGTGTCTACTGAGCAATTCTGTAAAGAACCCTCTTAACTGACTGAGGCATAGACCCCCTCCACCATGAAAGTAAACCTTGAAACCCCTCTGTTCTGCCCTTTGCCTATAGTTACCTGAAAAGAAAACAGATTTAGCGTGCTTCACAAATGAGTGACCAACCATCCATACCACTTGATTCTCCTTCCCCTGTTCCTGTGTCTGACGTGCTAAAGATACTTGCTGTTGGTGATCCGGCCGCAGTTTCCGCCCTGCATGACAGGCTCGAGAAACTGAAATAAAAGCAGACAACAGACAGGTGTCAGAGTCCGTACTTGTCCCCTCACAACATGTGCAGCCGCACATAACGCTTGTAACAGTTGGAAGACCATCTCCCAATTCATTTTACTCTGTTCGCATGCAACCCTCTAGCAGTTGCTTCAGTGGCTGCCCCTATCCTGAAGGAATGCATTCCGAAATCCTTTGGATTGAAACCCGCCCTGTCTATTGTCATTGCCAATACTTGCTGAAATTGGAACCTGGTCAGTGGGGTACCGTCTGCATGCATTAGCAATGCTACCTCTCTGTCGCCTGTTCGCTGTCTGAGAAAAGCTTCTACATGGAACACTGGACAGCAAGGATTATCCCGTGCCTGATGGAGAACCAGCCCCTCGCCCCGGGCCTCTTGATCCGTTTTTGATTTACGTATGGTAATAAACAGCCTGTCGCCCAATATCTTTGTGTTTTCCAGCCGAAGACCCCCTAGCCTGTCCAAATTGCTACCAGTTCACATACCCGGAATGCCCCATAAAAGGCCAAAGTAAAGGCGGCTCTGAACAAGAGTACCTCCATTGCTGAACTGCAAGCGTCAGACAAAGCATCCAATACTCATGCCAGCCATTCCAAATTGATCGGTTGCCTAGAATCTGTGGCGGTTCCTTGGAGGCGCCTCCACCCCTTTAGGGCCTTCCGCACGATAAAGCTAGTCGTGGGATCTCTGGCCCCCTTGAGTTGTGCGAAGAAAGAGACGGTCGCCCTGTGTCTGCCAGCTGTCGCCGCTGAGCGCCCCTCCTTATGTAGTGCCTCTAGGTACTGAGTGATCTTCCCCTCCTGATCCCATTTCTCTGCCCAGTCCTGTCCCAAAAAGGAGCAATAAGACAAAAACGCCCCTTCGTAAGCTGTTCTGGTCCTGGGCGCTAAGCTAGCTGCCACGAGGTTCTGTAGCTGGGGGCACCAATTTGCCAGACTGTTGCTGGGAAGTGTGCAGGCGTAGCTTCTGCTGATGGTAGATGTTCACTGAACACCTGCATCTTAAAACGAGAGAGTGCATCAGCTTCGTTATTTAACACCCCAGGGGCATGTTTGGCCCTAAACTGCACATTGAGTTTCATGCAAACCAGCACAATTTCCTTCAGTAGGCGGAGTATAAACTTACACCGTGCCACCTGTTGATTGATACAACCGACTACCGTCATGTTGTCTGACCAAAATATTACAGATTGATTACACAACTGATTGGGCCAAACTGTTAATGCAGCCCAGATTGGAAATAGCTCCAAGAAACCTATGTTAGCTGTCAGGCCGCTCTCCTACCACCAAACCGGCCACTGTTGTGCCACCAACTTGTTTCCAAGTATGGCGACAAACCCCACACTGCCAGCCGCATCGGTCCATAGACCTAACTCTGCAGACGTTGTGGGGGGCCACACCACACCACTCTGCCATTGAAGCCCTCCAGAAATGCAATCCAAATACACATGTCCTGGCGGACCTCGACAGACAACCTAGTGCGATGGTGCTTTTCAAGCAGGCCCGTCATGGCATGCGCGATTGTGTGGGAGAAGGGGCGTGCCATGGGTATCACTCTTAGTGTGAAATTCAATTGGCCTACAGTCTGCTGTAACTGCTGTAACGTCACCTTATCCTTGGCCAAACTTTGCTGTAGAGCTGCTCTAAACTTCGTGATGTTGTCCTTTGGTGACCTGAAACAATCCTCCACTGAATCCAATTTGATGCCTAGTTGCTGGACCCACCGTCTTTCCAGGTGCCAGTGGGACCTCGAAAGCCCGCATGAGGACGCTAAATTCCTGCAAGTCCCATGCACACTCCTGTGAGCCCGCTGACCCAAGAAAGAGAAAGTAATCCAGATAATGCATGACATGGTGGTGTCCAGTCGTCTGCCTAAAAACCCATTCCAAAAAGGAACTACATTTCTCAAAATACACACATGACACAGAACAACCCATGGGCATACACATGTCCGTATAGAATTTTCCTTGAAAAGAAAAGCCTAGCAGATGCTGATCTAGAGGATGAACCAGCAGTAGCCGAAAAGCAGATTCAATGTCTGACTTGGCTAGCAAGGCCCCTGGACCGAGAGTCCTTAGCATAACCACTGCCTGGTCAAAAGATGCATATTTGACACTACAAATGTCCTCATTTATTGTGTCATTTAATGATGCGCCTCTTGGTGCTGACATGTTATGAATGAGCCTGTACTCTCCCTCTTCCTTCTTTGGCACCACACCAAGGGGCGAGCAAACAAAATTATGCACAGGGATGTCATTGAAAGGACCCGCTATCCCGCCCATGTGCAATTCTTTTAAAATGTTTGTTGCCACCACCTCTGGGTTGTGCCTAACTGACATTTGATTCTTGCATTCTTGTGATCCAGTATATCCCCCTGCTGGGATCCTAAAACCCTGCAAAAAACCTTCCTGCAACATCCTCACAGAGGCATGGTCTGGGTACCTGTTCAGCCAAGGAGTCATGGCCAGAACGTCGATGAGTGAAGGAGCTACCAGTCGGCCGCCCCCCCCCCACTAATCCTGCTTCTTTCTTCCCCTGTTTCCAGAGGCGTTACCTTTTGAGCGGCAGGTTGTCTTGGGGTGGGAAGGGTGGTTACAGATGGAGCATGCGTGCCTGAACTCACAAGTGCCTTGTGCCCTGGTGCAGGAAAGCTTGTTAAAATCCCAGCACACCCCTTTTTGCCTGCCACTGCTCCCCGACTTAGTGGCCGTGCTACCCCCCTGAGCCAGCCGAAAGGGCTGCTGGGATTTGACAAAGGTATTCTTGTTCCAACTTGGCCCAGTGTTTCCTGGCTGCCCTGCTGCTCTGCAACACTGCCAATACCAAGAAATGGAATCCACACGATCCCATGACAGTGAGGGGTGGAACTCTTTGGCTTTCCTGAAATTCATGTCATACTCTTTCCACCCTTCCCCCCCATAATTCTCACTGAAAGTCGTGATCCTGCTCTGATAACATGCCATTTCGGCCTGTACATTAGAGGAACGCTCTGCTGTAATTGCCATGAACACTGAAAAGGCCCTTATCCAATTGATCAATGTCTCCTCCACCCTGAACCTTGCCATTTCCCCCCGCCATTCGCTAGGCAACATCCAGTCTTTCTGTTTCCTAGCATACTCCATTTACCTATTATCAACTAACAAAGAAAAAATATTGACATATTTGCCCGCCCAGATCAACTCCTTCACTTCTTGTGTGACATGTTGGACCAGATTTTCTTTCCTGGAGGGTATTGTACCTTCCCCTAACACTGGCAATGCCACTTCCTTACCACTTTCACCAACTTGCGTTGGTTCCACAACCTTGTCTTTTCCAGCTACTCTGCCCGAACCTGTTGCTTAAGGAGAAATAGGCATACTTGGCACTTCCCCCCCACCGCGAGCAACCATGATCTTCGCTATCATTTTTTGTGCCTCCGCGGAGGGATCTTGTCCCGCCTCCCTGGCGCCCACCGAAGGAGGCAACATCCCACCAATCCTCAACCAGGGTAGTACCGCCGCTATCTGCTCTGCCAGCTCTGGGGGTACCTGACCAACCACTGGAGATGCTGGGACTGGGATGGGGAATCCCCCGTCGGGTATTGACATTGGTGACGGGTTCAACACAGGTACCAGTGGAATTACCACTGGAACCATTGCGGGGGCTATGTTTTGGGCTGGTGCCGATGTGACCAGAGCCGGTGTCACCGGTAAACCTATCGGGGTTAGGGGAGTAAGTATAGTTCCCGTCGGCGGTGTAAACACTTCCTCAGGGACCAACCCAGGTGACCCCCCTACCATTTTTGTCTTCGAGACCCGACCGCTACCCTTCTTGGCCCTGACACGTTTAGGCAAAGCATCCAATTCCCCCCTGGGCTGCGGGGGTACTATAACTCGCTTGGGTCTCCCAGATGGCCCCGCCTGATCATCAAACTTCTGTCTAAGTTCCGCCACATTCTTAACCGACTGGTCTACTTTCCCCAATCTCCTGTCTATAGCGGTCATCCTGCGCATCATGCCGTGTAGCATAACCTCCATGGGGGAACGCTTAGCGCCACGCCCACTAGCCATCCCTTTGCCTTGCAACAGGTAAACAACCTACACTTATGCCAAACCTATGAGCACGATGTGCTCCTGTACCAACCAGGATCTGCCTGGCTTTACCTGTGTTAAGTTGTAGGCACACAGGCTGGCCGTAAGCACCACGCAACTGTGACCGCGACACACCAGCTAGCCGGGGTGCTGGCCGAGCGCACTCTAGCCCGGCGGCCCGACAGAAGCAGTGAAATGCAGGCCTGCCTATGTCCTCAGATAGCGTAGACCGCCGCGCGACTCTCTGTATGCTCAGCCCATAGTGTTCTTCAATGCTGCCCTGCGATGAAAGACAGTTATCGTACAATAGTGTCACTCCTGCAAGCAACTTGCCACCCTGTAGCTGAATTGCAGCCCTTGTTCACTTGTGTAACAATGAGTACTCTGGCAGCATCAAACCATATTGGGACAACCGCTGCCCTTTTTCAGATCCTTTTTTTGTATCCTAAACAGTATTGGCACAAAACAGCACGATGTTAAGCACGCAAAGCCACTTGTGTTTATTAACAAGCACCCCCTTCTATCATGATGTGCGGTTCCTTACAATCCCATGTGGTCTCCCTTCCACCTACTAACCAGGCCCGACCCTGCTCCGCAATTCACCGCACAGCTCCACGCTGTTTTCCTCTAACAACCTCCCCTGTGCTAGCATCTGCTGGCAATCCTGACAGTATGTGGTCTACCAACAGTGACTCAGAACCAAGGCTGTGCACCCCATGCACTCTCGCCAGCAATCGGTGCGCTAAAAAACTAATCAGGTGTTCAAGGTGCTCGTATTCACACAACAAAATTAAGGGCCCCCCTCCTAAACAATAGTTATCGAGATGACCTTGTAGTCACTGCTGGGGATTAAACCCTTGCCTTTAAAGTACCTGTGACACCAAAGGACGAAGACCAAGCCACTGCGCTATTGCTTGCTCTCTCACGTTGCCTACGCGTGCAGCACACTCCACCAGCTCTGCCACGGTTATAGGCAATACCTTCCTTGAGCCGCAGCCGGGACTCGAACACCTGTTGCAGGATTGGCAGTTCAAGCTGTTACATCGTCCTTCTACCTTTCACGCAGCACAAGCTCCTAACACTGAAATCACCAACTGCGCAGCTTTCCACAGCCTCTCTCCCGCTTCTCCGAACACGAGCATCGCCGGCAGAGACCCCTGTCCCACGGTGTCGAGAAACCTATAAAGAAATAAAAGAAAAGAATATTCTGCCCTTCGGACGGCACGGAGCAAGCCTGGAGAGCACGGGGACAAGAGGGCGCCTCCCGCGCTCTTCCGGGCTTTTAATCCCTATGGGTGCTGACCTTATACGACTGGCCCACCCCACCCCCCCCCCTTGACCCGGAAGCAATTAATTTGCTTCCGGGTCGACACGGGAGCCGGAACCAATCGGTGGTGGGGCGCGCCCTCTGCGTCATCAACGGTACAAAATGGGGTGGTGATGGACGGAGCATCTGAATCAATCAAACACTCACACCCAGTCAAAAGATCTGGGTTTAATCCATCAACGTTCTTTAGCCCACTCTGCCACTCCAGTTCAGACATGGCTATATGCAAATCAGTCTGACCCTGTGCCTCATGGGAACAGTCCAGCCCGAACTGCCAAGCCATGTCTTCCCTGGACCGGAAACAAGCTTCTGAGGACCGGTTTCTGGCATTCCAGCCGTCTTCAGCCCGGCTTGCTTGAATCCATTGGCAAAGTGAGCAAGGGACTCACGTCTGAGCATACCCTGCCACACTTATGGCGGCCAAAAGCGGTACAAAAGGGGGTGGTGATGGACGGAGCATCTGAATCAATCAAACACCCACACCCTGTCAAAAGATCTGGGTTTAATCCATCAACGTTCTTTAGCCCACTCTGCCACCCTAGTTCAGACATGGCTATATGCAAATCAATCTGACCCTGTGCCTCATGGGAACAGTCCAGCCCGAACTGCCAAGCCATGTCTTCCCTGGACCGGAAACAAGCTTCCGAGGACCGGTTTCTGGCATTCCAGCCGTCTTCAGCCCGGCTTGCTTGAATCCAGTGGCAAAGTGAGAAAGGGACTCACGTCTGAGCATACCCTGCCACACTTATGGCGGCCAAAAGCGGTACAAAAGGGGGTGGTGATGGACGGAGCATCTGAATCAATCAAACACTCACACCCAGTCAAAAGATCTGTGTTTAATCCATCAACGTTCTTTAGCCCGCTCTGCCACCCCAGTTCAGACATGGCTATATGCAAATCAGTCTGACCCTGTGCCTCATGGGAACAGTCCAGCCCGAACTCCCAAGCCATTTCTTCCCTGGACCCGAAACAAGCTTCCGAGGACCGGATTCTGGCATTCCAGCCGTCTTCAGCCCGGCTTGCTTGAATCCAGTGGCAAAGTGAGCAAGGGACTCACGTCTGAGCATACCCTGCCACACTTATGGTGGCCAAAAGCGGTACTAAAGGGGGTGGTGATGGACGGAGCATCTGAATCAATCAAACACTCACACCCAGTCAAAAGATCTGGGTTTAATCCATCAACGTTCTTTAGCCCGCTCTGCCACCCCAGTTCAGACATGGCTATATGCAAATCAGTCTGACCCTGTGCCTCATGGGAACAGTCCAGCCCGAACTGCCAAGCCATTTCTTCCCTGGACCCGAAACAAGCTTCCGAGGACCGGATTCTGGCATTCCAGCCGTCTTCAGCCCGGCTTGCTTGAATCCAGTGGCAAAGTGAGCAAGGGACTCACGTCTGAGCATACCCTGCCACACTTATGGTGGCCAAAAGCGGTACTAAAGGGGGTGGTGATGGATGCGTCATCAAGACACGGCACAGGGCACGTCCCACCAACGAGGGTGCAGGGGAAGGGGGGTCACCGCCACGCCATACGTGCGGGGGCCCGAGCGGGCCCCCCTTTCCTGAATCAATGTGGAGCTCTGTATAAAGCTACCATTCTGTCATTTAATGGTATATGGAGTTGAGGGTTTTAGGGGTGGGTGCGTCACTAAATGTGACTTCCTAGAGAAAGTGAAGAAGGTTTTTTGTTAGCCAATATCGGCATTCACAAGTGTAATTGCTACTTGAGTGATAATACATCAATGGTAAATTGTTTTGTTGTAGGCGAAGGCTGGGTGATTTCCAGTCTTATTTTACCAAATGCAGCCTCTAACAGCATATCATCAACCAGAATACTATTAATGCGCCAATTAACAACAAAAAGCAGTAATGTTACATCCAAACACCAGTCGAAAATCCATGGAAATGTAAAAGTGTACCACCAAAGTCTGTTTGAAAGCGTTACTTTTCAGGGAGAAAATATGGTGACATTTGCTAATTTTTCCCCTTGGGTAATTTTTGTGAAAATTATCCAGAATTACTGACATTAAGAGTAATGAACTTGACCAGGATCTCATGGAAAATGTTTACTCAAGGGCTCACTTGTGTACTATTGTTTTGCAAGGTGCTAATAGGAGACTTATTTAAACATTAAATGTCTCCCAGCACACGAGTTTCACAATCCACATAAGAAATGTTCTAATCAAACCATCATCCTGTGGGAAACAATTAGGCAAAACAGCATAACAGCTCAAAGAAACAGACAAATAAACAAACAATTAAATATGCAGTACTCTCTGGTCTAGAATTATGCAACATCGTAATTTAAATTTGAGCTGGCGTAGAGCAACTTAAATCAATTTGCGGTATGCGAACAGAATGAATCTGTTTCGCCTTCCAAACAATGACTAGATCAGATTTACAAGGGCACTGGAACTAGGGGTATAAGGAGGGGGGTTGAGGTGGATGCCTCAGCACCCCCAGAATAGCCTTTGCAGGAGTTCAAAATGAGAATGTTCAATTCAGAGACAATGTCCTCTGCTCATTATTCTTTTTTAACATGGAGACTTTTATTTCTCTTACGTGACGAGAATGAACTTGCAACAAAGTCCAGGTCCTTCCGAGGTGGAGTGGGTGAAACGAGAAGACTGCAGTTTGTCAATTGTTTTATTACACACAACAAAATTGGAATATTGTAAATGAACAAATATTTCCAAACATAGCAGCAGCAAATGAAGAGCAAATCAGTGGCATAGCTAGATGGGCGGCCGTGCCGTTTGCCACCCTGTGACAGCCTTCTGGTAAGAGCAGGGTGGCGACAGGTGTCCCTTCCTGCACATAAACAATAACAAGTGTTGACGAAGAGTTGGAAAAGGGGTGAAGGCAGATCCAGTGAAAAGTTGGGAGACCCAGATTAAACCACGCTGCCGCCAAGTCAACTCTTCTCTCTCCCTGCCTCCTTTGTTCATAAATACACCCTATTCAAAAATGCAGTTATGTCTGCCTATGACTCTCTCTCTACCTCTAATTCGACTACGCCCTCTATCACTCCCGTCTCTTCTCTGCACACTCAACTACGCTCTAACCCATCAGCTTCCTCCATATACCATTCCTTTTACGATCCTCCATCACCTAGGCCTAAATCCAAAGTTGAGGAGCAATGGGAATCTGATCTCGGTGTCTCGTGGCCCACATCCCTGTGGGACAAAATATGGACCAAACTTCGCAAATCTTCCAGGGCAGCCTCTCTCACGCAAACCCTTTTTTTCCTCTACAACCGCCTTCTTTACACGCCATCTCTCCTCCACAAACGTTTTCCCCTGACCTCAGACCTTTGCTGGTCGTGCTCTAACCCCAATGCCACACTCTTTCACATGCTTTTCACATGTCCTCCTACGCATGCTTTCTGGACTAAAGTCTGGAATCAAATCAATTCTATCTTCCATACCTCCATCCCCTTTTCTATCACTGACATTTTCCTTGGTTCACTTTCCTCTTCTTGGATTGATGCTGATGCAAATGTTCATATTGTTGATTTATTATTGGCTGTTGCGTTCCAGCAAATTACTGTTAATTGGAAAGACTCCAAGGGCATTACTTTTAAAACTTGGTGGTTTAATGTATGTTATAACCACAGACTAGATACTGCATTTGTTTATCCCACTTCCCTGGCTCCGAAAAGGCTTGCATTATGGCTCCCCGTTACCCTTTACCTAGATGCATGTACCAAGCGCTCCTTTCACCTATCCCCAGTTCAACAAGAAGTTTCGAAACCCCCTTGAATAACCTTTTGTTCCTTCTTATTCATTAATGATTATTTATCTGCATATTTGTGCATTGCCTCTAATGTTATGTAGTTTTAATGATTGTACTTTTTAAAGTTTTAGCCTCATTGTTATCTCCCTTTCTTTTTTCTCTTCCCTATCCTCCCTTTCTTTTTTATCCCTCCCCTCATTTTATTTCATCACACTTTTTATAATGCTCTCAGTTAATATTCATGCTATTCCTGTTGTTTTCTCTCTGTATATTATGTTGCCATTATTCAGTTATCTTAATAAATTTTTCTTTGAACTAAACAATAACAAGTGGCGCTTTGAAACTTCTATGTGTGCTGCATTGTGCTGCACACATAGAAGCTGCAAATCATCATGTTTTTAATGATTATGTGTAGGAAGGGGCACCTTCCTGCACATAAACAATCATTAATGACATTATGCTGTTTCTATGTGTTCTGCACAATGCAGCACACATAGAAACGGCAAAAACAAGGAGAAATAATTAATTTCTCCTCGCTTTGTCATGTTAAGACCAGGTTTTCGCTGATCTTAATTTTGGCGCTGCCTCCTAGTTACACCACCCTTGTAATCAAATCAATAGGTATTGCGGCGGAATGTCCATCGCAACACCCAACACCCCTTTCATGCTAAGTATAGCGTGCAAGGGTGCCTTATTTGCAAAGCTGCGTTAAGCCACATTAAGTGGCTTAACGCCTCCTTGTAAATTAGGCGAAGCCCCTCTTGCCACAGGAACGACCTTTAAAGTGACGTCCATGTGGCAATAGGGGCTTGTAAATATGCCCCATTCTGCTTCAAAACGTACAACTCTCACTATACTCCTGTTGCATGGAAGTGCCTCATTTGATACCCTGCCTTTTATGGAGTGCTTTGATTTTACACAAACCATGTAATTTCGGAGATATAACATTGATAGCAGTAGACCCCCTCTGAAAATTGTTCCAGCACGTCTGGATCAGAAGACTTGTATGGATATAACATTAGTATGAAGTGATTTATATTTAACTATAGCTCTCATTCTGAGGCCCTTGCAATTCCCGATTTAAACGATAATGCGCTGCTAGCTGAATCAAAAGTTCCAAGAACTGTAAGAACACCACAATCCCAGTGATCCTTCACAGATGATAAAAGCTAGTAATTTTTATGAGTTGGGAAAGCAGCATGAAATTCAAAATTACCTTGGGAATAGAGTGTGGGCACTTTTGATTTCTGCAATAATTTTACATTTCTTAAATGCACCTTCAGGGTTTGACTCAGAATACCACAGTATTCCTGACCATGTTGAAATCAGGGTCCATATGGATTATCACTTAAGGAAATTCTGGGGCATATTATCAAGAACGGTGATAAAATTATCGCCGCTTTAGCGGTAGGAAACTGCCGCTAAAGCGGCGATAATGGGCTTGATAATATGTTCTTGTGAGTTCCCATAGCAGCCCAGGTTCTGGTGTTAACCTGGGCTGCTATGGGAATTCACACGGGCATATTATCAAGCCCATTATCGCCGTTTAAGCAGCAGTTTCTTGCCGCTAAAGCGGCGATAATTTTATCGCCGTTTTTGATAATATGCCCCTTTGTGTTTTGGAAAAGTGTCTTATTAATTCATACCACTATATAATTATGAAAAAAGGAACAATTTGATATAGAGAATGAACAATATTGTGTGTACAGTCTATTGGTCTTAAGGGAGAAATTTAAAATTATACATATATATGTATACATATATAGCTTCCACAACGATAAGCTACTGACTTTATTACCATATTTTTGTTTGCTAAATAAAATAGGAATAATAGAAAATGCATAGTCAAAGATTTTAAGGGGACATCCTTTTAGAGCTGTCTCCTATCAACTGTGACTTTTAAAAAACAGATTCTCTTACGATAGCAACATAAGACCAGATCATTAGCAGCAGTCAGCCAGTGTAGGAGCGTTTTTCTTTCCAAATGGGATGTCGAGACACTTTCTAAATCTCTTTTCTTTCATTTCTAATACCTTTTACTCTTTCCCAACATTTCATGCTTTTAGAATTTATCTGATCACATTTTCATTTAATTTCCATCAATATTTTGTAATATCAAATGCTATGGCATTTGGTGCACTCTTACCCTTTTGTCCCATAATGCAACTATCCGAATAGCTAAACTGTCCCATGATGTTTTGTACAGTGCAGAAAAAGCTACACTGTTCATCTTTAACTCAGGTCCATCAAATTAATCTCAAATGCTCTTATATCAGGCTTTCCTCCAGATGACATAGGATTTGCCTGTTTTCCTTGTGTTGCGTGGGTTTAAATGTATAAATGGATTGAAAAACTCCTTCACATACCTTAATTTTCTCAAAAGGTAGAGGTAAAGAGGTCCTTGTGGAAAACATTTTCCCCATGTGGAGAAATAAAAACGAAAAAGCCTATTGAACTGATGCAAACGATACCACTCCTAGTCATGCATATTGTCCCTCAAGGGTACAAGACACAGGGGTAAGAATGGAGGAGGAGTGGGACTCCTGAAATTCTAGGACTGTCATAGACGTCCAGCCAAATTCCATGTAACTTCTGAATCCCAACAAAAACCAAACATGTACTCAAATATAGAACAAAAAGTATGGAACATAGATTGAATTGCTTTCAATGCAAACGCAAATCAGCCTCCCCTGTTACTGAAGTCACCTGCATGACAACATGAAGGTAAGTGTTTCTTATACTATTCATATTTTGGTTCTGATTTCTGTAAATATACAAATACATGGTAGAAAATGATTACATTTTTTACAATGGAGTTATTGCTTATCCAGTAGACTCTCCGATTGCATTGAAGACACTGGCATCCTCCACTCTTCAAAGCATATTGCATTGCCCTAATTTACGTTACACACCTTAATGCATAGGTGCATATTACTGTAACCTGGGACCAACCAATGCACCATCTTCTCATATTGTATTCGAAATGTTTAGCTACCCTTCGGCACACCAAAGACTACTGAATACAACTCTAAACAATCCGCAACCGTATAAAGTGCATCTCTCGCTATATAGAAGTATCATACCGACATGTTTCTACCCTAACTCCGAAAGGAATGCAGCTTTGCCGGCGTTCATGCCACTGTTGGCATACGTTTTTCGCCTTTTTCAAGAGTTGAAACCATAGTTTGTGAACATAATTTCTGTCCTCTTTCATTAAATGTTGACAAATAAAAACAATTTTCAGTATGACATTGATCATGGGAATCTCAGTCAGTTACAAAAGTGTTTGGTATCTCAAAGAGCAAAATATATAAACCTGGATTTGCAGTTGCTGTGAACCCACTGCAGGGTCTGTGTTAGGTTTAAAATTCCCCTGCTAACATTATGCACTTGCTTATGCTGGACTAGGTTAGTAATATGTGGCTAAATAGATGCCATTTGTGTTCATGTCATGTAACCCACTGAGCTGTCTGAGCAACATGCAAACTTCCGTTAGCCTGTAAGATTCCATTTGGTATTTCATAATCCATATTAGACTGCTTGGGCTATGCTCGTATTAGGCCTTAGTATTCAGAACCGCTTGCCTCAGCAAAACACTGTACTTCGTTATTATTTTCTGTTTTGCTCAAGGCTGTAACCCGACTTACTAATGAACTGATATTCTCTCTCTGCATTCCAATCTCAATGTGTAACTCTGCTCCCACGTTAGGAGATACTGAGACTTGGCACAGTAGCCTTGGAGTACTGATAGTGTACCCATCTGGCAGGTGCTAGCTCATCTCTCTGTACACCCTTTGTTTATGCCTGGCTCAAGCCGGTAACTTTCCATTAGAGGTTTGGCCGAAGTCTCCAGAACGGTTTATTATGTATTGCATACCCTGGAGTGTCAGTCCCCCTTGGCAGATACCTTAGGGTGAAGGTCTGACTGGGCTCCTCTGGAGAGTATATACTGAATAAAGTAAGTTTGCATTCTCTACTGTCTGACTGACTCTTCATTTTGGGGAAGTCATAGCAGGTGGTTGTATATAAGCTGTGGGGCCCTAGAGGGCCCGGTCCTTCAGTTGGCAACCAAACAGGGACCCCGGAAAAAAGATCTCCTCACCCGTAATCGGGTTGTAGGGGCCGAGGTGGTGTCTGGTCAGTCGGACGGATTGGGCACCATATACACATGATCAAGCTTGGTTCTCGCAGCTGCCCCACCCTTCAGATTGGACGGGTCCTCGGCTAGTGGTCACCGGCTGGGGTCCTGAGAAGGCAAAACCTTGGAGCTGAGAGTTTGGTCTGAAGAGTCGGCAGTGGAGAATAACTTGGCTCGACCTGTGTGCAACAGGTGAGTGACTTGGTTCTTGGGAAAATGGCGCCATTCTTGTCAGCACAAGCCTCTGGGCTGTGTCCTGATACAGTCTTCTGACTGTCTTGTCTGCAGTTTCTGAACTGCCTTGCTTGAACAACACAAGTTGACGGGCTGTGTCTTGGCATGATTTAATACTGTCTTGGTTTGTACTTGGTGGGTTTGCGTTCTCTTGTTAAAGACACAGAGTTTTTGTGAGCAGACTGACAGACCAATTGGTAATTCGGCTTGCGATCTAAAAAGGTCTGGGGATAAAGCCTGTCCTCTTCAACTTGGTACGGTCTCTGGACTGTCATCTTAGATGTGATGCAGCCTCCGGGCTGACTTGTGGGTTACTTGTTGTGTCTGGATACTATGAGCCCTGTGGACCGATGCCGATGGCGGTCCTGGTAAAATGCTGGTGTGTGTGAGTAGCGACTGTGCTTTCCGGATGGTTGGTCTTGATTTTTGAGTAAGTTAGATATTCTATCTCTTCCCTTACTCCTTCTTCCTTATTACAGTAGCTGGTGTTACAATTGTCCATTAGGGACAGTGCCTGTGTCTTATATTAAGATGCCGTGTTTAAGCAAGTTAGGATGTTTTGGATGTCAATGTTCTACTGATGCTTCGTTGGAAGCGAGCCAGCCTGCACCTCCGGAGGCTACACCAATTGTTTTTCTTTTTCTTTTTCTTTTTATTAATTTCATATGAGAATAAACAAAAATACATATATGCAGTACATCACAGGAGGATGAACCGCCCGATCTGCCAGACATCAAGCTATTCGGATTCAAAGTGTTGAGATGGGCATGTATAACATCATACAAAGAGTGCACTACACACAATAGATCCATGCACAGAAGGGTATCCCACATTTTGACTTATTTGTCAAGTCAAGCATGGCATTGGCCCTATTATGTTTAGCACATTGTGGAATAAATATACTAGGTACAATGCTGAGCTGCAATGGCCACTAACTGGCTCATTTGATGAACAGAAAATACATTTCTTGCAGGACAAGTTGTTTGCTAAAAGGAGTAGGCAGTCCATGTTCAACTCTTTGAGGGTGTGGCAGAAAAAAGCGAAGCAGCAACGTATGTGAGCAGAGAAAGAGGTTCGAAGGAAGCAGACACAAACTATTACGCAAAAGGCAGTAGCCTATGAAAGAGCAAAGATGGCAAGAGGCATAGAGTGCGCAGATAGAAAATTCCGATTACGGACTGATAAATGTTATGTTACTAGGGAGGAAGGTGATGATTTCGTAGAAGAGCTATTGGATTCTTGCCCCCCACCTCCTTATGCCCCTGAATGAATATACCCAACAGTCCTGAAGTCCCGGTCTTCTGACCTCAGTGCTGATCTCTCCAGTGTTTCCGTTTCTGGCACTACTGCTTCAGCTCCGGCCCCCTTCACTTCTCCTCAACCCATGCTAGCTACGGGGGCAGGAGCTGTCAGCTTTCCTGTCTTGTCCACTAGTCCTATTTCAACTGCTATGCCTCCATTCACCCATACAATGCTGTCCTCCTATATGCTGATACCTGTCTCAGCATCTGATCTCACCCCCTTGGATGCGCACATCCAAATCCTGTCAAAATCCGAGACGCCTGTGCCTGGGATGCATGAAGAAAATTGGGCATCAGCGCGAGAGCGCATGGAGAAAGTGTTGGTGCTGTCCGCTGTGGGTGATAAAGAGAAGAGAATGATGGCGAATCAAGCAGCTCAGTGGGCTCGCAACCTGATCTACAGTGAGGAAGATGTGTGTAGCATGATGAAGGATTATGAGCCCTTTGTGCAACAACATGCACTTAAGCACATGTCAGCCACGCTAATAGGACTGTGGGAACAGTGTTTCCAGGGTGTTGCACGGCAGATCATATATGACATACAGGACAGGGTAAATGCTGCAGGTGTGGCTCCTAATGAGGTTTTTGTCAACGTATCGACACTGGTGAGGTACCATGGTAGGCTGCTACAAAAGGTTCTGACATTAGGGACCATGTCATGAGTGATGTAATATGTGATGTCATCAGCAGTGCATTACAGGCGCAAGTTATAGTGAGTCCAACTAACTATAACGTGGGAATTTCAATGGTTTTATGTCAGTAAAATTTCCAGGTAACTATAACTGGTGTAAAACCTATGGTTTTTTCAGTGAATTTGATAGGTTTTTTAAATGCTAATTCCTAACTATAACTGGTGTGAAACCAATGGTCTTGTCAGTGAATATATATATATATATATATATATATATATATATATATATATATATATATATATATATATATATATATATATATATATATATATATATATATATATATATATATATATATATTTATAACTGGTGTGAAACCAATGGGTTTTTCAGTGAATATATATATAGGTAACTATAACTGGTGTAAAACCTATGGTTTTTTCAGTGAATTTGATAGGTTTTTTAAATGCTAATTCCTAACTATAACTGGTGTGAAACCAATGGTCTTTTCAGTGAATATATATATATATATATATATATATATATATATATATATATATATATATATATATATATATATATATATATATATATATATATATATATATATATATATATATATATATATATATATATATATATATATTTATAACTGGTGTGAAACCAATGGGTTATATTTATATATATATATATATATATGTATATATATATATATATATGTTATATATATATATATACATACATATACATATATATATATATATATATATATATATATATATATATATATATATATATATATATATATATATATATATACGCGTACGCGTACGTTCGCGGACCTTCGCGTGTGCGAGCTGCATGCTGATTGGCTGCCAATGTCTGTCAACACTCCAAAACAGAAATTGTTGGCAGCCATCTTGTGCCTCGGTAGACTGAGGCACAGGAAAGCAGAAAAACAAAAGTGTAGAACTCAAAAAGGGGGCACGGTAGAAGCACCCTGACCCCATAGGCCTGCTCAGGGGGTCCCACAAGGACCCCCTAGGCCCAAAATTATTTTTACATTTTTTTTTAAATGCGGGGTGCGCGCACCGTACGCGTACCTAAGCGGAGGTACGCGTACAGTGCGCGGTACTTGTGGGACCCCCTGAGCAGGCCTTGGGGGTCAGGGTGCTTCTACCCTGCCCCCTTTGCGTGTTTTCCCCCTATGTTTCATTGCTTTCTTGTGCCTTGGTTCTACCGAGGCCCAAGATGGCTGCCAACACTTCCTGGTTTGGAGTGTTGCAATTCACTAAAAAAAAAGATAGGTTTCAGGCCTTATATATTTAGGAATTAGCATTAAAAAACCTTTGAAATTCACTGAAAAAACCATCGGTTTCAGGCCTCATATAGTTAGGAGTTAGCATTTAAAAAACCTTGCAAATTCAATGAAAAAACCATAGGTTTCAGGCCTTATATAGTTAGGAATTAGCATTTAAAAAACCTTGCAAATTCACTGAAAAAACCATAGGTTTCAGGCCTTATATAGTTAGGAATTAGCATTTAAAAAACCTTTGAAATTCACTTCAAAAACTATAAGTTTTAGGGGTGTTATAGTTAGCTGGACATTTCACTCATACAAAACCATTGAAATTGCTCCGATATAGTTAGTTGTACTAACTATATTTCGCGCACCTGCAATCCACTGCTGATGATGTCACGTATTACATCATTCATGACATGGTCAGTGACATCATTGATGACATCTCAAATGACATCACTGATGATATCGCTAATGACATCATCCACGTGACAATCACATACACCTTTTCAAACACTAGTAAAATCTTTCATCACTCTTTCTAAAAAACAGAATATCATATTTGAATCCATTGTCACAGCAATACAAGTAAAACCCACTCAGTGATTCATAGATGTATACACAAATCTAATCACTTACTTGTAGCCGGGTCTGGTGGCTCAGTGGACTAAAGCAGCCACTGCAGGGGCCTGTGTTCGACCTCATGGTCACAGGTTCAAATCCCGGCGGGTCCACTCAGCCTTTCATCCATCTGAGGTCGATAAAATGAGTACCATTGAGTTGGGTAACAATAAACATCTGTTATTCAGCGCCAGGACACCTACGGGTAACAGTGCGCTTTACAAATACACCTGTTATGTTATGTTAGATTCACTCATACATGCTGTCAATAAACAATAGAACACTATCAAAAATACTTATACACCTATATCGACATTACACACCAGCACACATCCTATTTACATATGAAGTCATCCTACTCACTTATGCAAACAATGGATCATACTTACATATTTACTTTGCTACACACATATACAAACACCACTTGATCTATTCATTTAGATAGTAAGTCATACTTAGGGAATTATAAAATCATTATTACAAGTATACAGTTATCCATACAGTCACTCACACAATCATTGAGTCTTATGTATACTCATTTCTATACAACAATTGACACATACACTGCCTTTTATTTTTCTAGTTTGTTGGACATGTACCATTGAGAAATATATTTGCTCATCACCACACCCATAAAGAGATTCACTCACCCAAACAACTGTTAGAACATGTAGTTTTAACTTCATATATCTACTAAATCAACTATTCACACATCTTTGGACAGTCACACATCCCCCACCGAACCACACACACTTTCTCTCTTCCATACAAATACTCAGTTAACTAATCAATAACTAATATAGACATTCACATAGCTAGTAACCAACTGTAGAACCAGTTTACACAACAACTGACAAAGTGATACAGATATTCACACAGTATAGTCACTATTCACTATATTTATTGAGACACTATAAATTGTAAACAGTCAATTACACTGCTACTAAATCCTCCATCCAAATATTTATTTATATATATCCACTCATTCTTCAATGGACATTTCACTCATATAAAACCATTGAAATTGCTCCTATAAAGTTAGTTGTACTAACTATATTTCGCGCACCCGCAATACACTGCTGATGATGTCACATATTAGATCATTCATGACATGGTCAGTGACATCACTGATGACATCTCAAATGACATCGCTGATGACATCATCCAGTGAATGTGTTTTGCTTTGTTATTCTTCAATGCAAATTGCTATATATATAATGCATATTTAAATAACAAAGCAAAACACATTCACTGGATGATGTCATCAGCGATGTCATTTGAGATGTCATCAGTGATGTCACTGACCATGTCATGAATGATCTAATATGTGACATCATCAGCAGTGTATTGCGGGTGCGCGAAATATAGTTAGTACAACTAACTTTATAGGAGCAATTTCAATGGTTTTATATGAGTGAAATGTCCAGCTAACTATAACACCCCTAAAACTTACAGTTTTGAAGTGAATTTCAAAGGTTTTTTAAATGCTAATTCCTAACTATATAATGCCTGAACCCCATGTTTTTTTCAGTGAATTTCAAAGGTTTTTTAAATGCTAATTCCTAACTATATAAGGACTGAAACCTATGGTTTTTCCAGTGAATATATATATATATATATATATATATATATATATATATATATATATATATATATATATATATTTATTCACTGAATTGTGTTTTCAGAATTAAGCTTTTTACTTAATCAAAATTTTAAAATCGCAATTCTTAATATATGAAAGTTTGAAATTTATAATAAAGATTCTGAGTGGGTTGTAAATCAACCGACCTCATGAATATTAATGAGGTAGGATGCAATTTGTGCCCCATTAGGAAGGATAGCCATTACAGGGATGTTGACCTGCTGAGGTCAATAGACCACTATGTCTGTAACTTCCTGTAAATAAAGTTATTTATTTTTTATTTTTTAATGCAGACTTTTTTCCTTAAAGTCCCTTCCAAATACTGATTCGCAAACCCAAATTAATATTCTGTAGAATCGCATTTTAGTGTTTGGTCACAAGAAAAAAATAAACTTTTTGGGTTTGCAAAAATGCTTTGTACATCTGGCCCCAGATCTTTGTTGCCCTATGTTTCTTACAACTCATTTTTGGAATTGGATTTGGGATCACTCTGCAAAACTGAAAGGACATAATTTGCAACAAGGAGGAAAGCTGGAGAATGAACATTTTCAAATATATGTTACTGGAGAACATAAAGTCCCTACAATTACCATAACAATTCATCTGGCAGAAAATGAAGAATCTGTGACTTCAGACCTGATCCTACAGGTAACTGATATGGCCTTCTTAACAGGTGTGATGATGAGCGACTCTGCCATATGTCTGTATAAAAACAAAGACAGACAAGTGCTACATGACGCGACGGCGGCTTAAACGTGGCGCAAGTCTGACATAAATCTGCCCCCTAGTGCGCTAGTTGGATCCTAGGGACCTTCAGGATTCACGGGGATCTATTCTCCCAAATTAAAACAGCCACAGGGCATGTTTACACAGCGGGAAGGGAGGTGACTGGCTTGAGGTGACGTGTGCAAACACTCTCTGTGGCGTATTTTTACTTGGGGAAATACTTCCCCTTCAAACCTGAGGGCCCCTGGGGGCCCACTAGCTCACCAGGTGCTTCCAGTAAGTGCCACTGCGCTGCGTTGCAGAGAGGTGGTGCAGGCCGTGTCCCTTTTTACACCTCTATGCAACGCAGCTCTGTGGCGCTTACTGGAGGTACCTAGTGGACTAGTTGGACCCTAGGGACCCTCAGGATTCAAGGGGACTTAATCTCCCAACTTAAAATGGCCACAGAGCGTGTTTGCACAGTGGTGAAGGGAGGGGATGAGGTCTGAGGTGACGTGTGCAAACACGCCCTGTGGCACTTTTTAGGAGGTAGTTTTAACCCCACTGCCCTATTATATACTAGGGGCTTACAGAAGAAGTCATGCTCATCACAGGGGAACCCCAACGCATAGTGTTCCCTAGTGTGTGTAGGTCTTTTCACTGTATTTTAAGTGTCTTTCAACATAGCACTGGCTCTAGGACTGGTTAGTCAGATTCTGTTACCACCAGTATCCGTCTGGAAAAAGTTGAGGGTACAGGATGATTTTGCAACAAGGCTTCTTTCTGCTCTCCTGTTTGTTGTTTCTGCACATTTTCCTTCTTCCTGTACTTTTCTTCGTCTTTGAGGACATCTGTTGCTTCTTTATGCATTTCTTTTTTTTCTTACTGTCTTACTCTGTAGGCATATTTAGAAATTATCATTTAAAAAAACAGAAATTCACTAAAAAAACATAGGTTTCAGGGGCATTATAGTTAGTTGGACATTTCACTCATACAAAACCATAGAAATTCCCCCGTTATAGTTAGTTCAGCTAACTATAACTAGCGCGCCCGCAATGCACTGCTGATGACGTCACATATTACATCACTCATGACATGGTCAGTGACATCACTCATGACATCACTGATGACATCTCAAATGACATCAAGGATGACATCACTATTGGTGTTCCTCTGCACGGACGCAACAGTTGTCGTACAAAGTTTTTCTCAGTGATTTGAATTGAGCAGTTTTTCTATGCCCCCAGATCTCATAACCGTATGGACAGGCTGCCCTGGCTTTCATTTTATATGCCAGAATGGCAGAGCTTGTTGTACCCAGCAAGATTTTCACATAACTCTTTGCAGTCAGAGAAAGAAATGTAAACACCAAGATCCCTCAAAAGATTGAGCCTAACATTTGACCACTGTCTTTGAATGCTCAGCAAATGTGACAAGATAAAAACAAAATTTAAAGGCATTATAATTTCTCATTAGCTTCTGAACTCCAGCATGATTATTTGGGGGTACTTCAGCACCCCCCATTTCCCTACTTCCAGTGCCTATGGCATAGGTATGAAATTGAGGAAGAAGATTGTTAAAGTTATGCTATTGATAAAGAGCACTGACCAAAATAAATTAGCTTTTAGACAGAACATTGTTCCTCAAAGGTATATGAGATTGATTAATTGGTAGGGGCAGAGATAAGTAGAATAAGTCAAGACAAACAACATGCTTACTGTTTCCTGAACTAGAATACGAGGGAGACAACTAAAAACACTTACTCTTGTGGGCTGTCTCACAAAAAAGAAAAAAAAGTGTTTTCTGAAAGCGAGCACTTGTGGAAGAATGCAAGGAGCTAGTCAGAGAGGTGGTAAATAAGTTATGCTTCACATAAGGGACAAAAACATGCTGAGAGCCTAAAACAAATAAAGTCAGCAAATAGAAACCAAACAAATGTGAGTTACAAAATGCAAAGTCAATGGTAAGCATTGAGCAGAATGCTTTGCTGGGGAAGCTTTTAGCATGTTCCCAATATTTTTTTGCAATCAGAGAGCTACCTTGTCTGGTAGGCTTCGACCTAATTAGTGATTTTTATATATATTCACAAATTAAAATATGGCCCACAATACGTAATATACAGTTGTCATATGCCCACCACTCTAGCGTTTTCAGAGCATGTCCCTGAGACCCACTCTCTTATCTAATGAGGGTGGTTATTCCTCATTTCCCAAGCAATCAGTAAGGTTTGGCGGCACTAGAAAGTACGAGTCTTAGAAGTTCCACAACGGCTTCTTAAAAGTCAAAGGGCCCGATTCACAAAAGTAATCTGAGACAAAATCCTAACTTTATGACTTTCGATATTCATTCAGGGCATTAAGGAGTAGTAAAGTTAGGATGTTGTCTCAGTTAAACTTAAGTTTTGGTCGTAAGTTGAATTTAAGACCAAAACTTAAACTTAAGTCCATAAACGTTGTCTCGTTAAACTTAAGTTTTGGTCTTAAGTTAAACAAGACCAAATCTTAAACCTAAGACCAAAACTTTGTCTCAATTAAACCTACATTTTGGTCTTAAGTTAACCTTAAGACCAAAACTTAAACTTAAGACCAAAACTATGGAGCATATTATCAAGGAGTGTGATAATTCTATCGCCCTATTAGCAAGCAGTCGCTAACATCGCTATCGCCTATTATCAACGCAGGCGTAGCGATGGAAATATTTGCGCTAAGAGCGAACATCTCCAAAACCTAACGCCTGCTCAGACCAGCTCATAGCCTGTATATCCATTGGGAGGTGGATAGTCAGGCTAAGTCCCTGTTAACGATAATGCATGAATATCGCTGGATTTACAGCGATATTCACGCATTTTGGCGCTATCGCCGGAAATGTTATCGTTTCAGAGATAAACGTTGCTAATAGCACGTTATCTCTGCAATAAAATCCTGGCCATGCTCAGCGATAAAAAAAAATTGCTAAGCCTATTTAGCGATAAATATCGCTAGTTATTGATAATATGCCCCTTAGACTAAGTTAAACCTAAGTTTTACTCTTAAGTTGAACTTAAGACCAAAACTTAAGTTTAACTAAGACAAAATCCTAACTTTACTACTCCTATTTGCGCTTTGTGAATACCGTAAGTTGTAAAATTAGGATTTTGTCTCAGATTACTTTTGTGAATTGGGCCCAAAGTGTTGAAGCACAGTAGCACTTTCAGTGAGATCAAGTTTCCCCAGAGTTTCGGTGGTTCAGCCATGAGCCGTACCAGTTCACATGTAGAGCTGAGGTTCAGCAGGCCCAAGTGCCTGTTAGCGACCTGGCGGTGAGCAGAAGTCGGAATGCTGCGAGTGAGGCTTTAGGCATCCGCAATGCTCCTCTGATCATGCAGAAGGTCTTCCTGAGCTCAGCAGCAGGTCGTGAGGTCCTTTTAAGTTAATGTTTTGGATTTTATGCTCATCTCCACGCCATATCCCATTACACTGCTCTAGCACAAGCTGTTCCAGGGCGATGGTCCTCTTCTTTATTACCGCTTCATCCTGGTATACAGGAATCATGAATAGCATACTCCAGACGATGGCCTTTTCGGGTTACAACACTGCACAGGTGTGAAGACCCTCTTCTTTTTCAGAGAGCTATACCAGCGTGATCGCCCTCATCTTCATTGTGGCCCCCATCTGGCATACAGAGCTTGTGAACAGCACTCTGGGTGGTAGCTCCTTCAAGTCAAAGCTCTGCATTGGTGATGGCTCTCTTGATTTTCACAGTGCTATTGCAGGGTGATGTCTTTTATTATCACTGTGGCACCCACCTGGCATACAGGGTTCGCAGACAGCACACTCCTGGCAGAGGCCCCTTCAGGACACAAAGCTGCACGGTGATGACACTCTTCTCACCACAAACGCTGTACCTGGGCAACAGCTTTTATCTTCACCAATAAGGCCCCAACCTGGCATTGTCATTATGCGCAGCCTGCTTATTGTTGTACTGGAGATATTCGAGACACTACTTACCGTGCTTCTGGTCCTAAAAAGCCAGGTTCATCCCATTGGAGAACCACTACTCACTGTGCACTATACTATTGGCAACACTAGGGACGCTACTCTCTCTTGACTGTAAGGTTGAGTTCTAGAGTCTGCTCAAAGACAATATTATTTCTATTGAATTTGCCCAGTAACATGAGGCCCTACCATAAAACCTCCAAAGGCACCCAGAAACACTATGGGGCTCATTAGGATGACGGGCAGACTTTGTCCGCCCGTCATCCTGTCGTGTGTAGGGGCCACCCCCCATAAGGGCGGGGGTCCCATTGGGGGTATTAGGATGCGCTCACCACAGTGGCGGGTAGGATGGCGGGTGGATCCCCCCCGCCAGGGCTGCGGTGGCTACCGCCAGCCTGGCAGGGCGATCCGCCCGCGATTCTCATGGGCCCCTATGTGAGGTGACGGAGACACTATTCCCTATAATTAAACATGGATATTGGGCAGGACACTTATGAATGGAAAGCCCATCTCATAAATTGTCATAGCGGCGTAAGTATGTGAAGAGCTATGCAGTATTCTTTTGTATTGGCTCATGCTTTGTATTCCTATAGTTTCAGTGCCTGTGTGGTCAGAAAGGAGCAAGATCATGCGAGGAAATGCCAATGTGATATCTTGAAAAACCTCCAAATCTCAGCAGCCATCTTAGCAGGCGTCACTATAAAAAGCAGCCACAATGGAAGTCGGACACTTACAGTTAGCGTGACCTGAAGCAGCCCCGGTTCAAGACTCGCCTGAAACCTTGTTAGTCATTTGAGTCACGGTAGGAGATTACCAAACTCATTGTGTTTGTCCAAGCTGGAATTCCCTATGAGGTTTGGAGTTTAATACAAGTCAGTACAGCAGTGAAAAGCCAGCAACTGCTCCATGTGATGAATAAGGAAGTCCCATGAATCTCATGATGTTCAGGAAATGATTTGTGGTACTGCCTCCATAGCCTTTCAAGAACCCTTTCAGTTCACTTCTATTCCTTTCCGAATAATCCCAACCATGATCATTACCCTAACAGTGTTTAAGGATTATGTTGTATGTTTACTAAAATGTAGTGTTGTAATACTCACTAGATGTAATAGGAGTCTAATAGAGTAATCCTTTCAATTACAGGGTTCATACTCGTTCCAGATCTCCCTCCCAGCTGTACCCTTCCCCTCAGCTAACCACTCCGAAATTCTGGTACATTTGTGATCAGAGTCGGTGCTGCAGTAAGGTGGGTATTTGAGCGACCTTTGACACTGTCCTCAGGTAGGTCGCCCCCCAGCCGCCACACGGTCCTCCTGTGAGCCTGACCCCACTGTTGCCTGCCCCTGCCGCTGCCTGGTACTACGTGAGCCCCCTCTGCTGGTCGCTCTATTTTTATTGTATTTTGTGACTACTTGTAATCTCTCCTGTTGTGCCTTGTACCCCCTTTGCCTTCTGTGCCCCCTTGTTCCCCCGTATTGCCTCCCGTGTCCTGTCCCCGGTTTTTCCCCGGTTCCCTTTGTGTCTTCTTCCAGCCGCTGTGTCCCTGCGGCCCCGCCCCCGCCGTTCCCATTCGCCGCCCCACTCCCGCCTCCCAGCTGCTCCTCCCTCCCACAGACATCATATATAGGTCACGCAGCGGCCGAAGGCGCGCCAAAGGCAAGCCTGTCTGCTCCGGTCCACCCCTTGACCGTGCCCAGCGCCACAAACCCTGGCCCCCACCAGAGTCAGAGAACTCGACTGAGATACGACTCCTCCACCCTAAACGCACTCAACACCGGAAGACAACCCGTCTGCTACAGAGCGACCTCGAAGCGAACCCAGGGACCCTTCACCTGTCAAGCCTGCAAATTGACCTGCCTCCGAACCTGCAGACCACCCACCGGACCTAACACCAACAACAACCACCTCAAGTGCATCCTCCTCAACACACGCTCCGTCCACAAGCACGAACTCTGGGACCTCCTCAACACAACAGCACCAGACATCGCCTTCCTCACAGAGACATGGATGAACACTTCCTCGGCCCCCGACATTGCCATAGCCATCCCGGATGGCTACAAGATCACCCGGAAGGACCGAATCAACCAAATCGGAGAAGGAATCGCCATCATCTACAGGGACACCATCAACATCACGACCAACGCTGAAGACACACTCTCCACTGCTGAACACCTACACTTCCAGATTCACACCGACCCCAAGCCCACCCTCAGAGGAACGCTCATCTACAGACCCCACGGCCCGCGCACACAATTCAGCGAAACCATCACACACACGCCCTGGCCTCACCAGAATACATCCTCCTATTGGACCTGAACTTCCACCTGAAGAAAAAGAACAACAACAAAACCACCACCATGCTTGAAAACCTCGCCAACCTCGGACTCTGGTGAACACCCCCATCCACCTCGCTGGCCACACGCTCGACCCCATCTTCTCCGCCAGCACCCACGTCTCCTTCAGCCACTCCACCGGACTACACTGGACTGACCACAGATGCATCCACTTCACCTTCAAAAAGAATGCATTACACCACTGCACGCAACAAATCCCCCGTAGATGCTGGAGCAAAATCACAACAGACCAGCTCCTCTCATCACTGAGCCAGAACCCACCAGCCGACACCGCTGACACCAACGATGCAGCCCACAACCTCTCACAGTGGATCACCAACTGTGCCAACGACCTTGCTCCACTGAAGATCCCCCCAGGCAAGACCAACAACAGGAAAACCTCATGGTTCACAGACGCCCTCAAAGACTCAAAGAAATCCTGCTGAACCCTCGATAAAACCTGGTGCCACGAACGGACAACAGAAAACCTCAACAACCGCCTCCCATTCTACATCCCCACCCGCTAGCTCCGCTCCACCAGCCTCGCCCTCGCTACCGTCCCACGAATTTGCAGAACCACCACCGGAGAAAGATCCTTTTCCTACCTGACAGCCAAACCATGGAACTCTCGCCCGTGGACCTACGACTGACTCAGGATCA